>NC_138315.1:31625000-32825000 GCF_965601325.2 Salmo salar | reverse complement strand
GGGAAGTCAGGAACCAATACACGCAGTCAGTCAGGAAAGCAAAAGCTAGCTTTTTCAAACAGAAATTTGCATCCTGTAGCTCTAACTCCAAAAAGTTTTGGGACACTGTAAAGTCCATGGAGAATAAGAGCACCTCCTCCCTGCTGCCCACTGCACTGAGGCTAGGTAACACTGTCACCACTGATAAATCCACGATAATCGATAATTTCAATAAGCATTTCTCTACGGCTGGCCATGCTTTCCTCCTGGCTACCCCAACCCCGGCCAACAGCTCCGCACCCCCCGCAGCAACTTGCCCAAGCCTCCCCAGCTTCTCCTTCACCCAAATCCAGATAGCAGATGTTCTGAAAGAGCTGCAAAACCTGGACCCGTACAAATCAGTCTGGCTAGACTATCTGGACCCTCTCTTTCTAAAATGATCTGCCGCCATTGTTGAAACCCCTATTTACCAGTCTGTTCAACCTCTCTTTTGTATCATTCGAGATCCCTAAAGATTGGAAAGCTGCCGCGGTCATCCCCCTCTTCGAAGGGGGTGACACTCTAGACCCAAACTGTTATATACCTATATCCATCCTGCCCTGCCTTTCTAAAGTCTTCGAAAGCCAAGTTAACAAACAGATCACTGACCATTTCGAATCCCACCGTACCTTCTCCGCTATGCAATCCGGTTTCCGAGCTGGTCACGGGTGCACCTCAGCCACGCTCAAGGTACTAAACGATATCATAACCGCCATCGATAAAATACAGTACTGTGCAGCCGTCTTCATCAACCTGGCCAAGGCGTTCGACTCTGTCAATCACCGTATTCTTATCGGCAGTCTCAACAGCCTTGGTTTCTCAAATGACTGCCTCGCCTGGTTCATCAACTACTTCTCAGATAGAGTTCAGTGTGAAATCGGAGGTCCTGTTGTCCAGACCTCTGGCAGTCTCTATGGGGGTACCACAGGGTTCAATTCTCGGGCCGACTCTTTTCTCTGCATATATATCAACGATGTCGCTCTTGCTGCGCGATATTCCCTGATCCACCTCTACGCAGACGACACCATTCTGTATACTTCTGGCCCTTCTTTGGACACTGTGTTAACAAACCTCCAAACGAGCTTCAATGCCATACAACACTCCTTCTGTGGCCTCCAACTGCTCTTAAACGCTAGTAAAACTAAATGCATGCTTTTCAACCATTCGCTGCCAGCACCCGACCGCTCGACTAGCATCACTACTCTGGACGGTTCTGACTTAGAATATGTGGACAACTATAAATACCTAGGTGTCTGGCTAGACTGTAAACTCTCCTTCCAGACTCTTATTAAACATCTCCAATCCAAAATTAAATCTAGAATCGGCTTCCTATTTTGCAACAAAGCCTCCTTCACTCACGCCGCCAAACATACCCTCGTAAAACTGACTATCCTACCGATCCTCGACTTTGGTGATGTCATTTACAAAATAGCCTCAAACACTCTACTCAGCATACTGGATGCAGTCTATCACAGTGCCATCCGTTTTGGCACCAAAGCCACCCACCACTGCGACCTGTATGCTCTAGTTGGCTGGCCCTCGCTACATATTCGTCGCCAGACCCACTGGCTCCAGGTCATCTATAAGTCTTTGCTAGGTAAAGCTCCGCCTTATCTCAGCTCACTGGTCACGATAACAGCACCCACCCGTAGCACACGCTCCAGCAGGTATATCTCCTTTCCTTCCAGTTCTCTGCTGCCAATGACTGGAACGAATTGCAAAAATCGCTGAAGCCTTATATTTCCCTCACTAACTTTAAACATCAGCTATCTGAGCAGCTAACCGATCGCTGCAGCTGTTCATAGCCCATCTGTAAATAGCCCATCCAATCTACCTACCTCATCCCCATATTGTTTTTACTTACTTTTCTGCTCTTTTGCACACCAGTATTTCTACTTGCACATCATCATCTGCACATCTATCACTCCAGTGTTAATTTGCTAAATTGTAATTACTTCGCTACTATGGCCTATTTATTGCCTTACCTCTTCACACCATTTGCACACTGTATATAGACTTTTTTTTTATATTGTGTTATTGACTGTACGCTTGTTTATTCCATGTGTAACTCTGTGTTGTTGTTTGTGTCGCACTGCTTTGCTTTATCTTGGCCAGGTCGCAGTTGTAAATGAGAACTTGTTCTCAACTAGCCTACCTGGTTAAATAAAGGTGAAATAAAAATAAAATAAAAAATAGATTGTGTGTTTGTGCCATTCAGAGGGTGAATGGTCAAGACAAAATATGTAAGTTCCAGGTATGTGTCAAGAACTGCAACGCTGCTGTTTTTTTCACGCTCAACAGTTTCCGTGTGTCTCAATACTGTTCCACCATCCGGCCAATTTGACACAACTGTGTGAAGCATTGAAGTCAGCCTTGGCCAGCATCCCTGTGAAATGCATTCTTTTTGACCAATGACATCTGATCTGATTATCAAAACACCTATTAGTGTAAAAATATCAGATATGCCAGAACACTGCTAATTTACACAGATAAGCACGTTGCAAATAGCCTTTCGAAATTGATAGACGCTCCCTAAATTTACCAGGCTGAGATTGAGGGGAGGAGCCTTCGTTCTTTGCAGCAGTGTCAACATGCCTGAACATAGACAGGGCCAGTTATCCACAACGAAAGAAGCAAAGTGGAAAGCAAAACTCCTAAAGGAAATCATAACTAGCTACCTGAAGACATGAGCACATTTCTTAAAGCGGCTATTTGGAAACTGTGGACTAGGATGCTTTTCTGTCACCGATTTCCTCAAAGGCATTATTGAGGTGATGCAGCAGCAGCAGCAGCGAAACAATCGTAACGGACCGCCTCTGATAGCTAGCTAGCTTACAGTAGCTAGCTAGGTAGATGCCTTTACAGAAAAAGGCGCAGTCTTTTGGCCAAGTCGTTTTACAAACCTCAACATATCCGAAAGAAAAGTTGCTAATATTACAATATAATATTGCGGGTGCACATGTATGTGTTTAATCAGCTAATGGTAGATAGTCAGTTTCTCCTTTAGCTAGCTAGCCATCTAGCTGTGCTAGCCAAGCCTGTCAATTCAGCGGATGAACTTGGTATTCTGTGGAGACGCCGACATCAGACGTAGGGCAGTGTGAGGAAGCTGAGAAAATATTGGGAGTATTCAACTAGCTAGCAAGACGTGGTTGATTTTAAAGGGAACATAACATTTTACCTGCGCATTTGTTTATGAAATGGTAATGGGGGAGTTTCTCGGTAATTTAACTATTAAGGCTTCATTCTTGTCGATGATGCGACAATCGCTCGGATGTTAATTTCTCACTGTTTGAAAGCTATGTATCCTGCTCAATTAGTTTACAACATTTAGTTAGTTAGGTATTAAACAATTGCTTAACTGTATTAATAGTTGTCGTTCGGTTTGATTCGTTTTTTTGTTATCCAGTTCACAACGTTAGCGTCACAACCAAACAACATGGATCAGAATGACAAAAGGATTTGCACGGTAAGATTGGTTTCTCCATGCTGATGAACTAAATATTCTTAAGTGCTACTTTGAATTATATTACAGTAACATTATTTTTAAACAATGTGTCGTCTCGCACTACATTTGTTATATCATAACTGACTAAACTCCACGGTGAAGAAGTGGAGTTTAATACCCTAGGTATATCGCTGAAGGGTGGTGGTTTTGATGGTATCACGCGCTCACGCAGGTGTTTCTGCGATCTACGTAGCTATTTTATGTAACATCTGCTAGCCTGCATACCTAGAAATATCTTTCCCTTTTCAAACCGGTTTGACACATTTATTTGCCGACACTCCTGGGGAAGTGCTTTCAATGCACTGTGCGTTCTGTATGACTTATCCTTATGGACAAACTAAGATTGTGTGCTTCATAAATATAGTACAGTTCACCCTAGTCAGAAGCATGTGCTCATGTTTTCGTAAATGTAATGACTTTTAAAAGCCTCCAGTGTATTCTGTGTGACCTTTTTTTTATGCTATTTGTCTGACTGTAAGACAGGCAGTTTTCAGGCTAATCAACCATACGATAATATCGGAGTAATGTAGCTACCTGCTATTTCCTCATTACTCTCTCCTTCAATTTCAGAATCAAACCCATACATTTACTGGTGACCAGTCACTTCACTGAGGGACCACGACACTTGATTTCTGGACACGTACTCGCCGCCACAATGAGATAATACAGCAGCAGATAATACAGCCGTGACATTTGTCCACCCTGAGTTAAATTCCACAGTCCAACATGACCACACCAGCTCTACTGCCACTGTCGGGCCGCAGGATACCCACCCTGTCACCCGGCGCCGCCTCTTTCCCACACCACAGAGCCACTCTGAGGCTCTCAGAGAAGTTTATCCTTCTCCTCATCCTCAGTGCCTTCATCACTTTATGCTTTGGAGCTTTCTTCTTCCTCCCGGACAACTCAAAACACAAGCGCTTCGACCTGGGCTTGGAAGACGTGCTGATTCCGCACATCGAGGCGCCCAAAGGAGCTAAGCATCCTGGTGGACAGGTGGTCATACATGGACAGGGGGACCATGATGAACACAGACACAGGTAAGAGATGCTGAGGACTGCGCACCTGTTGCTCCCTAAACTTTACACATGTCAGTGTGAATTAAAATGCACTACAAAAGTGCAATCTCTAAAGCAACTCCAACTAGGCTACAATTATTAGACACTGCTTTTATTTAAAAACATTTTTTAAATCTAACCTTTATTTAACTAGGCATATCAGTTAAGAACAAAATCTTATTTTCGATGATGGCCAAACCCGGATGACGCTGGGCCAATTGTGCGCCGCCCTATGACGGCTTTGAAAAAAGAGGAGCAGAGAAATCATCTATGTAGAACTCAACCGCTTATTGGGCCATCAGTAGGATTTACATAAAATAACACTGTCTGTCTGGTCCGTATCTCCAGCAAATTGTGTGACCACAGATCTTATTCAAGAGCTACCGGAGTACAGTCACATGACTCTAAAAAGCCAGGTGGGAAAGGAAAGGGAGATACCTAGTGAGTTGTGCAACTGAATGTATTCAACTGAAATGTGTCTTCTGCATTTCATACCTAGGGGTGAGGGATGGCCACTGAAACCAACACAATAAGAACTCCTGTAGCATTTATGCATCTGGGTTACTCTCAACCTTGTTCACACAGGCAGTTTAAAGCAATTCAAATCATATTTTTTTGCGTATTCAAATATGTTATTTTTCATGCAGTCTGAACAGTCAAAAAGCACATGGAATCGGATGTTTCAATGCACATTTCAAGCCACCAAAGAAGGTGGTTTGAAATCAGATACAAATCTGATTCCTGTCCATGCGACTTGTCTGAAAGGTCAAATTAGATTTATTTGACCAAGTCGTTTTTAGATTATTTGGCATATCTCGTTGCTTGCTAGCTACTCTGAATTTGACAAGAACATGTGGTAGCTGCCTAAATGACTACTGCCCCGTAGCACTCACATTGGTAGCCATGAAGTGCTTTGAAAGGTTGGTCATGGCTCACAACAGCATCCTCCCGGATACCCTAGACCCACTCCAATTCGCATACCGCCCGAACAGATCCACAGATGACGCAATCTCAGTCGCACTCTACTGTACACTGCCCTTTCCCACCTGGACAAAAGGAACACCTATGTGAGAATGCTGTTCATTGACTGCAGCTCAGAGTTCAACACCATAGTGCCCACAAAGCTCATCACTAAGCTAAGGACTCTGGGACTAAACACTTCCCTCTGCAACTGGATCCTGGACTTCCTGATGGGCCACTCCCGGTGGTAAGGGTAGGCAACAACGCATCTGCTACGCTGCTCCTCAACACTGGGGCCCCTCAGGGCTGTGCTTCGTCCCCTTCTGTACTCCCTGTTCACCCACAACTGCGTGGCCAAACACGACTCCAACACCGTCATTAAGTTTGCTGACGACACAACAGTGCTAGGCCTGATCACCGACAACGATGAGACGGCCTATAGGGAGGAGGTCAGAGACCTGGCCGTATGGTGACAGCAACCTCTTCCTCAATGTGAGCAAGACAAAGGAGCTGATCGTGGACTACAGGAAAAGGCGGGCCAAACAGGCCCCCATTAACATCGACGGGGCTGTAGTGGAGCGGGTCGAGAGTTTCATGTTCCTTAGTTCGTTGGTGATGTGGACACCATCATGGTCCAAGACAGTCGTGAAGAGTGCACGAGAACACCTTTTCCTCCTCAGAAGACTGAAAAGATTTGGCATGGGTCCCCAGTTCCTCAAATAGTTCTACAGCTGCACCATTGAGAGCATCCTAACCGGTTGCATCACAGCCTGGTATGGTAACTGCTCGGCATCTGACCGTAAGGCGCTACAGAGGGTAGTGCGAAAGGCCCAGTACATCACTGGGGCCAAGCTTCCTGCCATCCAGGACCTATATAATAGGCGGTGTCAGAGGAAAGCCCATAAAATTGTCAGACTCCAGTCATATAGACAGTTTTTTTCTCTTCTACCGCACGGAAAGCGGTACCGGAACGCCAAGTCTAGGACCAAAAGGCTCCTTAACAGCTTCTACCCCCAAGCCATAAGACTGCTGAACAATTAACCAAATGGCCACTGGATTATTTACATTGACACCCATTTGTTTTTTACACTGCTGCTACTCGCTGTTTATTATCTATCCATAGTCACTTCACCCCTACCTACATGTACACATTACCTCGACTAACCTGTACCCTCGCACATTGACTCGGTACCGTTATTGTTATTTTTTTTCTGTTACTTTTTATAATTTTTTACTTAGTTCATTTGGTAAATATTTTGTTAACCAACAGTGCAGTTCAATAATAGTTAAGGGCTTGTAAGTAAGCATTTCTCTGTAAGATCTACACATGTATTCGGCGCATGTGGCAAATAAAGTTTGATTTGAAGCTTGTTAATTGTTTACAAAAAAATGAGTGAATGTGCTGGAATGCTAAATGGCTACCTAACTAGTTGACTGCTGTAGCTAGACATAAAGGACTTGTTTTAAAAGTTTGATCATCATTTTGAGGCTTTGAGTTCTTACACTATGATTTTGAACATTCAAAGCAACTGGGACATGTCCATGGCGTGCACCGTCACTTTGGTGGTGCACTCAGACGTTATGTCGCAAACTAATCAGCCTACACTGCTTACACATTCGTCTTTACTATGACAACTAGCATTGCCATGTCAACAAATGACTGCTGTTTGAACACACCACATCTGATTTGGTCACTTGTAACTTGCTGTTTGGACAGCCAGTATTCCAAAACGGATTTGAAAAATAACTTATTTGAGCATTAAGGCCTGCAAGGCTTTAGATTCTAACACCTAGCTTTTGGTTAATTTCTTTGTGTGCAGGTTATGTAAGACTGAACTTGTAGTTCAGCTGATGTGTTCCTGATTGGAAGACAAACCTGGCAAAAAGAGGTTGCAATCACCATTGACAGACATTTGTCTCTACTGACTGTTCATTCACCAGTTCAATGAGTTGAACACACACACACTTTCTGCTGGAGTTGACAAGTGCTTCACAAAGAATGAAAGTAGGGCACTACTAGCACTATAGTATTTTAGTAACTAGCATGCCCCTTATTTTTCCCCAAATGTTTTAACCTACTGTAACGTTTAGATTTACCTGTAAATTATTTATCACAAAAATCAGGGCCCCTGTTTACTGTAGGTTGCTTTTTGCTTGCATGTGAGAGGTGGGTAAGGTGGAGTTGTCCCGACAGGTGTGTTGTGGGCATTTGTGAAGCAGTCGTTAGATGTAGAGAGCAGTAAGTGTTAAAAGCTTTTTCTCTACTGCTCGCTCTGCAGGGACCTCTGTCACCACCTCCTCTGAGGCGTGTTTTTATTTTTCTATTTGTCAGAGACCTTGCCATAGCTTACGTTGATGTGGCCTGCCCAAAATAAAATATTTATTGCTGTTTGATGCCTGGGAAGAGATGAGGTCGGGATCAGAAATAAGTGGTAGGCTTCATGTCAGTGTGAACAACACTGCAGTAGTCACTATTGTATTGCTGAAGTAAAGAGGGTTTTGCTATGTTTCAGTTGCTCACTGTAGATGGGGTTTAGTTTTCATTGAAAGAAGGTGTTGGTGGCACCCTCAGACAATGGCATCACTGCCAACTGAAATTGGCTGAACCGGTGGGGTTTGAGGGGGTGGGATATGGTTAGTGTTTAGTTCATCTACATGACGAATTTTGAACGAGCACTCTGCGTTTAACCTCCCAGAACCATTAATTAGTTTGTTTTAGTTTTTTTCTTCTTTTTTGGCTGTGTTTTTGTCGCTCACAGCTTATGGAAATGTATTCGGCTTTGCATTTTTGTTTTTACAGCTGACTCAGCGATTAGCAAAACATCGTCATCGTGTGTTAGTGAGGACAGTGTTCAAACGGGCCCTGAATGAGTACAAGGAGGATTTAAAAAAATCCCCTCAGGAAATATGTTCTAGGAGAATAACTAGAGTCCAGATAATTATTACATTGTACCATGGGTTTTCTTCTTTTGTTCCTGTATATGTTTCAGATATGAAAGTTGGTTTTAAGTGCATGTTTAGCTCCACGTCTGGTTGGTGCTCTCCCTGTACTGTCCTCTGTTGCATCGGCCCATTTTTGCCGAAGGTGGTGTGATTTCTTGGCAGTGACATTAAATTGTAAAGGATTGAATCCTTGGCTCACGTGCTTTTAACTCCCAGCTTGAACTGAGTTCAGTATACTCTCGTAAACATGACTAGATTTTTTTTTTACAGTGTGCTGTGTTCCTGATTTATTTATGCCTATGGTTAAGTTGAACGTTAAGCTTGAGGGTGAGTTGAGAAATCCATTAGGAATTACTGACAGATCTGAAGTTGTTTTAGATATTTCTTACCTGTTTTCGGTCAGTTTGTTTTGAATCCTATCAACACATCTAGTTATCTGACGGGTTCAGCCAGTGTTCACCAAACAGATTTTGGGAAAGGACACATGCATTCATAGGCATCACTAATGTTATTGTCCATGAAAGAGCACAATTAATTGTGTGTGTATACATACATACACGCGTAACAGTATAGCTTCCGTCCCTCTCCTCGCCCCTACCTGGGCTCGAACCAGGGACGTTCTGCACACTTCAACAACAGTCACCCTCAAAGCATCGTTACCCATCGCTCCACAAAAGCCGCGGCCCTTGCAGGGCAAGGGGAACGACTACTTCAAGGTCTCAGAGCGAGTGACGTCACAGATTGAAACGCTATTAGTGCGCACCCCGCTAACTAGCTAGCCATTTCACATCGGTTACACACACACACACACACACACACACACACACACACACACACACACAGTGTACTAGTCAAAAGTGTGAACACATCTACTCATTCCAGGATAAAAATTAAAAAAAATGTCTACCTTGTAGAATAATAGTGAAGACATCAAAACTAGCGAATAACATACATGGAATCATGTAGTAAACAAAGTGTTAAACAAGTAAAAAATATATTTGAGATTCTTTAAATAGCCACCCTTTACCTTGACAGCTTTGCACACTCTTGGCATTCTCTCAACCAGCTTCGAGGTAGTCACCTGGAATGCATTTTAATTAACAGGTGTGCCTTGTTAAAAGTTAATTTGTGGAATTTCTTTCCTTAATGCGTTTGAGCCAATCAGTTGTTGTGACAAGGTAGGCGTGGTACACAGAAGATAGCCCTATTTGCTAAAATACCAAGTCTATATTATGGCAAGAACAGTTCAAATAAGCAAGAGAAATGACAGTCCATCATTACTATAACACATGCAGGACAGTCAATCCAGAAAATGTAAAGAACTTTGAACGTTTATTCAAGTGCAGTCACAAAAACCATCAAGCGCTATTGATGAAACTGGCTCTCATGAGGACCGCCACAGGAAAGGACGACCCAGAGTTACCTCTGCTGCAGAGGATAAGTTAATTAGAGTTACCAGCCTGAGAAATTGCAGCCCAAATAAATGCTTCACAGAGTTCAAGTTACAGACACATCAACATCAACTGTTCAGAGGAGACTGCGTGAATCAGGCCTTCATGGTCGAATTGCTGCAAAGAAACCACTAATAAAGGACACCAGTAAGAGACTTGCTTGAGCTACAAAACACGAGCAATGGATGTTAGACCGGTGGAAATCTGTCCTTTGGTCTAATGAGTCCAAATTTGAGATTCTTGGTTCCAACCGCCATGTCTTTGTGAGACGCAGGGTAGGTGAATGGATAATCTCCGCATGTGTGGTTTCCCCCCCCCCCCCCCCCCCCCCCCCGAAGCATGGAGGAGGTGTGATGGTGCTTTTCTGGTGACACTGTCAGGGATTTATTTAGAATTCAAGGCACACTTAACCAGCATGGCTACCACAGCATTCTGCAGCGATACGCCATCCCATCTGGTTAGTGCTTAGTGGGACTATCATTTGTTTTTCAACAGGACAATGACCCAACACACCTCCAGGCTGTGTACGGGGTATTTGACCAAGAAGGAGAGTGATGGAGTGCTGCATCAGATGACTTGGCCTCCACAATCACCTGACTTCAACCCAATTGAGATGGTTTGGGATGAGTCGGACCGCAGAGTGAGGGGAAAGCAGCCAACAA
Source organism: Salmo salar (assembly GCF_965601325.2). Classification (NCBI taxonomy): domain Eukaryota; kingdom Metazoa; phylum Chordata; class Actinopteri; order Salmoniformes; family Salmonidae; genus Salmo; species Salmo salar. The sequence goes on along the minus strand of NC_138315.1, from coordinate 32,814,400 downwards.
GTGCTCAGCATATGTTGGTATTCCTTCAAGACTGTTGAAAAAGTATTCCAGGTATAGCTGGTTTGGAGAATGCCTAGTATGCAAAGGGTTGCTACTTTGAAGAACCTCAAATATAAAATATATTTTGATTTGTAATATTTTTGGGGGTTACTACATGAATTCATATGTGTACTTTCAAAGTTTTGATGTCTTCACTATTATTCTACAATGTAGAAAATAGTAAAAATGAAGAAAAACCCTTGCATGAGTAGGTCTGTCCAAACTTTTGACTGGTACTGTGTATTTTTTTAAACATCTCTGTCTGCCAAGTCGGTAAGAGATTGACCTGGTCCCTTGAAGGAACAATTTGCCCAACCAGTGTCATCATGCCAGAGCCAGCCTTAGCAAGGTTGGGATCAATTCATGAATAAAAAAATAGCCTACTTGCAGAGTCTGTGTGCTCGTCTTCCGTAGTAGGTGCATCCGTCTCTGCCAGAGGAAACCCGATGCCAGAGCTGTGGTTGCACTGAGCCACAGGTAAATGTAATTACATAAACCTCACAATGCATCTCTAATAATCAGGTTTATTTCCATGGCTGTAGCTAGGTAACCCCTTCACCTCTTGGCTTGTCATTTACTGTTAGTGTGTTGGCATGTATACAGCAGCTGTGGCCTTTCCCTCCCATTCATCTACATGTAGCATTGCAGGCAAGCACCTCTGGGTCATAGTTCGGCCTGACACCCCAGCCTGCTGATTTATCATAATTGGTGTGATCTTAGGAATCATACCTCTGTTCTTTGCTTCATTCTCTCCATGTCAGACACAAACAGCATGACTAGATTCATCTGCAGCTCTGTGTGTGTGAGCATTGCACTGAACCATTGCTAATAATACTCACATTTACACGTGCGCACACCTCTCCCATCTCGGTGCAGAGGAGCTTATGAAACAAAGCGTATTGGATTGCAGATCTGGTGAAACCAGTGACAGGCAGCCCTTCACACTGAGAAGGAAGCATGTGTGTGTGACTGCACTTCTAAAATGGGTTCCTGATCCACTGTCTCTCAGAATATAGCTGAACACCTCCAGGTCACAATGGGTACTGTCATCTCATCATACATGATTAGGCCTACTACCAATATATGCTGCTTCTTCAGTGGGGGGGGGGGGGGGGGGTTTAAATCATGTGAAATCGGTGTAACCATGCAGAGCAATGGGGAGGCTTTGGTTTTCTCATTTTCTTTTATTAACATGCTGTTTTTTTTATCAGCCCCCCCCCCCCAAAAAAAAAACAGAATAACTTGCAGAACACCAACAAACAGTAACAAGGTTGTCATACACTATTTCAACTGAGACGCATGCGACAGGCTTTAGACTGTTGGAAAGCTGGCATTACGGCTTGTTGCGCTAGGGGAACTCATTCACTGGGTTGAATCCATGGTGAAATACTGTCATGTCGCAGGGATTTCTCTCTGTGAATACACTACCTGGGTCAGCGTTGCTGGCTGTTCATGAATAATGTATTATGTTTGGGAACAGCTGGGCATCTGCTTTCACTTATGACCCATGGAGAGGATCTCCTCTCAGGGCTCCTCAGGCTCTGGAGCCAAACATGAGCTCTGTGTCTCTTCTCCCCCCCCCCCACCCACCTACCAGTTTCTGCCATCCATGAAATGGCTAGGCAACTTAATGGCCCTAGATCTGGGATTCTCATGCCTGTGCTTTAGATGGTTTGTCTTTCTGATGATCCCAGAATGTACTCAAGCTGTAAACGGTGTGTGTGTGTGTGTGTGTGTGTGTGTGTGTGTGTGTGTGTGTGTGTGTGTGTGTGGGGGGGGGGAAGATGAGGGGTAGAGATGGGCAGACTGGTCTGAGAAGGTGCAACACAAACAAAACCCCAGAGACACAAGACTAACGTGACTGGGAGATCTATGCTACATGGCTATTGAAAGACAACCATAGAGAAATGTGGTTGAACTAGAGTACAAAACATTAGGAACACCTTACTAATATTGAGAATTTGTTAGGGCATGGACTCTACGCGATGTCAAGTGTTCCACAGGGATGCTGTGTTGACTCCCATGTTGACTCCAATGCTTCCCACAGTGGTGTCAAGTTGGCTGGATGTCCTTTGGGTGGTGGACCATTTTTGATAACTGAGTGTGGAAAAACCCAGCAGCATTGCAGTTCTTGACCCAAACCGGTGTGCCTGGCACCTACTAAAATACCCCGTTCAAAGGCACTTAAATATTTTGTCTTGTCCATTCACCCTCTGAATGGCACACATACACAATCCATGTCTCAAGGCTTCAAAATCCTTCTTTAACCAGTCTCCTCCCCTTCATCTACTCTGGCTGAAGTAGATTTAGCAGGTGACATCAAGGGATCATAGCTTTGGTATTCACCCAGTCTGTCATGGAAAGAGCAAGTGTTCCTAAGGTTTTGTACACTCGGTGTATGACTAGACTAATAGAAGCCCATCAAGATAAACATGGCTGTACACATTTCTAGAGAAAGACACATCTGAAACCCAAGGGTCCATAAATACAGAGCACATTGCTGAAAAGCCAATCAATTCAGTAACACACACACAGTTTCCATGCTGCAGCAGTCAGCTCAGCTGTAAGTGAACTGCAGGGCCCATGACTAAAACAGTATTCATCATGGACTTAGTGCTCTGTCACAAAGCTCTGATCAGCCCAGACCCCCTAAGGGAGGGGAGAGACCAATGGAGAAGGCTCTCCCAGGATCCTGCACATTACTCAGGGATGACAGAGTGTCAGCCAGCCATGGTGCCAGCCCCTGCCTGAGCAGAGCAGTGTGTTTGACTCGTCATCGCCTGTTGGAGTGTGTCTCACTTTGCCTCCATTTGTCTGCTCCTGCTCGCTAATGGTGACGATGAGCTGCCTTGAGAGAGAGACTTGTTTGTGTGTCTGACTGTAACACAATGCTCTCTAAAACACAATGGCTGGCAGGGACAGCACTTAAGCCGAGTGGCATCGCTTGCCAGCCAACCGACCGGAGCTGCCGTCTACATTCCATTATGACTCCTGTCAATTCAGGAAATGAGTTCAAACAGAGGCCCAGTGAATTAGAAAGCGTATCCAATCTCTATGGCCTTCAATCTCCAAGGTCCTGAATCGAAGTGGAATTGACCCCAGCGGTTGTTGGCAACTGGTGTGATAATTACTACATGCTGATTAGTACATTTAAATTGGGGCTCCAGCAGAGGTTTATGATTCAGCACCTTATCTAAAACCCACAATTTCCCATTTTGTTTTTCAGTTGACTGGTCTTGCTGTGTAGAGCACCATTTTGTAGCAACCCACACTATCGTCATCTAGCCTCAAGCTTGATAATTGAATCATGAGTTTTACTACTTCTGGGCTAGAGTAATTGTACAGCCCTGTTGGTCCCCAGGATTGTAGCGCTGAGGAACACAGTTAAGAGGCATTAGTCACACAGGGATATAAGTCATGATACTGTGATGAGGCCATACAGCCAGGGGCTCAGGTGACCAGCTGGAACAATGGCTGAGCAGCCAGGGAAAGTATGTCATTGCACACCCCCTGAATGCCGAGCTTGGAGTGCTATCGTCCGTTACACCACCGCTCGCTTTCAGGCATGCCAAGTGGGTCATGGGAAGTCTGGGACGGGAAGTCTACAGGCAGCAGCGGCTTATATGAACACAAGACAAAGGAGGAGAAGGTGGAGGAGGAAGACGGAACAATTGTACTCTGCATGTATTTTATTCACTATCTGTCAGACCTCTCCACTTAAAGGTGAAGTAAAGCTAGACTTGTGTGCATCACTCGATCGATACCATGAGGCTATTGTTCCTAGGAGAGCCCTTCTCTCTGAGAGCAGTTTTGATACAGAGCAAACAAATGCACAGACTTGCCTCTTAGGCCTATGTCAATGGGTTTCACCAGAGAGAGACTGCTTTCACTGACTACAGAGATGGGACATTTTAGCTGTCAACTTCGGTTGAGGGTTTTTGTTCAATTCTGTGCTCCTGATTTAAAAACCCATTATGTTCTCTTGTTTGAGACACTGAAGTGGACTTGATAACCTTGAACAGTGGACATTATCCGTTCTGCAGTGCGTCTCTTGGTATTTAGCACACACTTCTTCCACCTGCTTGGCATTCATTTATTCCTCTTAAAGAGGGGAAACAATTCCAAATGAGCAGAGCACAGGTGTGATTTTCCCAAGCAAATGACTGATTCTCAAAGTAAACACTATCAGTAACCAGCGATGATGGCTGCACTATGAAGACCCTGGCGTAATGAGAGGGGGAGATGGAGGGAGAGACGCTGTGAATCAGCCATCAAACCCTCCAAGCCACCAGACGTAATTAATTCTGTGGAGCGGGAGGTTTTAAGCGGAGCAGGAGATCAATGGATGAAGTAATTTCCGTGGGTGAGACACCTGTGTGCAGGGGAAGCGTTTCATTGCATTACATTATTCATGTCAACCCCCAAAACAGCATCTCTGCATTTGCAAATCCTCTACCGTCTTTCGCTCTCTACTTCCCGCTCTCCCTCTGTTGCTTTCTGGTTCTAGTGTCAATTCTAGGTAGCTAATCCAGTACTCTGCTGTTCCTTAAATCCCTGGTGTTAATTCTCTTTCCGCTACCTTGTAAATAGTCAGGAGGAAAATGGAGGTAAAAAAAGCAAAGCCTTACTCATTCCTCCCTAATCCTAATTTTAAAGAGCATATGCCTGGGCCAGGACTGGAGATGAGTAACTCTAAACCCACTGTCCATCCGGGCTGATGTCATCAGGGCCCACACAGATGGAAGGATGGAACACGACCAAACAGATTCCTGTGGGAGGATGGCAGAAAGCAGGAGAGACAGTTTTATATGAAGGCTGTATTGTTTCATGTGTTCATTTAATCTTGCAGGCTACACATTCACAGCTAAAAGCTGAATTGCAGTATAGGCCTATTGATAAAGAGAAAAATCAAACTAGACATGACAATTAGGTAGATTTAACAAAACAATGACATTTATGGTGATGAAGCCAGCTTTGGACAGCTTCTTCACAATGAGACTGGTGCTTTTGGCAACCCAGTGGAGCTAGATGATTTGATGATAGTGATGCAGTTGGTTTGCTGGCCCTGATGTCCTCAGCCTCTCTGTAGCCTGCCTGTGATGCCAGGTGATAGCGTTCGCTTGCTAGCCCTGACGTCGTCCTCAGCTCAACCTCTCTGTAACCTGTACTTAGTAGTCCTCCACAACTAATGTGTAGCACACATCAGTCCGTAGCATTAGTCATCCTCGCTACAAGCTCTTTGCCATTTCCACAATGCAGTCAGGTGTCATTGATCAAGGAGCCAGTGCATCTTTTTAAATGCTAACATTAGCAATCAGCTAGGTATCTAGCTAGCCAAACCAAACAAGCAGACTTGCCATCAGTTTTTCAGCTCTATGGATAAAAACAACCAAACATATCAAAACCAACACTTCATGACTTATTAAAAAGAAAAAAGCTAATTTAAACACTTAATCATCTAAAATATGTGCAGAGTTCTTTTGTTTAGGCTGACTTGCGGCGCCATGGCAGTTATTATTAGGGTTGCCAAATGTCCCGTATTAGCCGGGATGTCTCTTTTATATTGGGCTAAATTGGTTTGTCCCATACGGGACCTCCCTTGTCCCGTATATTCATCCAATCACAGTATAGTGTAAATGCGCCAATTCCTGCAAAGTAATTTCTGTTCTGTCAGTTTGGCATATCAAGGAAATATGGACAAGCATGCATCCACAGAAATGCACAAGGCCACGCTAGCTAAAGGTGCAAGCAATATCGGTGAATTCATCGTGACGTCTTTCCTTCGGGAAAATGACAAAATCGCGGCAAATGAAGACTCGTATGTGTACCATAGGGTTAAACATGGACTCAGCTACAACAGCACCGACTGTCTTGTTAAGCTCAAAGGTGCCTTGTTTCATGACTCAAATGTTGTGAAGAAGATGCACTTGGGAAGAACGAAAGCTGAGATGATTCCAACGAATGTTTTAGGACCAAATACCGTGCGGGATATTTTGGATGACCTCTCCCTGACCGACGGTGAGCCCTTGTATTTCTCAGTTGCCAGTGACGCCTCAAGCAAGGGAAATAGAAAAATGTTTCCAGTGTGCGTGAGATATTTCTGTGTCTGATGCAGTGCAAGTTACTTGACGTTTAGGAAGACAGTGATGAAACTGCAAATGGCATACATCAAGCTCTGATGAACTGTCTGGAAAAGCATGAACTAGATATTAGACACATCGCAGCAGATAATACCAATGTTAACTTTGGAAAACACCTCTCTGTTTACCAGTTATTGAGCACAGTGCCAACAATTGCATTCTGAAAGCTAATTGCCCAGCTCACATAGCTCATAATGCCTGCAAGCACGCCTGAGATTAGCTGTCAGTGGATATTGAGACAATTGTTTTAAAGATCAACAGCCACTTCTCAGTATCTGCTTCCCGAAGAGAGGAACTGCGTGCATTTTTTTCCTTTGACATTGAATGGAGTGAAATTCTGTGACATCTTTGCACACAATGGCGCTCTCTTCATACAACTGTCGATCCTCTCCTGCAAAGCTGGCCAGCTCTTACTTCGTACTTCAGGTCCCTTGGAGACTTGTCCTGTGGCACTGAAGAGTATTTTTGAGTATGAAGAAAAAAAGGAAGCTACTGAGATTTTTCTGTGCTTTTTCCACAACGTGGGGTGTGTTTTTGACCAACTCTTAAAAAAGCTGGAGGAAACAACGCTCTGCATCACAGATGTTTACGAGGAAGTCCAAAATTTGAAAATGAAGATTCTTCAGCGGAAACAGAACAGCTTTTTTGGATACCAGACCAAGCAGCTGATGGACAAACAATTGTCAGCACAAAGGTCCAAGCAGCAACAGGACTTTGAGGCTCTATGACACTGTCATTACATACATTGACAAGTGGTTTGATTTCTCACCAGAAAATGTAATGGTGAAACTGATTGGCCTCTATGAGGAGCTCTCCTTCACTGACCTGGAGCAGGTGGGGGTTGCCCTCAAAATGACAGTCATTATGGACCAACTCTATGAAGAGTTTTGTACTAGCCGGGAAGAAATACAGAAAGCCAGACAGGATACCACAAAATCCACCAGTGAGAAGTGGGTGGCAGTTTTCCAAAACCTAGGGAAAGCCAACTTGATCAACATGTTCAGGATTGTCTCATTTGTCCTCAGTGTGCCAGGCTCAAATGCCTTTGTGGAGAGGACTTTCTCTCTGATGACCATTAAATGGCAGGATATGGGGATTGAGGTATGGAGTCGGACACATTGTTATATTGGATACTGTTTTCTTTGTCTAGTCGTGCAAAGTTTTCACAGCATTGCTAAATTGCTTTTTGGGACACACAGCATCAATGGCAGGGAATGGTAGCTAGAGACTTCCATCAACTTGAGTACCTTAAATATTTTTAATTGTACTCGTAACTTTTTGTGTGCCTATATTCTTCAACTTCGGTGCACATGTGCTCCTTGTACTTACATTTTTTTTTTAAAGTCGGCATAGAGCCCTGCCCAGGTTCTCATCTCCAGCTCCTCTGCTAAACATGAAACCTCAGCCTCCCAAGATAAAACCTCTCTTCCCCTGGCTGTATTTCTTATCCCTGAGAATGAGCTCTGATCTAAACCTCATGGCCATTCTGCATAGTGCCGTGGTGGAGGCTGTCTCTGTGGGGAAGCTAAGGCAGTCTGCTGCTCTCCACAGTGAGCCATTCTGCCCCGAGTGCCTGGACCAAAAGCCTCGGGATAGGCAGAGAGTGCCAGGGAGCACCGGGGAATGAAGCGTCCCTCTGAAAAAGGGTTTGATCCTTGTACCTCAGATGTAGCCACCGCGTCTGCTCCTATATTTTAGATGAGTGTGTGTGTGTCAGGGTTTTCATTTGGCAACATTTTTATTTACCGGAAATTTGAGAAATTTAACGGACCCATATGCTTTGAGTGTGAAACCTGATTAGTGTGTCAACCCACAGTGCTCAGAATGACAAATCACGTTTAGAATATGGCAATTCATATTAACGAATTCAGATGTGCACTTTTGAACATGTTAGATAACTGTCCACATTTACTTTTCCTCAGCCAAGAAGATAAGTAACGAACGTGTAAATCACTAGTTTATGTCAATTTACTATGGTAGAAAAGTTTAGGCTACCTATTCTGTTCGTCATCTTGTCGAGAAAGAAATAGCCTATTCCATAGATCTCAAATTCATACAACCAGTAGGCCTAGGCTACATTTAAAAAAAGAGTGATGCAACAGACGTTTAGCTTAAAAAGCTGATAAACTATTATTTCTTAATTAGTGCAGCAATGTGCACAACACTGTAGGCTACGGCAAATGTTCGTTCCATAATGCAATTAGCAAGAAAACGCCTTTGTCAAAAGTGCACTGCACATGCGAGCGGTTCCATGTGACAGAGATTACATTTAGAAAGAGATTTAATAGGCTACTTTGAAGCAAGTTAAGACATACCTCGTATTAAACATAAAGGTTTCAAACAATTAAGTATATGTTTTCAAAATCCAAACTGCCTTCAGCTCATTGCACAGTGGTGTGACATGCTGACGAACCCTTTCTTCCGTTGCCGTTTGATGCCACGTTCAAGTGAACTGGGGGGGAAAAACGAGCTCCGACTGGGAGAAATCGTTTTGAACGGTCATCTAACTCGAACTCAGCCCTTTATCTAGAGCTCCGACTTTCAGACCTGAAGATCACTGACGTCATGATTTGACCTTGAATTTTTCTGCGTTCCCAGTTGTCTTAAAACTTCTTTGGGATAGGGGGCGGTATTTTGACACCCGGATGAAAAGCGTGCCCAAAGTAAACTGCCTGCTACTCAGGCCCAGAAGCTAGGATATGCATATAATTGGTAGATTTGCATAGAAAACACTCTAAAGTTTCTAAAATTGTTAAAATAATGTCTGTGAGTATAACAGAACTGAAATGGCAGGCGAAACCCCGAGGACAAACCATAAAAAAAATCAGGATACCACTGATTTCAATGCCTGGCACTTTTATAATAGGGCGATTGCCCGATTGCAGTTCCTAGGGCTTCCACTAGATGTCAAGTCTTTAGAAAGAGTTTCAGGCTGGTGTTTGTAAAAATGAGGGAAAAGTTGTAGTTTTTCTAGTGGCTCCCATTTTGGCTGTAGTGTTTCCAAGCGCATGGCCGAGAGGGCACGTTCTTTTTCTTTATCTCCGGTAAAGACTAACGATTCTCCGTCTTAAATGTTATTGTTTATTTGTGTATTAGGGTACCTATGGATTGATCATAAACGTTGATTGACTTGTTTGGATAAGTTTATTGGAAACGTTTGGGATTCATTTTGAAGGAAGGAAACCGAGTGGATTATTGACTGAAGCGCGCCAGCTGAACCTAGTTTTTATGGATATAAAGAAGGAATTTATCGAACAAAATGATAATTTGTAATGTAACTGGGACATTTTGGAGTGCCAACAGAAGAAGATCTTCAAAGGTAAGGCATATATTATATCGCTATTTCTGACTTTCATGTCGCAACTCCCTGGTTGAATATGATTTGTTATGCATTTGTGTGCTGGGCGCTGTCCTCAGATAATCGCATGGTTTGCTTTCGCTGTAAAGCTTTTTTGAAATCTGACACCTTGGCTGGATTAACAACAAGTTAAGCTGTATTTTGATAAATTGCACTTGTGATTTCATGAAAGTTTTTTTTATATTTATAGTAATTTAATTTGAATTTGGCGCTCTGCAATTTTACCGGCTGTTGGCCAGGTGGGACGCTAATGTCCCACTTATCCCAAAGAAGTTAAAAGCACCACAAGATGCTGCAGCCGCTCTTGCGTTGTCTGACAGATTTTCCACTTCAGGGCTCTACCTGTATGCTGTACACGTGTGGTAAATAAGCTGCATAACGAATATACTGTACACGGGCCAATTAAATTTCCACTAAATTATGCAAGTGAACCTATAGACCAATAAACCTGACCAGTCATGCATTTCTATCAACTGGTATTTCCATCAATGAATAGGTAAACCAATTCATATTCTCCTGGAGCCGGTGCCAATTTTATTTGACAAAAAATGTGTCTCCCTGTTTTACTATACTTCTGAGTACTAGAAGTCCTCACGAATAATAAAGCAAGGAAAATGCTAACAGGTGAGTACTTTTTGCCAGTCATCACAAGGTAAACGGATATTTTAGGCTTAGCTTTTAGAGTTAGAATTAAGGTTAGGGAAAATAGGCTTTTGAATGGGAATCAATTGGTCCTTACAAGTACTGTGTGTGTGTGTGAGAGAGGGAGAAAGCAGCAGTAGGTTAGGGGATGACAACATCTGAGATCAACAATAGTGGTTTTCTTAGGCCATCGTTAGTTGATTCTCTGAAGCTGTGTGAAAAAGGCACGTCCTGGTATCCACAAATTGCACAGTGACTGACTGCCCTCTTTTTCCCCAGCATTATTGGACAAATGGGTAATTACTAGGGTTGGGAGGTATCCAGATTTCCATACCTTAATACTGTGCCTGTGCCATCCCGGGATATATATGCTATTACCGGTAGTGTAAACAAGGGGCGCTGTTTGTTTTTTCAAATGTAATAAAATCCCCAAAAACATCCCTTACCAAAATGCTAACAAGTACCAAGGACTTCTCATAGCTGAGGCTAGGTAAATGCTAATTTACTACTAGGACAGACAACCCAGCTCATAAAGTTGTGCAAGTATCTCAAAACGCAGTTTTCAGCACGCACAAAACAAATATTAGGCAGCAGGGATCTTGTCTCTGCTGCTGTTACCAAGAAGCTTGATCTTGCTAGCTTAATAGTTAGTTTATGTTACAGTGGTGTAAAGTACTTAAGTAAAAATACCTCAAACTACTTTCGTACTTTAAAGTATCTGTACTTTACTATTTATATTTGACAACTTTCACTTCACTACATTCCTAAAGAAAATAATGTATTTTTTTACTCCATACATTTTCCCTGACACCCAAAAGTACTCTTTACATTTTGAATGCTTAGCAGGACAGAAAAATTGTCCAATTCACGCACTTATCAAGAGAACATCCCTGGTTATCCCTACTGCCTCTGATCTTACAGACTCGCTAAGCACATGCTTTGTTTGTAAATTATGTCTGAGTGTACCCCTGTCTATCCGTAAAAATTACAAATGTTGCCGTCTGGTTTGCTTAATATAAGGAATTTGAAATTATTTTTGCTTTTGTTACTTAAATATTTAAAACCAAATACTTTTTGACTTCTACTCAAGTAGTATTTTACTGGGTGACTTGAACCATTTTCTATTAAGGTGTCTTTTACTTAAGTATGACAATTGACTGCTTTTTCCACATATGTTAGTACCAGTCAAGTTTGGCCACACCTACTCGTTGAGTTTATTTCTTTTTTACTATTTTCTACATTGTAGAAGATCAACTATGAAATAACACATATGGAATCATGTAGTAACCAAAAAAGTGTTAAACAAATCAAAATATATTTGAGATTCTTCAAAGTAGCCGCCCTTCGCCTTGATGGCAGCTTTGCGCACTTTTGGCATTCTCTACCATCTTCACCTGGAATGCTTTTCCAACAGTCTTGAAGGAGTTCCCACATATGCTGTTGGCTGCTTTTCCTTCTCTCTGCAGTCCAGCTCATCCCAAACCTTTTCAATTTGGTTGAGGTCGGGGGATGTTGGAGGCCAGGTCATCTGACGCAGCTCTCCTTCTTGGTCAAAAGCTCTTTCACAGCCTGGAGGAGTGTTTTGGGTCGTTGTTCTGTTGAAAAACAAATGATAGTCCCACTAAGCGCTAACCAGATGAGATGGTGTATCGCTGCAGAATGCTGTGGTTGCCATGCTGGTTAAGTGTGCCTTGAATTCTAAATACATCACTGACAGTATCACCAGCAAAGCACCATCACACCACCACCTCCATGTTTTGGGGGGGGGAAACCACACATGCGGAGATCATCCGTTCACCTACTCTGCGTCCCACAAAGACATGGCGGTTGGAACCAAAAATCTAAATTTTGGACTCATCAGACCAAAGGACAGATTTCCACCGGTCTAATGTCCATTGCTTGTGTTTCTTGCCCCAAGCAAGTCTCTTCTTCTTATTGGTGTCCTTTAGTAGTGGTTTCTTTGCAGCAGTTCAACCATAAATGCCTGATTTCACGCAGCCTCTGTTACTTGAACTCTGAACCATTTATTTGGGCAGCAATCTGAGGGGCAGTTAACTCTAACTTATCCTCTGCAGCAGAGGTTACTCTGCAACTTCCTTTCCTGTGGCGGTCCTCAGAGCCAGTTTCATCATAGCACTTGATGGTTTTTGCGACCACTTGAAGAAATGTTCAAAGTTCTTTAAGTGTTCATTATTGACTGACCTTCATGTCTTAAAGTAAGGATGGACTGTCATCTGTTTGCTTATTTGAGCTGTTCTTGCCATAATATGGACTTAGCCCTATTTGGAAAAAACCATCTTCTGTATACCAACCCTACCTTGTCACAACACAGCTGATTGCCTCAAACACATTAAGAAGGAAAGAAATTTGTGGAATTAACTTTTAACAAGGCACACCTGTTAATTGAATTGCATTCCAGGTGACCAGCTGGTTGAGAGAATGCAAAGAGTGTGCAAAGCTGTCAAGGCAAAGGGTGGTTACTTTGAAGCATCTCAAATATAAAATCTATTTTAATTTAACACTTTTGCTTACTACATGATTTCATAGTTGTGATGTCTTCGCTATTATTCTACAAGGTAGAAAATTGTAAAAATAAAGAACACCCTTGAATGAGTAGGTGCCAACTTTTGACTGGTATTGTGTGTAGCTGGCAAACATTACTTTGTGAATTTCATGCAAGTGTAACTTGATCACCTCACTTAAATTGCGCTGCAGGAGTGACCTACGTCACGACGCTCCCATTTTGCTCGTTATGCTTCTTTGTAAACAAACACACATGACTGGCTCAAACTGCTGTTTTGGGCAACTCGTACCGGTAAGCTTCATAAGGAAAAAGCTGAAAAATGATCATCAGCCGCCTCAGAGCACAACTGGTCCTTGTTTGGGAACACACACACCAAAGCACGCAACAGGCTGACCAATACAAGGGTTGAAAAGTTGGTGGCCATCTGGGCAAATTTGAGGCTTTTTGAGCCTGACAACGAGCCATCCTCAACAAGGTTGGAAAGTGACAGTGAAGATGAGGCCTCAGTCTGATGTTCAAGAGGTGGACATTGAGGTCCAGGGAGAAGACATGGAAGCCTGAGAGGAAGACAACCAAAGCTTTAGTTTCTAGACTATATCATTTTACAGATGTATGTTGAAAACGTTTCTGGGAGACGCGATGGATCATTGGGGATCATTCAATATTCCCTTTTGTTGTTCAGTAAAATCATCCCATGTGAAGAGTCAACTCATTTAATTAAAGTTCAATTTGAAACTATTTTTTAAAATTTTATTTCTATTGGAAGGATTAATAATTTACAGGTTCATGTTTCTGTCTCCATATGATATGGTAAATATATCCAATGCAAAAAACAGCTACATTTAAATGGTATTAATATTGCGCATATTCCCGGTAATTCCCATTTTTTTACCCACGGAAACTTTCCTCTGAATATTCCCCAAAATGTGCAACCCTCCTGGGGACTAACAAACTACATAATAATGTGACAGATGAAATTAGCTTAATGTTCTTTATATCCTAACATATTTCTCAAGTTCACTGCAGGTATTTACTTCAACGTTGCTACAACTATTCAAATGTATAAAAAAGAATAATTGAAAGAGAAATAGTTGACGGTATTGAAAAACCATCCCATGGCTTTTTCTAAATACCCCAGTGAACTATATACATCTGAAGCATAATAGTAATTACATCGTGGTGCAGTCTTGACAATCTTTTCTCGTAGACCGGCTGCAAGTATTCTAGCATTACCATGGTTACACCCTGCTGCCTCCGTTATGCCAGTCATTGTTTCCATGGTTAATATTATTTTCCTAGATATGGCTAGTGTTCTGCCTTTACAATTGCTGATGATGATAGCTTTTGTCAGACAGAGCACCAAATGTTCCTGTAACAATAGAAGATGAGATGCCATTGGAAGAGGCTAATGAAAGCAGGAAGTGACTATGACAATGCACATGACTGCAGGCACTAATCAGGAAGGTGGATGCGGTTTCTCTTGTCTGCTGAGGGGAACAGGAACGTTAGAAGGGGCAGGCTTGATTGCTGGGGCCTGGGCTCATGTCTTCGTCACCATAATTGAGTCAGATGTTGACTCCGCCCATTAGGCCCGGGGTTGTATAGTAATGCCGTATTATTGGTATTTCATGTCTTCATTCTGGCCTTTCCGTCTCACTAGGAGCCGTTATATTTACATTACATTTAAGTCATTTAGCAGACGCTCTTATCCAGAGCGACTTACAAAATGGTGCATTCACCTTATGATATCCAGTGGAACAACCACTTTACAATAGTGCATCTAAATCTTTTAAGGGGGGGGGGGGGTTAGAAGGATTACTTTATCCTATCCTAGGTATTCCTTAAAAAGGTGGGGTTTCAGGTGTCTCCGGAAGGTGGTGATTGACTCCGCTGTCCTGGCGTCATAGCAAGGTGTGGGCTGAAAACACCCTCTCATTACACGCTGCCGTTCCACCCACACACACACCACACACACACACACACGTAAACACACATGACCGCTAAGCGCTTTAGTAAGTCAGTCTGAACATTATAACCCACTAAATATTATCATATTTCAATGTATGTTTGCAAGGGCATACTTATCGATGCATATGACTCCAGCCCTCTGGTGGGTTAGAAATGCCAGTACAGTGTGCCTATCCGGACTGAGTCAGTTCTAAACACACACAAACCTCATCACTGTGTAAACCCATTTCCTATCAATTAGTATGGAGACCGACACGCACATCGACATGCATGTTCTGAGGCCCGGGTTAATGTAAGTAGTGTGGCGCTGTTATTTTGGCCCTGGGGTGTGGATAGGCCCACATCAGGGAACTGTATGGTTATGAAATAAAACAGAGGATCACTGTCTATGCTGGGAGCCAGTCCACTTTAAATGAATGAATGAAGGGTAATTCATCTAAAATGCCTGTCTGTCTTGGTGAGTTAAAGGCGCTGCATGGTCAATCCCATGTCTGCATGGGCCGTGCAACGTTTATGGTGATACGGCCTCTGCAGAAGTCAGGGCATTCATACTTCTTGGCTTCGCAGAGCTGTTGTGAAGGAAGATGTCAAGGAAGTGAGTGTGTTTTTATACAGGACCTCCAGCCCCCACCTACCGTCAACCAATCATGTCACTGCGGAGCTATACGGAGCCCTCCGCATTATAACATTTGGGAGGCGCATGGTGATGCGGTAAGGAGCTCAATTTGGCCTCTGGAGGCTCCACAATTGCGTCATATCCTCCAAATGGAGCCTCAGACCACTTTTTCGGATCAAGCATGAATTGGCTTTTAATGTTTTAATGGCCGCGATGAAATGCCTCCTGTCTGTGCTACAGTAAGGCTTTCGATTCCTTTGTATTTATTTTTTCACAGTAGGCTGAATATGGCCTTAGGGAATAAGCCTTGCCCATGTGGCCAAGATCTTTACTTTGTTATACAATGTTAGGCCTATATGTAATATTTCAATCTGTTTGGTTTGATGTCATTTACTTCCTGGTTGAGTTGTAACCTGTGAGCTGACTTCCTGTCCCTCTTTAGGGAGGAGGAGGAGAGCCTGCGGGATAAGATCCGAGCGGACCACGAGCGGGCGTTGCAGGAAGCCAAGGAGAAGCTGAGCAAGTCCCGGGACGAGCTGCGGGCTGAGATCCAGACGGAGAAGAGCAAGGTGCTAGAGGACCTGAAGAAGGAGGGGCCCAAGCCGTTACCGCCGGTCCCCATGCCCAAGGTGGTGGGGGTCAACGATGGAGACCCTGGGGAGCCCGACATCAAGGAGAAACGAGACAAGATCAGAGAGGTGAGAGTCTAGGGGTGGTAACTAAGAGTCTCTGCGACGTCGTTGTGTCTTTTACCTGCCCCTGTTTTTCAGCTATGTCCTGTGTCTCGATCTCATCGTGCAGTTGCTATTTCTGAGGTGCTAAGTGGAGACAGACAGAGACAACCTGAGACCGCTTTCCTTTCCCCCATCCATCCATTCTCCAAGATAATTACCTTGTTTAATCCCTTTCTGAACATTTACTGCGGCACAGGGCCAGCCCATTCACTCTAAACCTGCCTTTGTCTTCCAACCTGCCTTTTGTTCCCACATAATTATCATTCAAAGTATGCTGCCATAAACTCCCAAATGAGGAGCGCTAATAGCTATACGGTGGCCACCTGATTGCTTTGTGACTGTGAGCACAAGTCATATCTCTATAGAACATGGGCCGACTGTCATCAACGATAATGTTTTAATCACGAGGATGGCTATTTGTGTCGCGCTGTTGTAAAATGTTGTACTTTTTTTTACTTGCATGTTTTGCAGTCACGCCTTGTTTAACTTGTTTAATAGAATGAAAATGAGGCACACCATCTGTCCAACCAATAACATCACTGAATACTGTACGTCCCTGCTCTGTGTTTACTTGGTAGTGTAGCGAGCCACTAGCCAGGTCAGTGCCCTGTGATCACCGACAACCTATAGGGAGGACGTCAACAACCTCTCCCTCATTGTGAGCAAGACGAGGGAGCTGATCGTGGACTACAGGAAAAGGCGGGCCGAACAGGCCCCCATTAACATCGACTGGGCTGTAGTGGTGTGGGTTGAGAGTTTCATTTTCCTTGGTGTCCTAATCACCAACGAACTAACGTGGTCCAAACACACCAAGACAGTCGTGAAGAGTGCACAACAACTCCTTTTCCCCCTCAGGATACTGAAAAGATTTGGCATGGGTCCCCAGATCCTCAAAATGTTCTACAGCTGCACCATCGAGAGCATCCTGACTGGTTGCATCACCGCCTGGTATGGCAACTGCTCGGCATCTGACCGTAAGGCGCTACCAAAGGTAGTGCGTACTGCCCAGTACATCACTGGGGCCAAGCTTCCTGCCATCCAGGACCTATATAATAGGCGGTGTCAGAGGAAAGCCCATAAAATTGTCAGAGACTCCAGTCCCCCAAGTCATAGTCTGTTTTCTCTTCTACCGTACGGCAAACGGCACCGGAACGCCAAGTCTAGGACCAAAAGGCTCCTCAACAGCTTCTTGCCCCCAAGCTGAACAATTAATAAAATGTCCACCGGATTATTTATTTCATGTATAAGTTATCTCGACTAACCTGTACCCCCGCATATTGACCCTGTATTTAGCCTCGTTATTGTTATTTTATTCTGTTACTTTTTATAATTTTAAACTTATTTTATTGGGTAAATATTTTCTTAACTCTTGAACTGCACTGTTGGTTAAGTAAGCATTTCAGTTAGGTCTACACCTGTTGTATTCGGCGCATGTGACACTTTGATTTTTGATCTGTGGAGACACAGGGATCACTTATGGGTTCATGTAACTACTCCTCAAAGTAGGGCGGCGATCATGCTAATGTCATGTCACTTGGCTACTGCAAAATTCTGGTAAAGTACGCAAAATTCCCTGGTTTTCCAGAAATTCTATTTGAATGATTCCTGGATTTCCTGCTTAGTCCTCGTAATTCCAGGGATCTTCCAACCAGGATTTCTGGAGAACTGGGACTTTTCCAAAAGTCAACAGATTTTTTTTTCAACCCTATGTCACTCAGCCTGTCCCGAGAAATAGAACCCTCTTCAAAGTTCAGGTTCCCACCAAATACCAAATCACCACCACCATATTCATATTTCCTATAGGGACCAGAGCTGACATGCAGCCGTTATGCTTTTGTCATGAGGAAGATTAAGGGGAGGAAAAAGACGGTACATTTTTTGGGGTGGGGGGTTATTTGATACTGAGGAAAATGGTGGTCTTTGGTTGGTTTGGATTATAGCATTGTGGTGTTTTTAGAAAAAAAATGGGAGATGACGTGTTGTACTGCATTTATTAGAATTTGTTTGCGTGAATGATTTTGTTACATAAATAATTTCTTGACCATAAATTATTCAATTATCACAGTTGAGTGAGTGGCTATAGTTATCAAATTTCTGCTTGTGTGTTTTAGAGCTCGACCGATTATGGGATTTTTGGATCTATTTTTAGAGTGGAACTATTCACCGATAACTGATATCTGCTGATGATAATTATAATAATAGCTGGAATATAAAAATATATATTTTTTTATTCTTTATGTATTGTGCTTAAAACAGCCTACAAAAATACTCAAAGCAGATTTCTTAAATTTAAGGAAGAAACATTTAATGGATTTGGAAGCTGAGCATTTTTGATAAATGGTTAACTTATTTTTGACAAATGAGGGCATTGCTGTTTTCTTATGGTCATTTGGTTTATTCCAAAAGTAGATCACACCTGTACAGTATGAATGAAACATGATATATGGAAGTGGATAATTAAATGATAACAGTAGGCAAAAACAACATACAGTTTGCAGAATAATTCAAATTATTAGGCAAGCTTTGAATTTGTGAACTAAAAGGTTAGGAGCACCACAAAATGTAGGAGCACCAGAAAGCCTAGATTTTCTAATGGTAAAACTTACTCTAGTGAAAGGACGATAAACTGCACTGATCCCAGCAAAAATAAATTCCTAGACTCTGAAGACTGAGCTGCCTCATGCTAGAAAACAACGACAGGACACATTTTCAATGTATTAATATTTAGCTATGCTTTCATTGTTTGCAGGGCTGTAGCCACTGAAATATGGCAGTTGTCACTTGAAAGGAAAAACATATCACAAAATTTGCTGTTCTGCCTCTAGTGCCAAGCGTTACCTCAGTGAACGGTCCTTGCTATACGGGATCCTTAATGTCCCTACCCCATTGAAGTAAACATTTAAAATGGTTATGTTCAGGTTCGGCTTAGGTAAGGGTTATGGTTAGGGTAGGGGTTAAGTTTAGGATTTATGGAGGTGTCCCAAGGATTCCAGATGGCACTAATCCTCAAGTACTCTCACACAGCTAGTTCGCCGAGCACTTTACATGGAAATGGAGAGGCGTAAAGTGACAACCCATACATCAAAACGTAGCTGCGATGTGCTACTTTTGAACATGCTGTTATTTTTGTCTCTGAAAACATATGAATAACAGGAGTAACCTTCGCAAACAGCAAATATAACACCACATTTTGCAGGTTTCACTAAAATGTTAACGTTACCACAGAGTTGAAAGTGCTTAACACCCGACCATGGCACTTCATGTAACAGTCCATGGACAGTGCACATTTTATTGAGCGGTCAAGCTTCTATATACTCTGCACTCATAGAAACAGCACCATAGTAACAGTTCAGTAGTTAACTCTCCTCTCTGACTAGTGTAACTGCGTTGGGTGATCGTGTCCAGTCTTGCTGTAGCATGCCAAGGCAAGATGCGCTAGGGCCATGTAAAGAGCGCCCTCTTCATCACAAATATTATCTCTCCTTTTCAGTGGATTAAACGGTGATACAGATACTTCCATAAACGGCTAATATCGGCCGACTATATCGGTCAGCCGATAAATCGGTCGGGCTCTAGTGTTATTCCCCATGGCGCTGGGTACTGGGACTGTAAAAGCCCAGATAAATCAATAGCTTAAGTAGGCCTTTTTTTTTTAAACGGGATCTAAATGCTGCCTGTACAGAGAAGTATGGGCCCATAAAGATAGCACTCAGATGGAGATGTGGAATCAGCGGAGAACTGTTTCCTGAAGCATTCTGCCCTGTTGTGAAAGAACTCCCTGGGTTTACCATCATGCTGTGAATGTTTGGTCAGGATGTGTTGTTTTGAGACTCGTTACGAAGCACTTCCCCGCATCAAACATTGTGGGCGCTGCTTGTTATTTCTCAAAGTTTGTATGAAAGAGAAACTCATCGCTGTATTTGCGTTTCATGATGCTTGAGCTCAGTCAGAACTTGTGGCTAGCATGAGTCCGTTTGACAGCGGTGAGTGATGGCATGTGGGAATGACAGTGGCTGACAGCATATCATCTGTTGCTGAACGACAGTGCTGCAGCGTGTGTCGCGGGGGGATCTTCAAGAGAACTGCACAAAAAAGATCAGGTAAACCGCGAAGCACACGGGCATCTCCCACTCGCGCAGCTGCCAAACTCAGCAGAGACCGCTGCTAAGCGGAGAGCGCACTGAACCGAGAGCACAGTTGCACTTGGCCAAATCAATTCCAGTAATGAAATAATTACACGTTGCGACCCACCATTAACAGGTTGCGACACACACTTTAAGGCTGCTGTAGACCATCTACAGTAAGACTATCCAAATAACGTGTTACCCAACATTCCTATAGATTGAGAGCCATTATTTTGTTAACACTAATACAGTATATGCATTATGTTGATTCCTGCTATGAAAGTATCTGCCTGTTCCGCTGCTGGCTTCCACTCCCTCTAACCACTGTGTGCATAGAGGAGGGAGAGATGCATTCTGAAAAGCACAAGCATGTGACCGTTGATCAAAATGCAACTACTGTTCTAGTTAGAGTAGAGTCACAGCTTTCTGTGAGAATGTAATGTATTTGTCACCTCTTAATATTGAGTTCATGGCACCAATTGTGTATTACGGTTTTGATGCACCTGTGGAGCATGCCTTTTGCAGTGAATAGGCCACATTGATGGGGGAAGGGGCCACAAAAAAAAGTTGAACTTATCATGAGGGGCCACAGTGGCTCATTTTGTCATGAAGATTTGCGTACCCATATCCATAATCACACATGCAGTCAGAGCTGGCCATAGCCAATTGGGGGCCCTAAATTAAATTGAGGATTTTAGTCCCCCTCAGCGAAGTGTGTGTGTGTGTTAGGTTCTAATTTTCAGAGTAAAAACTCAACGGACATTTATATATTACTTCCAATTTAGGCACTCCTCCTCCTCTCCAATCCTTACATCTGTTATGGTCCGACAGGAAGATGAAGTGATAGGATAATAAACCATTGTTTCTCACTTTTTGGGATTTGACCTGACCTCAACCCTCTTGAGGCCTAATCCAAAGACCTCCACCTGTCTCCCCTAAGACATTCCAAAGCCATCTGGCTCCTACAGATAACCATTAACTTCTGATGTAAAAACCAGTCTCTTTCACTCCTTATATACTATAATTCTGAGCCTAACAATGTTCCAAGTTTAACCCAGAATCAATCTAATCAATCTATCTACACATGCCATGGAACATAGAGAAATGTTGGATTTTTAAATTAAGTTTGCTGCAATTCTACACATTTTGCGTTGAAAATTTGGAAATTGTATAACTCATTTAATTACATTTTACACATTGGGGATATAAGGACCATTTGTGGTTTACAGTGGGGGGGAAAAGTATTTGATCCCCTGCCGATTTTGTACGTTTGCCCATTGATAAAGAAAGGATCAGCCTATAATTTTAATGGTAGGTTTATTTGAAATATCCAGAAAAAAGGCATGTCAAAAATGTTATAAATTGATTTGCATTTTAATGAGGGAAATAAGTATTTGACACCATCTCAATCAGAAAGATTTCTGGCTCCCAGGTGTCTTTTATACAGGTAACGAGCTGAGATTAGGAGCACACTCTTAAAGGGAGTGCTCCTAACCGCAGCTTGTTACCTGTAAAAAAAGACACCTGTCCACAGAAGCAATCAATCAATCAGATTCCAAACTCTCCACCATGGCCAAGACCAAAGAGCTCTCCAAGGATGTCAGGGACAAGATTGTAGACCTACACAAGGCTGGAATGGGCTACAAGACCATCGCCAAGCAGCTTGGTGAGAAGGTGACAACATTTGGTGCGATTATTCGCAAATGGAAGAAACACAAAAGAACTGTCAATATCCCTCGGCCTGGGGCTCCATGCAAGATCTCACCTCGTGGGGTTGCAGTGAGGAATCAGCCCAGAACTACACAGGAGGATATTGTCAATGATCTCAAGGCAGCTGGGACCATAGTCACCAAGAAAACAATTGGTAACACACTACGCCGTGAAGGACTGAAATCCTGCAGTGCCCGCAAGGTCCCCCTGCCCAAGAATACATATACATGCCCGTCTGAAGTTTGCCAATGAACATCTGAATGATTCAGAGGACAACTGGGTGAAAGTGTTGTGGTCAGATGAGACCAAAATGGAGCTCTTTGGCATCAACTCAACTCGCCGTGTTTGGAGGAGGAGGAATGCTGCCTATGACCCCAAGAACATCATCTCCACCGTCAAACATGGAGGTGGAAACATTATGCTTTGGGGGTGTTTTTCTGCTTAGGGGACAGGACAACTTCACTGCATCAAAGGGACGATGGACGGGGCCCATGTACCGTCAAATATTGGGTGAGAACCTCCTTCCCTCAGCCAGGGCATTGAAAATGAGTGTTTCAAGAAGAAGCACATTAAGGTCCTGGAGTGGCCTAGACAGTCTCCAGACCTTAATCCCATAGAAAATCTGTGGAGGGAGCTGAAGGTTAGAGTGGCCAAACGTCAGCCTCGAAACCTTAATGACTTGGAGAAGATCTGCAAAGAGGAGTGGGACAAAATCCCTCCTGAGATGTGTGCAAACCTGGTGGCCAACTACAAGAAACGTCTGACCTCTGTGATTGCCAACAAGGGTTTTGCCACCAAGTACTAAGTCATGTTTTGCAGAGGGGTCAAAAACGTATTTCCCTCATTAAAATGCAAATCAATTTATAACATTTTTGACGTGTTTTTCTGGATTTTTTGTTGTTGTTGTTCTGTCTCTCACTGTTCAAATAAACGTACCATTAAAATTATAGACTGATAATTTCTTTGTCAGTGGGCAAACGTACAAAATCAGCAGGGGATCAAATACTTTTTTCCCTCACTGTATATGCATATCCTAGCTTCTGGGCCTGAGTAGCAGGCAGTTTACTTGGGGCATGCTTTTTGTCCGGATGTGAAAATACTGCCCCCTAGCCCAAAGAGGTTAAAGAAAAATCTTTGTCGTTGTATTTATCTAGCAAAATAGTTACATTTAATGCATTATGACTTTTTGCGTGTGTCCATGAATATCACACGTCTCCTCTAGGGCATCGTAAAGCTCTCTCGCTCTCTGAAGTCTGCTTCCAGCATGGCCATCTGCCATACACTCATTCTAACGACACTTATTTCTCATAGGGTTTACATCCAAAGCTTTAGTCTAGTTCAACTGATATGTATCTGTTTTTAAGGATTAACCTTTCTCGTCACCATTTGATACTATTTGTGAAACTGCAAAATAAGCATCTATAGAGTAAATGAGAAAATAAGATCCATTGGCCGCAGCACTATGCTATAATCCCCTTTCCACATCTAACACGACTCATCTCAGAGAGCCAATCTAGGTTTCTGCTCTGTGTGATACACACTGTCGAAAGCTATGCCCATCCTATACAGCCCTATATCCCCGGAAGAGAAACACTACCCGGTGACCAGAATCCATGATTCATGAGAATTTAGACCTCAATATATTATGTATAGATGTCGTGGATCTATATTTCAACAGTATCCTCTCTGCTAGAACACACCTCTGAATATGTATGAGTTGGTAAGTAGGGCTGGCATGGTTACTGTATAATCATGTAACTGACAGTTATAGATGACTACCATCAAACTTTTTATTTAAACTTTTTTTTTTTTTATAACAATACCTTTTTGGGGGGAACGAACAGCTGACTGAAGGTGGGCCGGCCGGGCATTCGTGCAATTGAGTCCGATTCTGCTGTAACATGGACTGTACAACATGATTAAACTTTGTTCCTGGTCTTTTTTCGTATTCAAACAGTTATTACGGTGGCAGTGGTCCCTTGACCGTCACTGCCCTATCGGTAAGTGTGGATGTGTTTGGCAACATGATTCCATAACTGTTTTGCTGTCGTTTAGCACTTCTCTTACATGGAAAGATGGTGAAAAGACATGTCTGTATTTCAGGCAAACCACAGCAGCTAAATGCTAAGTATAGGCCTAACGAGTAGCATGGTGATGGGCTGATGAGTGTGTATATAGAAACATGAAGAGGACAAGACAGACCCACGATGCCACTCACCTCAGGACTGTTGCCACAGTAGCTCATATTAGCGTTGTCCTTCCTCGGTGTGCACTGTCGCTGTGACCTTTTCCATCTTTTCCAGCTGTGCATGTAACATTTCACGTAAACCCTGTTTGTTGTCTACATCGAAGTAGCGGCCCTTGTATCTAACATCGAGCATGGTGGCGACCCAGTAGAGGCTCAGACAGAATGCCACGACTCGCTCGTTCACAGCCTCTAGTAGAGTACTTTTCCACGTTAACCCGACTTTCTGTCGGCATTTTTGTTGAGCAGGACTTTCAATGTCATGACAGGGTATCACCTCTGCTGCGAACTTATTTCTGAAGTCAGTTGTTTGAATGGAACTGTGAGTGTTCATGTTTCAAACATGTTCTCAATGCCACTGAAATGGCAGCAGCGGTATGAGAACCAGCACATTCTTGAGCATGTAATACGGCTTTCCTCAGTAGGAAATCCTCGTGGACCCCCTGTGCTGTCAGACTCCTAATGGTCATGGGGCTGACATCGCTGGTCCAAATGTCAGTCGGGAAGCTAATAGCAGTGATACTCATGGATGTGAGTTTCAACAATACTGTGTAACTCCGGTAGGGCAACATCTGAAAAATGGCGCCTAATTGGTAGTGGTGCTCGACCAGTCGGCGAAAGCCAACATCATCCACGACAGAGAACGGTTGATTGTCAAGGGCAATGAATTCCATTATCTAGGCATGCCTTTGCGTTGTCCCGCTGAAATGTTCCTACTCTTTCAAATGACTGCTCGACTTGATGACTGCTCGAGCCGCTATATTTTTCATGGCATCATTACGTCATCTACCTACGTTATATAGGTATTCACATCAGCTCTGACATTGGTTTTGCGCATCGGCGTTAAACAAGACATCGGGCCGATGCCAATGTTGGTATTTTTAGATAATATCGGACAATTCCGATGCTTACCGTTTTATATTGTGCATCCATAGTTTGAACAGATTAAACAGAAGCAGGGAAAATAATTGATCCTTCCTGAATTAGCAGGAGAGCAAGGAGAGGGGTAGAAAGGGAGAGGTTTTGTCTTCCATGTCGTGATCCTTCTGCCTGCATGTGTCGAGGGATTTGACTGCTTCACTATTGTTTTTCTAATTCTAACTGTGATACTGAGCCGTGTGTGTTTGAGAAGAGGCAGGAGGCTGAACGCAAGAGAGCACCTTGGTTTCACATATGTTTACTGGTTTATTTCTGCTGCCCCATAAAATGTAATGTTCTCCCCGTTGTATAGTATTTCTACTTCCCTGACCCGGGCAATCTCGTCATTATGATGTAATATTCCATTTTAGTATCCTTTCAACTCAAACAATCAGCTGTACTTGGGAATGGATTGTGATGTCCATACCCTCTCTGTGTATGCATGCCTTTTGAAACTCTCAATGACAGGAGAACTCTCCAGTTCTGTGATTTGAACTATAGTCTTGTCAGGGAGCGTCTGTAAACGGACAGCCTGTGATCCATGGTCCCCTCACCCTTCCGTTAGGGACCGTCTTAGCAGGCAGGGCGAGGAGAGTGGAGTGTCTTTGTTCAGTGTTGGCACGGCTCTCTGGGATCGATAGAGGTCGGGGGTGGGGTGTTTTGGCCTGGGATACTGGGAGCCCTGGGGGGAGAGGACTGGGAAGCACAGGGACCAGTTCAGTGCCATGATCATCATGGCTGAGCATATGCCCAGTATAGGGAGTGAGAAAGAAGGGGCGAGGGAGGGGGCATAGTGGTGCACACGGAAGTACTCAAGGTCAGAGCGACTGGGAGAGAGAGGCAGAATACCAGTTAATATTATCCCAAAGAACAGTCACAGCAAGGTCAGGAGAATGTGCCAGAGGGAATGGGCCCAGTGAGTTTTCATTTGAAGGCAAAAGCTTCTCAACAAAGTGGTGACTCTCTAATATTGTACTACTACCCAAACGTGTTCACCTGACTGCCCTGTTTACTGGCTGTGATTGCTATTCTGACAAGGGTGTAATTCCTGAACCCACCACTTGTTGTGCTTCCACATTCATTCATTGTGACTGGGTCTGAAACCACGAGTGTTCTAGGTGGCTAGATCGGTGTGAGAGCACCATATGTTACAATGGAGAAGCAGCTGTATTATCTTCTTATTTGTTAGGACCCAATGCTAAGAGCTGTTTAAGGGGCCTATCTGAGCTACTTTACTGTCTCCTTTTAAAATCAATTTGTCACCCTGGGTGTCATGAATGTATTTACAGTGGAGTGCAGATCTGTCACATTTTCACTGCCCTTGTGTATCTTGTGAAGGGCTGTCCTTTAGAGCAGATAGGATCCTTTCCAGGGGGGAGAATGGATGGAGGTTTTTAAATCAATCAGGGTGACTCGGTTATCCAGGGCAGCACATTCATAACTCCAGACGCAGCTTCCCAAACCTCCAAAGCACTGCAGCTCCCCTCGCCTCTCAAGCTAAGCTGATTTTTAAACAATGGCAGCAGCCTAGAAGAAATGGTCCTGCTCCCTCAGCAGCACCGTGACTCCCATGGATTTATGAATATTTGGCAGCAGGTGTGACTTACAGGGCATGGTGCGGTGGTGGGGGGTAGCTTCTGCTGTATGAATCACCCGGTGGTGATGGTTGAGGGCAGGCTGTGTCCTGACAGACCCGGGCGGGATGCGGGACATAGGTGCCTGGTAGGCCAGAGTTTGGCTGTCATTGTGAAGGTCAGAGCAGAGCTCCTAATGGGCAATGTTTCCCAGAACGGGAGAGAGAGCACTGGCCAGCCGCACTGCGGACCTCTCAGTTTATAGGCTGTCCACCCACGTCCCTGTCCTCCTCCCCTGGCCTGAGTTATGCAGGAACAGGAAATAGTCCAGTAAACAACCGCTTCTGGTCTAACCTGTGGGTGGGGGTGCAACTCAGATTGTTAGACATCATTCAACTGGATCAAGGTAGGTCCTGTTCCGTCACACTGAGTCATACCCCCATCACCCTATCTATACCTGCTCTTGTCTTTTTCTGTTTCCGTCTGTCTTGCTCTTGCAATCCCCCCTCATTCTATCCCTCTTCCTTTCTTTCTCTGCTTTATCTGCTTGGATACTCTTTCTGTAGTGCTCTTTTTGCGTGCTTCTCTCTTTCGGTCTCCCTCATCTCTCCCTTCCCTCTTTCTGTGCTTTGCGCCAGTCCTGGCCTTGCTTCTCCAAGAAGTGGTCCACTCTAAAAGGATGTCACCCTCAACATTCTCTGCAATGTTGCGCTGTGGAAAAGGGATCAGCCGGGGAAATAATGTCTTCATGCAACGCGCCCAAGAGCTCAGCCCACAACAGGTAAAACATCAGATATTTAGAAAAAAATCATATTACCAGAGTTCTCCGACTTGAAATGACAAGGTGACGTGTCCTTTAAGGCACAGATGATGAAATCCACCTTTCCTTCCACATCAGTGTGTACATGTATCAGAACTGGTTGTGAATCTGTCAGACATTCTCTAGAAATCTTAATAGTAAAATCTGCTGTTTTCATCAGCTCCAAGAGCTGGATAGATATACACTTCTCAGTGATGATGGACGGACAGAGAGGGTGGAGTCCGTTCCAAGCCAAGGTCGAAGGTGGCATAGAAGATGGCGTGATTAATACGTCTTCAGAGGTGATATCTGCACCGCTCCATATTAATCGACAAACTGCACTGATACAATATCAAGCCAAATCCTCTCTGGGCAGAGGGAGATGAGCTTATATTAACCTCCTCCTTGGTACTAAAGGCAGACGTTGGTCCACACCATGATAGATAGTGGGTAGAAATGACTACGTAATTATCCTGGTGTGGATATGAACATTGTCAACATAAGCAATGTCAGTGCAAGACAAAGACCACATAACCTCTGCTAGACAGACCAAGATAATGATGGTTATTAAATGGATGCTTTTATCCGTTGTGTCTTAGCCTGTGTTAACTATGTCCAGTATACACCGAGTGTACCAAACATTAGGATCACCTTCCTAATATTGAATTGCACCCCGTTTTGCCCTCAGAACAGCCTCAATTTGTCCGGGCATGGACTCCAAGGTGTCGAAAGCGGTCCACAGGGATGCTGGCCCATGTTGACGCAATACTTCCCACAGTTTTGTCAAGTTGGCTGGCTGTCCTTTGGGTGGTGGACCATTCTTGATACACACAGGAAACTGTTGAGTGAAAACCCCAGCAGCGTTGCAGTTCTTGACACTCTCAAACCTGTGCGTGTGGCACCTACTACCATACCCCGTTCAAAGGCACTTAAATATTTTGTCTTGCCCATTCACCCTCTGAATGGCACACATACACAATCCATGTCTCAAGGCTTAAAAATCTTTCTTTAAACCCTGTGCGGACATCCAGCGAAAAATCATATCGCCATTAGCATAACAAAATTTAATAATAAAAAAAAATTAAAAAATTCAAATTATATTTTATAGATACACCTCTCCTGAATCGAACCACGTTGTCCGATTTTCAAAAAGACTTTACAGCAAAAGCAAAACATTAGATTATGTTAGAGGAGTATATCGTAAAAGTAGCCACATAGCCATTTTCAGACCAACCACATGCATCACAAATAACCAAAAAACAGCTAAATGCAGCACTAACCTTTGACAATCTTCATCAGATGACACACCTAGGACATCATGTTACACAATACATGCATTCTTTTGTTCGATAAAGTTCATATTTATATATAAAAACAGCATTTTACATCGGTGCGTAACGTTGACTAACTATTTTCCCACAAATGCATCCGATGAAACAGAGCTACAATTTACTAAATTACTAATCGAAAACATTTTTAAAATGTAATATTGTCATTCTAAGATTTATAGATGAATATCTCTTGAAAGCACCTGTAATGCCAGATTTAAAATTAACTTTACTGGGTAATCATACTTTGCGATGAAAGGGGATGCGATACTCTGAAAAATAGGCTAACGTTACAGGTCAGCGCCATCTTGGAACAATCGCATATCACATCTAGTCTTGTATACTATTGTCAATAATCCCTTACCTTTGGTTGTCTTCATCAGAAAGCACTTCCAGGAATCCCAGGTCCACAACATTGTGTTTTCGTTCGAAAAAAATACTCCTTTATGTTCCAAGAGCTTGTTCTTGTTAGCGCGTCTGAAGGCTGCTCCAAAACTTCCGTCGGCCACGGGACAGCCATTTCGAGAAAATGCATTTTTTTGCCATTTAGGTTCGTTCAAACATGTCAAATGTTGTATAACATAAATCTTCAGGGCGTTTTTCAACAAGAGAGCCAATAAGATTCGAGGGGGACGATTGCATTGTGTTTCCGCGAAAGGGGAGGGTACCAGGGCCGTCGGCGTCATAATGGTGATAGCCCTCTCCGTGTGACCACGTTCCACAGCGTCTCATTCATTCAGTTTTAACAGTAGGAGACTCAAACCACTTTGTAAAGACTGGGGACATCTAGTGGAAGCAATAGGAAGTGCTCAATGAACCATAGCTCACGGTGTGATTAATAGGCAACGTGATGAAGTTGAGTTCGCAATTCAGAATTCCACTTCCTGTTTCGATCTGTCTCGGGGTTTTGACTGCCATATGAGTTCTGTTATACTCAGACACCATTCAAACAGTTTTAGAAAATTTAGGGTGTTTTCTATCCACAGGTATTAATTATATGCATATCCTAGCTTCTGAGTTTGAGTAGGGGCCGTGGGCCTACCCGCGCCCCCCCGGGGAACGCCAAGAGGTTAACCTGTCTCCTCCCCCTCATCTACACTGATTGAAGTGAATTTAACAAGTGACATCAATAAGGGATCATAGCTTTCACCTGGTCAGGCAACGTCATGGAAAGGGCAAGTGTTCCTAATGTTTTGTACACTTAGTGTATGTGGCCTTTGTGTGAATCAAACCCACAAAGTTGGTGTTGAAAGTTACCATTTTTAAAACCAACATAGCCAGAACCACAAGGTTGGTTATACAGTTTGTGTGCTTGTCTTCATAATCTCTGTGGCGCGTGGGTTTCAGTTAACAGACACTGAGCACCCCACCGCAAGCTGTCATTTATTTCCCTATGCTCCCCTCACCAAGCCCAGAGTTAGGCAGGCGGGATGGCTGCTAACCGAGAAGCAGAACGCCTCCAACAGTCACTGGGAATAAAAGCCAAGAGTAGAGAAGTCCAATGGAGCACAAAATGAACATCAGGAGGATAAGGCAGGCACTGACAGAGGGAGACTGAGGGATCTCAATGTGGTCTGTTTAGCTACTAGACTGTTGGAGGGTGGCACTACCCAGGATAGCTTTTATAGTGTGATGGTGGGAGAGATATGGGATGGGGCTAGATAGAAGTTGAATGTTTGAAGAAATTCTAATGTAAAAGGGCAGAGTTTGATTTTTAATTTTCAATGCCACACATGAGGACGCCAGCGCGATTGATGCCGCTTCACACGCCAACTGAAGCTTGATTTGTTTTTTTGTTTATTAGACGCTTGTTTTATTAGCAGTTTTTCTAAGTTGAAATTGCCAGCAAGCTGAAAAACGTAATGTGTCGAAATATACATGTAAGATTCCATTGCTGATCACCTGCTAATTTCCTACCTGGCGTTCTCTCCACCTCGCTCCACTGTCTACCTGGATCCATCTCTGATGCCTAATTCCCAGGCTGAGCTCTGCTGAGACCGCAATAAATCAACTTGGCATTGGGCCTGGACACTACAGCTATCGAGCTAGCTATGTGGATTACAATTATATCGGCACTTGTGTACCTGTGGACGAGTTTATCCTCTCCCCACTCCGTGCCAATATCTTTCTCTACTCTGCTGCCATGGCTCTGCCTTATACGCTCCCTGAGCGCTGCAAACTTCACAGCCTCTGCAGCGCAGTTTATGCACAAATACAGGACTCTGGCTTCTGCGCCCCTCGACAAAGTCATAAATCTGTCTCGCACTGCCATCAGAATGGAATTCCCTCAGTCTGGTCTAACCGATCTAAAGCCTCCACTCGCCGTCGAGGGGCAAATCTGTCAAACCTGCGCTCTTTCCCTTGCTGTGATAATACTGCTCCCGCTCCTCCTCAGTGTTTCAAAGCCGCACTGTTCAACACCCAATCTCCAATAAAACATTAATTGTCAATTACTTTATTTGTGAAAACAGCTTGGACTTCCTATGTTTAACTGAGACATGGCACAGGGAAGGAGGAAAAAAGCCTGTTAAACAAAGCTGCTCCCCGGGGCTACACGTACATTGATCAGGCACGTACAGATGGCCGCAGGGGAGGAGCAGCCTGAAAATTACTCTACTTCCTCTTTCTGATTTACACGTCGTTGGGCATTGCCCACCACAGCCTCAGTATCCTAGTCATGTATTACACCCTGACAATATATCCTTCATTAATTCATGACTTTTCTGAACTGTTTACTTCACTTTGCCAGTTTCTACCCAAGATGTTGATTTTAACATCTGTGTTGATAACCCACAGTGGCCCCTTGTTGTCTACTTTTGTAACCTCCTGGACTGCCTGAATTTAGAACAACATGTTGATGTTTCTTCCCACCCACAACCATGCCCATGCATTAGATCTTGTCATCACATACAAGCTTGCCATCTCTGACCTCACTGTGCTTTAAATGGGGTGTTACAGAACACAAAACTGTGAAATGGCCTTGTCCATCCCAAATCCTCCCCCCAGAATGGAAAAACATCCGGTCCATCAACAAGGAAGTCATCCCCTGGAGTCCGTTAGAGGTTGACACGAGTGAAAATTCATTCCTGTCTTGTCCTGTTTTTTTTTTCTGTATTGTGCTGATCCCGCAACAGTTCTATAACCCCGTAACTTTTCTTTCTCTTCCTGATAATCATTCCCCTCCCGTGCTCATTTTTGCGTGTAGAAATATGTAGGCTTATTGTGTTTAAGAACTATTGAAATGTATTTCAGTAATGCAATTTGCGACTGTGGTAGTCTTCCCTATTTTAGTTAAATGCACAGTGTAGGCCTAAATCACTCTGGATAAGAGCATATTCTAAATGACCTAAATGTACAGTGCATCCAAAGTATTCAGACCCCTTGACTTTTGCCACATTTTGTAACGTAACAGCCTTATTTAAACATTTATTTATAAAAAAAGACTTCCTTGTGTGTAGGTTAGACCTACACACAATACCCCATAATGACAAAGCAAAAACAGGTTTTAGACATTTTTGCAAATGTAGTTCAAATAAAATACGGAAATCACATTTATGTAAGTATTCAGACCCTTTACTCAGTACTTTATTGAAACACCTTTGGCAATGATTACAGCCTCGAGTCTTCTTGGGTATGACGCTATAAGCTTGGCACGTGTATTTGAGGAGTTTCTCCCATTCTTCTCTTCACATCCTCACAAGTTTTGCCAGGTTGGATGGGGAGCGTCGCTGCACAGCTATTTTCAGGCCTCTTGAGATGTTCAAGTCCGGGCTCTGGCTTGGCCACTCAAGGACATTCAGAGACTTGTCCTGAAGCCACTCCTGCTCTGTCTTGGCTGTGTGCTTAGGGTCGTTGTCCTGTTGGAAGGTGAACCTTCGCCCCAGGTCCTGAGTGGCTTCCGTCTGGCCACTCTAGCATAAAGGCCTGATTTGGTGGAGTATTGCAAAGATGGTTGTCCTTCTGGAAGGTTCTCCCATCTCCACAGAGGCACACATGTGTGCGGGCGGGTGTGTGTGTGTGTGGGTTGGTGTGTGGGTAGTCCTGTGTGTGCGCGGGCGTGTAGTCGTGCGTGTGTGCAGTTGCGGGTACTCCTCGGTGTGTAGTCACGCGCGTCTGTCCTGGAGGACTCTTTGGCTTGGGTGCCAGGGGTCTTTATCTGACACTGCCTGGTATAGAGGATCTGGTTGGCAGGGAGCTCGGCCCCAGTGATGTACTGGACCGTCCGCACTATCCTCTGTAACGCCTTGCAGTCGGATGCCAAGCAGTCATACCAAGTGGTGGTGATGCTCGTGAAGATGCTCTCAGTGGTGCAGCTGTAGAACTTTTTGAGGATCAGAGGGGCCCATGCCAAAATTTTTCAGCCTCCTGAGGGGGAAGAGGCGTTGTCGTGTCTTCACGACTGTTGGGTGTGTGTACACCATGTTAATTCTTTATTGACATGGACACCGAGGAACTTTAAGCTCTCGACCCGCTCCGCTACAGCCAGTCAGACTCCTCGCAGTCCAAAAGACACGCCTAAAAGCAATGGGTGCCCAAGCATTCTGCTGTCTCGGCTCCCGGCTCTGGAACGAGCTCCCTCCCCACCTCCGCATGCCCCAGACCACTAGAAATTATACTTAGGGTATAAATATCAAGTGTCTCACGTTGTGTACTTTGAGAGAGTATCAAGTCTCTTAACGCAGCGATGTCCCTTCCCCACTAGTGCTAGACTGACATGAGGAACCACTGAGTCCAGGCTGCATCCCCACTTATGCTGGACAGAAGTGAACACAATAGAATAATGCCACACGGCATGTAGAAATTTTGAAATTGCTCATTACTGTTCCCAAAACAATGAAGTACAGGCTAGAACACTACAATGCAAGAAGATACTGTTGGAGGCTAACCTTCCTTGCTAGCGTACAGCAGAAGTCAACATCAATTCACTACCCTAGTACCTTGTTTTTGATAATATGCAAACCATAACGCAAAATATTGCTGAGTACAAAGCTGCTTTGTCACCAAAAACTGTTCATTCACTTCATCTCCCCCACCTCACGTCTATCCCAGTCAAGATCATCTTTGCTCAATCCTCGAACCGACTTTGTGTGCATGACGTCAGTGGTCTTAAATAGACAGCGCACACTTTTATAAAACTTGACATTGCTTAATCTTTGCAAATGTTGTTGACCTTCACAATAAAATAAGTCCCAAATGGAAGTTAAGCAGATAGCTTATTTCATGAGGCTAGAGATGAAAAACTAATAACTCACTGCATGCACACAACTATTGAATATGCATTCACCTGTATTTTTTTTACCAGGTAAGTTGACTGAGAACACATTCTTGTTTACAGCAACGACCTGGGGAATAGTATGAATGAGCCAATTGTAAGCTGGGGATGATTAGGTTACCGTGATGGTATGAGGGCCAGATTGGGAATTTAGCCAGGACACAGGGTTAACACCCCTACGATAAGTGCAATGGAATCTTTAATGACCTCAGAGAGTCAGGACACCCGTTTAACATCCCATCTGAAAGACTGCACCCTACACAGGGCAGTGTTCCCAATCACAGCCCTAGGGCATTGGGATGTTTTTTAGACCCGAGGAAAGAGTGCCTCCTATTGGCCCTCCAACACCACTTCCAGCAGCATCTGGTCTCCCATCCAGGGACTGACCAGGACCAACCCTGCTTAGCTTCAGAAGCAAGCCAGCAGTGGGATGCAGGGTGGTATGCTGCTGGTATTGTGAATAGGCCTTGATTTTACCCAGTTTATCAATAGAGATTTACAGTTCAAATAAATAAGTTATGTATACTAAATATAAACGCAACATCCAACAATTTCAAAGATTTTGCTGAGTTACTGTTCATATAAGGAAATCAGTCAATTGAAATAAATGAGGCCCTAACCTATGGATTTCACATGACTAGGCAGGGGCACAGCCATGGGTGGGATTGGTATGGGCACAGGCCCACCGAATTGGGAGCCAGGCCCACAAAAGGGCTTTATTACAGACAGATACTCCTCAGCACAGATTCACAGGTGAAGAAGCCGGATGTGGAGGTCCTGGGCTGGCACAGTTACACGTGGTCTGATGTTGTGAGACAGGTTGGACATACTGCCAAATTCTCTGGCAACAGCTCTGGTGGACATTCCTGTAGTCAACATGCCAATTGCATGCTCCCTCAACTTGCCATCTGTGGCATTGTGTTCTGACACAAGTGCACATTTTAAAGTGGCCTTATATTGTCCCCAGCACAAGGTGCTCCTGTGTAATGATCCTGCTCTCTAATCAGCTTCTTGATATGCCACACCTGTCAGGATTATCATGACAAAGGATAAAGTGCTCGCTAACAGTGATGCAAACAAATTTGTGCACAAAATGAGAGAAATAATATTTTTGTGTGTATGGAATATTTCTGGGATCTTTTATTTCAGCTCATGAAACATGGGACCAGCACTTTACATGTTACGTTTATATTTTTGTTCAGTCTAGTTAGATTTGTTAAAAAAATTGTCAAATTGATTGTCTAATTGATTCAATTAATGCATACATTCAAAAATGTCAAAAGAACTCAAAAGATCTGTCTGGATGAAGTGCCATTATGGGTCTTTGGCTATGATGGATTCTGGGTACTAACTTCTCAACTTGGGATAGGGTTAATTATCAGGTATCCTATTGAAATATTGAGTGCCTAGGTTTAGAGGGTCTACACCAGAAGTTAATGGTTATCTGTAGGAGAAAGGTATATGGTGTGTGCAATTAAGCTTGGAATGTACTGCATTGATAACGGGAGGGAGCCATGGATTAGTGATGAAGGGGGTCGAGGTCAGGTCACTTTAAGGGAGAAAAAAGTTTATGGCCGTATCACATAGTGTCCTGCCTAGCAGTAAAGATACAATGTTTGTTCAGATGTGTAGGTGGAGACAGCATAGGAGAAAGGCTTAAATATCAGTGCTTGTGTGAACAATGTCTTTGTCTAATGCAGCTGTATTGACCCTCTGGGAAGAATAAACTTGGTTGAGTTTTTACTCTGAAAATTAGAACCTAACAACTAATACGCCCTTTTTTGCCCTGTTATCAATTTGGTATCAAGTATCGTGATTCTAAACCTGGTGTGGGTATCGAATTCATAATTCTGGTATCATGACACCACTAGTTAGTAGAAGAGAAGAATCCGCGAATACAAGTTAATTTATTGTGTTATTGTTTAAGCCTGATGAGACATAGTTATAGTTTAAACCTTGTCATACTTAACACAGCTGGGAGCATAGCTAGCACTGTATTATTGCAGAGTGCAGAATCTCCCTCTGTTTGCTGATGAGCATTATTCCTCTCGCTCATGTTGTGATTTGTGAATCCCTCAGTACTCCCATGGTCTCCGTGAAGAAGCTGAGGCATAGCTAAGCTGGTGAAGAATGTGGACGTGTGAGAGCTGAAACCAGACAGAAACGGAGCCAACCAAAACCCTGTCAAATATAAATACTTGCCATGCCACATAAGTTAACGCATTACTCTCCTGTCCTGCATCCTAAATGGCACCCTTTACGGTGCACTACTTTTGACCTGGGCTCATAGGGTCCACTATATAGGGAATAGGGAGCCATATCTGTAGGTCTTCAGTGAACCTGACATTCAGTATGTGCTTTGGGAGGTAACCTAACCTGTAGGCGCAACGTCTGTCAGAACGTACCATACATTCACACATGAAGAGAGAATTTTTCATTGGCTATTGGATTTTCGATCCGACTCCGTACTACAGAAGTGACGACAGTCAATTAATGACTGGGATTTTAGGCTTTGAAGCGAGTGTCATGATCATGAAATGTCTCAGTGTAGAATTTGAATATTCTGTTTTTGTAAGTCCAAAATTCCTCAACAGATGGGCCAATCATCATTTGATAAACCGGCCAATTGGATGTCTACCTGGTCATCGGGTTAAGTGGCTTTGTCCTGGTGTGTAAATGTGATTTATAATCTCCTGCGTGTGGAGACGGCGTGCGTCATGGAACGCCACCAAGCCAAGAACACAACATTCCCGGTTTTGTTGGCTTTGCTCCCTCCCTCGCCCTAGTCTTGCTGTGAGGAGAGGAGAGCTGGCTATGGCTCGTACAGGAGGAAAAGCTGTCCTGGTTTTTAGACTGCTGCCATGACCAGGTGACGAAATGCTCTCCTCTGGGATAGCTGATCCCATCAGACTAGGGTGATGATTAATAAAACAAAGGGAAATTGGAAGTAGTGAGAATGCAGTAGAGCTTTGGGAAAGCGTGACTCTCTCTGCCAGTCAGTAGTGTTGTATTCACAGTTTCCCTTGGATGTGCATCTCTCGTCAGCATCACTGTCTCCCATGTCAAAACTTGTCTCACGATTCTGTCTCTTTCTCTCTCTTATCATGCTCGCCCTCTTTATTCTCTGTTTATTCTCAGTCCAGCTCTTACGGCTCCTCTTTAAAGGTCATGTTAAGAATAAAACAGTGTTTTTATCCACCAAGTCTAGTCAGTGCCTCCAGACAGCCAAGGGAAACAAAGCTTAGAGAGAGACGGAGCCCCACGGCTACAATTTAACAATGTCTGAAGAGGAGTTACACGGCCCGCATAAACACACATGCACACACAGTGTCGTGTCCTGTCCACCCAGCCTTGTGGTGAGGGACCTAGCAACTGAGTGACAGAACAACAGACAGGGTTAAGGCCACACCAGGGGCTGGGGCTCGGGGCTGGCGCTCGGGGGGGGGGGGGGGGTGTACTGGCTGAAGGGGCACAGGGATGTCTCTCTTAGTAGCATCATTGCCCAGAACAAAGGGCTAGGTATTGTGCCGCCCTTTCTCCTGGCGAGGCTGCAATGGTGGTGAAAAAAAGCTAAAGAATTGTGTGTGTGCATGCTAATCTCTGTTTTTTGTTCTATCATGAGTCATTTATTTGACTGTGATAAGCCTGTTGGAATGGTCTCTTCAACTGCTGGTATTAACTCCACTCCATAGTTCAAGATGGGTTACTGTTTTTGTGTACCAGATGTTTTGTCTAAACCAGGCTGCTCGTGTGTGTGTTGTAGATGATGAAGCATGCGTGGGACAGCTACAGACAGTACGGATGGGGACACAACGAGCTGAAACCTCTCGCCAAGAAAGGACATTCTACCAATATCTTTGGTAAGTGCCATGTCGCTATTCACTACTACACGTACAGTACACACACACATTCACATTTCCTGTCCTTATACTCTGGTGTTTGGATGCATCATCCATGACCAGTGGATCCCACCAAACCCAGTTTCTGCCTGGGTTGTTGCTGCTGTTACTGTTCAGCTCTGCAGCTGCCTACTGCGGTAAAGCAGATCAGACAACTGCGGCTCATTTGTTTGCGTGTGTACTGTGTATGTATGTGTGAGCGTGTTCTGTGTGGAAAGTTTTAATATTCAGTGGATCAAATTGTTTATAAGCTCTTGTGGTATTTGATGAGCTGCTGTTTAATAGTAGATGAGCTGCAGTACTGTGGTCTGTCTCCTGGTTCTCTGAATTCCTAAATTCCTGTGAAATTCCTTCTATGCTCGCTTTGAGGCAAGCAACAGTGAACCATGCATGAGAGAACCAGCTGTTCCAGACGACTGTGATCTCGCTCTCCATAGCCGATGTGAGTAAGGTCTTTAAACAGGGTAACAAGACCGCAGGGACAGGTGGCAAAGGGGGAATACCTAGTCAGTTGTACAACTGAAATGTGCCTTCCGTGTTTAAACCAACCCCTCTGAATCATTGATGACCATGACGAACACTCAAAGCATGCGCTGACCAGCAGGCAGTTGTCTTCACTGACATTTTCAACCTCTCCCTGACCCAGTCTGTAATACCTACATATTTCAAGCAGACCACCATATTCCCTGTGACAAAGAACAACAAGGTAACCTGTCTAAATGACTATCTCCCCATAGCACTCACATCTGTAGCCATGAAATGCTTTGAAAGACTGGTCATGGCTCACATCAACACCATCGTAGACATCCTGGACTCACTCCAATTCGTATACCGCCCCAACAGATCCACAGATGATGCAACCTCTATTGCACTCCACAATGCCCTCTCCCACCTGAACAAGAGGAACACCTATGTGAGAATGCTGTTCATTGGCTATACCTCAGCGTTCAACACCATAGTGCCCTCAAAGCTCATCACTAAGCTAAGGATCCTGGGACTAAACACCTTCCTCTGCAACTGGATCCTGATGGGACACCCCCAGGTGGTGAGGGTAGGCAACACATCCGCTATGCTGACCCTTAACACGGGGGTCTCTCAGGGGTGTGTGTTTATTCCCCTCTTGTATTCCCTGTTCACTCACGACTCCAATGCCATCATTACGTTTGCTGATGACACACGGGTTGAGAGCTTAAAGCTCCTCTGTGTCCACATCACTAAGAGATTATCATGATCCACACACACCAACACAGTCGTTAAGAAAGCACGGCAACGCCTCTACTCCTCAGGAGGCTGAAAAGATTTGGCATGTGCCCTCAGATCCTCAAATGTCTATAGCTGCACCATTGAGAGCATCTTGACTGGCAGCATCACCACTTGGTATGGCAACTGCTTGGCATCCGACCGCAAGGTGCTACAGAGGGTAGTGTGTACAGCCCAGTACATCACTGGAGTTGAGCTCTCTGCCATCCAGGACCTCTACAGTATGCGGTGTCAGAGGAAGGCCCAAAAAATGCTCACTCCAGCCACCCAAGTCAGACTGTTTGCTCATCTGCCGCAAGGCAAGTGGTACCGATGCACCAAGTCTGGAGCCAATAGGACCCTGAACAGCTTCTATCCCCCAAGCCATGAGACTGCTAAATAGTTAGTCTGGGTAATTATGGGTTAAAGACCCTGAACAGTCATTCTGAAAACAACTTTTTCTCTCATGGCTAACTACCAGCAAGTTTGAGAAGACCGGCTGAGTCGCCTGGACTGACAGCTCTTTGGAACGCCTATGTTAAGCAACTTGGATGCAGTGCTGCAGTAAAATCTCAATGAAATTGGGTGATTCACAAAGAAACTCAAACAACATTGTAATTGCATCAGTGATATTAATTCATTTTTATACATCTCCCGTTTGGCATGTCTCTTCTCATGCAGTTCAATGCAGCACTGACGGATGTTGACTTGACAACTGCGTCAGATTTCTATGCCCCCCGCCTTTGTTCCATGCTAGCTGAGGACCTAGCTAGACAAGTATTTTTGCCATAGATTAATTAGGTAAACTTGTAATTATATTTGCTGACACCCTACGGTAAAATCTTGGCACCAGTAGAGTAGCTATAAACCACTGCCCTCTGCAAATACACCTTCTCCGATGTTGGTAACAAGGCGGTACTTATTTAAATTAGGTAAGAGAATATGTTACCATTGGTGTATTAATCCCCTAGAGTCGATTCTAACTAACATAATACAAAAGTCTGTCATAAAAAAAAAAAAAATAACCCATCAGTTTAAGCCAGAGAGCTGTTTTTTGCATTGGATGTGTCTCAATCCACCGCTGTCGCACCTAAGATTCTCTGGTCTGATGAAACAAAGATTGAACTCTTTGGCCTGCATCCCAACTGTCACGTCTGGAGGAAACCTGGCACCATCCCTACGGTGAAAGCATGGTGGCAGGATCATGCTGTGGGGTTGTTTTTCAGTGGCAGGGACTGGGAGACTAGTTTCGATCGAGGTAAAGATGAACGAAGAAAAGTACAGATATCCTTGATGAAAACCTGCTCAGGACCTCAGACTGCTCAGGACCTCAGACTGGGGGCGAAGGTTCACCTTGAACCCGATCAAACATCTCTGGAGTGACCTAAAAATAGCTGTGCAGCAACTCTCCCCATCCATCCTGACAGAGCTGGAGCGGATCTGCCGAGAAGAATGGGACAAACTACAGGTGTGCCAGATTGTAGCATCATATCCAAGCAGACTCTAGGTTGTAATCGCTGCCAAAAGTGCTTCCCGAGTGCTCCCAAGTGGAGCAGCGGTCTAAGGCACTGCATCTCAGTGCAGGAGGCAGCACTACAGTCCCTGGTTCGATTCCAGGCTGTATCACATCGGCCGTGATTGGGAGTCCCATAGGGCGGTGCACAATTGTAAATAAGAATTTGTTCTTAACTGACCTGCCTAGTTAAATAAAGGTTATATTTAACTTTTTTGTTAAGTACTGAGTAAAGGGTCTGAATACTTAAGTAAAATATATTTTATTTATATTTTTTATAAATTACAAAAATTGTAAGCCTGTTTTTGCTTTGTCATTATGGGGTATTGTGTGTAGATTGATTTTAGAATAAGGATGCAACGTAACAAAATGTGGAAAAAGTCAAGGGGTCTTAATATTTTCTGAAAGCACGGTATATGTATTCAATGACCTCGTACCCTTGCACGTCGACTCGGTACTGGTACCCCGTGTATATAGCCAAGTTATCGTTACTCATTGTGGATTTATTCCACGTGTTATTTTTCTATTTCAATTGATTTATTTTTTTTGCTCTCAAGGCGTCTGAATACTTTCCCAATGCACTGTATGCTAACGTGGGATGCAGTCCAGCAGCAGAACTGCAGTCCTTGGACTATGGTCCTATGACACACAACCAGGACGCCTTCAGCAGGACAGTATGGGCAGGTTTCCCGGACACAAGGTTATTCCTTGACTAAAAAGCTATTTCAACAGAGATTCTCCATTTGAGCATGCTTTTTAGTCCAAGACTATGATTAATCTTTGTCTTGGAAACCGGCCCTAGACAGTCCCGTGTATGGTCTTTCTGTGGGCATATTACTTACCTTGTGGTGGATGATGTGGTTTAACCTACCTGTGGGTGGCTAACTGACTGCTTTTAGGAGCCGTGTCATCTCTTTGTGGTCAGTCCATAGTCATATCCCTAACTGTCTGGCCCACTCACTCACATAACGGGATCATAGTCTGTCAGTCCCATCAACCTGAGCATGGATTCAGTTGGAAAGCGTTTGACCTGTAATTGTGGTCATCCATCGGTCACAGAGAGAAGAGCAGCGAAAGAGGGTCGTTCTGTTTACTGTGGATGGGTGGAGAGCAGACTGACAAGGCTCTGATCTTTAAACACACTGACGGACTCTGGTGTTTACAGGAAACTGCTTTCTGGGGAGCACAGGGTCGGGTTACATTGATCCGCACTGTAAACTGGACTGAAAGCCACACCACTGGCCAAGTAGTCCCACGGCAGGGCCAAGCCAGGCAGACAATACACACAATGTCAATAACCACCTCAGGTTTATCAACATTAACGGCATTGATGTGGTCGGATAAAGATATGTTATTTTTTTTTATCAAGTGACGTTTATGATGACATTTGACTCCAATTGGTTTGGGAGTGTTTTCAGTGCACTTAGGATATCCTTGCTCATCTATGCAGTCCTTATGCAGTGTTTTTGTAAAAGCGTGTCTGCTTGCATTGCCTGGATGTTGATGGTTCTATGACCAAGCCCGGAGATCCCACTCCTGAGGATATTATGCAACCAGGGCTGGATCTCATTCCAATAAGTTGCTCCCTCCCTTCGCTCTTCGTTCACTTCCCTTTACAAATAGGCTGATGCATAGTGACATCACAAAGAACTGTACTCTTGGTATGCACTGTCTAAAGGCCTGCTGAATTGTGGGATAGGATGAGACATGATATGGACACCTGCCTGTCCTTAGTACAACCCCAGACAGCATAGCAGGGCTCACTTTGTATCACCCTCACACAGTAGAATCCAGGTTGTCTTCCAGAAAGGATCTCTCCCTCCAGCCCCACCCTCTGGCTCCCTACTCTGCTCAGCTCAGTAGCAGTTGCCATAGCGATTAAAGGGCCAGCTGAGTTTAGGTTTGTTTGGACGCCTGGTCTTCCCCAGAGAGGCAGAGGCGAAGCGAGAGGAATAACTGGGCCCAGAATCTGTCTTCTCCAGCAGGTTTTCGCTCACCAAGCAAGGAATTTTTGTATGGAGGTCAATGAGCAAGTGTCAAATTTGGTTAACAAAAAAACCGAAAGGCTTATTTGCTCAAATAGAAGTTTCATAATGCTTACGAGTGCAATGATATAAATAGGACACGTGACATCCCAGCAAGTTTGAGAATAAACACTTTTTATGTTGGAGTTGTGCCCGTTATTACACTCGTTTCTGCCCTCATTGCCTAGAATGGTTCCACCTGATCTTGCCTCCTCCCGACTGCCTTCCATGTTTTTTAAGAAATGCGTTTTCATTGTTAGAGCGGCCAATGAACTATCTGGTCAATATAATGGATTATCTGTGTCGTCCCTCAGACCCCAATATGCAGATTAAACAGGCTTTGAGCCCCAGGCCTGCTAATCAATTGGCACTCTACTGACCTGCTAGCCTTCAGTGCTTTGTTTCTCTGTAATACACTACAGACCTGCTAGCCTAGCTATTAGCACTTTGCTTTCCACTCAACAGTCCTGCAGGGGAGGATGAATTAATTGATTAGGTAATATTAGTTGTTATTACAGATTTATTAGATAATAGGATCATACATTTGGAGCCATCCCGTGGTCGACACCCCTTCTTCCTTCCTCAGTTTGCAGGCCGTTAATCAGTTAGTCAGTTGGTTGTTTTTTAGCATGTAGGTCATGTCTTCATATGATCGTTTCCCAGGGCAGAATAGCACATTGGAGCATTCTGGGAAGGGCTGTGAAACGGCGCCATGGCAACGCGCCCGTGGGAGAGTTCTGATTAACGCACGTTGGGCGGAGGGGAGGAGATGTGGAGAAACCTAGCAGTGGATGTCTGATAATGGGATGAAGAACCAAATAGGATCATTCAGAACCCAGATGTCTGAGACCCACTGAGAGAATACACATACCATCTCTGTCCAGAGGGTAGGGTGAGGAGAGGAGAGAACAGGGGGAAAAAGAGGGAGAGAGAAGAGGGAGGTGCTGAGTTAAAGCAGTTGAGGGAGATGGAGAGAAACATGAAGGGGAAGATGAGTAGAGAGCGATGTGGAGGAAATATGCAGCAATACGAGGCTAGAGGAGAGGGAGGTGTGTATGTCAGTTTGTGTTCACGGGTGACAAGATCAGAGTAGAATTCACAAGTGCTAATGTATGGAACACCTCTGGAAAATACACAGGGAGGATTCATAAGAAGCAACCTGAGAAAAGAATGCACTCCAGTTAGGTCCAAAGTAA
Source organism: Salmo salar (assembly GCF_965601325.2). NCBI lineage: Eukaryota > Metazoa > Chordata > Actinopteri > Salmoniformes > Salmonidae > Salmo > Salmo salar. Next base: position 32,770,538 of record NC_138315.1, on the reverse strand, counting down.
GGATGGTTGAGGGAGGGATCACAGAGCAACATAGGATGTAATATCACTTTGGCGTTCTAAATGATTCCTTCAGTGGCTCTAAACATGAGCAGCTATAGAAAGCAGTGTTTTTGTAGGCATTAACTACGCAATGGCTCATTGGCCAAAGCCAATGGGGAAATAAATGTATCTGTATTTAAATAAATGCCAAAAAGGTCTGTTGTAAACACAGGCTTAGGAGATCTTATACGTTTTGTGCTATGAGATAATCATCATCAGCTAATTTCACTTTTTGTGAATTTTAAAGCATTTTATCTCATTGAACAAAATATGTAAGATCTCCTAAGCCTGTGTTCACCTCAGACCTTATTTTTGGCGTTTATCCCAAAACCCCATTCTTTCCCCCATATGAATGGCTGAACGAACCAGAGGTAACTTATTTCTGTTTTTTAGGACTGCAAGCTGGGGAGCTCTATTATGACAGAGATGGATTCCTCCAATCACGCCTCGGGGGACGTAGGATTGACGAGACTAAGTCCCTCCCCCAGGGTTATATCCTCATCTCTCCTCAATATTTATAAGCTCATTACAATATTCCCATTCCCATTAGCCCCCCTGTCGGAGCTCTGATAACATCTCCAATTACACACACACTCTTCTGCTGGTTGTCGAACTGTGCTCCCCGGGTGGCTAATATCCTCCTAATGAACAGTCATTTCCTTGTTGGACGACCGTGTTGGAGAGAGTGCGATGGAACGTTTCGCTGCTCTTGTGGAAAATGATACAGCAGTCTTAAAGCTTCCCAGGCCGGCTGGGCTGGGATTGTGCTGTGGGATCACTGGGATGGATGCTTTAACTGTGGTAGTGGATGAATCCTGAGTGGGGAGGGATGATGTGGTGGTGATGACTTTATAATGACAGCTGGAGGGGCCAGAGACACTGATTTCAGCTTGAGGGAGTGCGGGAGAAAGAAAGATGGAGAGATGAGTAAGGAGGGATTGGGCTCAGCCTAGTGAGTCAGGTTAGAGTCAGCCTGTATCTCGTTTTCTATAAGTGCTGAGAAGCTCCCCAGTCAATACCCGACACTCTGAAATGAGCGAACACCTCCAATAAGCCAGCACAACATCTCTAGTCTCCAGTGTTGGTTTGTTTGCATATTTGTGTGTTTGTGTGTTTGTGATATTTCTTATCAATCCATATGCATTAGTGCAGCAGAGAGTACTGTGCCAGTAGTAAACCTCTCTGTTTGCACATATGTTCTGTAGCGTACAGTGTGTTTCTAGGGGTGTGTGTTACATGGTCTCTGTCCTTGGTGTAGTCTAAATCCTCCTGGCCCTCAGAGAGGATGTTTAGGGAGGAATTGTTGCATGTCGCCCTGATTTAATAACCAGTTGCTTTATAGTATTTCTTTATTTCTCTCAGTGCTGAAGTTGAGGTTGGCCTGGACCTGCTGGCAGCGTTAGAGATCCAGTGAGACGAGAGACTGCGTCCAAAATGGCCCACTATTCCCTATATAGTGCACTACTGGTTTGCCCTATGAGCTCTGGTCAAAAGTAGTACACTATATAGGGGCTAGGGAGCAATTTGAGAGACCGCAGAGACTGAAGCTAGCTCCGGGTCCCTCCCAACAGGATGTTGTCACATTTCCCTTTCAGCTGCTCCAGCTCTCCCCTTTTCCCATATTCCCAGCGTTACACTCTGATTCAAATTTTAACAGGCAGGCTGGTGCCAAATTGGACGGCAGGCAGGAAAGCAAACTGATTTGCCCTCTTCTGAGTCTGTTAGGAATGCGTATAAGCCCCTCAAACACAAGAGGAAAAAGGGATAAGGAGAAAGTTAGAACTCTTTTGAACAATCCACTTTAATGACAGCCTAAAAAGGAGCACAAAAATTAAACCACACATCTTCTATAAATATTAATATTTGTACTAATGGCTAGAAGGGGGAAATGCCTAATAATGGTACAGGACGTCACGTTGAGAAGACCCATCATGTAGAGTGAGACCATGGGGAGGAGAAAGGAAGAACATCTGCTGCTCACCACAGTGTAGGTGTCCCTAAAACGAGGCCTCGCTCACATTCACTGCTCCAGCATTTCATCAAAGTGCTGTAGCTCAGTAAATATTCATCAGGCCGTATATAGTGACTGGCAGAGCACACAGCCTCATCACACAGTCCCTCTGGAGATGGGCCATGGTGGAGGGAGAGATGGAGGAGAGAGAAATCTGGAAAGATGGAGACATTGAGAAGAGAAGCTCAACATTTCTCCATAGAAATCAAAAAGCCAAGCTGTTTTAGGCAGGCGCCAACCGAGCTAGGAAGGGGGAGCCCGTCTCCTTTGTAATGAAAGGAATGTTGACGTGTCCTAGGTCGGAGATAAATGTTCTCCTCAATTCTGAGTGGTTGCATCTTCTGCAGGTTTAGTTATCACCCAGGCTAGAAGCCTACGCTGAGAGACTGGATGTGAGAATGGATGTTCTCCAGGTGTAAAAAGTCTGTCAGCAGCTGCGCACATACACACTTCCATTCTCTCCCACGCGCACACACACACACACACACTTCCATTCTCTCCCACGCACGCACACACACACACACACACACACACACTTCCATTCTCTCCCACACACACACACGTGCACACACATCATTTAAAATCAAGAATCTCAGCCCACACACTTCATTGAGTTCAGGGTTAACCCCAGTGCGTGTAAGTACTAGGTTCAACTGAAAAGATGAAAGCGTGTCAGAAATCCTTTTCCCATCTTACTATGTCAAGGGTTTTGGTGCCTACAGCCCTACATAGATGTATAAGAAGTTTTGCCAACTCAAAGTACATGCCTAGTCTTCCTGCTTCAGTGAATGGATTAGCCTATATCAAAACATGACAAAAAAAATTGCTGAAGGGTTCATTGTACCCGTTACTAATAAAACAGCAACAGACCTAAAATAGCTGTAGAATACAGGTAGGTAACTGCCAAAATAAAGGAAACATTTGAACGAGGTATACAAAGTATATTAAAAACAGATGTTTCCACACAGGTGTAGTTCCCAGGCAATTCCTAAGTAATTAAAGAAGTGGGGTTTCAGGTGTCTACGGAAGGTGGTGATTGACTCCGCTGTCCTGGTGTCGTGAGGGAGCTTGTTCCACCATTTGGGGTGCCAGAGCAGCGAACAGTTTTGACTGGGCTGAGCGGGAACTGTGCTTCCGCAGAGGTAGGGGGGCCAGCAGGCCAGAGGTGGATGAACACAGTGCCCTTGTTTGGGTGTAGGGCCTGATCAGAGCCCGAAGGTACGGAGGTGCCGTTCCCCTCACAGCTCCGTAGGCAAGAACACGGTTTCCACAGCACTGACAGCTGTTTTGTTGACGTAACTTCCCAAATCTTTGAATGGATCATGTGACAAAAGCATTAGTGTTGATTGGCTGTTGCTTGCAACTAGTTGAAAAGTTGAACAGTTTCAATTGGATGCAATCAAGTTGTTTATTAGTTGCAGGCGGGGGGTTTCATGGAGCAATCAAGAAATAACTCTGTTCCAAGCAACTAAAATCTTGTCATTGTTGTTATCTTGACTCTCCAGTTAACCTCTCTGGGGTATGTGGGACGTGACCGTCCCACCTGCGGGACACACTATTCAACAGCCAGTGAAATAGCAGGGTGCCAAATTCAAAACAACAAAATCTCATAATTCAAATTTCTCAAACATACAACTATTATATCCCATTTTAAAGATACACTTCTCGTTAATCCAACCACATTGTCCGATTTCAAAAAGGCTTTACGGCGAAAGCATAGCATTAGATTATGTTAGGACATCACCTTGACAAGAAAAACCACACAGCCATTTTCCAAGCAAGGAGAGGCGTCACAAAAACCAGAAATACAGCTAAAATTAATCACTAACCTTTGATCTTCATTAGATGGCACTCATAGGACTTCATGTTACACAATACATGTATGTTTTGCTCGATAAAGTTCATATTTATATCCAAAACCCCATTTTACATTGGCGTGTAATGTTCAGAAATGTTTTGCCTCCCAAAACTTCCAGTGAATGAGCACATCAATTTACAGAAATACTCATCATAAACGTTGATAAAATATTAAACTGTAATTCAAAGAATTATAGATACACTTCTCCTTATTAATGCAACCGCTGTGTCAGATTTCAAAAAAACTTTACAGCGAAAGCACACGTTGCAATAATCTGAGTACAGCGTTCAGACACGAAACCAAACCCGCCATTTTGTGGAGTCAATAAAACTCAGAAATAATATTCTAAATATTCACTTACCTTTGATGATCTTCATCAGAATGCACTCCCAGGAATCCCAGGTCCACAATAAATGTTTGTTTTGTTCGATAAAGTCAATCATTTATGTCCAAATACCTCCTTTTTGTTCGCGCGTTCAGTCCACTACTCCAAATGCAGGAAGCGCGCGAAAATGTCATGACGAAAAGTCAAAATAAGTTATATTTACGTTACTAGAAATTATGTTAAACGATGTATAGCATCAATCTTTAGGATGTTTTTAACATAAATCTTCAGTAATATTCCAACTGGACAATTCCAATGTCTTCAGAAAAGAAAAGGAACACAGCTCACACTCACGTGAGTGCGCGCCTCTGCGCTCATGTCATTTCCTCACTCATCTGACTCCAGGCCCTCTTGTTCGCTCCATATTCACAGTAGTAGCATGAAACAATGTTCTAAAGACTGTTGACATCTAGTGGAAGCCTTAGGAAGTGCAAAAGGAACCCGAAGTCACTGTGTACTGGATAGGGAATCACTTGGAAAAACTACAAGCCTCAGATTTCCACACTTCCTGGTTGGATTTTTCTCAAGTTTTTGCCTGCCATATGAGTTCTGTTATACTCACAGACATCATTCAAACCGTTTTAGAAACTTCACAGTGTGTTCTATTCAAATCTACTAATACTATGCATATCCTACCTTCTGAGCCTGAGTAGCAGGCAGTTTAATTTGGGCACGCCTTTCATCCGGACATCAAAATACTGCCCCCTACCCTAGAGAAGTTAACAGTAAATAGACAATCAGAAAAAACTGACTGACTGTCATCTCAAACACAGTGGCAAGCAAGACTCCGATCAAGCCCTCTGTGTTGTTAACAGACCCAGTGTGTTCTGTTTACAGTCTCTGGTGTTGTAGTCCTGTGGAGCTAACAGCAAACCCTTTAGTAAGAGAGATATGACTTACAGCTTCAATCCAGTCATTAGTATATAACCAGTTGTGTTCTTAGTGGGAGGGAGCCTGAATTGTCTCTGGCTTGGCCAGCGCCTTGGTGGTGATGGTGTGGAGCCTACTGTAACCTCCCAGTCAATCTGTGTATGTAGGGTCATGTCCTCAGTGGAAGGCCCAGTCAGAGATGCTCATAGGAGCCGGCCAATGGACAGATGGTCCTTTGTAGCACAGGTGGTAGAGCTTAGTGCTTGTAACGCCAGGGTAGCGGGTTCGATTCCCAGAACCACCCATATGTAAAATGTACGCATAACTAAGTTGCTTTTGGTAAAAGTATCTGCTAAATGACATATATATATATATATATATATGGTAGGGGGCAGCTCCTTCCGCCCACCACCAGTCATTTGGTGGTGGGCGGAAGGAGCAGAGCATGGTCTGAGTTGGCCATGAGGAGATTGGCTTCCCTTTCTCCACACTGATCATTAAGCCAGACCCACATGCTGTTTACTCAGGAGGAACAGAGAGGGTGAGCTGTTGGAGGGATGCAAGAGAGGTGAGGAAGGGGTTAGGGAGAATGCAAAATGTGTAGAGGGGAACGTCAAAGAGTAGAGTGGGAGAGATTGCTAGATAGAGGGGGCTGAGAGGAGGCTTTGGCATGGACTCGGTCTCAGCTTCAGCGCCGTAGCTGTCTGGTTCTCCCTCAAAACTCCCTCTGCACTGGGCCCCAGGGTCTGGTCTGTCTGAGTGGAGCGCTCCCTCCCCCTCCATTCCCCCCTTTGTCACACACACACACACACACACACACCCACCAGTTTATTAGACTGAGAAAATGAGTCTGAATAATGAAACCATCACGTTCCGTGCCATGTGTGGATTCATACTGGAGCGCTAGAAAATCTGTCACCCAATGAAATTGGCAGAGGAGAGGGTAGGGAGGAAGAAAGTAGCTGTTATGATTATTCCCCAAATAAACCTTATCCAGGACAATTTGTTTCAGATTAACAATGTCTGGCATCTTTAAATACTTCCAGGTATAAATGCCAATCCAGCTTCATTTGATATGATTGGCCCAATTTGAAAGGTTGTAAGTGGATGTTGATAAGACTGATGAAGTGACAAGTACAGAAGGATGATGGGAGGCATGGAGGACAGATGGAGGGAGGGATTAGATGGATTAAGATGTTGAGATGAAAACGATGTAAACCATACATCATGGCCGTCTCAGATCTCAACCCAATTGAACTCTTTTGTGAGATTCTTGAGTGACGCCTGTGACAGCGTTTTCCACCACCGGCAACAAAAACACCAAATGATGGACCACCCGAGTGGCACAGTGGTCTAAGGCACTGCATCTCAGTGCTAGAGGCGTCACTGCAGACCCGGGTTCGATCCCAACGGCTGTGACTGGGAGTCCCATAGGGTTGCACACAATTGACCCAGCATTGTCCGGGTTAAGGGAGGGTTTGGCCGGGGGGGCTTTACTTGGCTCATTGTGCCCTAGCGACTCCTTGTGGTGGGCAGGTGAATGGTGTTTCCTCCGACACATTGGTGCGGCTGGCTTCTGGGTTAAGCGGGCGGGTGTTAAGAAGGGCAGTTTGGCGGGTCATGTTTCGGGGGACGCATGAATCAACCTTCGCCTCCCGAGACCGCTGGGGAGTTGCAGCGATGAGACAAGATCAAAATTGGGGAGAAAAAAGGGCATTTAGTCTGTTCTGCTTCCAGGAGGGCCAATCTGTCCAGACCCCAGGCAGGCCAGAGTCTCAGCCAGCCAGCCCGGTGGGTGTATTTTTAGAGTGATTTAGGACTGCTGTCAGTAGTGATAACACTGCAGCTCCAGCAGAACTACAGCCTGGCTGGTTCTCTCCTCATTAGGGGTTCACCAGCAAAGCCACATACACAGTTAACAGCATGTATTAAAGGTGCAGTGAAATACTTGCTGCAGTGAAATGCATGCAGAGATGTAGGTATAGTACTAGAAATGTATCAAAAAGAGCAACAGTATTACAGCTGTACCATCAAACTGAGCTGCAGTATTAGAGCTTTGTGATAGAGCTTTGCTGTTAGTTAAAGTGAATTATAATGACCCACACTCACCATCCTGGGCAGACTGCATCACTCCCTTGGCCTGTGGTCACATTGAGAGAGGGGAGGAGTGTGAGTGGTTTGGCTGTCAGTTGTGTTTTAATGAAGATTCCTGCTAGCCATAATGGCGTCTCTCTCGCTCTCTTTATTGAAGGTGAGCTAGTGATTACCCTAGACTCCAGAGAGGAGAGGGCTGCTCTGCTCTCCCTCTCACTCATTCAGCCTTCACAGTGACAGGGGTAGGTGGGTCGTAGTGGTAATTGTAAAGTCAAGGTGCATCCTAGGGATTTATAAACCATAGGCAACCCAATTTGAAGAAGGCGATACTCTGATCATTGGCTGATCGCTCCTTAATGTCCATGCTAAAATGGGATCTCCATCTATCTCTGGTGCATGGGCCCAAAGTCACGCCCGCTGTAGTGGCACAACACCTCCTCCTTTTAGGGGGACAATGCCTCCTCCTTTTAGGGGGACAATGCCTCCTCCTTTTAGGGGGACAATGCCTCCTCCTTTTAGGGGGACAATGCCTCCTCCTTTTAGGGGGACAATGCCTCCTCCTTTTAGGGGGACAATGCCTCCTCCTTTTAGGGGGACAAAGCCTCCTCCTTTTAGGGGGACAATGCCGCCTCCTTTTAGGGGGACAATGCCTCCTCCTTTTAGGGGGACAATGCCTCCTCCTTTTAGGGGGACAATGCCTCCTCCTTTTAGGGGGACAATGCCTCCTCCTTTTAGGGGGACAATGCCTCCTCCTTTTAGGGGGACAATGCCTCCTCCTTTTAGGGGGACAATGCCTCCTCCTTTTAGGGGGACAACGCCTCCTCCTTTTAGGGGGACAACACCTCCTACTGTTAAGGAAACAGCACCTCCTATTCTAAGGGGGACGTTATACAACAAACCAGGAGTGTTCCCTGACCATGTGACCTGACAAGGAAAAACTCTTGGCCCAGGAGTTCGCCCCAAAGAATGTAAGAGGGGCGCTGGACCCCCTTGTCGACTGGCTGCGCCACTATTTAAAACATTTATTTGTTATCATTTAAGGCCAGGCACCACACCCTAATACAGTGGTTCCCAAACTGTGGGGCGCGCCCCCGTACTCTTGACAGTTGTTGTAGTAGAATGCACAAGCGGCAATTTCGGAATTGGGTAGTGCATCATGAGTTTTCCTCTTGTCATGTCAGTCATTGCGTACCTTAGAGAATTATTTATAACTTCATGTTTTTTTAGCTAGGTTTTTTTGCCCATAGAATTTGTTGTAATGTTTGAGTCACTCAAATATCACATGAATACACATTAGACTTGGCAAAATGTATACAATGGCAAGAAAATGAGCTTTAAAACTGAAACGAGGGGTATGAACAGTGCTTGGGGGTGTTCCCCAATGCTGGAAGGGGGGGCGCGGGGTGTTCCCCAATGCTGGAAGGGGAGCGCGGGGTGTTCCCCAATGCTGGAAGGGGAGCGCGGGGTGTTCCCCAATGCTGGAAGGGGGGGCGCGGGGTGTTCCACAATGCTGGAAGGGGGGGCGCGGGGTGTTCCACAATGCTGGAAGGGGGGGCGCGGGGTGTTCCACAATGTTGGAAGGGGGGGGAGCGGGGTGTTCCACAATGTTGGAAGGGGGGGAGCGGGAGGTTCCACAATGCTGGAAGGGGGGGCGCGGGGTGTTCCACAATGCTGGAAGGGGGGGCGCGGGGTGTTCCACAATGTTGGAAGGGGGGGGAGCGGGGTGTTCCACAATGTTGGAAGGGGGGGAGCGGGAGGTTCCCAATGTTGGAAGGGGGGGAGCGCGGGGTGTTCCCCAATGCTGGAAGGGGGGGAGCGCGGGGTGTTCCCCAATGCTGGAAGGGGGGGGCGGGGTGTTCCACAATGTTGGAAGGGGGGGGAGCGGGGTGTTCCACAATTTTTGGAAGGGGGGGGAGCGGGGTGTTCCACAATTTTGGAAGGGGGGGAGCGGGATGTTCCCCAATGTTGGAAGGGGGGGAGCGAGAGGTTCCCCAATGCTGGAAGGGGGGGAGCGCGGGAAGTTCCCCAATGCTGGAAGGGGGGAGCGCGGGGTGTTCCCCAATGTTGGAAGGGGGGTGCGCGGGGTGTTCCCCAATGTTGGAAGGGGGGGGGCGTGGGGTGTTCCCCAATGCTGGAAGGGGGGGCGCGGGGTGTTCCCCAATGCTGGAAGGGGGGGAGCGGGGTGTTCCCCAATGCTGGAAGGGGGGGAGCGGGGTGTTCCCCAATGCTGGAAGGGGGGGCAGCGGGGTGTTCCCCAATGCTGGAAGGGGGGGCAGCGGGGTGTTCCCCAATGCTGGAAGGGGGGGCAGCGGGGTGTTCCCCAATGTTGGAAGGGGGGGGGGGGCGCGGGGTGTTCCCCAATGTTGGAAGGGGGGGGGGGGCGCGGGGTGTTCCCCAATGCTGGAAGGGGGGGAGCGGGTTGTTCCACAATGCTGGAAGGGGGGGAAGGGGTGTTCCCCAATGTTGGAAGGGGGTGTTCCCCAATGTTGGAAGGGGGGGCGCTCCCCAATGTTGGAAGGGGGGGCGCGGGGTGTTCCCCAATGCTGGAAGGGGGGGAGCGGAGGGTGTTCCCCAATGCTGGAAGTGGAGCTCGGGGTGTTCCCCAATGCTGGAAGTGGAGCTCGGGGTGTTCCCCAATGCTGGAAGGGGGGGCGCAGGGTGTTCCCCAATGCTGGAAGGGGAGCTCGGGGTGTTCCCCAATGCTGGAAGGGGGGGAGCGCGGGGTGTTCCCCAATGCTGGAAGGGGGGGAGCGCGGGGTGTTCCCCAATGCTGGAAGGGGGGCGCGGGGTGTTCCCAAATGCTGGAAGGGGGGCGCGGGGTGTTCCCCAATGCTGGAAGGGGGGGCAGCGGGGTGTTCCCCAATGCTGGAAGGGGGGCGGCGGGGTGTTCCCCAATGTTGGAAGAGGGGGGGGCGCGGGGTGTTCCCCAATGTTGGAAGAGGGGGGGGCGCGGGGTGTTCCCCAATGCTGGAAGGGGGGGAGCGGGTTGTTCCACAATGCTGGAAGGGGAGCGTGGGGTGTTCCACAATGCAGGAAGGGGGGGAAGGGGTGTTCCCCAATGTTGGAAGGGGGGGGGGGGGGAGCGGGGTGTTCCCCAATGTTGGAAAGGGGGGCGCGGGGTGTTCCCCAATGCTGGAAGGGGGGGAGCGGGGTGTTCCCCAATGTTGGAAGGGGGGGGGGGAGTGGGGTGTTCCCCAATGCTGGAAGGGGGGGCGCGGGGTGTTCCCCAATGCTGGAAGGGGGGAGCGGGGTGTTCCCCAATGCTGGAAGGGGGGGCGCGGGGTGTTCCCCAATGTTGGAAGGGGGGGAGCGGGGTGTGTTCCCCAATGATGGAACGGGGGGGGGGCGCGGGGTGTTCCCCAATGCTGGAAGGGGGGGCAGCGGAGTGTTCCCCAATGCTGGAAGGGGGGGCAGCGGAGTGTTCCCCAATGCTGGAAGGGGGGGCACGGGGTGTTCCCCAATACTGGAAGGGGGGTCAGCGGGGTGTTCCCCAATGCTGGAAGGGGGGTCAGCGGGGTGTTCCCCAATGCTGGAAGGGGGGGCACGGGGTGTTCCCCAATGCTGGAAGGGGGGGCAGCGGGGTGTTCCCCAATGTTGGAAGAGGGGGGGGGGGGGGCGCGGGGTATTCCCCAATGTTGGAAGAGGGGGGGGCGCGGGGTGTTCCCCAATGTTGGAAGAGGGGGGGGGGCGCGGGGTGTTCCCCAATGCTGGAAGGGGGGGAGCGGGTTGTTCCACAATGCTGGAAGGGGAGCGTGGGGTGTTCCACAATGCTGGAAGGGGGGGGAAGGGGTGTTCCCCAATGTTGGAAGGGGGGGGGGGAGCGGGGTGCTCCCCAATGTTGGAAGGGGGGGCGCGGGGTGTTCCCCAATGCTGGAAGGGGGGGAGCGGGGTGTTCCCCAATGTTGGAAGGGGGGGGGGAGCGGGGTGTTCCCCAATGCTGGAAGGGGGGGCGCGGGGTGTTCCCCAATGCTGGAAGGGGGGAGCGGGTTGTTCCCCAATGCTGGAAGGGGGGGCGCGGGGTGTTCCCCAATGATGGAATGGGGGGGGCGCGGGGTGTTCCCCAATGCTGGAAGGGGGGTCAGCGGGGTGTTCCCCAATGCTGGAAGGGGGGTCAGCGGGGTGTTCCCCAATGCTGGAAGGGGGGGCGCGGGGTGTTCCCCAATGTTGGAAGGGGGGGAGCGGGGTGTGTTCCCCAATGATGGAACGGGGGGGGGCGCGGGGTGTTCCCCAATGCTGGAAGGGGGGGCGCGGGGTGTTCCCCAATGCTGGAAGGGGGGAGCGGGGTGTTCCCCAATGCTGGAAGGGGGGACGCGGGGTGTTCCCCAATGTTGGAAGGGGGGGAGCGGGGTGTGTTCCCCAATGATGGAACGGGGGGGGGCGCGGGGTGTTCCCCAATGCTGGAAGGGGGGTCAGCGGGGTGTTCCCCAATGCTGGAAGCGGGGTCAGCGGGGTGTTCCCCAATGCTGGAAGGGGGGACACGGGGTGTTCCCCAATGCTGGAAGGGGGGGCAGCGGGGTGTTCCCCAATGCTGGAAGGGGGGGCAGCGGGGTGTTCCCCAATGTTGGAAGAGGGGGGGGACACGGGGTGTTCCCCAATGCTGGAAGGGGAGCGCGGGGTGTTCCCCAATGCTGGAAGGGGGGGAGCGGGTTGTTCCACAATGCTGGAAGGGGGGGAAGGGGTGTTCCCCAATGTTGGAAGGGGGCGGGGGGGGGGAGCGGGGTGTTCCCCAATGTTGGAAGGGGGGGCGCGGGGTGTTCCCCAATGCTGGAAGGGGGGGAGCGGGGTGTTCCCCAATGCTGGAAGGGGGGTAGCGGAGGGTGTTCCCCAATGCTGGAAGTGGAGCTCGGGGTGTTCCCCAATGCTGGAAGTGGAGCTCGGGGTGTTCCCCAATGCTGGAAGTGGAGCTCGGGGTGTTCCCCAATGCTGGAAGTGGAGCTCGGGGTGTTCCCCAATGCTGGAAGGGGGGGCGCAGGGTGTTCCCCAATGCTGGAAGGGGAGCTCGGGGTGTTCCCCAATGCTGGAAGGGGGGGCGCGGTGTTCCCCAATGCTGGAAGTGGAGAGCGGGGTGTTCCCCAATGCTGGAAGTGGTGGGAGCGGGGTGTTCCCCAATGCTGGAAGTTGGGGGAGCGGGGTGTTCCCCAATGCTGGAAGTTGGGGGAGCGGGGTGTTCCCCAATGCTGGAAGTGGGGGGAGCGGGGTGTTCCCCTATGCTGGAAGGGGAGCTCGGGGTGTTCCCCAATGTTGGAAGGGGGGGAGCGGAGTGTTCCCCAATGCTGGAAGGGGAGCGCGGGGTGTTCCCCAATGCTGGAAGGGGAGCGCGGGGTGTTCCCCAATGCTGGAAGTTGGGGGAGCGGGGTGTTCCCCAATGCTGGAAGTTGGGGGAGCGGGGTGTTCCCCAATGCTGGAAGTGGTGGGAGCGGGGTGTTCCCCTATGCTGGAAGGGGAGCTCGGGGTGTTCCCCAATGTTGGAAGGGGGGGAGCGGAGTGTTCCCCAATGCTGGAAGGGGAGCGCGGGGTGTTCCCCAATGCTGGAAGGGGAGCGCGGGGTGTTCCCCAATGCTGGAAGGGGGGCGCGGGGTGTTCCCCAATGCTGGAAGGGGGGGCGCGGGGTGTTCCCCAATGTTGGAGCGGGGGGAGCGGGGTGTTCCCCAATGCTGGAGGGGGGGGCGCGGGGTATTCCCCAATGCTGGAAGGGGGGAGCGGGGTGTTCCCCAATGCTGGAAGGGGGGCGCGGGGTGTTCCCCAATGTTGGAAGGGGGGGCGCGGGGTGTTCCCCAATGTTGGAAGGGGGGAGCGGGGTGTTCCCCAATGTTGGAAGGGGAGCGCGGGGTGTTCCCCAATGCTGGAAGGGGAGCGCGGGTGTTCCCCAATGTTGGAAGGGGGGGAACGGGGTGTTCCCCAATGCTGGAAGGGGGGCGCGGGGTGTTCCCCAATGCTGGAAGGGGGGCGCGGGGTGTTCCCCAACGCTGGAAGGGGAGCGCGGGGTGTTCCCCAACGCTGGAAAGGGGGGCGCGGGGTGTTCCCCAATGCTGGAAGGGGAGCGCGGAGTGTTCCCCAATGCTGGAAGGGGAGCGCGGGGTGTTTCCCAATGCTGGAAGGGGGGCTCGGGGTGTTCCCCAATGCTGGAAGTGGAGCTCGGGGTGTTCCCCAATGCTGGAAGTGGAGCTCGGGGTGTTCCCCAATGCTGGAAGTGGAGCTCGGGGTGTTCCCCAATGCTGGAAGGGGGGGCGCAGGGTGTTCACCAATGCTGCAAGGGGAGCTCGGGGTGTTCCCCAATGCTGGAAGGGGGGGCGCGGTGTTCCCCAATGCTGGAAGTGGAGAGCGGGGTGTTCCCCAATGCTGGAAGTGGTGGGAGCGGGGTGTTCCCCAATGCTGGAAGTGGGGGGAGCGGGGTGTTCCCCAATGCTGGAAGTGGGGGGAGATGGGTGTTCCCCTATGCTGGAAGGGGAGCTCGGGGTGTTCCCCTATGCTGGAAGGGGAGCTCGGGGTGTTCCCCAATGCTGGAAGGGGGGCTCGGGGTGTTCCCCAATGCTGGAAGGGGGGGCGCGGGGTGTTCCCATATGTTGGAAGGGGGGGAGCGGAGTGTTCCCCAATGCTGGAAGGGGAGCGCGGGGTGTTCCCCAATGCTGGAAGGGGAGCGCGGGGTGTTCCCCAATGCTGGAAGGGGAGCGCGGGGTGTTCCCCAATGCTGGAAGGGGAGCGCGGGGTGTTCCCCAATGCTGGAGGGGGGGCGCGGGGTGTTCCCCAATGCTGGAAGGGGGGGCGCGGGGTGTTCCCCAATGCTGGAAGGGGGGCGCGGGGTGTTCCCCAATGCTGGAAGGGGGGGCGCGGGGTGTTCCCCAATGCTGGAGGGGGGGCGCGGGGTGTTCCCCAATGTTGGAAGGGGGGAGCGGGGTGTTCCCCAATGCTGGAAGGGGGGCGCGGGGTGTTCCCCAATGTTGGAAGGGGGGGCGCGGGGTGTTCCCCAATGTTGGAAGGGGGGAGCGGGGTGTTCCCCAATGTTGGAAGGGGAGCGCGGGGTGTTCCCCAATGCTGGAAGGGGAGCGCAGGTGTTCCCCAATGTTGGAAGGGGGGGAGCGGGGTGTTCCCCAACGCTGGAAGGGGGGCGCGGGGTGTTCCCCAACGCTGGAAGTGGAGCGCGGGGTGTTCCCCAATGCTGGAAGGGGAGCGCTGGGTGTTCCCCAATGTTGGAGGGGGTGGAGCGTGGTGTTCCCCAATGCTGGAGATGGGGGCGTGGGGTGTTCCCCAATGCTGGAAGGGGAGCGCTGGGTGTTCCCCAATGTTGGAGGGGTTGGAGCGTGGTGTTCCCCAATGCTGGAGACGGGGGCGTGGGGTGTTCCCCAATGTTGGAGGGGGGGAGTGGGATGTTCCCCAATGCTGGAAGGGGGGAGCGGGGTGTTCCCCAATGTTGGAAGGGGGGGGGCACGGGGTGTTCCCCAATGCTGGAAGGGGGGGCAGCGGGTGTTCCCCAATGCTGGAAGGGGGGGCAGCGTGGTGTTCCCCAATGCTGGAAGGGGGGGCGCGGTGTGTTCCCCAATGCTGGAAGGGGAGCGTGGGGTGTTCCCCAATGCTGGAAGGGGAGCGCGGGGTGTTCCCCAATGCTGGAAGGGGAGCGCGGGGTGTTCCCCAATGCTGGAAGGGGAGCGCGGGGTGTTCCCCAATGCTGGAAGGGGAGCGCGGGGTGTTCCCCAATGCTTGAAGGGGAGCGCGGGGTGTTCCCCAATGCTGGAGGGGGGCGCGGGGTGTTCCCCAATGCTGGAGGGGGGGGGCGCGGGGTGTTCCCCAATGTTGGAGGGGGGGTCGCGGGGTGTTCCCCAATGCTGGAAGTGGGGTAGCGGAGTGTTCCACAATGCTGGAAGGGGAGCGCGGGGTGTTCCCCAATGCTGGAAGGGGGGGCGCGGGGTGTTCCCCATTGTTGGAAGGGGGGAGCGGGGTGTTCCCCAATGCTGGAAGGGGGGCGCGGGGTGTTCCCCAATGTTGGAAGGGGAGCGCGGGGTGTTCCCCAATGCTGGAAGGGGAGCGCGGGGTGTTCCCCAATGTTGGAAGGGGGGGAGCGGGGGGTTCCCCAATGCTGGAAGGGGGGGCGCGGGGTGTTCCCCAATGTTGGAGGGGGGAGCGGGGTGTTCCCCAATGCTGGAGGGGGGGGGCGCAGGGTGTTCCCCAATGCTGGAGGGGGGGGGCGCGGGGTGTTCCCCAATGCTGGAGGGGGGGAGTGGGATGTTCCCCAATGCTGGAAGGGGGGAGCGGGTTGTTCCCCAAAGCTGGAAGGGGGGGCAGCGGGGTGTTCCCCAATGCTGGAAGGGGGGGCGCGGGGTGTTCCCCAATGCTGGAAGGGGAGCGCGGGGTGTTCCCCAATGCTGGAAGGGGAGCGCGGGGTGTTCCCCAATGCTGGAAGGGGAGCGCGGGGTGTTCCCCAATGCTTGAAGGGGAGCGCGGGGTGTTCCCCAATGCTGGAGGGGGGCGCGGGGTGTTCCCCAATGCTGGAAGGGGGGGCGCGGGGTGTTCCCCAATGTTGGAGGGGGGGGAGTGGGGTGTTCCCCAATGCTGGAGGGGGGGTCGCGGGGTGTTCCCCAATGCTGGAAGTGGGGTAGCGGAGTGTTCCACAATGCTGGAAGGGGAGCGCGGGGTGTTCCCCAATGCTGGAAGGGGGGTGCGGGGTGTTCCCCATTGTTGGAAGGGGGGAGCGGGGTGTTCCCCAATGCTGGAAGGGGGGCTCGGGGTGTTCCCCAATGTTGGAAGGGGAGCGCGGGGTGTTCCCCAATGCTGGAAGGGGAGCGCGGGGTGTTCCCCAATGTTGGAAGGGGGGGAGCGGGGGGTTCCCCAATGCTGGAAGGGGGGGCGCGGGGTGTTCCCCAATGTTGGAGGGGGGGAGCGGGGTGTTCCCCAATGCTGGAGGGGGGGGCGCAGGGTGTTCCCCAATGCTGGAGGGGGGGGGGGCGCGGGGTGTTCCCCAATGCTGGAAGGGGGGGGGGGCACGGGTTGTTCCCCAATGCTGGAAGGGGGGGCAGCGGGGTGTTCCCCAATGCTGGAAGGGGGGGCAGCGGGGTGTTCCCCAATGCTGGAAGGGGAGCGCGGGGTGTTCCCCAATGCTGGAAGGGGAGCGCGGGGTGTTCCCCAATGCTTGAAGGGGAGCGCGGGGTGTTCCCCAATGCTGGAGGGGGGGCGCGGGGTGTTCCCCAATGCTGGAAGGGGGGGCGCGGGGTGTTCCCCAATGCTGGAAGGGGAGCGCGGGGTGTTCCCCAATGCTTGAAGGAAAGCGCGGGGTGTTCCCCAATGCTGGAGGGGGGGTGCGGGGTGTTCCCCAATGCTGGAAGGGGGGGCGCGGGGTGTTCCCCAATGTTGGAGGGGGGGGAGCGGGTTGTTCCCCAATGCTGGAGGGGGGGGCGCGGGGTGTTCCCCAATGCTGGAAGTGGGGGAGCGGAGTGTTCCACAATGCTAGAAGGGGGGCCAGCGGGGTGTTCCCCAATGCTGGAAGGGGGGGCGCGGGGTGTTCCCCAATGTTGGAAGGTGGGAGCGGGGTGTTCCCCAATGCTGGAAGGGGGGCGCGGGGTGTTCCCCAATGCTGGAAGGGGAGCGCGGGGTGTTCCCCAATGCTGGAAGGGGAGCGCGGGGTGTTCCCCAATGTTGGAAGGGGGGGAGCGGGGGGTTCCCCAATGCTGGAAAGGGGGGCGCGGGGTGTTCCCCAATGCTGGAAGGGGGGGTCGCGGGGTGTTCCCCAATGTTGGAGGGGGGGAGCGGGGTGTTCCCCAATGCTGGAGGGGGGGGCGCAGGGTGTTCCCCAATGCTGGAAGGGGGGGCAGCGGGGTGTTCCCCAATGCTGGAAGGGGGGGCAGCGGGGTGTTCCCCAATGCTGGAATGGGGGGCAGCGGGGTGTTCCCCAATGTTGGAAGGGGGGGGGGGGGCGCGGGGTGTTCCCCAATGCTGGAAGGGGAGCGCGGGGTGTTCCCCAATGCTGGAATGGGGGGAGCGGGTTGTTCCACAATGCTGGAAGGGGGGGAAGGGGTGTTCCCCAATGTTGGAGGGGGGGGGAGCGGGGTGTTCCCCAATGTTGGAAGGGGGGGCGCGGGGTGTTCTCCAATGCTGGATTTGGAGCTCGGGGTGTTCCCCAATGCTGGAAGTGGGGGCAGCGGAGTGTTCCCCAATGCTGGAAGGGGGGGCAGCGGAGTGTTCCCCAATGCTGGAAGGGGAGCTCGGGGTGTTCCCCAATGCTGGAAGGGGGGGAGCGCGGGGTGTTCCCCAATGCTGGAAGGGGGACGCGGGGTGTTCCCCAATGCTGGAAGGGGGAGCAGCGGGGTGTTCCCCAATGTTGGAAGGGGTGGGCGCGCGGTGTTCCCCAATGTTGAAAGGGGGGGAGTGGGGTGTTCCCCAATGCTGGAAGGGGGGGAGCGCGGGGTGTTCCCCAATGCTGGAAGGGGGGGAGCGCGGGGTGTTCCCCAATGCTGGAAGGGGGGGCACGGGGTGTTCCCCAATGCTGGAAGGGGGGTCAGCGGGGTGTTCCCCAATGCTGGAAGGGGGGCGCGGGGTGTTCCCCAATGCTGGAAGGGGGGGCATAGGGTGTTCCCCAATGCTGGAAGGGGGGTCAGCGGGGTGTTCCCCAATGCTGGAAGGGGGGTCAGCGGGGTGTTCCCCAATGCTGGAAGGGGGGTCAGCGGGGTGTTCCCCAATGCTGGAAGGGGGGGCACGGGGTGTTCCCCAATGTTGGAAGGGGGGGCGCGGGGTGTTCCCCAATGTTGGAAGGGGGGAGCGGGGTGTTCCCCAATGTTGGAAGGGGAGCGCGGGGTGTTCCCCAATGCTGGAAGGGGAGCGCGGGTGTTCCCCAATGTTGGAAGGGGGGGAGCGGGGTGTTCCCCAATGCTTGAAGGGGGGCGCGGGGTGTTCCCCAACGCTGGAAGGGGAGCGCGGGGTGTTCCCCAATGCTGGAAGGGGAGGCGCGGGGTGTTCCCCAATGCTGGAAGGGGAGCACGGAGTGTTCCCCAATGCTGGAAGGGGAGCGCGGTGTGTTCCCCAATGCTGGAAGGGGGGGCGCGGGGTGTTCCCCAATGCTGGAGGGGGGGGAGCGGGGTGTTCCCCAATGCTGGAGGGGGGGCGCGGGGTGTTCCCCAATGCTGGAAGGGGAGCGCTGGGTGTTCCCCAATGCTGGAGGGGGGGCGCGGGGTGTTCCCCAATGCTGGAAGGGGAGCGCTGGGCGTTCCCCAATGTTGGAGGGGGTGGAGCGTGGTGTTCCCCAATGCTGGAGACGGGGGCGTGGGGTGTTCCCCAATGTTGGAGGGGGGGAAGGGGTGTTCCCCAATGTTGGAAGGGGGGGGGCACGGGGTGTTCCCCAATGCTGGAAGGGGGGGCAGCGGGTGTTCCCCAATGCTGGAAGGGGGGGCAGCGGGTTGTTCCCCAATGCTGGAAGGGGGGGCAGCGGGTTGTTCCCCAATGCTGGAAGGGGGGGCGCGGGGTGTTCGCCAATGCTGGAAGGGGGGGCAGCGGGGTGTTCCCCAATGTTGGAAGGGGGGGGGGGGCGGGGGGTTCCCCAATGCTGGAAGGGGGGGCGCGGGGTGTTCCCCAATGCTGGAAGGGGGGGATGCGGGGTGTTCCCCAATGTTGGAGGGGGGGATCGGGGTGTTCCCCAATGCTGGATGGGGGGGGGGGGGCGCAGGGTGTTCCCCAATGCTGGAGGGGGGGGGCGCGGGGTGTTCCCCAATGCTGGAAGGGGGGGCAGCGGGGTGTTCCCCAATGCTGGAAGGGGGGGCAGCGGGTGTTCCCCAATGCTGGAAGGGGGGGCAGCGGGGTGTTCCCCAATGCTGGAAGGGGGGGTGCGGGGTGTTCCCCAATGCTGGAAGGGGGGGCGCGGGGTGTTCGCCAATGCTGGAAGGGGGGGCAGCGGGGTGTTCCCCAATGTTGGAAGGGGGGGGGGGGCACGGGAGGTTCCCCAATGCTGGAAGGGGGGGCAGCGGGGTTTTCCCCAATGCTGGAAGGGGGGGCGCGGGGTGTTCCCCAATGCTGGAAGGGGAGCGCGGGGTGTTCCCCAATGCTGGAAGGGGAGCGCTGGGTGTTCCCCAATGCTGTAAGGGGGGGAGCGGGCGGTTCCCCAATGTTGGAATGTGGGGCGCGGGGTGTTCGCCAATGCTGGAAGGGGGGGCAGCGGGGTGTTCCCCAATGTTGGAAGGGGGGGGGGGGGGGCGCGCGGGGTGTTCCCCAATGTTGGAAGGGGGTCGCGGGGTGTTCCCCAATGCTGGAAGGGGGGGAGCGGAGTGTTCCACAATGCTGGAAGGGGGGGCGCGGGGTGTTCCCCAATGCTGGAAGGGGGGGCGCGGGGTGTTCCCCAATGTTGGAAGGGGGGGGAGCGGGGTGTTCCCCAATGTTGGAAGGGGGGGAGCTGGATGTTCCCCAATGCTGGAAGGGGGGGAGCTGGATGTTCCCCAATGTTGGAAGGGGGGGCGCGGGGTGTTCCCCGATGTTGGAAGGGGGGGGAGCGGGGTGTTCCCCAATGTTGGAAGGGGGGGGAGCGGGGTGTTCCCCAATGTTGGAAGGGGGGGAGCTGGATGTTCCCCAATGCTGGAAGGGGGGGCGCGGGGTGTTCCCCAATGTTGGAAGGGGAGCGCGGGGTGTTCCCCAATGCTGGAAGGGGAGCGCGGGGTGTTCCCCAATGCTGTAAGGGGGGGCGCGGGGTGTTCCCCAATGCTGGAAGGGGGGGCGCGGGGTGTTCCCCAACGTTGGAAGGGGAGTGCGGGGTGTTCCCCAATGCTGGAAGGGGTGCGCGGGGTGTTCCCCAATGCTGGAAGGGGAGCGCGGGGTGTTCCCCAATGCTGGAAGGGGAGCGCGGGGTGTTCCCCAATGCTGGAAGGGGGGGCGCGGGGTGTTCCCCAACGTTGGAAGGGGAGTGCGGGGTGTTCCCCAATGCTGGAAGGGGTGCGCGGGGTGTTCCCCAATGCTGGAAGGGGGGGAGCGGGGTGTTCCCCAATGTTGGAGGGGGGGGAGCGGGGTGTTCCCCAATGCTGGAAGGGGGGGTGCGGGGTGTTCCCCAATGTTGGAGTGGGGGGAGCGGGGTGTTCCCCAATGCTGGAGGGGGGGGGGGGCGCGGGGTGTTCCCCAATGTTGGAGGGGGGGCGCGGGGTGTTCCCCAATGTTGGAGGGGGGGGGCGCGGTGTGTTCCCCAATGCTGGAAGGGGGGGGCGCGGGGTGTTCCCCAATGCTGGAAGGGGGGGCAGCGGGGTGTTCCCCAATGTTGGAAGGGGGGGGGGGGCGCGGGGTGTTCCCCAATGCTGGAAGGGGGGGAGCGGGGTGTTCCCCAATGTTGGAAGGGGGGGCGCGGGGTGTTCCCCAATGCTGGAAGGGGGGGAGCGGAGTGTTCCACAATGCTGGAAGGGGAGCGCGGGGTGTTCCCCAATGCTGGAAGGGGGGGCGCGGGGTGTTCCCCAATGTTGGAAGGGGGGCAGCGGGGTGTTCCCCAATGCTGGAAGGGGAGCGCGGGGTGTTCCCCAATGCTGGAAGGGGGGGCGCGGGGTGTTCCCCAATGCTGGAGGGGGGGGGAGCGGGGTGTTCCCCAATGCTGGAGGGGGGGGCGCGGGGTGTTCCCCAATGTTGGAGGGGGGGGAGCGGGGTGTTCCCCAATGCTGGAAGGGGGGCGCGGGGTGTTCCCCAATGCTGGAAGGGGGGGCGCGGGGTGTTCCCCAATGCTGGAAGGGGGGGCGCGGGGTGTTCCCCAATGCTGGAAGGGGGGGAGCGGGGTGTTCCCCAATGCTGGAAGGGGGGGGAGCGGGGTGTTCCCCAATGCTGGAAGGGGGGTGAGGGGTGTTCCCCAATGCTGGAGGGGGGGGGGGGGGGGGGGGGGGCGGGGTGTTCCCCAATGCTGGAAGGGGGGTGCGGGGTGTTCCCCAATGCTGGAAGGGGGGCCTGAAAGTTGGGAACCCTGCCCTAATAGTTTTTTTGCTCTAGATTGCAGGAATTGGGGGAGATCTTCCACGTTCCAGGCCTCTGACTTTCACGGGACTCTGCAGCACCACCTTGTTAAAAAATCCTGGGGAGAACCCTGTGTGGGTTTCATTCATTTGACATGGGCCACACATACTGTGTGTATCAGGGTTGGGGTCAATTCCATTTTAAATTCCAGTCAATTCAGAAAATTCTACATTTTCCTTATTGATAAGAATTGGAATTTCACTGTACTACCTGAATTGACTGGAATTTAGATGGAATTGACCCCTATCCCTGATGTATATGGTAATAAGGACCTTTGGTTACATTATTTATTGTTACATGAGAGCCTAACCCTGTGTATGTCCTCTGTCCAGGTAATTCCCAGATGGGGGCCACCATAGTGGACGCCTTAGACAGCCTGTACATGATGGGACTTCACGACGAGTTCAAGGACGGACAAGAGTGGATAGAGCAGAACCTGGACTTTAGTGTGGTGAGTAGAGCACAAAGCCTTTACATTTCTGTACTTCAGTAGTGAAAACACTGTACTTTGCCACCTTCTGGCTTGTAGTCTTCAGTGCCATATAAGCATATGGTAGAACCTTCAGAGAACCTACAACCAACAATAACAACTTGCTTGATGCCACTTCTACCTTAATCAGATCTACTAACAACCACACAGACGGGGCGCTAGAGAGTCCGCCAAGCTACGGACAGAGGGCTCTGGTTTTTAGTCCCTGTCCAGTAGTGAAGCCTTTTGAGACATGAGGAAAGGAGCGTCTAGCGTTGCTGTGATGGAGGGATAACTGGACACGCTGGTAGGAGTCATGGAAACGATGTGGGCAGGGAGAGTGTTTCAGACCACATAAAGGGCCAATGGACTGCAATCAGTACACCCCTGACTGAGACGCCTGTCTGTTTCTCTGCCATCTCCCCCTCTGTCTTGATTCTCTGTTTTACCAGTCTCTCTCCCTCAACCTCTCTCGCTCTCTCTCAGGCTAGGGTTATTAAAGCCCTGCGGATGTGATGACAGCACAGGTGGTGTGTGAGTGTTTGACAGGCTGACACTGTGGAATGTAAATAACCTCTGGACTGCTCCGGTCAGCTCTGGGGTAGAGGGAGAGAAGGAAAAGGAAGATGGAGAGCGATGGGAGATGGATGAGAGAGACAGAGGGGAGGGTGAGAGAAAAAGAGAGGGAGGATGTTAGTGATCTATATGTTTACGTCAGGGATGGGCCTTTTGAAGGCCCTCGGATCAACCTCAGTCGGGGTCTCAATTTACTGTTGCAAGTTAGAATAGTATATTACACAAGGTGCTATTTAGAAATGTGTACGCACGCATGACTGCTACTTTGGATTAAAGCATCTGCTAAATGGCATATACAGTGCATTTGGAAAGTTTTCAAAGTATTTTACAGCCTTACTCTAAAATTGATTAAATAGTTTTTCCCCTCATTAATCTACACACAATACCTTATAATGACAAAGCAAAAACTGGTTTTTAGACATTTTTGCAAGTTTATAAAAAAATTAAAAAAAATGCTATCACATTTACATAAGTATTCAGACCCTTTACTCAGTACTTTGTTGAAGCACCTTTGGCAGTGATTATAGCCTCGAGTCTTCTTGGGTTTGAGACTACAACTTTGGTACACCTGTATTTGGGGAGTTTCTCCCATTCTTCTCTGCAGATCCTTTCAAGCTCTGTCAGGTTGGATGGGGAGCGTCGCTGCACAGCTATTTTCAGGTCTCTCGAGCTGTTCGATAAGGTTCAAGTCCGGGCTCTGGCTAGGCCACTCAAGGACATTCAGAGACTTGTCTAGAAGCCACTCCTGCATTGTTGGCTGTGTACTTAGGGTCGTTGTCCTGTTGGAAGGTGAACCTTCACCCCAGTCTGATGTCCTGACCCCTCTGGAGCAGGTTTTCATCCAGGATCTCTGTGTACTTGGCTCCGTAAATTTTTCCCTCGATCCTGCCTAGTCTCCCAGTCCCTGCCGCTGAAAAATATCCCCACAATATGATGCTGTCACCACCATGCTTCACCGTAGGGATGGTGCCATGTTTCGTCCAGACGTGACGCTTGACATTCAGGGCAAATAGTTCAATCTTGGTTTCATCAGACCAGAGAATCTTGATTTCTGTGGAAATGTATATAGACAGGTCTGTGCCTATCCCTAATCATGTCCACTGGTGTACTCCAATCAAGTTGTAGAAACATCAAGACTGATCAATGGAAACAGGATGCACCTGAACTCATTTTCGAGTCTCATAGCAAAAGGTCTGAATACTTACGTAAATAAGGGATTTCCGATTTTATTTGCAAACATTTCTAAACCTATTTTTGCTTTGTCATTATGGGCTATTGTGTGTAGATTGATGAATTTGTATGTAATCAATTTTAGAATAAGGCTGTAATGTAACAAAAAGTGTAATAAGTCAAGGGGTCTGAATACTTTACGAATGCACTGTATATTATATTGTTATTAGTATTATTGACGCTGCGGCAGCAGAAATTCCAGTGCAGAGCCAGATAAGTTGAGTAATTTGGTGGTAGGCCTGGGAGTCTGGAGCGGAGCGTGGGCTGAGTTAGCCACGCAGGGGATTGGCTGCCCGGACATCTCACTGATCATTAAGCCAGACCCTTGCGCTGTTTACCCAGGAGAAACAGAGAAGGTGAGATATAGAAGGCATGCAAGAGAGGGGGATGAGGGAGAAGGCAAAATATTCTCATTGGAGATGCAAAGAGGAGAGGGAGAGATTGCTTGAGAGGAGGCTTTGGCTGTCTGTCTGTCTGGTTCTCGCTTATAAACTCCCTCACCAGACCACATAAACGGCCAATGGACTACAATCAGTACACCCCTGACTGAGACATGTCTGTTTCTCTGCCTGAGCATCTCCCCCTCTGTCTTGATTCTCTGTTTTACCAGTCTCTCTCCCTCAACCTCTCTCGCTCTCTCTCAGGCTAGGGTTATTAAAGCCCTGCCGAGGTAATGACAGCACAGGTGGTGTGTGTTTATGACAGGCTGACGCTGTGGAATGTAATTTACCTCTGGACTGCTCCGGTCAGCTCTGAGGGAGAGGGACAGGAGGATAAAAAAGAATATATATATATATATCTATCACACACACACACACACAACCGTTCAAAAGTTTGGGGTCATTTAGAAATGTCCTTGTTTTTAAAGAAAAGCTAAAAAAAATTCCCAATAAAATATCAACTTGATCAGATACAGTGTAGACTTTGTTAATTTTGTAAATGACGATTGTAGCTGGAAATGGCTGGTTTTTAATGGAATATCTACATACAGTTGAAGTCGGAAGTTTACATACACTTAGGTTGGAGTCATCAAAACACGTTTTTTTCAACCTTTAAACAGCTTGGAAAATTCCAGAAAATTATGTCATGGCTTTAGAAGCTTCTGATAGGCTAATTGACATAATTTGAGTCAATTGGAAGTGTACCTGTGGATGTATTTGTAGACCTCCACAAGTCTGGTTCATCCTTGGGAGCAATTTCCAAACGCCTGAAGGTACCACGTTCATGTGTACAAACAATAGTACACAAGTATAAACACACGCGTTCTGTCTCCTAGAGATGAACGTACTTTGGTGCGAAAAGTGCAAATCAATCCCAGAACAACAGCAAAGGACCTTGTGAAGATGCTGGAGGAAACAGGTACAAAAGTGTCTATATCCACAGTAAAACGAGTCCTATATCGACATAACCTGAAAGGCCGCTCAGCAAGGAAGAAGCCACTGCTCCAAAACCGCCATAAAAAAGCCAGACTACGGCTTGCAACTGCACATGGGGACAAAGATCATCATTTTTGGAGAAATGTCCTCTGGTCTGATGAAACAAAATAGAACTGTTTGGCCATAATGACCATTGTTATGTTTGGAGGAAAAATGGGGTGGCTTACAAGCCGAAGAACACCATCCCAACCGTGAAGCACGGGGGTGGCAGCATCGTGTTGTGGGGGTGCTATGCTACAGGAGGGACTGGTGCACTTCACAAAATAGATGGCATCATGAGGAGGAAACCTGTGGATATATTGAAGCAACATCTCAAGACATCAGTCAGGAAGTTAAAGCTTGGTCGCAAATGGGTCTTCCAAATGAACAATGACCCCAAGCATACTTCCAAAGTTGTGGCAAAATGGCTTAAGGACAACAAAGTCAAGGTATTGGAGTGGCCATCACAAAGCCCTGACCTCAATCCTATAGAAAATTTGTGGGTGGAACTGAAAAAGTGTGTGCGAGCAAGGAGGCCTACCAACCTGACTCAGTTACACCAGCTCTGTTAGGAGGAATGGGCTAAAATTATCCCAACGTATTGTGGGAGGCTACACGAAACGGTTCACCCAAGTTAAACAATTTAAAGGCAATGCTACCAAATACCGATTGAGTGTATGTAAACTTCTGACCTACTGGGAATGTGATGAAAGAAATAAAAGCTGAAATAAATCACTCTCTACTATTATTCTGATATTTCACATTCTTAAAATAAAGTGGTGATCCTAACTGACCTAAGACAGGGAATTTTTACTAGGATTAAATGTCAGGATTGTGAAAAACTGAGTTTAAATGTATTTGGCTAAGGTGTATGTAAACTTTTGACTTCAACTGTAGGTGTACGGAGGCCCATTATCAGCAACCATCGCTCCTGTGTTCCAATGGCACGTTGTGTTAGCTAAGTGTGTGTGTCCGCGCGCTCGCAACGTGTGTAACGTGTGTGTGTTTAAAGGAAAATTCGGACATTTTAAATGTTTCATGCAAGATTCGTTTGAATATGAAAAGCCACATTGTATATCAAAGGAGTTGAAACACTGCAGGGGTGAGGAAAGAACATTTCTGACTTCTCACGTCTACTTTGTATAAAGTCTTTCAGTATTCACATTCTTACACATTGTGTTTACAGGAGTCACATGAATGACATGAATTGAGACACCTGAATGACTGTATGATTGTTACGTTTCTGATTGTTTGTCTGCATAACTGGAATGACTTATAGTTACTGCGTTGAGGTTTTCAGTCACCTGAATGACACTTCTCTTTTGTGTGTGTGTGTGTGTGTGTGTGTGTGTGTGTGTGTGTGTGCGCGCGCGCGCGCATCACCCATATGGCAGCTTTCATATTTTGTGTTGTGCAGTAGTGTGCATAACCTGACCAACCGCAGGCTTTCTAACACAGGATGTTTTACGACGGCGCTCTGCACCTGGCTCCTAAATGTCATTGGAAACGGGTAGCAGAGCTGACGGAAGGTGGAGTCTGACAGGGCTGCCTCCCCCTCCACCTCTTTCTCTAATCTCCCAGGGTGACAGTTGGATTTACAGCCCATTCAGGTTGTTAGAGAGAGAACGTTGAGGGTATTACACAGGGAACAAGTTTGTATTTGTGGTAGTACTTGGAAAGGTACATTTCTTATTTTTATTAATCTGACATATGAATTTGGTGTTGGTGTTGGTCTGAATTTCGGAATGTGTGCCATTACACACTGGCGTTAGTGTTACTGTGCAGTATGTAGGATGTGGTTTTGGTGCAAGGCTGCTCTGGCAGTACTGTGCTCTGTCTCTGATTGATCCCCCTCTCCTCTGTTTCCTCAGAACGCAGAGGTGTCTGTCTTCGAGGTCAACATCCGCTTCATTGGAGGACTGCTTGCCGCCTATTACCTCTCAGGACAGGAGGTAACTATTCACCTGGGATTAGTTTACACTGTGTGTGTGTGTGTGTGTGTGTGTGTGTGTGTGTGTGTGTGTGTGTGTGTGTGTGTGTGTGTGTGTGTGTGTGTGTGTGTGTGTGTGTGTGTGTGGGTGTGTGTGTGTGTGTGTGTGTCTGCAAAGGGGGGAGTCTTTGCTGTGTGTGTCAATTGTGGGAGGCGGAGGAGGGTTTACTTTGTGTGTGTGGGGGTATTTGACAGGCTGTTGATGAAGCACCAGACTTTGTTCAGTTGAACAGAATGCAAAAGAGGTAGAGAAGCAGAGGCAGGGGAGAGCAAAATGAAAAATAGGCTCAGATTAGGAACGCAAAGGGAGTGAAAGCAAGGAGAGAGGAAGAGAAAGGGGGATAGAGTGATCACAGCTTCGTCTTTCATTAGCCATCTGGGGAGTGATGGAGGCCCACAGGTTAGAGATGGTCGCCTGGGAAATAACACTTCAGGTGCACCATGTTAATGAACACACACCTCCCAACATTCTTATCTGCCCTCTAGCTCTAATGAAAATCACCACAAATCCTCCTCCTGCCCTCCCCTCTCACTCTCTCCCCCCGTCTCTCTCCCCTGCGGTATCGGTCATCCCCCTCTCCCTGCTCCTGTTAGAGGAATGCGAGTGGTGGAATTGAGCTCCAGCCATGCGTTTCGGCCTCTCTGCCGGCCCCACGCGCCTTGTCTAACAGGAGCAGATTTCTGGCCGCGCTCCATGTACCCTCTTAATTCTCATCTCTCCTCCCCTCTTTTCCTTCACTCGCTTGCTTAACTTTCACTGTCCTCTTCTCATTCACTCTCTGACGTTACTCTCACCTCTCCCTCTTTCACCCTCTGAATAAATGGTGATAATTCGGCAGAGGCTGGAGGAGTGGTGTGGTAAGGAATCAGAGAGATGTTGAGGCTGGGTGTGGTAGGGAATCAGAGAGATGTTGAGGCTGGGTGTAGTAGGGAATCAGAGATGTTGAGGCTGGGTGTGGTAAGGAATCAGAGAGATGTTGAGGCTGGGTGTGGTAGGGAATCGGAGAGATGTTGAGGCTGGGTGTGGTAGGGAATCAGAGAGATGTTGAGGCTGGGTGTGGTAGGGAATCAGAGAGATGTTGAGGCTGGGTGTGGTAGGGAATCAGAGAGATGTTGAGGCTGGGTGTGGTAGGGAATCAG
This sequence comes from Salmo salar, assembly GCF_965601325.2. Taxonomy (NCBI): domain Eukaryota; kingdom Metazoa; phylum Chordata; class Actinopteri; order Salmoniformes; family Salmonidae; genus Salmo; species Salmo salar. The sequence continues at coordinate 32,742,514 of NC_138315.1, read as the reverse complement.
AGAGATGTTGAGGCTGGGTGTGGTAGGGAATCAGAGATGTTGAGGCTGGGTGTGGTAGGGAATCAGAGATGTTGAGGCTGGGTGTGGTAGGGAATCAGAGAGATGTTGAGGCTGGGTGTGGTAGGGAATCAGAGATGTTGAGGCTGGGTGTGGTAGGGAATCAGAGAGATGTTGAGGCTGGGTGTGGTAGGGAATCAGAGAGATGTTGAGGCTGGGTGTGGTAGGGAATCAGAGAGATGTTGAGGCTGGGTGTGGTAGGGAATCAGAGAGATGTTGAGGCTGGGTGTGGTAGGGAATCAGAGAGATGTTGAGGCTGAGTCCTTTATTCCATGTGTGTGTGCATGCCAGAGAACTAGCCCTGCCATGCAGTGATGGATGATGTTTACTCCTCTGCTCTCCCCCTCTCTCCTCTTCTTTCCCTTCTCTTTCTCCATTCTGCCAGTTTCATCACTTTATTTTTTCTATCACAAACTCCTTCACACTGCCCCTCTCCTTCTTTTTCTCCTGAAAGGTGCTTGGTCCTCTGGGATATGTAGTTTAGGTGAAAGGTGCTAGCGCCTCTGGTAGGGCTGGGCAATATTGAATGAATTTCATTTAATAGAATATATGTTTTGGTGCGATATTCGAAATGCCTGTACCGCAAGAACTGTTTATTGTATTGTTTTCATGGCAATTTACAGTGGTTCTTCCTTTAAAAGTTGCGTCGTACTGCAGCACAGCTTGCGGGCTGCCGCAAAATTCTTTGGCACGTTATTTAAGTGTCAGCCATTGTTGCCATTAATGGTAGTTAGTACTAGTTTGCCCACCAGAGGGCATCTTTGAGAAGCTAAGTTATTGAAATGACATGGAGCTGGAGGCCTCAGTCAAAGGGAGCCTTGAATAGAACAGACTATGTGGGATTGATTTTTAGAAATGTATCTTAATTAATTTGAATACTGTTTTTTTTCTATTCCAAGAAAAATGTAAATGTATTTCTTACTGTAGCTGTGGTACTGTAGGCCTACGGGTTTCCTTTAGGAAGATATGGCACTGGACAACGTGTTTCTATTCCAAGAAAACAAAAATGCATTTGTTACTGTAGCTGTTTTAGCGTAACTTACTTATTGGCATAAAGGCCTGCTTAAATATACAGTACATCAATCAATCACTCATTTGTGCATGTCATCACACAGCATACAAGTCATCCATGTCTTTAATTACAGTCAAGCATTTTAGTTATAAAACTAAATAATAAAGGGAGCCTTGATTTAACTTTACTATCACGGCTAAAGCGATTTAATTGAGGTTTTCAGATGGGAAAAGATGGCGCTGTACAACGTGACCGGTCGGGTGTAGGCCTAGGCTACTAAGTGACTGCGAGTGAAGAGCAAATTAACCTTTACATTTCCACATAAAAATCTGATTTATAAAGACCAGTCCCCATGCTCTGTCATTCAGTGATATTTATTCCCATTGTAATTTGTTATGGATCCATCCAGATGTGGTTAGAAAACAGTGCATTTGGTGGACTATGCAAAAGATATGGGATAGGTGGCATGCCTCGCAAACATCCATTAATACTGTACATTTAAAGTCCCTAAACTCTGCTAGAGTCTGTCTTACTGATAGCCCATCAAGGGTGGATGGCTTCTAGCCCATCAAGGACACATTGTTTGCAGAGTTCACAAACAGGAGGTGGAGTTCCACATTTACACATAAAAATCTGATTGATATGTCAAGACCAGTCCCCATGCTCTGTCATTCAGTGATACGTATTCCCTATTGACCTGCTGATAGCTGAAATAAACATCTGCATTTTGAAAGAGTATTTTTATCATTATTTTATTAACGAAAGCATAAATATGTTGATGCGCAAATACTGTACAATATATTCTTGATCCAACATTTTGCAGTTGCATGAGGTTTTGCGGTTGCATTGCAAGTTGGGGGGATTTTTTTTCACACCTACAGTAGCCGAGCTATTAGACTAGACTTCAACCTTTATAAAAGGATATTGTCTTGCTAATAGCCCATCCATGGGAACCTTGTTTGCAGAATTCACAGCTTACTACGCTTGTGAAAAACAAAATGCCTCCAGCTGTCCATCACTACTGTAAATAAAAACACAGCATCTACAGTGCTACAAATATATTATTGAATTCGATAAAAAAATTCAAACGCACATAATTTTCCATTTTATATTAACAAGTGGTTGCCATGGTGAATAATCCAATAATAATTGGTATGGCACGGCTCTCGGAACTCATTAAGAGGTGGCTTCTGAATGAAAATACTTGCAGATCAATAAAATGTCCCTGTAGATCTAATTAAGGATTCTAAAGTAATATCTAAGGGGCATTTTTCGTTATGGCAAATCTGGTCTGTGATATTAATTTAGAAATGTAAAACCTTACAAAATATCTAAGGGGCTTTTATATAATTACAATGATCCCCCTCCCCTCCTTGGCAAATGTATTGTCCTGCTAATAGTCCATCATGGGTGGATGGCTTTTTTTGTATTCCAATGTATTGAATTAATTAATTAATTAGTAATTTACCATTCTCCGAGTGGAAACGTTGTTTGCAGAGTTCACAATCTCATTTTCAAGTCCTCTGGTGGTTACAGTCGTAACCCTGGAATGGGTAGCTGGCTTGATGAGAACTATGTCTGTTTTCTTTGGTCGCAATGTCTTTTTTTTTAATAAATAGCTTGTTTTTGAATGGGAACTGTGTTAACTTCTTTGGGATAAGGGGCGGTATTTTGACATCCAGATGAAAAGCGTGCCCAAAGTAAACTGCCTGCTACTCAGGCCCAGAAGCTAGGATATGCATATAATTGGTAGATTTGCATAGAAAACACTCTAAAGTTTCTAAAACTGTTAAAATAATGTCTGTGAGTATAACAGAACTGAAATGGCAGGCGAAACCCCGAGGACAAACCAACCCCCAAAACAATATTTCATCCTACCACTGATTTCAATGGCTGGCACTTTTATAATAGGGTGAAATCGTGCCCGATTGCAGTTCCTAGGGCTTCCACTAGATGTCAACAGTCTTTAGAAAGAGTTTCAGGCTGGTTTTTGGAAAAAGGAGCCAGAAATTGTAGTTTTTCTAGGTGGCTCCCATTTTGGCTGTAGTGTTTCCAAACACGTGAATGAGAACGCGTTCTTTGGCATTTTTCTGCGGTAAAGACAAAAACGATTATCCGTCTTAAATTTTATCGTTTATTTGTGTATTAGGGTAGCCGAGGTTTGATTATAAACGTTGATTTACTTGTTTGGATAAGTTTATTGGTAACGTTTGGGATTCATTTTGTATGCATTTTGAAGGAGGAAAACCGAGTGGATTATTGACTGAAGCGCGCCAGCTAAACTGAGTTTTTATGGATATAAAGGACTTTATCGAACAAAAGGACCAGTTGTAATGTAACTGGGACCTTTTGGAGTGCCAACAGAAGAAGATCTTCAAAGGTAAGGCATATATTATATCACTATTTCTGACATTCGTGTCGCAACTCCCTGGTTGAAAATGATTTGTTATGCATTTGTGTGCTGGGCGCTGTCCTCAGATAATCACATGGTTTGCTTTCTCCGTAAAGCCTTTTTGAAATCTGACATGGCGGCTGGATTAACGACAAGTTAAGCTTTATTTTGATGTATTGCACTTGTGATTTCATGAAAGTTTAATATTTATAGTAATTTAATTTGAATGTGGCGCTCTGCAATTTCACGCTAGCGTCCCATGGATCCGCAAGAAGTTAATTGGGGAGTTTGGGGTGGGGTGAGGAGTACTTGAAAGGTGTGACTCCAGGTTACAATAAGCCATTGTATACAGCAGATTGCCGATTGTCCTCACTTTGATGCTATAACAACATACTGTAGGACCATGACCAGGATCTCTGTTCATTTAAGTGAGCAGATTAAGACTTTCAGGAGGAACGGAAAATTATCTGTCAGTTCATAAACCATGTGCCATAGAATCGGTACATCTCAAATCTCTTCCCAACTATTTTGCAATCTGTATGGCACAGCTGTAATTTTTTTGGTCCTTTAATGAAACTGGTATATTTTTATTTATCACAATTTTCTTTAACCAATTTTGGTCTTTAATGCATGGCAGACAGACAAGTTCCTTACTTTCCCCCCTTCCACTTGATAAAGGTTCCAATTAATAACGTTTTTTTTTATCAATTAGTATATTTGAGTTTAACCACACTATTTGTTGTATTATTTCTTTTGTCTTTTCTGGTGATTTAAACTGACATCGCAACCAACTTTCTATGGCTTGTTTAAAAAATAACGATATCTTCATCAGTAAAGAAGGGCTTTCTATAGAGGGGCTATCAGTCTTTCACACTGTGGTAAATAAAAACAGTTCGTTAATTAGAATTATTTATTTCTGTTTTTAGAGGGAGAGAAACCAAAAGCCCACCATACCTATTTTTCAAAAATCGTCATTCCACATGTCAAGTGTAATTCCCCCATTGTATTTACCCAAGTTCTCTCTTAACTCCAGGACCACCGACAGTTTGTTGTTGTTGCCTGATGCACAACTCTAGTGCCAGAGAAGAGACTCTTAGACTGAAACCGCCTCCGTTCATTTATGAAAAGATAGTCAATTTGTGCCACAATTTAGACTACTGATAGATCAGCGTTATTACTCCCCCTTGTGGTATTGTGGTGCAATGACAGAATGCCACCATCTACCACTAATGGTTGGGGCAAGCTTGAAACTTTTAAAGGAAGAACCACTGTATGTCTGCTTGTTCATGTCTTTTTTGTCTCATCCCCTTTCGCTCCTTTCTTCGCTGTGTGCACCTTCCCATTTATACACGCACCAAGCCCCTCCCCCAAGATGAGAGATCACTTCCTCCTCTCTGACAAGTGGTTTCAACTCACTATTTGTATTTGAGTTTTTGGTCCAACAGAATGGGTCATATGGAGACCGAAATGCATTGAGACATTATTTTACTGTAATAGAGGAGAAGTTAACCTTTCTAATGATTTAGATTGAGCGCAAAGCAGACAATACTAAAACGAGAGTATCAATGAATAATGATTCTGGAAAATGACTGCTCAGTTTGTTGTGTGCAATATTGCAGTACAATGTACCACAAGTAGCATTTTAGCCAAAGACTTTTATACTAGCTGTCTAGTCTGCGTTTTATAAATGTGCACTAAGCATAATACACAATTATATAAGGAATTGGCAACTCGTTCTCATTGAGAAATAAGGTAGGCCACGTGATTTCAACTTCTAAACAAAGTGGACAGGCTGGCATGCTGTATAAACAGAGATCCCAGTTGGCTAAACTTGAAATTAAAGATGAGCTGGCTACTCACAAGCGTGTGTGCTTGAGAGATTGTTTATGAGACCTGTGTTCTATAATGCCTGCTACAAGAGGTTAGTCATTATTATTGAATGACCGTTATGCATGGTTCAGGTTAAATTTGTAACAAAGGGCATTTTCATAGAACGACTTGAAAGCCATATCAGTGATTGCAAAAAAGCAGATTCAACTCTTTGGATAAAATAATGACATTATTAGTGGTTCTTATGGTTATGGGGGGCTTATATTTAACCTAGGTATAATTTCACAAGCCCTGAATTCATTTGATTATTGCTGACTTTGAAATGCAGTGAATTCTATATTTTAATTGTATAACAAAGCTTATTTGAAGAAACATTTTTAAAAGATCAATGTGTATATATTGTGAATCGACCATAAGAATAAGAAATTATAATAAAATAAATAAAAAATATCCTAGCGTCTGGGATATGTAGATTAGGTGAAAGGTGCTATTGCCTCTGGGATATGTAGTTTCGGTGAAAGCTGCTGGTGCTCTACTGTTGAGACCAGGAGGACAACAGCTAACAGCCTGTACAGAGTAATAACCTCACAGCAGAGAGAGAGACAATGGGGGGTGGGGGGGGAGCGAGAGACTGGGGCAGGAAACACAGAGAGCAAGCTGATTGCAGAGAGAAAACAGGAGAAGAGAGCAGGTCTTGTAATGTAAGATAATGAGCTGGGACACTGACGCACTGCAGCTAGACAGCTGTCTCTGCAATACATATTTTTCCTTCCTTTCTCCCTCCCTCCCTCCATCTCGCTCGCTCTCCCTGGTTTATCATGTATGCTGTGCTCTACTTTGCAATGTCTTTCAGTTTGGTGCTGAGGCTGTGTCTGTCTCGCTGGGGAGCGCTTGACTCACTTTCATATTGTCAAACATGGAGCCCATCAAATGCAGAACACCGCTCCCTCTGTCACACTGGCCGGCTGCCACTGCGCCGAGGGAGGGACTGCATATGAATAGTATGAATGTGAGAGAATCAGCTAGGTCTTACAGGCCATATAGAAGATAATCATGCAATTTAATTGGTTAAGTTGGAGGGCCTACAATTAGAGGTCGACGGATTAATCGGAATGGCCGATTTAATTAGGGCCGATTTCAAGTTTTCATTACAATCTGACATCGGTATTTTTGGACACCGATTTGGCCGATTTTATTTGTATTTTTTTACACCTTTATTTAACTAGGCAAGTCAGTTAAGAACACATTCTTATTTTCAATGACGGCCTAGGAACGGTGGGTTAACTGCCTTGTTCGGGGGCAGAACGACAGATTTTTACCTTGTCAGCTCGGGGATTCAATCTTGCAAACTTACGGTTAACTTGTCAAACGCTCTAACCACCTGCCTTACATTGCACTCCACGAGGAGCCTGCCTGTTACGCAAATGCAGTTGCTAGCTAGCATTAAAGTTATCTTATAAAAAACAATCAATCAATCATAATCACTAGTTAAGTACACATGGTTGATGATATTACTAGTTTAACGAGCGTGTCCTGCATTGCATATAATCGATGCGGTGTGCATTCGCGAAAAAGGACTGTCGTTGCTCCAAGGTGTACCTAACCATAAACATCAATGCCTTTCTTAAAATCAATATATATTTTTAAACCTGTATATTTAGCTAAAAGAAATCCAGATTAGCAGGCTATATTAACCAGGTGAAATTGTGTCACTTCTCTTGCATTCATTGCACGCAGAGTCAGTGTATGTGCAACACTTTGGGCCGCCTGGCTCGTTGCGAAATAATTTGCCAGAATTTTACGTAATTATGACATAACATTGAAGGTTGTGCAATGTAACAGGAATATTTAGACTTATGGATGCCACCCGTTAGCTAAAAAGAATAAACGTTTTTTCGAAATGATAGTTTCCGGATTTTACCATATTAATGACCTAAGGCTCATATTTCTGTGTGTTATTATGTTATAATTAAGTCTATGATTTGATAGAGCAGTCTGACTGAGCGATGGTAGGCACCAGCAGGCTCGTCAGCATTCATTCAAACAGCACTTTCGTGCGTTTTGCCAGCAGCTCTTCGCAATGCTTCAAGCATTGTGCTGTTTATGACTTCAAGCCTATCAACTCCCAAGATTAGGCTGGTGTAACCGATGTGAAATGGCTAGCTAGTTAGCGGGTGCGCGCTAATAGCGTTTCAAACGTCACTCGCTCTGAGACTTGGAGTAGTTGTTCCCCTTGCTCTGCATGGGTAACACTGCTTCGAGGGTGGCTGTTGTCGATGTGTTCCTTGTTCGAGCCCAGGTAGGAGCGAGGAGAGGGACGGGAGCTATACTGTTACACTGGCAATACTAAAGTGCCTATAAGAACATCTAATAGTCAAAGGTATATGAAATACAAATCATATAGAGAGAAATAGTCCTATAATTCCTATAATAACTACAACCTAAAACTTCTTACCAGGAAATATTGAAGACTCATGTTAAAAGGAACTACAAGCTTTCATATGTTCTCATGTTCTGAGCAAGGAACTTAAACATTAGCTTTCTTACATGGCACATATTGCACTTTTACTTGCTTCTCCAACACTTTGTTTTTGCATTATTTAAACCAAATTGAACATGTTTCATTATTTATTTGAGGCTAAATTGATTTATTGATGTATTATATTAAGTTAAAATGTGTTCATTCAGTGCTGTTGTAATTGTCATTATTACAAATAAAATAAATAAAAAAGAAGAAATCGGCATCGGCTTTTTTGGTCCTCCAATAATCGGTATCGGTATCAGCGTTGAAAAATCATAATCGGTTGACCTCTACCTACAATCTTGATTGGCTAGAATGGCTTGAGCTCAGGTTAAACCGCAGCTCAATTGCTTGATTAGTAAATTCAGTCACGCAGTTGTGGATAAATTCCCAAGAACACAGTCCCATGGTTTTTCAAGCTTGTTTCTGAGGCCTGATATCATAGAATATAGTATATGACAAATAATAAAGGAATGACAAAGGATTCAGTTAAACAATAACTAGCCAAGTAATAAATGGTGTAAACCCCATAGACAGACGTAGAATCGTGAGTTTACCTAATCCTGTCTCTCCCTGGAGCCTTTGAGGGCTTTCTTCCTAAACAGGCTCATTCACCAGATTTCACAGTATACCTTCTGATCATTTTATGGGACTCCATTACATGTACACAGTGGCATACTCCCCCAGAGAGCGAGATGACAGAGTGTTTGTGTGCCTCTGTATGTGTGTTAGGGCTGCACAATTAATCTAATTCACATCGAAATCAAAATATTGACATGTGCAGAGATCCAAATTGCATGAGGTATTATGAAACGCATTTTAGCCAGGCGTAATGTTCGTTTTTATAGTTAACTCAGTTTTTTTCTCCTTTTGCGGCTGCTTCACATACACCAACGCCATGCCACTCAAGTACTGCAGTTCCTCCTCCTCACTGTTAGATTCACTATGTTTGCGTGCTGTTCTGTTAGGTGAAATGCAAACACGAACAATGCTACTTTCCACTTTTGCTTCTTATTATAAATAATTATATTTCTATGATTCCAACGAGTGGTTTGATCTGTATTGCACGTGAAATCGCATGTACTTTTTTTGCCTATATCGTGCAGCCCTTATGTGTTTGTGTTTTTATTTTTTATAGTGTGTGTGTGTGTGTGTGTGTGTGTGTGTGTGTGTGTGTGTGTGTGTGTGTGTGTGTGTGTGTGTGTGTGTGTGTGTGTGTGTGTGTGTGTGTGTGTGTGTGTGTGTGTGTGTGTGTGCGCTCCCTGGCAGGCTGAGGGGTCCTGCGGGTCTATCCCAGTGAGACCTGGGCTCATATACTCATATGTGTAATAACAGGATCAGCTCCTAAGTTAGAGGATCGGTGGGAGCAGCAGATTAGAGTCAGCACTACGACCAGCCAGAGCCAGAGTTCCAAATCTGCAATCTGACCCGACCGACCCGGCCTGCCAACCTGGCCTCACAGCTAATCCTGATAGAGTGATGGAGAGAGGGAGAGCTTGTTAACCAATGAGAGTCGAAGCCGGGGGGTGGGGGTCTTCTAAACTGTATGGAATAGTTTTTCATATTGAAATTCATAGTAAGGATTATTAAACTATTTGATTTAATGTAGCTATTTGACCCCTGAAGTTCACTATATGTACCAAACTATGTGGACACCCCTTCAAATGAGTGGATTCGGCTTTTTGAGCCACACCTGTTGCTGACAGGTATATAAAATTGAGCACACAGCCATGCAATCTCCATAGACAAACATTCGCAGTAGAATAGCCTTACTGAAGAGCTCAGTGACTTTCAACGTGGCACCATCATAGGATTCAACCTTTCCAACAAGTTAGTTTGTACAATTTCTGCACTGCTAGAGCTGCCCCGGTCAACTGTAAGTGCTGTTATTGTGAAGTAGAAATGTCTAGGAGCAACAACAACTCAGCCGCAACGTGGTAGTCCCCACAACTCACAGAACAGGACCGCCGAGTGCTGAAGCGAGTAAAAATTGTCTGTCCTCGGTTGCAACACTCACTACTGAGTTCCAAACTGCCTCTGGAAGCAACGTCAGCACAAGAACTGTTCATCGCAGGCATCATAAAATGGGTTTCCATGGCCAGGCAGCTGCACTTAACCCTAAGATCACCATGCGCAATGCCAAGCATCAGCTGGAGTGGTGTAAAGCTCGCCGTCATTGGACTCTGGAGCAGTGGAAACGCGTTCTCTGCAGTGATGAATCACACTTCACCACCTGGCAGTCCGACAGACAAATCTGGGTTTGGTGGATGCCAGAAAAATGCTAAATGCATAGTGCTAACTGTGAAGTTTGGTGGATGAGGAAAAATGGTCTGGGCTGTTTTTCATGGTTTGGGCTAGGCCCGTTAGTTCCAGTGACGGGAAATCTTAACGCTACAGCATACAATGAAACTCTAGATGATTCTGTGCATCCATCTTTGTGGCAACAGTTTGGGGAAGGCCCTTTCCTGTTTCAGCATGACAATCCCCCCCGTGCACAAAGCGAGGCCCATACAGAAATGGTTTGTCTCGATTGGTGTGGAAGAACTTGACTGACCTGCAGAGAGCCCTGACCTCAATCCCATTGAACACCTTTGGGATGAATTGGAACGCTGACTGCGAGCCAGACCTATCGCCCGACCTCACTAATGTCCCCGCAACAATATTCCAACATCTAGTGGAAAGCCTTCCCAGATGAGTGGAGGCTGTTATAGCTGCAAAGGGGACCAACTCCATATTAATGCCCGTGATTTTGGAATGAGATGTTTGACGAGCATGTAGTGTAGTTGTGAATTCTTGCGTGTGTGAGTGTCCTGTTATTCCAGTGGTCTCTGAGGAGAGTTCTGAGCCTCCTGTAAACCAGCTCAGATGCTTTGTGATGTTTCTTGTCCCATGTAAACTCTTGCTGTATTGTTACGTCTCATGTAAGTATGTTTCCTCTCTTTCTGAAGCTTTTTCTCAACTTTTCCTAGAAAACTTTAATTCGCCCTCTCTGTCTCTAGGTGTTTAAGGTGAAGGCGGTTCAGTTGGCTGAGAAGCTGCTCCCAGCCTTCAACACTCCCACAGGCATCCCCTGGGCCATGGTCAACCTCAAGAGGTCAGTCTCGGATCACAACGCAACCCTAGATCTACGTCCGCAACTGCAACAATTTCATTTCAGCAGGATTCTCTATTTAATGATTCAAAGTGTGTCCGTTCTCCCTCTCCCTGTGTTTAGTGGTGTGGGTCGTAACTGGGGCTGGGCGTCAGCAGGCAGTAGTATCCTAGCAGAGTTTGGAACACTCCACATGGAGTTTGTCCACCTCACTTACCTCACCGGGAACCCTGCTTACTATCAGAAGGTGAGACACCTCCTTAGTACTGGTGTGGGTGTCTGGTAGCCTGAGCAGCCGCCAGTGGGCTTTATAGATCTCCACTATCATCTGGGCTTGATGTAATGCACTTGTTTCCCCATGTGACCAGTTTGTACATTAAACATTCTCCGTTCAGGCTGCAAAGGCTTTGTTTTCCTCGACTAGATTTAATGGCGAGAAAGTGGAAAAAACTGGGGGAAAATAAAATTGTATTTGTCATATGCGCGGAATACAATAGGTGTAAACCTTAGCGTGAAATGCTTACTTACAAGCCCTTAACCAACATTGCAATTTTAAGAAAATAGAGTAAATAAAATATTTACTTACTTTTATTTTTCATTTTTTACTTTATTTAGTAACACAGTAAAATAACAATGATGAGGTTATGTACAGGGGATACCGGTTAGTCGAGGTAATTTGTACATGTAGGTAGGGGTAAAGGGACTATGCATAGATAATAAACAGCGAGTAGCAGCAGTGTAAAAACAAAGAGGGGCGGTCAATTCAAATAGTCCAGGTGGCTATTTTATAAATTGTTCAGCAGTCTTATGGCTTGGGGGTAGAAGCTGTTAAGGAGCCTTTTGGATCTAGACTTGGTGCTACGGTACCGCTTGCCGTGCAGTAGCAAAGAGAACAGTCTATGACTTGGGTGACTGGAGCCTTTGACCATTTTTATGGGCTTTCCTTGACACTGCTTAGTATATAGGTCCTGGATGGTAGGAAGCTTGCCTCAAGTGATGTACTGAGCTGTACGCACTATGCTCTAGCCGAGCCGTTGCCATACCAGGCGGTGATGCAACCTGTCAGGATGCTCTCAATGGTGCAGCTGTAGAACTTTGAGGATCTGGGGAACCATGCCAAATCTTTTCAGTCACCTGAGGGGGGAAAGGTTTTGTCGTGCCCTCTTCACGACTGTCTTAGTGTGTTTTGGACCATGATAGTTTGTTGGTGATGTGGACACCAAGGAACTTTAAACTCTCGACCTGCTCCACTACAGCCCCGTCGATGTGAATAGGGGCGTGTTTGGCCCTTATTTTTCAATAGTCCACGATCATCTCCTTTGTCTTGCTGACGGGCGGCCCGTCAGGAAGTACAGGATCCAGTTGCAGAGGGAGGTGTTTAGTCTCAGGGTCCTTAGCTTAGTGAGGAGCTTTGTGAGCACTATGGTGTTGAACGCTGAGCTGTAGACAATGACTAGCATACTCACATAGGTGTTCCTTTTGTCCAGGTGGGAAAGGGCAGTGTGGAGTGCGACTGAGATTGTCATCTGTGGATCTGTTGGGTCGGTATGCAAATTGGAGTGGGTTTAGGGTATCCAGGATGATGGTGTTGATGTGAGCCATGACCAGCCTTTCAAAGCACTTCATGGCTACAGACGTGAGAGCTACGGGCGGTAATCATTTAGGCAGGTTACCTTCGCTTTCTTGGGCACAGGGACTATGGTGGTCTGTTTGAAACATGTAGGTATTACAGACTCTGTCAGGGAGAGGTTGAAAATGTCAGTGAAGAAACCACTTTCCACCACCATGCTAGAGTGGCTAATGCCTAGTAATGCTAGTCCCGGATGTTGTATACCATGTTCTCGCTATTAAAAGTAGTTCAGGAGGAAATCAAAGCCTTTGGAGCCTGAAGGGATAAAAAATAATCATGAATGAACCGGTCGCCGAGGGACACGAGTGTATTACCGACTGTACAGTCGTGGCCAAAAGTTTTGAGAATGACACAAATAATAATTGCCACAAAGTTTGCTGCTTCAGTGTCTTTAGATATTTTTGTCAGATGTTACTATGGAATACTGAAGTATAATTACAAGCATTTCATAAGTCTCCAAGGCTTTTATTGACAAGAAGTTGATGCAAAGAGTCAAAATTTGCAGTGTTGACCCTTCTTTTTCAAGACCTCCGCAATCCGCCCTGGCATGCTGTCAATAACTTCTGGGCCACATCCTGACTGATGGCAGCCCATTCTTGCATAATCAATGCTTGGAGTTTGTCAGAATTTGTGGGATTTTGTTTGTCCATCTGCCTCTTGAGGATTGACCACAAGTTCTCAATGGGATTAAGGTCTGGGGAGTTTCCTGGCCATGGACCCAAAATATCGATGTTTTGTTCCCCAAGCCACTTAGTTATCAATTTTGCCTTATGGCAAGGTGCCCCATCATGCTGGAAAAGGCATTGTTCATCACCAAACTGTTCCTGGATGGTTGGGAGAAGTTGCTCTCGGAGGATGTGTTGGTACCATTCTTTATTCATGGCTGTGTTCTTAGGCAAAATTGTGAGTGAGCCCATTCCCTTGGCTGAGAAGCAACCCCACCAATGAATGGTCTCAGGATGCTTTACTGTAGGCATGACACATGACTGATGGTAGCGCTCACCTTGTCTTCTCCGGACAAGCTTTTGTCCGGATGCCCCAAACAATCGGAAAGGGGATTCATCAGAGAAAATGACTTTACCCCAGTCCTCAGCAGTCCAATCCCTGTACCTTTTGCAGAATATCAGTCTGTCCCTGATGTTTTTCCTGGAGAGAAGTGGCTTCTTTGCTGCCCTTCTTGACACCAGGCCATCCTCCAAAAGTCTTCGCCTCACTGTGCGTGCAGATGCACTCACACCTGCCTGCTGCCATTCCTGAGCAAACTCTGTACTGGTGGTGCCCCGATCCCGCAGCTGAATCAACTTTAGGAGACGGTCCTGGCGCTTGCTGGACTTTCTTGGGCACCCTGAAGCCTTCTTCACAACAACTGAACCGCTCTCCTTGAAGTTCTTGATGATCCGATAAATGGTTGATTTAGGTGCAATCTTACTAGCAGCAATATCCTTGCCTGTGAAGCCCTTTTTGCGCAAAGCAATGATGACGGCACGCGTTTCCTTGCAGGCAACCATGGTTGACAGAGGAAGAACAATGATTCCATGCACCACCCTCCTTTTGAAGCTTCCAGTCTGTTATTCAAACTCAATCAGCATGACAGAGTGATCTCCAGCCTTGTCCTCGCCAACACTCACACCTGTGTTAACGAGAGAATCACTGATATGATGTCAGCTGGTCCTTTTGTGGCAGGGTTGAAATGCAGTGGAAATGTTTTTTGGGATTCAGTTCATTTGCATGGCAAAGAGGGACTTTGCAATTCATCTGATTACTCTTCATAACATTCTGGAGTATATGCAAATTGCCATCATACAAACTGAGGCAGCAGACTTTGTAAATTAATATTTGTGTTCTCTCAACTTTTGGCCTGTACACATCAAGCCCAGACGATGGTGGAGATCTATAAAGCCCACTCAGGCTCAGTGTCTGTGTGTCTCTGTGTCAGTGTGTTCTCCTGGGTAAGAGAGATTCATGTCTCCTCTAACCCTGTCAGGTGATGCACATACGGAAGCTGCTGGCCAAAATGGACCGACCCAACGGGCTATACCCAAACTATCTGAACCCTCGTACTGGCCGCTGGGGCCAACGTAAGTACCTGTTGTCTCTCGCTTCATCAGAAAATAATACTGACAGGTGTGTGTGCCTGTGCTCACCACTGTGGGCCGCTAGGCTGTGTAAATGACTGTGTGAGTACTGGGTGTTTTTGGAGCTTTAATAAATATGTATAATTTGAAGCTGTTGGCGGGAGGCATCTTAACTAATTGTTAATTACCCTGACTTAGACAGCGCTGTTTAATTACTGTTTCTACTTCTTACTGCTCAACCTGACCACGCACCCACACACACTCACACGCCAGGGTTTCCATTGTGGCACCGGAAAACATGACCGGGAAGATTATAATTTACCGGCCATTTCAGAAATGTATCGGACCCATAAGCATTGGATGTATAACCCATTAGGGCATCAACCCACGGTGCTCAGAATGACAGAAATCACATTTAGATTATGGTAATTCATCTTAACACAACATGCAACTCATGTAATGAAGCAGCCAATAAAACATAATTTTCAAACATTTGCCAAAGTGCAATTTCCCGGAAAAAAAAAAACATTCTAAACAGCGTACCTGATAGCATTCCATATGTCACCGAGATTAAAATCTATTTTAGGAACTTAGTTAGAATCTACAGATACAACAACTTGATGGGTTGCTAATACAGTGCATTCAGAAAATATTTCGACCCTTTGACGTTTTCCACGTTTTGTTACTTTACAGCGTTTATTCTAAAATTGATGTAAAAAAATCTCCCTCATCAATCTACACACAATAACCCATAATGACAAAGCAAAAACAGGTAAAACATATTTTTTTATAACAAATATGAAATTTACATAGGTATTCAGACCTTTTACTCAGTTCTTTATTAAAGCACCTTTTGTCAGCGCTTACAGCCTCGAGTCTTTTTGGGTATGACGCTACAAGCTTGGCACACCTGTATTTGCGGAGTTTCTCCCATTCTTCTCTGCAGATCCTCTCAAGCTCGGTCAGGTTGGATGGGGAGCGTCGCTGCACAGCTATTTTCAGGTCTCCAGAGATGTTCATTCGGGTTCAAGTCCGGGCTCTGGCTGGGCCACTCAAGGACATTCAGAGACTTGTTCCGAAGCCACCACTACGTTGTCTTGGCTGTGTGCTTAGGGCGTTGTTCTGTAGGAAGGTGAACCTTCGCCCCAGGTCCTGAGGGCTCTGGAGCAGGTTTTCATCAAGGATCTTTCTGTACTTTGCTCCGTTCATCTTTCCCTCGATCCTGACTAGTCTCCCAGTCCCTGTGGCTGAAAAACATACCCACTCCATGATGCTGCCACCACCAAGCTTCACCGTAGGGATGGTGCCAGGTTTCCTCCAGACGTGACGCTTTGCGTTCAGGCCAAAGAGTTCAATCTTTGTTTCATCAGAGCAGAGAATCTGCTTTCTCATGGTCTGAGAGTCCTTTAGGTGCCTTTTGGAAAACACCAAGCGGACTGTCATGTGCCTTTTTAATGAGGAGTCGCTTCCGTCTGGCCACTCTACCATAAGGGCCTGATTAGTGAAGTGCTACAGAGATGGTTGTTCTTCTGGAAGGTTCACCTATCTCCACAGAGGAGCTCTGTCAGTGACCATCGGGTTCTTGGTCACTTCCCTGACCAAGGCCCTTCTCCCCCGATTGCTCAGTTTGGCCTGGCGGCCAGCTCTAGGAAGAGTCTTGGTGGTTACAAACTTAAATGGTTCCATTTAAGAATGATGGAGGCCACTGTGTTCTTGGGGACCTTCAATGCTGCAGAAATATTTTCAAACCCTTCCCCAGATCTGTACACGATCCTGTCTCGGAGGTCCACAGACAATTCCTTCGACCTTATGGCTTGGTTTTTCCTCTGACATGCACTGTCAACTGTGGGACCTTATATAGACAGGTGTGTGCCTTTCCAAATCATGTCCATTCAATTGAATTTACCTTCGGTAGACTCCAAGTTTTAGAAACAACTCAGATGATCAATGGAAACAAGATGCACCTAAGCTCAATTTCAAGTCTCATAGCAAAGGGTCTGAATACTTATGTAAATAAGGTTTTCTAAAAACCTGTTTTCGCTTTGTTATGGGGTATTGTCTGTAGATTGATGAGGGGAAAAATGTATTGAATCCATTTTAGAATAAAGCTGTAAAGTAACAAAGGGGAAGGGGTCTGAGTACTTTCCGAATGCACTGTATGACTAGGCATGTGCCTTTGGCTTCTGGACAACGAAAGAAGGTTGATATGAAAACCAGTAGAACAGGAGACAAATGGTGTAGCGGTGGGTCCAATAGGGAAGTAAATGGAAATAAAGTTGCGAAGATTATTTAATTACTCCTGTCTATACAGAAAGAAATAAAATACTACAGAAAGCATGACTTGGCCACAGAGGAAACAAGGATCATTAACTAAAAAATAAAATAGCTCGTAGTCAAGATCATCTGTCTTGAGTGTGTCCTTATGGCAGTGACTGGTGATCTCGCATTAGTTGACTTTTAACAGTATTTTTTTTACATTTAAATTCATATTTTTATGAATAACAAAGTGACAATGATTTGAGAAATTGAAACTGTTCCACGGAAATGTGCATGTGAAAATCAATTTGTAGTCTTCCCCAAACTTGAAACTCTCGCGCCACCTATGAAGTCTTTATAAAATAATTGCCTAAACATTTCCATGGTCACATTTAGCCTATACAGTGGTTCCTCCTTTAACTTCTTAAAGTGTAGGGGGCAGTATTTTCACGGCCGGATGAAAAACGTACCCAAATTAAACTGGTTACTATTCTGGCCCAGAAACTAGAATATGCATATTATTAGTAGATTTGGATAGAAAACACTCTGACGTTTCTAAAACTGTCTGAATGATGTCTGTGAGTATAACAGAACACGTATGGAAGGCAAAAACCTGAGAAAAATCCAACCAGGAAGTGGGAGATCTGAGAATTGTAGTTCTTCTTTTGAATCCCTTTCGAAACTACAGTGTCTTTGGGGTCACGTTGCACTTCCTAAGGCTTCCATTGGCTGTCAAAAGCCTTCAGAAAGTTTTTTCATCATTCTCCTGTAACCGGGCAGAGATTAGGAGCTCAGTCAATGAGTGGACTGCCTGGGACCAGTGAGTTGTTTACTGCGCGGGCACGTATGACTCGCCCCTTCTTCTTTTTCTCCTGGAATGAATACGCTATTGTCCGGTTGGAAAATTATTGCATTTTTACGTTAAATACCATAAAGATTCATTGTAAACAACGTTTGACATGCTTCTACTAACGGTAATGGAACATTTTGACTTTTCGTGTCTCGAATTACGCTCGCGCATTATGCCTTTGGATAGTGACCTGAACGCACGAACAAAACTGAGGTATTTGGACATAAATATGGATTATTTCAAAGAAAGAAAAAAAAAACATTTCTTGTGGAAGTAGCAGTCCTGGGAGTGCATTCTGACGAAGATCAGCAAAGGTAAGAAAATATTTATAATACTAATTCTGAGTTTAGGTGACCCCAGAACTTGGCGGGTGTCTGTATAGCTTGCTTTGATGGCGAGCTATGTACTCAGAATATTAAAAAATGTGCTTTCGCCGAAAAGCTATTTTAAAATCTGACACAGCGGTTGCATCAAGGAGTACTGTATCTATAATTTTTAAAATTATTGTTCTGTAATTTGTCAATGTTTGAGTATTTTTGTAAATTGATGTGGTCATTCACCGGAAGTTTTTGGTGGGAATACATTTTCTGAACATCATGCGCCAATGTAAAATGCTGTTTTTGGATATAAATATGAACTTTATCGAACAAAACATACATGTATTGTGTAAGATGATGTCCTAGGAGTGTCATCTGATGAAGATCGTCAAAGGTTAGTGCTTCATTTAGCTGTGTTTTGGGTTTTTGTGACATATATCCTTGCTTGGAAAATGGCTGTGTGGTTATTTTTGTCTATGTACTCTCCTAACATAATCTAATGTTTTGCTTTCGCTGTAAAGACTTTTTGAAATCGGACAATGTGGTTACATTAAGGAGAAGTGTATCTTTAAAATGGTGTAAAATAGTCGTATGTTTGAGAAATTGAAATTATGATATTTTTGCTGTTTTTTATTTCACGCCATGCTATTTCACTGGCTGTTGAATAGTTGCCCAGGGAAGTTAAAAGTTGCGAGCTTACCGCACAGGACTTAGGTACCCAGCGTCACGGCTCCAGACCACCACTAGGGGGAGTTAGAGCACTCATTATGCATTTGGGTCCCAAGGTTTTTATATAACCAGTGACGAATTTGACGCAAGCCACCAGTCCCTGGTGACTTTCTTCAGCAAAGATGGCTGACAAAACATTACGGTGGAAGCAAATGTAAGTAATTATAACATAACGAGTCAAGCAAAAAATGTACAATTGAGAGGAATATGTTAGTTAATGTAGAGAAGCAATTTTTTGTCATAAAGTTAATTTTTTTCAGTCATATCCAATACCAGGTGTATCAAACTCCATTCTTTGAATGATGCTGTGTCTGCATGTATGTATTACAATTGTACACTTCAACAGTGTTTACTACTCCTGCTCCTGGGACATGAATGATTCCACATTGTAACTATGCAATAGAGTTGAAACACAATTTAAGTAAAGGCTGATTTGTAATTCATATATACAGAAAAAAAATATTACACTACAATTCTTATGCATATCTAACTCCCTTCATCTGCATTAATCTGAAAAGTTTCTCCCAGCCATGTGGATGATTGAAAACAGGGCAGCAAAGTTTGTTTGTCACCAGAGCGGTTTAGAGCATATTACTGTTTGCCTGTGAATAACCAGACCTTCATACACTACTTGCTATGCTGAATTGTTGACGCACAACCAAAGATTCTGCCATATCCTGCCAGCGAGCCACTCAGGCGGAGAATGACGTGTGGAAAAGGGCTTAGAACGAGATGGGAGTAACAATCCAGGCTATTTGCTCTGAGACCGGCATAATAATGTAATGAAACAAGCAGGGAGCAGGTTTCGAACTCTCAACATTCTAGCCCGAAGTCCAGCACGCTATCGATTGTGCCCAAATATATTAATTGAAGTTGTGGCCGATTGTGGCTAAAAACACTATCAATTGGAATCTTTAACATGTGGAAAGGGGGAAAATATTATTAGTTTTTCACAAGCGTAGCAGGATGGGCTATTAGCTGAAGAATAGAATATTCAACCTTTACTAAAGAATTGTCTAATAGTGGAGCTAGGTGTGAACCCCCCTCCAACTTACATCAAATAATTTCTATCTACACACAGTTCGGATAAAATAAAAATATATATACACACACAGTTGAAGTCGGAAGTTTACATACACTTAGGTTGGAGTCATTAAAACACGGTTTTCAACCACTCCACAGATTATTTAACTTATAATTCACTGTATCACAATTCCAGTGGGTCAGAAGTTTACATACACTAAGTTGACTGTGCCTTTAAACAGCTTGGAAAATTCCAGAAAATTATGTTATGGCTTTAGAAGCTTCTGATAGGCTAATTGACATCATTTGAGTCAATTGGAGGTGTACCTGTGGATGTATTTCAAGGCCTACCTTCAAACTCAGTGCCTCTTTGTTTGACATCATGGGAAAATCAAAAGAAATCTGCCAAGACCTCAGAATTTTTTTTAGCCCTCCACAAGTCTGGTTCATCGTTGGGAGCAATTTGCCTGAAGGTACCACGTTCATCTGTACAAACAATAGTACGCTATTATAAACACCATGGGACCACGTAGCCGTCATACCGCTCAGGAAGGAGACACGTTCTGTCTCCTGGAGATGAACGTACCTTGGTGTGAAAAGTGCAAATCAATCCCAGAACAACTGCTTGTGAAGATGCTGGAGGAAACGTGTACAAAAGTGTCAATATCCACAAGAAAACGAGTCGTTAATTGACATAACCTGAAAGGCCGCTCAGCAAGGAAGAAGCCACTGCTCCAAAACCGCCATAAAAAAGCTAGACTATGGTTTGCGACTGCACATGCGGACAAAGATCGTACTTTTTGGAGAAATGTCCTCTGGTCTGATGAAACAGAAATAGAACTGTTAGAATATAATCGTTATGTTTGGAGGAAAAGGGGGGAGGCTTGCAAGCCGAAGAACACCATCCCAACAGTGAAGCACGGGGGTGGCAGCATCATGTTGTGGGGGTGCTCTGCTGCAGGAGGGACTGGTGCACTTCACAAAATAGATGGCATCATGAAGGAAAAGTATGTGGATATATTGAAGCAACATCTCAAGACATCAGTCAGGAAGTTAAAGCTTGGTCGCAAATGGGTCTTCCAAATTAATAATGACCCCAAGCATACTTCCAAAGTTGTGGCAAAATGGCTTAAGGACCTCAAAGTCAAGGTATTGGAGTGGCCATCACAAAGCCCTGACCTCAATCCTATAGAAAATTTGTGGGCAGAACTGAAAAAGCGTGTGCGAGCAAGGAGGCCTACCAACCTGGCTCAGTTACACCAGCTCGGTCAGGAGGAATGGGCCAAAATTCACCCAACTTATTGTGGGAAGCTTATGGAAGGCTACGCGACACGTTTGACCCAAGTTAAACAATTTAAAGGCAATGCTACCAAACACTAATTGAGTGTATGTAAACTTCTGACCCACTGGGAATGTGATGAAAGAAATAAGAGCTGAAATGAATCAAATAATATCTATTATTCTGACACTTCACATTCTTAAAATAAAGTGGTGAACCTAACTGACTAAGACAGGGAATTTTTACTAGGATTAAATGTCAGAAAAACTGAGTTTAAATGTATTTGGCTAAGGTGTATGTTAACTTCTGATTTCAACTGTATATTGGTCATGGCTCCCGAGTGGCGCAGCAGTCTAAGGCACTGCATCTCGGTGCAAGAGGCTTTACTACAGTCCTTGGTTCGAATACAGGCTGTATCACATCCAACCGTGATTGGGAGTGCCATAGGGCAGCACACAATTGGCCAGGGTAAGCCGTCATTGTAAATAAGAATTTGTTCTTACCTGACTTGCCTTGTTAATTAAAGGTTAAATTAAAACATATTTTTTCTTTATTAGGCCTACTTAAAATTGTGGCATCCTACATAAAACAATAATTTAAAGATTAAAAAGTGTTTTAGTTCGAATGTGCAATGTAACTAATAATGAAAAGCGCACATTTGTAAATACCGAACCCTAAAAGTAATTGGAAAGGTAGAGACATTGTGGTTACAATAAAGAATGTAAACAAGATGCTGTGTTTTTATTTACAGTAGTGATGGACAACTGGAGGCATTTTGGGAGAAAAAAATTCAAACACTTGTTTTTCACATGTACAGTAACAGGTGTAGCCCATCATGCAAATCTTTCCTGTTAGCAGGACAATAGACTTGTTCTAGCTAGTTGTGAAAATTCCTCAACTTGCAATGTATTTGATGCTTAAGTAGTCTAAAGTGTTTCATTTCTATCTGAAAACAGCAGTACAGTATTTCTTCATCAACATGTTTATGCTTTTGTTAATAAAATAACGAGAAAAAAGACATTGAAATGAGGATGTTTATTTAAACTACATTTTTCCCATGCTTGTTCAATGAACCATAAACAATTAATGAACATGCACCTGTGGAACGGACGTTAAGACACTAACAGCTTATAGACGGTTGGCAATTAAGGTCACAGTTATGAAAACTTACAACACTAAAGAGACCTTTCTACCGACCCTCCATCAGTGCTCAGACTGTCCTCAATAGGCTGAGAGATGCTGGACTGAGGGTTTGTAGGCTTGTTGTAAGGCAGGTCCTCACCAGACATCACCGGCAACAATGTCGCTTATGGGCACAAACCCACTGTCGCTGGACCTTCACTGACGAGTCGAGGTTTTGTCTCACCAGGGGTAATGGTCGGATTCACGTTTATCGTCAAAGGAATGAGCGTTACACCGAGGCCTGTACTCTGGAGCGGGATTGATTTGGAGGTGGAGGGTCCGTCATGGTCTGGGTCGGTGTGTCACAGCATCATCGGACTGAGCTTGTTGTCATTGCAGGCACTCTCAACGCTGTGCGTTACAGGGAAGTCATCCTCCTCCCTCATGTGGTACCCTTCCTGCAGGCTCATCCTGACATGACCGTCCAGCATGAAAATTTCCACCAGCCATACTGCTCATTCTGTGCGTGATTTCCTGCACGACAGGAATATTAGTGTTCTGCCATGGCCAGGGAAGAGCCCAGATCTCAATCCCATTGAGCACGTCTGGGACCTGTTGGATCGGAGGGTGAGGGCTAAGGCCATTCCCCCCAGAAATGTCCAGAAACTTGCAGGTGCCTTGGTGGAAGAGTGGGGTAACATCTCACAGCAAGAACTGGCAAATCTGGTGCAGTCCATGAGGAGGAGATACACTGCAGTACTTAATGCAGCTGGTGGCCACACCAGATACTGACTGTTACTTTTGATTTTGACCACCTCCCCCCTTTGTTCAGGGACACATTATTCCATTTCTGTTAGTCACATGTCTGTGGAACTGTTCAGTTTGTCTAAGTTGTTGAATCTTGTCATGGTCATACAAATATTTACAGATGTTAAGTTTGCTGAAAATAAACACAGTTGACAGTGAGAGGACGTTTCTTTTTTTGCTGAGTGTACATGTAACTAGGCCTAAACGTAACAAAATATTGCTATAATCCTACCTTGAAAGGCTTGATGGCTTGAATAGTCACGCTGGAAATCAAATACAATGTAAAAATGTGCAGCATACAGTAAAGACTAGCAGTCGATTTATTTAAGCTTTATTTTTAGCATTATTAGGCCTACTTTACAGTATTGTCGCCTACTGTACCTGTTCATGGTCTTTCGAGTTGTGGCGAGTCAGGCGGCACTAGTGTTGAGTAATGTGCTGTTAAAAGTGCTGTAGGTCTTATTTATTTAAAGAGCATATTGAAGTTAGAAGCAAAAGCCTCCAACTATTTTAGCACCGTTTCGCACTGCTCTGAGACAAGCATGGGGACTGGTCTTGATAAATCACAGAGATTTTTTATTTTCACTTAATCTCCGTTTGGGTATTGGTTAGACTAGAATTAGGAAATTAGGGTGCAGAAATATTATGCTCTTAGTGTAACCTTTAACTAAGCAAGTCAGTTAAGAACATATTCTTATTTACAACACAGCCTACTCATTCCTCCCCGTTGGGGAATTGAACCCCGGTCTCCCATGTGCCCGCATTCTGTAGTACAGACATGGCCTGCTCTCCCTTATGTAAGGAATTAGGCACTTTCCCATGTTTATTACAGTATGTATTGTAGGCTATGTGTACTTGTCAGACTGCACAGTAGCCCAATAAACAAATGCAGGTGGCTTCTCTCTTCAAAATGCTTTAACCTCTATGGGCTAGGTGGCGCTTGCATATATATATATGTATATATATATATATATGTATATATATATGTATATATATATATATGTATATATATATATATAACACTGCTACTCCTACTGCTCTCTCCTCGTCTGACTACGTGTTCTCGCATACCCCTAGAGCATCGAGCCAGCGGGGTGGTGGCACTGGAATCCTCATCTCTCCCAAGTGGACATTCTCTCTTTCTCCCCTGACCCATCTGTCTATCTCCTCATTTGAATTCCATGCTGTCACAGTTACCAGCCCTTTCAAGCTTAACATCCTTATCATTTATCGCCCTCCAGGTTCCCTTGGAGAGTTCATCAATGAGCTTGAGCCTTGATAAGTTCCTTTCCTGAGGATGGCTCACCTCTCACAGTTCTGGGTGACTTTAACCTCCCCACGTCTAACTTTGACTCATTCCTCTCTGCCTCCTTCTTTCCACTCCTCTCCTCTTTTGCCCTCACCCTCTCACCTTCCCCCCCGACTCACAAGGCAGGCAATACGCTTGACCTCAGCGGAGGACTAGATGCTGTTCTTCCACTAATCTCATTGCAACTCCCCTCCAAATCTCCGACCACTACCTTGTATCCTTTTCCCTCTTGCTCTCATCCAACACTTCTCACTCTGCCCCTACTCGGATGGTATTGCGCCGTTTCCGGAGACCTTCTCCCCTTCCTCACCTCGCTCATCAACTCATCCTTGACCGCTGGCTACGTCCCTTCCGTCTTCAAGAGAGCGAGAGTTGCACCCCTTCTGAAAAAACCTACACTCGATCCCTCCGATGTCAACAACTACAGACCAGTATCCCTTCTTTCTTTTCTCTCCAAAACTCTTGGAATGTGCCGTCCTTGGCCAGCTCTCCTGCTATCTCTCTCAGAATGACCTTCTTGATCCTAATCAGTCGGGTTTCAAGACTGGGCATTCAACTGAGACTGCTCTTCTCTGTGTCACGGAGGCTCTCCGCACTGCTAAAGCTAACTCTCTCTACTCTGCTCTCATCCTTCTAGACCTATCTGCTGCCTTTGATACTGTGAACCATCAGATCCTCCTCTCCACCCTCTCCGAGTTGGGCATCTCCGGCGCGGCCCACGCTTGGATTGCGTCCTACCTGACAGGTCGCTCCTACCAGGTGGCGTGGCGAGAATCTGTCTCCGCACCATGCGCTCTCACCACTGGTGTCCCCCAGGGCTCTGTTCTAGGCCCTCTCCTATTCTCGCTATACACCAAGTCACTTGGCTCTGTCATATCCTCACATGGTCTCTCCTATCATTGCTATGCAGACGACACACAATTAATCTTCTCCTTTCCCCCTTCTGATAACCAGGCGGCGAATCGCATCTCTGCATGTCTGTCAGACATATCAGTGTGGATGACGGATCACCACCTCAAGCTGAACCTCGGCAAGACGGAGCTGCTCTTCCTCCCGGGGAAGGACTGCCCGTTCCATGATCTCGCCATCACGGTTGACAACTCCCTTGTGTCCTCCTCCCAGAGTGCTAAGAACCTTGGCGTGATCCTGGACAACACCCTGTCGTTCTCCACTAACATCAAGTCGGTGACCCGATCCTGTAGGTTCATGCTCTACAACATTCGCAGAGTACGACCCTGCCTCACACAGGAAGCGGCGCAGGTCCTAATCCAGGCACTTGTCATCTCCCGTCTGGATTACTGCAACTCGCTGTTGGCTGGGCTCCCTGCCTGTGCCATTAAACCCCTACAACTCATCCAGAACGCCGCAGCCCGTCTGGTGTTAAACCTTCCCAAGTTCTCTCACGTCACCCCGCTCCTCCGCACACTCCACTGGCTTCCAATTGAAGCTCGCATCCGCTACAAGACCATGGTGATTGCCTACGGAGCTGTGAAGGGAACGGCACCTCCATACCTTCAGGCTCTGATCAGGCCCTACACCCAAACAAGGGCACTGCGTTCATCCACCTCTGGCCTGCTGGCCCCCCTACCTCTGAGGAAGCACAGTTCCCGCTCAGCCCAGTCAAAACTGTTCGCTGCTCTGGCACCCCAATGGTGGAACAAGCTCCCTCACGACGCCAGGACAGCGGAGTCAATCACCACCTTCCGGAGACACCTGAAACCCCACCTCTTTAAGGAATACCTAGGATAGGATAAAGTAATCCTTCTAACCCCCCCCCTTAAAAGATTTAGATGCACTATTGTAAAGTGGTTGTTCCACTGGATATCATAAGGTGAATGCACCAATTTGTAAGTCGCTCTGGATAAGAGCGTCTGCTAAATAACTTAAATGTAAATATATATATAAATATATATATATATATATATATATATATATTTATATTTACATTTAAGTTATTTAGCAGACGCTCTTATCCAGACGCTCTTATATATATATATATATATATATATATATATATATATATATATATATATATATAAACATTCAAACACTTGGATCCCCTGCAATACCTCTGTTGACCCCAGTTTGAAAACCCCTACGCAATCCACTAATCTCCCTCACAAATATACTTGTTCAAGCACCCACAAATGTATGGTTACACTAGGGGTTCCTAAAATTTGAGGGCCGCGACCCCAAAAACTTTTGGGGATATCAAAAATGTTTTGTGACACGACCCATGTGAGAGAAAAAAAAGTGTAATCAACTGTCGATGTTGACTTTTTAAATTTGAGTTTTTGACAGTGTTTCAATCTTTAGACCATATGATTTGATGTGACTGAAATGCATCAGAAAGGTATTGGGAAGCTCAGAAGATCATCAGGCAATAATTTTGAATGATCTTCTGTGTAGAAAAGAACATAATTGATGGTCTTGTCCACTCAGTTCTAATGATTTATGGGCATAGTAGAGAAACATACATGTTCCTGAGTCTTATCTTTCAGTGATGGGGTCCTAATTATTTGGAGCTTAAACCATTTAAAAGATAGAGCCTCATTCGAAGGAAGAAAACAGAAACTGCTCTGTTTATTACAACCTCCTCTAGCGGCTACCGGAGGTTACTGACGTAATCCCGGTTCTTTGAACCAAGAGCAAATTTTCTAGTTTGGGGAAACCCTGGGTTACGCGTATGCACTTGCACACACACAAACACACTGTGCCCTCTACAGTGTATACCTCTTTCCAAGGTTGTTTGCATTTGGCATTTCTCTCTTTTTCTCTCAATCTCTGACCCTCCATATGAGAATGAATTATTCATTGCAAATTTCCTGTTCTCTTCATTTTGCCAGGGGCACACCAATCCCCCACAGCCATTTGCGTAGAAAACACATTTTACTTTGTGTCTGTGAGTCTCTTCAGCTCCTCTCTCGCTCTCACTCTGTCTCTCGCTCTCCTCTGGGCCAGTGGTGTAAAGTACTTTTTAGGGTATCTGTACTTTACAATTTACAGTTGAAGTCGGAAGTTTACATACACCTTAGCCAAATACATTTATACTCAGTTTTTCAAAATTCCTGACATTTAATACTCGTAAAAATTCCCTGTCTTAGGTCAGTTAGGATCACCACTTTATTTTAAGAATGTGAAATGTCAGAATAATAGTAGAGAGAATGATTTATTGCTTTCATCACATTCCCAGAGGGTCAGAAGTTTACATACACTCAGTATTTGGTAGCATTGCCTTTAAATTGTTTAACTTGGGTCAAACATTTTGCATAGGCTACCACAAGCTTCCCACAATAAGTTAGGTACATTTTGGCCCATTCCTCCTGACAGAGCTGGTGTAACTGAGTCGGGTTTGTTGGCCTCCTTGCTCGCACACGCTTTTCAGTTCTGCCCACACATTTACCTTGGGATTCAGGTCAGGGCTTTGTGATGGCCACTCCAATACCTTGACTTGGTTGTCCTTGGTTGCCATTTTGCGACAACTTTGGAAGTATGCTTGGGGTCATTGTTCAGTTGGAAGACCCATTTGCGACCAAGCTTTAACTTCCTGACTGATGTTTTGAGATGTTGCTTCAATATATCCACCTAATTTTGCTTCCTCATGATGCCATCTATTTTGTGAAGTGCACCAGTCCCTCCTGCAGCAGAGCACCCCCACAACGTGCTTCACGGTTGGGATGGTGTTCTTCGGCTTTTAAGCGTCCCCCTTTTCCTCCAAACATAACGATGGTCATTATGGCCCAACAGTTCTATTTTTGTTTCATCAGACCAGAGGACATTTCTCCAAAAAGTACGATCTTTGTCCCCATGTGCAGTTGCAAACCGTAGTCTGGCTTTTTTTATGGCGGTTTTGGAGCAGTGGCTTCTTCCTTGCTGAGCGGCCTTTCAGGTTATGTTGATATAGGACTTGTTTTACTGTGGATATATATACTTTTGTACCTGTTTCCTCCAGCATCTTCACAAGGTCCTTTGCCGTTGTTCTGGGATTGATTTATTTGCACTTTTCGCACCAAGTACGTTCATCTCTAGGAGACAGAATGTGTCTCCTTCCTGAGCGGTATGACGGCTGCGTGGTCCCATGGTGTTTATACTTGTGTACTATTGTTTGTACAGATGAACGTTGTACCTTCAGGCGTTTGGAAATTTCTCCCAAGGATGAACCAGACTTGTGGAGGTCTACAATTTCTTCTCTGAGGTCTTGGCTGATTTCTTTTGATTTTCCCATGATGTCACGCAAAGAGGCACTGAGTTTGAAGGTAGGCCTTGAAATGCATCCACAGGTACACCTCCAATTGACTCAAATGATGTCAATTAGCCTATCAGAATCTTCTAAAGCCATTACATAATTTTATGGAATTTTCCAAGCTGTTTAACTTATGGCTCAAATCCCGTTAACGGGATCGATTTGACAACATCCGGTGAAATGGCAGAGCACCATATTAAAATTCAATTACTATAAATATTAAACTTTCATGAAATCACACATGCAATACACCAAATTAAAGCTACACTTGTTGTTAATCCAGCCAACGTGTCAGATTTCAAAAAGGCTTTACGGCAAAAGCAAACCATGCTATTATCTGAGGATAGCACCCCACTAAACAAACATAGACAATCATAATTCACCCTGCCAGGCACGACACGAAACTCAGAAATAACGATATAATTCATGCCTTACCTTTGACGAGCTTCTTCTGTTGGCACTCCAATATGTCCCATAAACATCACAAATGGTCCTTTTGTTCGATTAATTCCGTCGTTATATATCCAAAATGTCCATCTATTTGGCGTGTTTGAGCCAGAAAAACACCGGTTCCAACTCGCGCAAAATGACTACAAAATATCTCATAAGTTACCTGTAATCTTTGTACAAACATTTCAAACAACTTTCCTAATACAACTTTAGGTATTTTTTTACGTAAATAATCGATCAAATTTAAAACGGGATAAACTGTGTTCAATACCGGAGGAAAACAAAGTGGAGCGTGCTTTCAGGTCACACACCTCAACCACAACAGTACACTTCACTCGACCCTCGTTCTGAACAGGGCTACTTCTTCATTACACAAAGGAAAAACATCAACCAATTTCTAAAGACTGACATCCAGTGGAAGTGATAGGCACTGCAAGCAACTGCCTTAGAATTCTCGATTCCCATTGAAACCCCATTGAAAAGAGTGACCTCAAATTATTTTTCCTGGATGGTTTGTCCTCGAGGTTTCGCCTGCCAAATAAGTTCTGTTATACTCACAGACATCATTCAAACAGAAACGACTAATAATATGCATATCCTAGCTTCTGGGCCTGAGTAGCAGGCCGTTTACTTTGGGCACGCTTTTCATCCAGATGTAAAAATACCGCCCCCTAGCCTAGAGAAGTTAACGGCACAGTCAACTTAGTGTATGTAAACTTCTGATACAATGAATTATAAGTGAAATAATCTGTCTGTAAACAATTGTTGGAAAAATTACTTGTCATGCACAAAGTAGATGTCCTAACCGACTTGTTAACAAGAAATTTGTGGAGTGGTTGAAAAATGAGTTTTCATGACTCCAACCTAAGTGTATGTAAACTTCCGACTTCAACTGTATATAGATGGATGTACTGCGTATACAAAATATGAGTCAGGCCTCATGGAGAACATACTCTTTGAGTGTTTTGGCTCTGCTACTTAAACTACCACATTGTTTAATACTGCAGAATCATGGCTCGGGGTAGTCTGTGACAGATTGAGAAAATGCATGTGGGTGTGTGTGTGTATATGCGTGCGTGCGTGTGCCTACCCATCTGTGTCCTCTTGCTGAGTGAGATTTGGCACATTCTCCTCCTCACTGTAATGCGTCTCTTTTTTAGGCCAGCTAGAAAGTCTGAATCAATTTTTACTACGACACGGGGGTCATTAAGTAGTACATCAGGGAGAAAGTAAACAACCCAAATCATCTAGTCTCTGCCATCATACTGTAAAACGGGCAAATAATCTCCATAGCTGTTTTGTTGCTGTAATTTAAAACCCCTACTGAAGAATAGTGTTGGCTCTGGTTGGGGTTTTTAAGAAAACATCATCCAATGAATAATTCTCTTTTTGACTACCTCCATCTTTTCTTCTTTCTCTCTCGCTTTGTCCCTTTCCCCACCCACTTATCTTTCTCCCATCCCTCCCTCTCTTCTTGTTCTTCTCTCTCTCTCTGCCCCTCCCTCCCCCTGTAGACCATACATCAGTTGGAGGTCTGGGGGACAGTTTCTATGAGTACCTGCTGAAGGCCTGGCTCATGTCAGACAAGACCGACACAGAGGCACGCAAGACCTACGACGACGCTATCGAGGTACGCACCATACCTTTACCTGGTCTCCATGGAGACTAGCTTCCCTTACCTGGTCTCCATGGAGATGGCTTTGATTGGCAAACACACAGCTGTGTTTCAACTCCATCTAGCCTACTCTGAAATAGCAACTACCTTGCTCTATATCCTT
The DNA here is from genome assembly GCF_965601325.2 of Salmo salar. Classification (NCBI taxonomy): domain Eukaryota; kingdom Metazoa; phylum Chordata; class Actinopteri; order Salmoniformes; family Salmonidae; genus Salmo; species Salmo salar. The sequence goes on along the minus strand of NC_138315.1, from coordinate 32,711,743 downwards.
CAGGCCAGATAGTTAGGATTGTCCCTCAACTCCTCAAAGTCCTTTAACTGCAGGGTCAACTGGGTTCCATGTTTGCCTTTTATTCAGTGTGTGATTTAGTTAACAGTAAGCAGATGCCTGGACTTTATGGCCAGTTATTGATGTTGATTGATCAGGTACAGTAGGTGCCAGGGAGAGGAGAACAGCAGATTCTGCTGCTGCTCTCAAGGACTGGAGCAGAGGACACTTAGACAACATTGTTCCTGTTTCCGCCACTGTGCCAGGGACTAAGTACCTGTCCTTTATCTCTCTCTCTCCTTCATACACACACCTACCCCTTCTACCATCACCACCCACACACCCTCCTCCCTAAACACACACCTTGCTCTCCTACCACCACCCACACCCTTTCCCCACCTCCCTCCAGGCCATCGAGCGTCACCTGATCCGTAAGTCCAACGGCGGCCTGACGTTCATCGGGGAGTGGAAGAACGGCCACCTGGAGAGGAAGATGGGTCACCTGACGTGCTTTGCCGGGGGGATGTTCGCTCTGGGGGCCGACGGCTCACCTGACGACAAGGCTGGACACTACCTACAGCTGGGGGCTGAGATCGCACACACCTGCCACGAGTCCTACGACCGCACCGGTGAGACACATCTAAACATATAGGGAAATCAAAGAAAGTTTAGGTATAAATGGTAACTTGTAATGGGGTGGTCTGGGTACTATGGATTTGAGATGTTCCCAGATGTTGAGTCAGATTTAGTGTGAGCTCAGGATAATGTGTTGTTTTTTTAAAACGTGAGGTTACCATTAGAACTGGCTGAACTTCCTGGAAGTAAGGTTTGACTGATGTTATTTCGTAGTTTTATCCAGCATTGGGTTGCACATTTTGGGGAATATTCAGAGGTGGAAACTTAACAGGAATATATGGGAATTAACAAAAATATATGCAAATTCATATTAATACCATTTAAATGTAGATGTTTTTTGCATTGGATATATTTACCATATCATATGGAGACAAACATAAACCTTTTACCTTATCATAAGTAGACATAATTGCAAATGATTAAATCCTTCCAATAGAGAAAAAAAAACGTTGTTTCGAATTGAACTTCAATTAAATGAGTTGACTCTTCACATGGGATGATTTTATGGAACAACAAAAGAAAGGGAATATTGAATGATCCCCAATGATCCATCGCGTCTCCCAGAAACGTTTTCAACATACATCTGTAAAATTATAGTCTAGAAACTAAAGCTTTGGTTGTCTTCCTCTCAGGCTTCCATGTCTTCTCCCTGGACCTCTTCAATGTCCACCTCTTGAACATCAGACTGAGGCCTCATCTTCACTGTCACTTTCCAACCTTGTTGAGGATGGTTCGTTGTCAGGCTCAAAAAGCCTCAAATTTGCCCGGATGGCCACCAATGTTTCAACCATTGTATTGGTCAGCCTGTTGTGAGCTTTGGTGTGTGTTCCCAAACAAAGACCAGTTGTGCTCTGAGGCAGCTGATGTTGCTGGGATTTGGAGGATGATGTAGGCAACAGGGGAAAGATCCTCAGATCCACAAAGTCCCTTCCACCAGGTGGCTGATGAGATATGTTGGCACGACTGCCATATTGCATCTTCATCCCAAAGCCCTTGCTTGGAAATGTACTTCGCCAGACTGCCAAGAACCTCGCCCTCATCCAGGCCAAGGTGGCGAGACACGGTAGTGATGACACCATAGGCCTTGTTGATCTCTACACCAGACAGGATGCTCTTGCCAGTGTACTTGGGGTCCAACATGTACACTGCGGTGTGTATGGGCTTCAGGCAGAAGTCTTCACGCTTTTTGATATACACTGCTCAAAAAAATTAAGGGAACACTTAAACAACACATCCTAGATCTGAATGAAATAAATAATCTTATTAAATACTTTTTTCTTTACATAGTTGAATGTGCTGACAACAAAATCACACAAAAAGAATCAATGGAAATCCAATTTATCAACCCATGGAGTACTGGATTTGGAGTCACACTCAAAATTAAAGTGGAAAACCACACTACAGGCTGATCCAACTTTGATGTAATGACCTTAAAACAAGTCAAAATGAGGCTCAGTAGTGTGTGTGGCCTCCACGTGCCTGTATGACCTCCCTACAACGCCTTGGCATGCTCCTGATGAGGTGGCGGACTCCTGGACACTCCTGGACAGTCTGTGGTGCAACGTGGTGTTGGTGGATGGAGCGAGACATGATGTGCTCAATTGGATTCAGGTCTGGGGAACGGGCGGGCCAGTCCATAGCATCAATGCCTTCCTCTTGCAGGAACTGCTGACACACTCCAGCCACATGAGGTCTAGCATTGTCTTGCATTAGGAGGAACCCAGGGCCAACCGCACCAGCATATGGTCTCACAAGGGGTCTGAGGATCTCATCTCGGTACCTAATGGCAGTCAGGCTACCTCTGGCGAGCACATGGAGGGCTGTGCGGCCCCCCAAAGAAATGCCACCCCACACCATGACTGACCCACCGCCAAATCGGTCATGCTGGAGGATGTTGCAGGCAGCAGAACGTTCTCCACGGCGTCTCCAGACTCTGTCACGTCTGTCACGTGCTCAGTGTGAACCTGCTTTCATCTGTGAAGAGCACAGGGCGCCAGTGGCGAATTTGCCAATCTTGGTGTTCTCTGGCAAATGCCAAACGTCCTGCACGGTGTTAGGCTGTCAGCACAACCCCCACCTGTGGACGTCGGGCCCTCATACCACCCTCATGGAGTCTGTTTCTGACCGTTTGAGCAGACACATGCACATTTGTGGCCTGCTGGAGGTCATTTTGCATGGCTCTGGCAGTGCTTCTCCTGCTCCTCCTTGCACAAAGGCGGAGGTAGCGGTCCTGCTGCTGGGTTGTTGCCCTCCTACGGCCTCCTCCACGTCTCCTGATGTACTGGCCTGTCTCCTGGTAGCCCCTCCATGCTCTGGACACTACGCTGACAGACACAGCAAACCTTCTTGCCACAGCTCGCATTAGTGCAGCTCATCCAGGATGGCACATCATCTGAGCCACTTGTGTGGGTTGTAGACTCTGTCTCATGCTACCACTAGAGTGAAAGCACTGCCAGCATTCAAAAGTGACCAAAACATCAGCCAGGAAGCATAGGAACTGAGAAGTGGTCTGTGATCTCCACCTGCAGAACCACTCCTTTATTGGGGGTGTCTTGCTTATTGCCTATAATTTCCACCTGTTGGCTATTCCATTTGCACAACAGCATGTGAAATATATTGTCAATCAGTGTTGCTTCCTAAGTGGACAGTTTGATTTCACAGAAGTGTGATTGACTTGGAGTTACATTGTGTTGTTTAAGTGTTCCCTTTATTTTTTTTAGCAGTATATTTCAGAACTGCAGTTTCGGTATGGATTTCTTCTCTTACATCTGCAAGCAGAGTCTGAACATCAGACAGGATGGCATTGTCTCCCTCAAGCCGTGCAATGGCTACTGCTATAGGTTTCAGGAGTTTCAGGCTGCTTACCACTCTCTCCCAAAATACATCATCCAGGAGGATCCTCTTGATGGGGCTGTCCATATCGGCAGCCTGTGATATGGCCATTTCTTGGAGAGACTCCTTTCCCTCCAGGAGATGTCAAACATGATGACAACACCACCCCAACGGGTGTTGCTGGGCAGCTTCAATGTGGTGCTCTTGTTCTTCTCACTTTGCTTGGTGAGGTAGATTGCTGCTATAACTTGATGACCCTTCATACCTAACCATTTCCTTGGCTCTCTTGTGGAGTGTATCCATTGTTCAGTGCCATGATGTCCTTGAGGAGCAGATTCAATGCATGAACAGCACAGCCAATGGGTGTGATGTGAGGCTAGGACTCCTCCTTTAGACCAAGCAGCCTTCATGTTCGCAGCATTGTCTGTCACCAGTGCAAATACCTCCTGTGGTCCAAGGTCATTGATGACTGCCTTCAGCTCATCTGCAATGTAGAGACCGGTGTGTCTGTTGTCCCTTATGTCTGTGCTCTTGTAGAATACTGGTTGAGGGGTGGAGATGATGGAGTTAATTATTCTTTGACAAACAACATTTGACCACCCATCAGAGATGATTGCAATACAGTCTACTTTCTCTATTATTTGCTTGACCGTCACTTGAACTCTGTTGAACTCTGCATCCAGCAAATGAGTAGATCAAGCATGTCTTGTTGGAGGGGTGTATGCTGGGCGAAGAACATTCAGAAATCTCTTCCAATACACTCTGCCTGTGAGCATCAGAGGTGAACCAGTTGTATACACATTAATCAGCATTTCTCTGACTACGTTCCTCCATTGAGTCAAAAACGTCTGATTCCAGGAGGACCGTGAGTTGTTGCTATCGATAAGGTGTCTGATTCATAATTTTCACCTCGAATAGAAGTAGACAGACTTTTGTCAGAGGTTGCTTGTTGTGAGAGCTGAGGGAACTTTATGCACTTGGCCAGATGATTCTGCATCTTTGTTGCATTCTTCACATATGATTTGGCACAGTATTTGCAAATGTACACAGCTTTTCCTTCTACATTAGCTGCAGTGAAATGTCTCCACACATCAGATGGTGCCCGTGGCATTTTCCTGTGACGATTAGGGAAAAAATTAATAAAAAAATAAAAAAATGCAATTCCACGCTAGTTAAGCAGTTAGATTAAACAACTCCTTTGTAAGATACATGTTTTAAAATGAAACATGTATGGAAACATGTGAATTAACACTCCTCAGTTAGCAGGCTCAAGCAAGCTAAACCCCACATGGTAGCAAAAACAAACTATCAGAAGTTGTGAACAAGTTAGAAATGATTTAAACACACTTTGCTGTAGGCTTGTATATACTAGTTAATAAAAAATCATGTATGTCCTATAAAATATATTCACCCCACCCAGTATTGTAATCAAAACTTACCAGAAAGCATGTAGTCCTTGGCTCAGACAGTGTAGTAGTGTGGGCTCAATAGCATCTCATTAGTGTGCAAGATATTGAGAATCAGCTGTACATGTGATGGAAGAGTGCACTGTGCATGCAGAGGGTTGCAATTCCATTGAATTGGGGATAGTTTAACCAATATATGAATTGAAATAGAATTGCCTTATGTCTATCCCACAAAAAAGGTTAACTGTTATAAGCTAACGTTTTTTGATGAATTTAACCTCTAGGGGACCCCTTCCTGTTCTTATCCCGTTAACGGGGTTGATTTTGACAACAGCCAGTGGAAAATCAGAGGGCCAAATTCAAAACAGCTAAAATCTCATAATTCCATTTTCTCAAACAATCAACTATTTTACACCATTTTAAAGATAAACTTCTCGTAAATCCAACTACATTGTCCGATTTCAAAAAGGCTTTACGGCGAAAGCATAAAATTAGATTGTTAGGAGAGTAAATTGACAAAAATAATTACACAGCCATTTTCCAAGCAACTAGATGCATCACAAAAACCCAAAACACAGCTAAATGATGCACTAACCTTTGACGATCTTCATCAGATGACACTCCTAGAACATTATGTTACACAATACATGTATGTTTTGCTCGATAAAGTTCATATTTATATCCAAAAACAGCATTTTACATTGGCGCGTAATGTTGAGAAATGTTTTCCCTCCAAACCTACCGGTGAATCGGCACAATGAGCACACATATTACAGAAATACTCATCAAAATGTTTGCTCAATATAGAAGTGTTATGCACAGAATTATAGATACACTTCTCCTAAATGTAATCGCTTTGTCATATTTCAAAAAAGGTTCACGGCGAAAGCACAATTTGCAATAATCTGAGTACAACCCAGAAGACACCAGTAACAAGCAAACAGAAACCCGCCATCTTGGAGTCAATAAAACTAAGAAATTACATATAAATATTCACTTACCTTTGATTATCTTCATCAGAAGGCACTCCCAGGAACCCCAGCTCCACAATAAATGTTCGATAAAGTTCATATATATGTCCAAATAATCCATTTTGTTCACGCGTTAGGTTCACTATCCAAATCCACAACGCTTACTTAGTCCAGACGAAAAGTCAAAAAAGTTATACTACAGTTTGTAGAAACATGTCAAACGATGTATAGAATCAATCTTTAGGTTGCTTTTATCATATATCTTGAATAAAATTCCAATCGGACCTATACGTTCTCTTTAGCAGTGAATATGAACTCAGCTCGCTCCCAAGTCATTGCGCGTGACTGAGCCCATGCCTTATAATGGGACACCTACTTCCTTGTGCTGTAATTCCCATCAAATTCACCATAGAATCTTCAAACACCGTTCTAAAGACTGCTGACATCTAGTGGAAGCTTAGGAAGTAGGAAGTGTAAAATGAACCCTAAGTCACTGTATACAGTCAAGGCAATCACTTGAAAAAACTACAACCTCAGATTTTCAACTTCCTGCTTGACTTTTTCTCAGGTTTTTGCCTGCCATATGAGTTCTGTTATACTCACAGACACCATTCAAACAGTTTTAGAAACTTCAGAGTGTTTTCTATCTAAATCTACTAATAATATGCATATTCTAGTTTCTGGGCCAGAGTAGTAACCTGTTCAAATTGGGTACGTTTTTCATCCGGCCGTGAAAATACTGCCCCCTAGCGAAGCAAAATTCCCAAAATGTACCGGAAAGTTTCCAACCCTTTGCAACCTGAATCCAGTGGTCTCTGGCTTCCATCCACAGTGACAAGGCGTGCAGAACAAATCTGTCAAAAGTCTCCTGGCTGCTACTTGATCACTGTAATCTGCTCCTATTACTCTAAATGTTTAATTGGCAGGAAATATGTTGTGTACTTATGCTAAACCAGGAAAATGAATGGATATTGAATATCTCTCCCTCCCTCTCTCTGTAGTGTTGAAGCTGGGTCCGGAGGCCTTTAAGTTCGACAGTGGTCTGGAGGCAGTGGCAGTACGTCAGAATGAGAAGTACTACATCCTGAGGCCAGAGGTCATCGAGACCTACTGGTACATGTGGAGGTTCACCCACGACCCCAAGTACAGGCAATGGGGCTGGGAAGCAGCACAGGTGAGCCACTGGAAAATCACTCCAAACTATTACTACTATGATATTGCCCTTGTGCTTTTACTGATCGATCATGCCCAATCCCCTATCACCTCCTGACCCCTAGCAGTACCTTCTCTGTACCAGTGTACAGCTGAAAGAATTGGATAAGTGCATTGACCCTTTGTAACTTAAAAAAGAGAGCGGATCAGTGTCAACACACAAGACTAATACTACTTGAGAACAGAGAACTCCTTTTTCTCATTTATGCTCTCCAGTTATAATCCTCTTTTTTCAATCTCTGTTCCCTCTTAAGGCATTTATTTTCAAAGGTCAAAGTGAAACACTCTTCTGCCTCTGCTTTCTCTTCATCCTCCTCTCAATCACTCTGCTCTCATTTTTCGCTTCCTTTCTCAATCACTCCTCCTCTCCTCCTTCTCGCCACCATTCACCTGTCTTATCTCCCTCTGTCGCTCTATTCGCCTCTCCCTCTTCCCCCCCCTCCTCGCTTATCTCCTCTCCTGTTTCCCCTCTCTCGATCTGTTCCTGTGTGTTTGTGATGGTGCTCTTAAGAGCTGTTGTGGGTCTGAATGCAGCCTCCCTCAGCCTGAGTGACTGAGTGGAGATGAGGGAGTTCTCTTCTTTGTTCTAACCTCGACTGCTCCTCTGCACGATGCACATCTCTCTCCTTTCCTCTCCTCCTCTCTTACGCTCCCTCCTTTCCTCTTACGCTCTCTCCTTTCCTCTTACGCTCTCTCCTTTCCTCTTACGCTCTCTCTCCTTTCCTCTTACCCTCTCTCTCCTCTCCTCTTACCCTCTCTCCTTTCCTCTCCTCTTACGCTCTCTCCTTTCCTCTCCTCTCTCTTACGCTCTTTCCTCTCCTCTCTCTTACTCTCTCTCCTTTCCTCTCCTCTCTCTTACTCTCTCTCATTTCCTCTCCTCCTCTCTTACGCTCTCTCATTTCCTCTCCTCTCTTACGCTCTCTCATTTCCTCTCCTCCTCTCTTACGCTCTCTCCTTTCCTCTCCTCTCTCTTACGCGCTCTCCTTTCCTCTCCTCTTACGCTCTCTCCTTTCCTCTCCTCTTACGCTCTCTCCTTTCCTCTCCTCTCTCTTACGCTCTCTCCTTTCCTCTCCTCTCTCTTACGCTCTCTCCTTTCCTCTCCTCCTCTTACTTTCCTCTTACGCTCTCTCATTTCCTCTCCTCCTCTCTCTTACGCTCTCTCCTTTCCTCTCCTCCTCTTACTCCCTCTCCTCCCCTCTTACGCTCTCTCCTTTTCTCTCCTCCCCTCTCTTACGCTCTCTCCTTTCCTCTCCTCTTACTCTCTCCTTTCCTCTCCTCTTACTCTCTCCTTTCCTCTCCTCTTACTCTCTCCTTTCCTCTCCTCTTACTCTCTCCTTTCTTCTCCTCCCCTCTCTCACTCTCTCCTTTCCTCTCTTCCTCTTACGCTCTCTCCTGTCCTCTCCTCCTCTTACTCTCTCCTCTCCTCCTCTTACTCCCTCTCCTTTTCTCTCCTCCCCTCTCTTACGCTCTTTCCTCTCCTCTTACTCTCTCCTTTCCTTTCCTCTCCTCTTACTCTCTCCTTTCCTTTCCTCTCCTCTTACTCTCTCCTTTCTTCTCCTCCCCTCGCTTACTCTCTCCTTTCATCTCCTCCCCTCTCTTACGCTCTCTCCTTTCCTCTCTCTTGCTCTCTCCTTTCCTCTCTTACTCTCTCACGCTCTCTCCTTTCCTCTCTTCCCCTCTCTTTCTCTCTCCTTTCCTCTCTTCCCCTTTCTAACTCTCTCTCCATTCCTCCCTTTCCCCTCCTCCTCTCTCACGCTCTCTCGTTTCCCCTCCTCCTCTCTCTTACTCTCTCCTTTCCTCTCCTCCCCTCTCTTACTCTCTCCTTTCCTCTCCTCCCCTCTCTTACTCTCTCCTTTCCTCTCCTCCCCTCTCTTACTCTCTCCTTTCCTCTCTTACTCTCTCCTTTCCTCTCTTACTCTCTCCTTTCCTCCCCTCTCTCACGCGCTCTCCTTTCCTCCCCTCCTCTCTCACGCGCTCTCCTTTCCTCTCCTCCTCTCTTACGCTCTCTCCTTTCCTCTCCTCTCTTACGCTCTCTCCTTTCCTCTCCTCCTTTCCTCTCCTCCTCTCTCTTACGCTCTTTCCTCTCCTACTCTCTCTTACGCTCTTTCCTCTCCTCCTCTCTCTTACGCTCTTTCCTCTCCTCCTCTCTCTTACGCTCCTTTTCTCTCCTCCTCTCTCTTACGCTCTCTCCTTTTCTCTCCTCCCCTCTTACGCTCTCTCCTTTCCTTTCCTTTCCTTTCCTCTTACTCTCTCCTTTCCTCTCCTCTTACTCTCTCCTTTCCTCTCATTTTACTCTCTCCTTTCCTCTCCTTTCCTCTCTCTTACTCTCTCCTTTCCCCTCCTCCTCTCTCACGCTCTCTCCTTTCCTCTCTTTCTCTCTCCTTTCCTCTCTTCCCCTTTCTAACTCTCTCTCCATTCCTCCCTTTCCCCTCCCCCTCTCTCACGTGCTCTCCTTTCCTCCCCTCCTCTCTCACGCTCTCTCCTTTCCTCTCCTCCTCTCTCTTACTCTCTCCTTTCCTCTCCTCCTCTCTTACTCTCCTTTCCTCTCCTCCTCTCTCTTACTCTCTCCTTTCCTCTCCTCCTCTCTCACGCTCTCTCCTTTCCTCTCTTCCCCTCTCACGCTCTCTCATTTCCTCTCCTCCCTTCTCTTACTCTCTCCTTTCCCCTCCTCTCTCACGCTCTCTCCTTTCCTCTTCTCCTCTTACGCTCTCTCCTTTCCTCTCCTCCTCTCACTCTCTCTCCTTTCCTCTCCTCCTCTTACTCTCTCTCCTTTCCTCTCCTCCTCTTACGCTCTTCCTTTCCTCTCCTCCTCTTACTCTCTCTCCTTTCCTCTCCTCTTACACTCTCTCCTTTCCTCTCCTCCCTTCTCTTACTCTCTCCTTTCCCCTCCTCTCTCACGCTCTCTCCTTTCCTCTTCTCCTCTTACGCTCTCTCCTCCTCTTACTCTCTCCTTTCCTCTCTTACGCGCTCCCCTTTCCTCCTTCTCTCACGCGCTCTCCTTTCCACTCCTTCTCTCACGCTCTTCCTTTCCTCTCCTCCTCTCACTCTCTCTCCTTTCCTCTCCTCTTACTCTCTCTCCTTTCCTCACCTCCTCTTACTCTCTCTCCTTTCACGCTCTTCCTTTCCTCTCCTCCTCTTACTCTCTCTCCTTTCCTCTCCTCTTACTCTCTCTCCTTTCCTCTCCTCCCCTCTCTTACCCCTCCCTGCTTCCCTCCCTCTACCTCTTTCTGCCCCGTCTCGTACTCTCTTTCTCCTGTTGTGATGAAAATCACCTGACAGTTCTATACAGTTTGATCCCCCTACCTGTCTCTAGTGCTCCTACACCGTCACATCAGCTCACGTTTGATCTCACACACACACACACACACACACACACACACACACACACACACACACACACACACACACACACTCCTACTATTTTACCTGAGGCTCTGTGTAGTAGGCAGCTTACCTTCCTAAGTCCTAAGCTTGACCATTAGTGAGAACATCTAAGATCAATGTCTAGGGGCAACTTCATCCTACTTCGTCTAAGCGTGTGCGAGTCATGTGTGTTGAGGTTTGTCGGCCCAGCTGTTGTAGTGCACGGCCCTGTGAAATGAGCCCAGTAGAGAGCAGCTGTACACACACACACCCTTCTCCTCCAGATAGAAGAGAAACAGACTCACACACTTTATTAACCCAGATGGTATTAGGACTGGATTCTAGTTCAGGTGTGCGTGTGGCTGGGTAGTTGTGATGTGCGTATGTGGTTGTGCCCAGGCCTGAAGTAGAGAGGCAGTCTAGGACGGTGTGTGTGTGTGTGTGTGTGTGTGTGTGTGTGTGTGTGTGTGTGTGTGTGTGTGTGTGTGTGTGTGTGTGTGTGTGTGTGTGTGTGTGTGTGTGTGTGTGTGTGTGTGTGTGTGTGTGTGTGTGTGTGTGTGTACTGACTAATAGAGGGACATTAAGAGAGAACAAGACAAGTACCGATAGAGGGAGAGAGACACAAACTCATCTTACTGTGTCAATTAACAGATCCACCATCTTTACCCTCCCTTGAATTACACCTGATGCGGTGCAGAGGAGGGAAGAAGAGATTTTAAAAAGAAAACTGATCAACTCTGTCTGGACACTTCAGAAAAGAAATACCCTGTGCATTGTAAAATCACAGCTCCAACACTTTGACTGAGGTCACAGACGGAGACATTCCCTTCAAATCTCAATTAAAACAAAGTGATTTTAAATCAAATGTTATTCATCACATACCCTGTTTAGACTAGAGTGGTGATGGATAGAATGTCTCCTCCTTAAACAGTGTTTTAATGGGATAAAAGTCTACCCATCTCCTGATTAAATTGTAAATGACTGTAATGTGAATGACTGTAATGTGAATGACTGTAATGTGAATGACTGTAATGTGAATGACTGTAATGTGAATGTGTGGTAATGAAGTGCTGCTCTCGGTCTCCCCCTCCAGGCCATTGATAAGTACTGCAGGGTCAGCGGTGGGTTCTCTGGGGTCAAGGACGTCTACTCGTCCAACCCAACCTACGACGATGTTCAGCAGAGCTTCTTCCTGGCCGAGACGCTCAAGTAAGTCTTCCGGCATTTGCTGCTCCTCAGTCTTCCTCTATTTGCTCCTCCTTTACTGCTCCTCTGTGTACTGTTCATTCACATCCAGTTGGTATGAGATGGGAATGTCCTGGCAGCCCCCAGAATGCACTGGAACTGTGTGCTCTGCTCCCCCCCGCTGGTCGCTCTGCTTGTTGCTGTTCACAAACACTACTACAGCACTGATGAACAGAATATAGCAGCTGAATATTGTCTGCTCTCCCTCCTCTTTCCCCCTCCCTCTCTCTTCTCCAGGTATCTGTACCTGTTGTTCTCCAGTGATGACCTGATGCCTTTGGAGAGCTGGGTGTTCAACACGGAGGCCCACCCCCTGCCGGTACTGCACCTTGCCAACCTCACCCTCCCAGGGAGCCAGGGCCAGCGGTAGAGACCAGGGGGCCTCCAGACCTCCAGGGGGCCACAGCGGCCCTGCCTGCCTCCATCTCTCCCTCTCACTGCTACAGACTGCAGAAGGAGAGAGCTCAGACCACTGCAGAGTGGAGGGCACTGAAACAATAGCCTTTCTCGCTCGCTCTTCTTTAATTCTCTGGCTCGTACTCTTTCTATAGCTCTCTCTGCTTATCGTCAGGACGGAGGGTGCGTTCCACTTTTGTGATTGACTGGGAAGTCCTCCTATTCGGCGTTACTTTTTTGTTGAAACACAGAGCCACAATCAGGAAGCTTGATTTGTTTTGGCCAAACTGTCTCATAATGGACGCACATAGGAGCAAGACAGTGTGTACGAACAGACAGACAGATGGACCTTCCTCTGAAGGGATGTGTATGTTCAGACAGACTGATTAGACAGACTGACAGTCAAACCGAAGACTATGGAATCTATGGGGTTTGTTTTCTTTTGTCATTCTGTGTCCTGGACGCTGATTGGCGGGGACACGACAGACTGCGACCGTCCTAGTCCTTCTGCCATTTCCTGTTTACTGTCTTACTCTGAACTTTGACCTGGAACTGTATCAGTGTCACTTTGTGGACGGGAGCAACGGCTTCATGCCTACCCTTCTGGAACCTTTGAAAAGTGGACTGGTGATATGGAACTATTTTCCATAGCATTCTCTGCTACATTCTGCCGTTTCTGTATACCTTCTCCTCTTTCTGGTCTTTTGTCTCTTTCTGTCACACACTCTCTATCTCCCTCTCCTTCCATCTCTTATGATTAGCAGGTGACGTAGCTTAGCCTGGCCTCATATTGTTGCTGCTATTCAACCGATTCTGCATCTCTACCTTGTCTTATCACACCATTCCAACTCCCTCCATCTTCTCTTTCTTATCATTCTTCTTCACTTCTCCAATCACGCCTTTCTGATCTGGTAAACTTCCGTTCCTGTCTTTTCCATAAATCACTACCACTCCACAGACAGATTGGGACAAGGCTTGTTTTGGCAGTGTTTTCTGTCTGCTGATTAAATGGCCCCTATAGATAAATTGTTATGCACTTTGTTGTTTATATTACTAAGAGGGAAAAGAGTTAGACCACTGTCGGAGCTGAAGACACAAAGCCCTCCATTTATAATCTGTGTCTTTGACATGGACCCATAGTGTTGCACTGCCACTGATGGGTAGGGCCTGGAGTTCTTACTCTTCAGGAACAACTCCTCACCCTGCTGATAGGATTCTACCCAAACTGTTTCTTGTTCTTATTCTAATCACAATTTGCTAATTAGGACTTGGCCTCAGTCACCTGTGCAATGAGTGCATGTTGAATGTTATGGCATTCATTCTCTATGGACTTGTGTGTTCTAAATGGATCTATTGTGTTTTGTGTGAATGTGGTTTCTGCAACAGTAGATGGAACGCAAGGAAGTCTGCTGTGTTCAGTGATGAATCTGTGATTGGTGTGTTGATGGGGAGGGGGATACTTTAGGTTTAGGGGGCTGAAGGTAACACTAGGAAATAGAAGGGTACCCTGAAATAAATAACATTTTTGTTGGACCTATACATTATTTTAAAGCCTTATCAAGTGTTACTATGTGATGCCTTTCGCCAATACTGTGCTTTTTCATTATCATTTTTTTACAAAAAGTTATTCATACACCAGTTCCTTTTCTATGAGCCACCCTGCTGTCCCTCTAGCACAGCCACCCTGCTGTCCCACTAGCACAGCCACCCTGCTGTCCCTCTAGCACAGCCACCCTGCTGTCCCACTAGCACAGCCACCCTGCTGTCCCTCTAGCAGAGCCACCCTGCTGTCCCTCTAGCACAGCCACCCTGCTGTCCCTCTAGCAGAGCCACCCTGCTGTCCCTCTAGCACAGCCACCCTGCTGTCCCTCTAGCAGAGCCACCCTGCTGTCCCTCTAGCACAGCCACCCTGCTGTCCCTCTAGCACAGCCACCCTGCTGTCCCTCTAGCACAGCCACCCTGCTGTCCCACTAGCAGAGCCACCCTGCTGTCCCTCTAGCACAGCCACCCTGCTGTCCCTCTAGCACAGCCACCCTGCTGTCCCTCTAGCACAGCCACCCTGCTGTCCCTCTAGCACAGCCACCCTGCTGTCCCTCTAGCACAGCCACCCTGCTGTCCCTCTAGCACAGCCACCCTGCTGTCCCACTAGCACAGCCACCCTGCTGTCCCTCTAGCAGAGCCACCCTGCTGTCCCTCTAGCACAGCCACCCTGCTGTCCCTCTAGCAGAGCCACCCTGCTGTCCCTCTAGCACAGCCACCCTGCTGTCCCTCTAGCACAGCCACCCTGCTGTCCCACTAGCACAGCCACCCTGCTGTCCCTCTAGCACAGCCACCCTGCTGTCCCTCTAGCACAGCCACCCTGCTGTCCCTCTAGCAGAGCCACCCTGCTGTCCCTCTAGCACAGCCACCCTGCTGTCCCTCTAGCACAGCCACCCTGCTGTCCCTCTAGCAGAGCCACCCTGCTGTCCCACTAGCACAGCCACCCTGCTGTCCCACTAGCACAGCCACCCTGCTGTCCCTCTAGCAGAGCCACCCTGCTGTCCCACTAGCACAGCCACCCTGCTGTCCCTCTAGCACAGCCACCCTGCTGTCCCACTAGCACAGCCACCCTGCTGTTCCACTAGCAGAGCCACCCTGCTGTCCCTCTAGCAGAGCCACCCTGCTGTCCCTCTAGCAGAGCCACCCTGCTGTCCCTCTAGCACAGCCACCCTGCTGTCCCTCTAGCAGAGCCACCCTGCTGTCCCACTAGCAGAGCCACCCTGCTGTCCCTCTAGCACAGCCACCCTGCTGTCCCTCTAGCACAGCCACCCTGCTGTCCCTCTAGCACAGCCACCCTGCTGTCCCTCTAGCACAGCCACCCTGCTGTCCCTCTAGCACAGCCACAATGATGATGATGGGCTGATTACAGAACCACTCACCTTGCCAATCAATAAAGCCATACAATGTGTGTCTCTTTTTAGCTAATTGGTTGGTTTCTGTCACTCATTACCCATGTGTTAACTGAGTACCACCTGGCTGCACCTATATAACACCTGTCCCACCATCTCACCATTCCTTTTTCCTCTACCTCTTTTTACTCTGTCACACCCTTTCTACTCCTTCATATCCCTACAATTTTCTATTTGTCTCTTTCTCCCCAGCTATCCCTCCCCCTGTCCCCATCTGTCGGCAGCTCAGTGTCTCCCTCTAGTGGTGGAGGCAGTAGCAGCAGCCTACTGGTGTAGAACGTTATGAAGTATATGTATCACTGTTTGCCCACCCTGCCCCCACCTTCCTCTCTGACATTACTGCTTTCTGTCTGGGGAGGAAGCCCAGGCCTCCTTTGGCGCTGTCAGTCGCCGTGAGGATGTTGATTTTGAGAAAAAAAAGTGTTCTGTATTTTTACTGAACAAAAAAAGACATGTAAATATGTTTAAATGAGACACAAATTCAATAAAGATGTTATGAAAAGTGAACAGAATAACTAAAACGGTGTATTGGTGATGTTAGTTACCTGTTGTTCATTCTGTTCCCTTATCTAATGACGTTTACATGCAGGTGTTAGCTTGCGGTGTTCAGCACCTTTTTACTGTACCTCTTTATAGAAGGTGAAGTCTTCTCTTTCAGCTCCTGTCCTGAGGGGGCAGTCTTGGTTAACGAAACATAAATTCAACAACTAATGCTTAACAATAACGTTTCATTGATTTCACAGATTTTAAGAAACTATTTCAGATGTTCAAAACCTTGATCTGATGCTCGGCAGAGATCACTGGTTGGTGTTATAATTCCAGTCCCAAAAGATGAGCACACCTGTGTTCTGTCTCGTGGTGCTGCCAGGGACACAGAGTTCCACAGTTCAATTCTTTATAAGAGAACTCCTGCACACATCATCTCTACACGTTTAGTGTATTGTCTGATGACGTTGGGTTCTGGGACCTTTTTGCCCCAGTCTTTTTGCCCTGCTCTCCACGTTATCTTAGTAGGAAGACCTACAGTTACAGGGAACAGGTATGTCACAGCCCTGGCATGCAGCCTCTGCCTACAAAACCACCGCATGTCACACTGCCCCCTCTCTTCCCCCCCACTTTCTGACGGATGTCTGCTTGGCGCCACTACACTCAACAACCCCTGTTCAAAGCCTAGATTAAGTAATCATGACATGACCGATGTCATGACAACTGGTGTCGATGGAAGACAAGTGATTATACTATTTAAATTAGTCATAAAATGTCAGTGCAGAGAATCTTTCCCAATGTAATGTTCGTTTCTGTTCAGATTAGTAATTTTAGCAGTTCAGTAATGTTTCCTACAATGATTTTGTTCAGCCTCTGTCCAGATTGGGATGGCGGACTCTCCTGCTCTCATCCACCCCTCATTTATCAGTCTCATCAGTTTTAGTGACAGGCCAGGATGGATAGACAGAGCAGGGCCTGACCGCCTAACATTTATCTGACCTGAGGAGAACCCTTGTGTCATACAGTTTACAGATTAGGACTTTCAGACACGCAGGCTGCATCTCAATGGTCTAAAATGGCTTCCACTCTTCATCTGCACTGATCTGAAAGGACAGGTGGAAGCACTATGGCGGTTTAAACTGGTGCTTCGCTTCACCTGTCCAGTAGAAGAAACAAAGCCACTTAAAACTATTGAGATGCACCCACTACAGACATACCGGTACCATCACTGCATTTACAAATGACCAGAAAGAGGACTGGCAATAATACAGCATAGCAAAACACGAGTAAATCAACTATACACCTTGTCTTTGTTCCTGGAAAGCATTTCCATTATGTTCTAAGGATCTGTTGGACTGATGTGCTCCTGAAGAAGGGAGTAGTCGGATGTGGGTAATAAAAGAGCATGTGAAAATATTTGGACATTGATTTCTATCGCTGGTTATTTGCCCACTGAATGTCATAGGTTTATTTCAAATATTTGTGTTGTCCATGTCCTGCTCCTCTAGGCTGCTTCATCTGCACACATCCTGGAGTGGAAGTGTGTGTGTGTGTGTGTGTGTGTGGAGGAACAGGACAGGTGTGTCGAGAATGGGACTCTGCCAAGGTTACAGTGATCTGAATCGGTAAATAAACTTGTCCCAAGCAAACAACCCTATTTCACTCTTCACATCATACATACAGTAGTTCACCCCGTGCTCTCATTTTCACACAAGTGAGATTTTGTAGGGGTTCGATTTTGCGGGGGTTAGAAGGATTACTTTATCCTATCCCAGGTATTCCTTAAAGAGGTGGGGTATATTAACATCTGCTAACCATGTGTATGTGACCAATAAAATTGTATTTGATTTAGAGCTCCAAGACAGGATTGTGTCAAGACACAGATCTGGGGAAGGGTACCAAAAAATTCCTGCAGCATTGAAGGTCCACAAGAACACAGTGGCCTCCATCATTCTTAAATGGAAGAAGTTTGGAACCACCAACACTCTTCCTAGAGCTGGCCGCCCAGCCAAACTGAGCAATCAGGGGAGACGGTCCTTGGTCAGGGAGGTGACCAAGAACCCAATGGTCACTCTGACAGAGCTTTAGAGTTCCTCTGTGGAGATTGGAGAACCTTCTAGGACATCTCTGCAGCACCAATCAGGCCATTATTGTAGAGTGGCCAGATGGAAGCCACTCCTCAGTAAAAGGCACGTGACAGCTCAATTGGAGGTTACAAAAAGGCACCTAAAGGACTCTCAGACCATGAGAAACAAGATTCTCTGGTCTGATGAAACCAAGATTGAACTCTTTGGCCTGAATGACAAGCATCAAGTCTGAAGTAAACCTGGCACCATCCCTACGGTGAAGCATGGTGGTTGCAGCATCATGTTGTGGGGAAGTTTTTCAGTGGCAGGGACTGGGAGACTAGTCAGGATCGAGGGAAAGATGAACGGAGCAAAGTACAGAGATCTTTGATGAAAACCTGCTCCAGAGCGCTCAGAACCTCAGACTGGGGTGAAGGTTCACCTTCCAATGGGACAACAACCCTAAGCACACAGCCAACACAACGCAGGAGTGGCTTCGGGACAAGTCTCTGAATGTCCTTGAGTGGCCCAGCCAGAGCCCGGACTTGCACTCGATCCAACATCTTTGGAGAGACTTGAAAATAGCTGTGCAGCGACGCTCCCCATCCAACCTGACAGAGCTTAAGAGGATCAGCAGAGAACAATGGGAGAAACTCCCCAAATACAGGTGTACCCAAGAAGACTCAAGGCTGTAATCGCTGCCAAAGGTGCTTCAACAAAGTACTGAGTAAAGGGTCTGAATATTATGGAAATGTCATATTTCCGTTTTTTATTTGTAATAAATTTGCAAACATTTCTAAAAATGTGTTTTTGATTTGTTATTATGGGGTATTGTGTGTAGACTGATGAGAGAAAAATAATCTATTTAATCCATTTAGAATAAGGCTGAAACGTTTTTGTTGAAAAAGTCAAGGGGTCTGAATACTTTCAGAATGCACTGTATAAAGTACACACTAAAACACACTAAACCTTTTTTTTCAGCTTACAATTTTGTTTCTTTGTTTAATTTCTAAAGCATTGTCTGGATTTCTGTTTTGCAATGTGTATTACACTTAAAAATATGTTGATAATTTGAAAATACTTAGTGCACCTGTTTAGAAAAAAGAAATGGAAATTGTATAAACATTTAATGGGCATAACAAGTCATTTATTCCTTCTTTTCTTTACACAAAATACAGCCTCACAGTATTACGTCATTACCATCACTGAACAAAATGATAAATTCTAGTATTTTACACATCAAGTCACACAAGAACTGGGTAGTGGCAGTGGAGAACAAGGATATGACATGGAGAGTGTATGATATTATATCTCCACCTTCAAGAAAAGTCACTTTTAATATGTCAAGATAATATTATTTGTCATTACCTATAACTAGATCTATATTGTCTTCTATTTTAAAGAATAGATCTCATTATGTGGTTGAAATGTATCATATGATAGCTGATCATATTAACCATGTAAACCTTATGGCCTGGCAGTTAAATCCCCAAAATTTGCTAATTGTCTTTACAACCACAAAATGTGGTTAAATCCATGTATTGTCAAATAAAATGGTCACAGCCAATACCAGTTTCTGTTAAAGTATTTCTGTTGATAAAAGTTTTTTTCAAGAAACGTAATTAAAAAAAAAAGAAATGCCAAAAGTGCCGGTAGTTGCAAAATACCCACATACATTTCCTCCACATTGAGAAAGACTTGTTCATATTTTTGAAGATCACATTGACTATCACCTGTTTCACTCTATGCAACGCCCCAGCTTGGTCAGAGGAGGGAGCATAGTGCTACTCTCTGTTGCAATACCACTGAATTAAAACGTAGTATACTGCTATATGATGGACAATTACCAAGCTGATTTGTCAATACCAGTTCTTGGCTCTGGTTTGCAAGGGCCACATAGGATATCAAAAGTTCAGTAAGGATTTGTTCTTCTGCTGCACCAATACTGTATAGATGTGTATACAATTAATATTATGAATGCCCAGTCATGTCTTCCACCCCTAACATGTGGGCTGAAACATATTTAGTGTATTACAGTTTTTCTCAATCACGGACAAGCATTTTTTTGGAGTCCACAAGACACAGAACTCACTGGCCTTTTACAAAACAATACATTTATTTTCAAAACATAAGGGTCGTTCCATGAAATGAGTACCTTTTAGGTAGTGTAACTTAGTCAAAACAAACATTTTATTTCACCTAATTTTAACCATCACACTACCACCACCATGCTTGACTGTTGGTATGAGGTTCTTACTGTGGAATGCAGTGTTTGGTTTTCGCCAGACATAATGGGACCCATCTGGTCCAAAAAGTTGACTGAAGTTTTCCAAAAAGCACCAGGAAGCACCTGGATGATCATCAAGACTTGGACAGTGGCGGTTCAAGCTTGTATGGCTCTTTGGGCAACCCCCCATAAAAAGTAATAATAAAAAGTAACACAATAAGAATAACGAGGCTATATACAGGGGGCACCGGTACCGAGTCAGTGTGCAGGGGTTAGTTGAGGTAAGATCAGTCACTAAATGATGATCAAATGGAAGTACAACTATCCAAAGATGCAGAATTATGGGCAATTACTCTCCTTTTATGCATATTCCACCAAAAAATGTCATACACATCAAATCAGGTATTTTTGTATATTCTTTTTGTTATATTAAATAACTGTTGACATTGTGTGCAGGATTCCTTCATCAATATCATCACAATCCAATTCCATGTAATCAATACAAAGGCTGGTTTACTCAAATTTTATTATACTTTCCATTGGTGCACAGAAAAACAATCCACAATAGAAAAAAGGAAAGGTGAATTCAATGGAGGAACACAACTGATATGACTGAACATGCATAGGCCTCAATCCACACCAAAGCAAAGCTCTATGATGGAAGGTCACATGTTGGAGATGATGACTGAGGAATAACCCATCTTCCATCTGCATGTCCGCAATATCGTAAAAAATCATACCAATTTGTCTCCATTGCCTAGATCTTTCCATATATAGTATTGTACATGGTATGACACTGATGGGGTGATTGGTGCAGTGATTGATGGAAACAGTGAACACAATTGCACACATTTCTCTTCTGATGAAAACAATGGGTTCCAATTTTGCAGTCACTGATTACATCTGCATTTAAAGTTTTGCAAAAGGTGGTCTAAGATATGCAAGTCGGGTACTATGGCAAGAAAATTATCAGAAGTTCTGTAAATGTATTTGATCATTGCTGTTCTGCCATAGCTATGTTTCAATACAGATCCCCAAAAATGTTCACAATTGACAAAAACTGTAGTGAGTGTGGGAGATATTTGGGAGACATCCTCCCTGATGGATTGGGCTTGTGGTTCCTGCTGTGTTTATGTTATTAGTCATCCTAGTATTTTATCTGGCTCAGTCTCCGCTCTGTATGTTAAGAGAGGGGGGATCAACAAATTGGTGAGGGAATGAGAGCAGGAGGGAGAGAAAGAGCAGGGATAAGAGGGAAGGAAAAGAGAGGGAGAAATAGTCAAAGGGTATAGGCGCAGCAGTCTAAGGCACTGCATCTCAGTGCAAGAGGCGTCACTGCAGTCCCTGGTTCGAATCCGGACGGCATCACATCCGGCCGTGATTGGGAGTCCCATAGGGCGGCACACAATTGGCCCAGCGTCGTCAAGGTTGGCCGGGTAGGCCGTCATTGTAAATAAGAATTTGTTCTTAACTGACTTGCCTAGTTAAATAAAAGTTAAAATTAAAAAAAATAACATTTGAAAAAAATAAACATATAAAATAGGGGAGAAAGAAAGGGAAGGATGGAGAATCTTTCTCATGAGGAAAAACTGACCCCTTTCTCGCTCTCTCTCAGACAGCTTGGAGTGAGGTTACTGGAAAAAGTGACAGTGAATATGAGTTAATGCAACAGGTCTGGTAACACAGACCGCGTCCCCATAAAGCTGGCAAAACGCAAACAGAGTCCACATAAGGCGACAGTTTATGGGACTAATATTCCTCTGTGATTATCATTTAGAAAGTGTCAACTCTCCCAAATGAATGGTCGGAACTGGGGACTGATCCCTTTTGGGTTGCGGCTTAATTTAAGTTCAGTTAAAACAGGGGTTTTGCTAGAAAGACTAATTTTGTCTACCTCATTGATCAGAAAAATTACTTCAAAATATTTACATGGGTGCCTCCCCGTGAAAGGGGGATTGAAAATTGCTGTCATTGCAGAAAAATGTGCATTGAGGCTCAAGTTAGACAAGGTGACTTTTGACATTAGTGACAACAAGAGGCAACATTCTCACCCAAACGAACCCACCTCTTTAGGCTCAGCCCCCTCACAACAGGCCAATGAACCTCTTTCAGCTCAGCCCCCTCACAACAGGCCAATGCACCTCTTTCCGCTCAGCCCCCTCACAACAGGCCAATGCACCTCTTTCAGCTCAGCCCCCTCACAACAGGCCAATGCACCTCTTTCAGCTCAGCCCCCTCACAACAGGCCAATGCACCTCTTTCAGCTCAGCCCCCTAACAACAGGCCAATGCACCTCTTTCAGCTCAGCCCCCTAACAACAGGCCAATGCACCTCTTTCAGCTCAGCCCCCTAACAACAGGCCAATGCACCTCTTTCAAATCAGCAACCTCATACTTTATTTACCTATTTTTAAGTCTGTTAAGAACAAATTCTTTTTTACAATGACGGCCTACAGAACAGACCAATGCACCTCTTTCAACTCAGCCCTCTGACTTTCATTCAACACCCCATTAAGTTCAGTTCAAGGGGAAGCCTTGTAGCCTATACTCAGCTCAGCGCCGCAATTAGAGCCAAAGCTGTTTCACAGCAATGTAAGTATGTTTACCCCTGGATTACCTCATGGCTCTGTAACCTCAGCCTCTGCACTTTCTTAACGTGGCTCTGTCTTCATGGAGAGTGACAGCCACATTTATTTTCAGCTGTGCTCTATTAAACAATTGCTGAGCAAGGAAAGGGCCAATAGCAGTCAGAAGGCATTACAGCGGGGCCTGATTCTTTATGCGTCACAATGACAGAAATAAACATCTCTCTGGGAAGAAGAAGGGCAGGGGTGTATGCTTCATGATTAATGGTGTAATCGTAACAACATACAGGAAGTCAAGTTCTTTTGTTCACCTGACCTAGAATTCCTTACAATCAAATGCCGACCATATTCTCGTCAGTTATTATCACAGCCGTGTATATCCCTCCTCAAGCCGATACCACGACGGCCCTCAAGGAACTTCACTGGACTCTATGCAAACGAAACCATACATCCTGAGGCTGCATTCATTGTAGCTGGGGATTTTAACAAAGCAAATTTGAGAGCAAGGCTACCTAAACTCTATCAGCATATTGATTGTAGCACTCGTGCGGGCAATAGGTGTCTTTCTTTTTCCCAATGCAGTTAAGCCAAAACCACACAACGTTATTCAGAGGGGCGTTTTACAACGCTTTGAGGGCTCTCCAAGTCTCCAAGTCCGGAAGTGAATATCATGTAGTGTGGCATTTCAGTCACTGATTAATAACATTTGCCCTTGTATTTCAAGATTGAAAAATATAATAACATAATGTCGTGGACCAAACTAGCCATTAACATCCCTTAATGCTCAAAGACAGATTCAATGGTTGTAGCATAGAGTATTCGACTGAATGATTAGCTAATAAATATTTGAGAAATTATGAATAATAAGCATATGCTTTTACCTGATAATAGACTACTAATGATAATAAAACAACTTCAAATACCGAGCTAGTAACGTTAAAACTTCTTATGGCTTGAATCCTGTTAGCGGGATCGATATGACAACAGCCAGTGAAAGTGCAGGGCGCCAAATTCAAAACAACAAAAATCTCATAATTAAAATTCCTCAAACATACAAGTATTATACACCATTTTAAAGCTTTACTTCTTGTTAATCCAGCCAGAGTGTCTGATTTCAAAAAGGCTTTACGGCGAAAGCAAACCATATGATTATGTTAGGTCAGCGCCTATACACAAAAAAACACAGCCATTTTCCAGCCTAAGAGAGGAGTCCCAAAAAGCAGAAATAGAGATAAAATGAATCACTAACCTTTGATGATCTTCATCAGATGACACTCATAGGACTTCATGTTACACAATACATGTATGTTTTGTTCGATAAAGTTCATATTTATATCCAAAAATCTCAGTTTACATTGGCGCGTTATGTTCAGTAATATTTTGCCTCCAAAACCTCCGGTGATTTTGCAGAGAGCCACATCAATTTACAGAAATACTCATCATAAATGTTGATGAAAATACAAGTGTTATGCATGGAACTTTAGATAAACCTCTCCTTAATGCAACCGCTGTGTCAGATTTCAAAAAAGCCTTCCCGAAAAAGCACACCATGCAATAATCTGAGTACGGCGCTCAGACACAAAAACATGCCATACAATATATCCGCCATGTTGGAGTCAACAATAGTCAGAAATAGCATTATAAATATTCACTTAGCTTTGATGATCTTCATCCCAGGAATCCCAGGTCCACAATAAATGTTTGTTTTGTTCGTTAAAGTCCATCCTTGTCACGTCCTGACCAGCAGAGGGCGTTTTGCTTAGTCTTGGTCAGGATGTGGCAGGGGGTTTGTTTGCTAAATGTTGGGTTGATGATTGGGACTTCCAATTGAAGGCAGGTGTGTATAGTTGCCTTTGATTGGAAGTCCTATATAGGTGTGTGTGTTTGTCTTTGGGGTTGTGGGGAATTGTTTTTGCACTGCGTTTCATAGCCTGCAGAACTGTTGTAAGTTGTGAGTACCGTTCATTGTTTTTGTTTTCCCTGTGGATGCTTTTTTTCATTTACCAATTAAAAGAATGAGTGTCCACACTTCCGCTGCGCCTTGGTCCTTCTCTCTCCTGTCTGACATTTTCGCCGAAGAGTACAACTTATTTTGTGACAATCCTTTATGTCCAAATACCTCCTTTTTGTTCGCACCTTCAGTTCACAAATCCAAATTCACGACGCGCAGGTCAGACGAAAACTCAAAAATTTCCATTACAGTTCGTAGAAACACGTCAAACGATGTATAGAATCAATCTTTAGGATGTTTTTATCATAAATCCACAATAAAGCTCAACCGGAGAAATCCTTTGTCTTCAGAAATGCAATGGAACTGAGCTACCTCTCACGTGAGCGCGCATGGCTGAGGCTCATGCCCTGCTAGCAGTCCTCTCACTCAATGAGCTCTTATTCATCCCCACTTCACAGTAGAAGCCTCAAACAAGGTTCTAAAGACTGTTGACATCTAGTGGAAGCCTTAGGAAGTGCAAAATGACCCCACAGACACTGTAGTTTGGATAGGCAATTGCTTGAAAAACTACAACCACTTCCTGTTTGGATTGTTTCTCAGGTTTTTGCCTGCCATATGAGTTCTGTTATACTCACAGACATCATTCAAACAGTTTTAGAAACTTCAGAGTGTTTTCTATCCAAATCTACTAATAATATGCATATCTTCGTTTCTGTGCATGAGTAGCAGGCAGTTTACTCTGGGCCCGTCAGTCATCCAAGCTACTCAATACTGCCACCATCCATAAGAAGTTAAGTAGCCTAGGTTAACTTAGCTGACCTTCAATTGAAGGAAATCAGCAGAGTTCTCTGAGACATTTTTACCAGTCATTGAAACTCTAAAAATAAATACATGGGGAAATTTTACCAAGCATGATAATAGTAGGTCTGCATTACGATAGGCAGCTAATTGTTAAATTTACACTTTCCATCCTTACCTTGGAAGGTCACTGTCTCTGCACTGATCGCCTGTGAGTGAGACAATGCTAGCTAGCCAATGGGAGCATAGGAGAACGCCCCTCTGAATAACGGGGCGTGGTTTTGGCTTGCAAGGCCCTCCCCCGCCCTCCCATCGGCAAATCTGACCATGACTCCATTATAGGCAGAAACTCAAACAGGATGTACCCGTGACTAGAACTATCCAACACTGGTCTGAGCAATTGTAATCCACCCTTCAAGATTGTTTTGATCACGTAGACTGGGAAATGTTCTGGGCAGCTTCAGAGAATAACATCGATTTATATGCTAACTCTGAGTTTATAAGGAAGTGTCACGTATGCTCCCTCTCCGGCCTCTAGGTCACCAGGCTGCTCGTTATGGCGCACACTTGTCACCATCGTTACGAGCATCACACATTATGACACTCACCTGGACTCCATCACCTCCTTGATTACCTGCCCTATACAGTGAGGGAAAAAAATATTTGATCCCCTGCTGATTTTGTACATTTGCACACTGACAAAGAAATGATCAGTCTATAATTTTAATGATAGGTTTATTTGAACAGTGAGAGACAGAATAACAACAACAAAAATCCATGTCAAAAATGTTATAAATTGATTTGCATTTTAATGAGGGAAATACGTTTTTGACCCCTCTGCAAAACATGACTTAGTACTTGGTGGCAAAACCCTTGTTGGCAATCACAGAGGTCAGACGTTTCTTGTAGTTGGCCACCAGGTTTGCACACATCTCAGGAGGGATTTTGTCCCACTCCTCTTTGCAGATCTTCTCCAAGTCATTAAGGTTTCGAGGCTGACGTTTGGCAACTCAAACCGTCAGCTCCCTCCACAGATTTTCTATGGGATTAAGGTCTGGAGACTGGCTAGGCCACTCCAGGACCTTAATGTGCTTCTTCTTGAGCCACTCCTTTGTTACCTTGGCCGTGCATAATGTTTACACCTCCATGTTTGATGGTGGGGATGGTGTTCTTGGCGTCATAGGCAGCATTCCTCCTCCTCCAAACACAGCGAGTTGAGTTGATGCCAAAGAGCTCCATTTTGGTCTCATCTGACCACAACACTTTCACCCAGTTGTCTTCTGAATCATTCAGATGTTCATTGGCAAACTTCAGACAGGCATGTATATGTAGTTCTGGGCTACAAGACTATCGCCAAGCAGCTTGGTGAGAAGGTGACAACAGTAGGTGCGATTATTCGCAAATGGAAGAAACACAAAATAACTGTCAATCTCCCTCGGCCTGGGGCTCCATGCAAGATCTCACCTCGTGGAGTTGCAATGATCATGAGAACGGTGAGGAATCAGCCCAGAACAACACGGGAGGATCTTGTCAATGATCTCAAGGCAGAACAACAACCAGCCGAGCCACTACCTGTTCCCCCCGCTACCATCCAGAAGGCAAGGTCAGTACAGGTGCATCAAAGCTGGGACAGAGAGACTGAACAACAGCTTCTATCTCAAGGCCATCAGACTGTTAAACAGCCATCACTGACACAAAGAGGCTGCTGCCTACATACAGACTCTAAATCATTGGCCACTTTAATAAATGGATCACTAGTCACTTTAATAATGCCACTTTAATAATGTTTACATACAGTTGAAGTCGGAAGTTTACATACACCTTAGCCAAATACATTTAAACTCAGTATTCCTGACATTTAATCCTAGTAAAAATTCCCTGTCTTAGGTCAGTTAGGATCACCACTTTATTTTAAGGATGTGAAATGTCAGAATAATAGTGGAGAGAATCATTTATTTCCGCTTTTATTTCTTTCATCACATTCCCAGTGGGTCAGAAGTTTACATACACTCAATTAGTATTTGGTAGTATTGCATTTAAATTGTTTAACTTGGGTCAAACGTTTCGGGTAGCCTTCCACAAGCTTCCCACAATAAGTTGGGTGAATTTTGGCCCATTCCTCCTGACAGAGCTGGTGTAACTGAGTCAAGCTTGTATGCCTCCTTGCTCGCACAAGCTTTTTCAGTTCTGCCCACAAATTTTCTATAGGATTGAGGTCAGGGCTTTGTGATGGTCACTCCAATACCTTGACTTTGTTGTCCTTAAGCCATTTTGCCACAACTTTGGAAGTATGCTTGGGGTCATTATTCATTTGGAAGACCCATTTGCGACTAAGCTTTAACTTCCTGACTGATGTCTTGAGATGTTGCTTCAATATAGCCACATATTTTTCCCCCTCATGATGCCATCTATTTTGTGAAGTGCACCAGTCCCTCCTGCAGCAAAGCACCCCCACAACATGATGCTGCCACCCCCGTGCTTCACGGTTGGGATGGTGTTCTTCGGCTTGCAAGCCTCCCCCTTTTTCCTCCAAACATAACGATGGTCATTATGGCCAAACAGTTCTATTTTTGTTTCATCAGACCAGAGGACATTTCTCCAAAAAGTACGATCATTGTCCCCAAGTGCAGTAGCAAACCATAGTCTGGCTTTTTTTAAGGTGGTTTTGGAGCAGTGGTTTCTTCCTTGCTGAGCGGCCTTTCAGATTATGTCGATATAGGACTCTTTTTACTGTGGATATATATACTTTTGTACCTGTTTCCTCCAGCATCTTCACAATGTCCTTTGCTGTTGTTCTGGGATTGATTTGCACTGTTCGCACCAAAGTACGTTCATCTCTAGGAGGCGCTTGGAAATTACTCCCAACGATGAACCAGACTTGTGCAGGTCTACAATTTTTTTCTGAGGTCTTGGCCAATTTCTTTTGATTTTCCCATAATGTCAAGCAAAGAGGCACTGAGTTTGAAGGTAGGCCTTGAAATACATCCACAGGTACACCTCCAATTGACTCAAATTATGTCAATTAACCTATCAGAAGCTCCTAAAGCCATGACATCATTTTCTGGAATTTTACAAGCTGTTTAAAGGCACAGTCAACTTAGTGTATGTAAACTTCTGACCCACTGGAATTGTGATACAGTGAATTATAAGTGAAATAACCTGTCTGTAAACAATTGTTGGAAAAATTACGTGTCATGCACAAAGTATATGTCTTAACCGACTTGCCAAAACTATAGTTTGTTAACAAGAAATTTGTGGAGTGTTTGAAAAACGAGTTTTAATGACTCCAACATAAGTGTATGTTAACTCCGACTTCAACTGTATCTTGCATTACTCATCTCATATGTATATACTGTATTCTATACCATCTATTGCATCTTACCTATGCTGCTCGGTCATCGCTCATCCATATATTTATATGTCCATATTCTTACTCCATTCCTTTATTTAGATTTGTGTCTATTAGGTAGTTGTTGTGCAATTGTTAGATGACTTGTTAGATATTACTGCACTGTCAGAACTAGAAGCACAAGCATTTCACTACATTCGCATTAACATCTGCTAACCATGTGTATGTGACCAATAAAATTTGATTTAGATTTGATGAACATGTTGTCTCTGACCTAGTCAGTGTGGAATGTCACAAAGGGATCGCACTGTTCTATACTGTACTGTATGTTCCATTAGAAAACGTCCTGCCCTCTCCAACTTAGACCCATTCTGAATCCTTAGCCCCCTAACCACCAGGCACTTCTTTAGGTCTGGAACGTAGCCCAGGGCTTTCTCCATTATGCAGATTGGAGTTCTGAGGATGTGGCTCCCTGCTTCACACCTGTGTGTCTGTGGTAGAATCCTCTCCAGGGGGCTTCCTGAAGATGTTTTGTATTTCATTGTTTACTGCCACTGAAAATCAATAAGCCCTGGGGGCTGCTGATGATGTAAGAGAAAGTGCTGGGTTATCAATATGACACTGCATGAGTCACGCTGTGGAGTGAGATGAGATTTGCATGGACTTCAGCAAACATACTGGAGTGTTTAATGTGTTAATTGTGTGTGTGTGTGTGTGTGTGTGTGTGTGTGTGTGTGTGTGTGTGTGTGTGTGTGTGTACCTACTGGTTTGGTTCCCACCGTAATAATGAGTGTGTTTACTGTGCAAAAGAGTGTGTGTGCGAATTTAATGGCTGCTGTGCATGTCTGTCCATGTGTGTGCGTGAGTGTATGTGTGTGTTTAATCTGTTAATGGCCCCTACCTACCCATCCGTGGCATGGACAGTGAGTCACATCCACTTGGCACAGGGCCCAACAGCAGCGCCTGGCACTGTTTCTACCTCTCCACACAGTGAGCTCTACAGGATCAACAGCAACCCTCTGCAAAACATACACATACAGTACACTTACTCCTGCCCCACACACACACACACGTCTTGCTATGCACACAATCCTCTTGCTACACACTGCTACACACTCTCCTCATGCCATATATACACTTAGACTGCACACATAATCATCCTGCTACACACCAACGCACCCACTCACTCCACACAAATGCATTGTTCTTGTTCTACTGAGGCCAAGGAAAGGTCAACCTATGATTGACTGAAGTGGTTAAAAGGAAGGCTTTTGTTAGCCTGATTTATTGAGTGTTTTTTTCCATAATGATCATGGTTAAAGAGTAAGTATGTCTAACATCTGATTATATATATAGGCTGAATCAGGACAAAAGGAGTGGAGGTACATTAATGACTGATTGGCCTTCTCACTTCTCCCCCTCTTACCGGCATATACAGTGAGGCATTGTATTTCCACAGTTGATGCGATGCCAGAAGAGGCTGGAGAGTCAGTTTAAACGCAATTCTGCCACTTATGAGTCATTAGAGGACTAATTTGTGTGTGTGTGTGTGTGTGTGTTTGTGTGAGTGTGTTATTGTGTGTGTGTGCGTGCGTGCGTGCGTGCGTAGTCCCAAGAGAGAGCGAAAGAACCAGGTGCAAAATTGCTGTGAAACTCCAGAGAGAAAGGCAACACAAACCTCCTTAAGCTGTGGTGAACAACACACACACTTATTTACCTCACCCTCAAGCTCCTACACAATGTGAAAATGCACACTCCACTTTAAGAAACCACTGAGCATTGCCAGCACCTTCACAGAAAAATGTGTGGATGTAGGCTTACTGTAGAGTAGAATACATTTTCATTGTGGGCAACAATTGAAATCAAAGGGAAAGAAGACGAGAGGAAAACAGATGAAGAGACAGTAGCATATGTTATTAGTTACTTTGTGTTGCCACTTTTTTCGGAGTGTCTGTGGTTGTGTATCCCATGCGTTATTGAAATGTACTGTAGTCATACCGTAGACATTAGTGCATCCCTCCCACACAGAACATGAGGAACATGAAATGACCTGCCATACCTGGTCAGCATATTGCACAGGTTATTTGGGGTCATCTAAAAAATCAAATCAAATCAAATGTTATTTGTCACATACACATGGTTAGCAGATGTTAATGCGAGTGTAGCGAAGTGCTTGTGCTTCTAGTTCCGACCATGCAGTAATATCTAACAAGTAATCTAAGCTAACAATTTCATAACAACTACCTTATACACACAAGTGTAAAGGAATGAATAAGAATATGTACATAAAAATATATGAATGAGCGATGGCCGAACGGCATAGGCAAGATGCAGTAGATGGTATAGCGTACAGTATATACATATGAGATGAGTAATGTAGGGTATGTAAACATTATATAAAGTGTCATTGTTTAAAGTGGCTAGTGATACATTTATTACATACAATTTTTCATTATTAAAGTGGCTAGAGAAGAGTCAGTATGTTGGCAGCAGCCACTCAATGTTAGTGATGGCTGTTTAACAGTCTGATGGCCTTGAGATAGAAGCTGTTTTTCAGTCTCTCGGTCCCCGCTTTGATGCACCTGTACTGACCTCACCTTCTGGATGATAGCAGGGTGAACAGGCAGTGGCTTGGGTGGTTGTTGTCCTTGATTACTTTTTGGCCTTCCTATGACATCGGGTGCTGTAGGTGTCCTGAAGGGCAGGTAGTTTCCCCCGGTGATGCGTTGTGCAGACCTCACTACCCTCTGGAGAGCCTTACGGTTGTGGGCAGAGCAGTTGCCGTACCAGGCGGTGATATAGCCCGACAGGATGCTCTCGATTGTGCATCTGTAAAAGTTTGTGAGTGCTTTGGTGACAAGCCGAATTTCTTCAGCCTCCTGAGGTTGAAGAGGCGCTGCTGCGCCTTCTTCACCACGCTGTCTGTGTGGACCATTTCAGTTTGTTCGTGATGTGTAGGCCGAGGAACTTAAAACTTTCCACCTTCTCCACTACTGTCCCGTCGATGTGTATAGGGGGGTGCTGCCTCTGCTGTTTCCTGAAGTCCACGATCATCTCCTTTGTTTTGTTGACATTGAGTGTGAGGTTATTTTCCTGACACCACACTCCGAGGGCCCTCACCTCCTCCCTGTAGGCATTCTCGTCATTGTTGGCAATCAAGCCTACCACTGTAGTGTTGTCTGCAAACTTGATGATTGAGTTGGAGGTGTGCATGGCCACGCAGTCATGGGTGAACGGGGAGTACAGGAGAGGGCTGAGAACACACCCGTTTGGAGCCTCAGTGTTGAGGATCAGCGGGGTGGAGAATTTGTTACCTACCCTCACCACCTGGGGGCGGCCCATCAGGAAGTCCAGGACCCAGTTGCACAGGGCGGGGTCGAGACCCAGGGTCTCGAGCTTAATGACGAGTTTGGAGGATACTGTGGTGTTAAATGCTGAGCTGTAGTCGAGCTGTAGTCGATGAACATAGATCACCGCTAGTTCAACTGAAACTGGAACTGAAACTGGTGACACTTCTATCAGAGTTTCTACGAGGTTGGTGGCCAGGAGAAGAATGGTTATGGTGGCAGAGGTTGGGGCTAACTCCAAAAAGGGAAGTTTTGTCACCAAAAGCACTCACAAAAGCATTCACAATATATCTATATTTTCTGTTGAGTCTTTTTTCTCTCGCATTTTCTTGTTCAGCTGCTGTGCCACATCTGACTGTCTTTGACTGTGTGTAATAGCTTTCTTTTGTTCTGCTCTGTCGTGAGTCACTCATCTATTGTGTCAGACAGATTTGAATTTCCCTTCCCCTGTTACACATCATGATATATCAAAATGAGAAGTTATATGGAAAGTGCATCATGAGAAGAGTATGTTGAGTTGGAACCTCCCCTGAAGCAGGCTCCATCACAAATCTTTTCTCAGAGGTCTTTCTATTGACCCAGAAGGGCCAATAGCAAATAAAAAAATGTATAAAACAATGATTTAACCTTTATTTAACTACGAAAGTAAGTTAAGAACAAATACAGAGATGACCGGTTTACAGAGGAGTATAGAGTTGCAGTGATGGGCTGTGCCGTGGCGGAGATCTTTGTGGGCTATACTCGGCCTTGTCCCGGGATGGTATGTTGGTGGTTGGAGATATCCCTCCAGTGGTGTGGAGGCTGTGCTTTGGCAAAGTGGGTGAGGTTATATCCTACCTGTTTGGTCCTGTCCGGGGGTTTCATCGGATGGGGCCACAGTGTCTCCTGACCCCTCCTGTCTCAGCCTCCAGTATTTATGCTGCAGTAGTTTATGTGTCGGGGGGCTAGGGTCAGTATGTCACATCTGGAGTATTTCTCTTGTCTTTTCCGGTGTCCTGTGTGAATTTAAATATGCTCTCTCTAATTCTCTCTTTCTCTTTCTTTCTTTCTCTCTCTCGGAGGACCTGAGCCCTAGGACCATGCCTCAGGACTACTCCTTGCTGTCCCCAGTTCACCTGGCCGTGCTGCTGCTCCAATTCCAACTGTTCTGCCTGCAGCTATGGAACCCTGACCTGTTCACTGGATGTACTACCTGTCCCAGACCTGTTGTCCCAGACCTGCTGGAACCCTGACCTATTCAACCGGACGTGCTACCTGTCCCAGACCTGCTGTTTTCAACTCTCTAGAGACAGCAGGAGCGGTAGAGATACTCTCAAAGATCGGCTATGAAAAAGCCAACTGACACTTACTCTTGTGTTACTGACTTGTTGCACCCTCGACAACTACTATGATTATTATTATTTGACAATGCTTGTCATTTATGAACATTTGAACATCTAGGCCATGTGCTGTTATACTCTCCACCCAGCACAGCCAGAAGAGGACTGGCCACCCCTCATAGCCTGGTTCCTCTCTAGGTTTCTTCCTACGTTTTGGCCTTTCTAGGGAGTTTTTGCTTGCCACCGTGCTTCTACAGCTGCATTGCTTGCTGTTTGGGGTTTTAGGCTGGGTTTCTGTACAGCACTTTGTGATATCAGCTGATGTAAGAAGGGCTATATAAATACATTTGATTTGATTTGATGTGTCCTATAAGGAGCATTGGTGGCAAATCTGATCTCCGAATGGTAAAGAACATCTAGCCGCTCAAAAGCACTCTTGCCTGCTATCTATAAATTACGTCTCCGTAATCTAGCATGGGTAGGATGGTCATCTGAATCAGGGTTTGTTTGGCAGCTGGGGTGAAAGAGGAGCGATTACGATAGAGGAAACCAAGTCTAGATTTAACTTTAGCCCGCAGCTTTGATATGTGTTGAGAGAAGGACAGTGTACCGTCAAGCCATACTCCCAAGTACTTGTATGAGGTAGTAATCACACCTGTGGGGAGAGGGGTATTGTTCTTACCAAACCTCATGACCTTTGTTTTGGAGGTGTTCAGAACAAGAATAAGGGCAGAGAAAGCTTGTTGGACACTAAGAAAGCTTTGTTGTAGAGCGTTTAACACAAAATCCGGGGAGGGGCCAGCTGAGTATAAGACTGTATCATCTGCATATAAATGGATGAGAGAGCTTCCTACTGCCTGAGCTATGTTGTTGATGTATATTGAGAAGAGTGTGGGGCCTAGGATTGAGCCTTGGGGTACACCCTTGGTGACAGGCAGTGGCTGAAACAGCAGATGTTCTAACTTTATACACTGCACTCTTTGAGAGAGGTAGTTTTTGCATTGTTTGTAACTTATTTTTTTAAACTTATTTTGTACATAATGTTGCTGCTACGATGTCTTATCACCAAAAATAACTTCTGGACATCAGAATTGTGATTACTCACCACGAAGTGGAATAAGCTTTTTCCTTTCACGAGTCTGATGAGAAAGAGATACTGCTCTCCCGGGGACAGGCCCAGATACCCGTCATTTGCGTGAAGAAAATACGGAGGAAAAGAGAATGCAGATCAGGTTGCCTTTTGAGAATCCTTAGGTGAGCGATTAAACTCCCACTGCCATCAATTCTACCTGCTAACATGCAATCATTGGAAAATAAAATTGATGACCTACGATTATGATTATCCTACCAACGGGACATTAAGAACTGTAATATCTTATGTTTCACCGAGTCATGGCTGAACGATGACACGGATAATGTAGAGCTGGATGGATTTTCAATGCACCAGCAGAACAGAGAAGTACGTCTGGTAAGACGAGGGGTGGGGGTGTGTGTCTTTTTGTCAACAGCTGGTACGCAATGTTTAATATTAAAGAAGTCTCAAGGTATTTCTCACCTGAGTACCATATGATAAGCTGTAGACCGCACTATCTACCAAGAGAGTTCACATCTATATTATTCGTAGCCGTCTATTTACCACCACAGACCGATGCTGGCACTAAGACCAAACTCAACCAACTCTATAAGGCCATAAGCAAACAAGAAAATGCTCACCCAGAAGCGGCACTCCTAGTGGCCGGGGACTTTAATGCAGGCAAACTTAAATCAGTTTTACCAAATTTTTACCAGCATGTCACATGAGCAACCAGAGGGAAAAAAACTCTAGACCACCTTTACTCCACACACAGAGATGCATACAAAGCTCTCCCCCATCCTCCATTTGGCAAATCTGACCATAATTATATCCTCCTGATTCCTGCTTACAAGCAAAAACTAAAGCATGAAGTACCAGTGACTCGCTCAATAGGGAAGTGGTCAGATGACGCGGATGCTATGCTACAGGACTGTTTTGCTAGCACAGACTGGAATATGTTCCAGGATTCATCCAATGGCATTGAGGAGTATATCACCTCAGTCATCAGCTTCATCAATAAGTGCATCGATGACGTCATCCC
This sequence comes from Salmo salar, assembly GCF_965601325.2. Lineage (NCBI taxonomy): Eukaryota > Metazoa > Chordata > Actinopteri > Salmoniformes > Salmonidae > Salmo > Salmo salar. The sequence goes on along the minus strand of NC_138315.1, from coordinate 32,676,496 downwards.
CACAGTGACCGTACGTACATCTCCCAACCAGAAGCCATGGATTACAGGCAACAACAGCATCGAGCTAAAGGCTAGAGCTGCCCCTTTCAAGGAGCAGGACACTAATCCGGATGCCTATAAGAAATCCTGCTATTCCCTCAGACGAACCATCAAACAAGCAAAGCGTCAATACAGGACTAAGATTGAATCCTACTACACCGGATCTGACGCTCGTCGGATATGGGAGGGCTTGAAAACTATTACGGACTTACAAAGGGAAACCCAGACGCGAGCTGCCCAGTGACACAAGCCTACCAGATGAGCTAAATGCCTTTTATGTTTTCGTCGAGGCAAGCAACACTGAAGCATGTACGAGAGCACAAGCTGTTCTGGATGATTGTGTGATAACGCTCTGAGTAGCCGATGTGAGCAAGACCTTTAAACAAGTCAACATTCACAAAGCCGCAGGGCCAGATGGATTACCAGGACGTGTACTCAAAGCATGAGCGGACCAACTGGCAAGTGTCTTCACTGACATTTTCAACCTCTCCTGGTCTGGGTCTATAATACCTACATGTTTCAAGCTGACCACCATAATCCCTGTGCCCAAGGAAGCGATGGTAACCTGCCTAAATGATTACCGCCCCGTAACACTCAAGTGGGTAGCCATGAAGTGCTTTGAAAGGCTCACATCAACAGCATCCTCCCGGATACCCTAGACCCACTCCAATTTGCATACCACCCCAACAAATCCACAGATGATGCAATATCAATCGCACTCCACACTGCCCTTTCCCACCTGGACAAAAGGAACACCTATGTGAGAATGCTGTTCATTGACCACAGCTCAGCATTCAACACCATAGTGCCCACGAAGCTCATCACTAAGCTAAGGACCCTGGGACTAAACGCCTCCCTCTGCAACTGGATCCTGAACTTTCTGACGGGCCACCCCCAGGTGGTAAGGGTCGGCAACAACACGTCTGCCACGCTGATCCTCAACACTAGGGCCCATCAGGGGTGTGTACTTTGTCCCCTGCTGTACTCCCTGTTCACCCACGACTGCGTGGCCAAACACAACTCCAACACCATCATTAAGTTTTCTGACGACACAACAGTGCTAGGCCTGATCTCCGACAACGATGAGACAGCCTATAGGGAGGAGGTCAGAAAACTGGCAGTGTGGTGCCAGGACAATAACCTTTCCCTCGACGTGAGCAAGACAAAGGATCTGATCGTGGACTACAAGAAAAGGCTGGCCGAACAGGCCCCCATTAACACCAACTGGGCTGTAGTGGAAAGTTTCAAGTTCCTTGGTGTCCACATCATCAACGATCTTTCATGGTCCAAACACACCAAGACAGTCGTGAAGAGGGCACGACAACACCTTTCCCCCCTCAGGATACTGAAAAGATTTGGCATGGGTCCCCAGATCCTCAAAATGTTCTATAGCTGCACCATCGAGAGCATCCTGACCGGTTGCATCATCGCCTGTTATGGCAACAACTCGGCATCTGACTGTATGACGCTACAGAGGGTAGTGCGTATGGCCCAGTACATCACTGGGGACAAGCTTCCTGCCATCCAGGACCTATATAATAGGTGGTGTCAGAGGAAAGCCTATAAAATTGTCAGAGATTCCAGTCACCCAAGTCATAGACTGTTTTCTCTGCTCCCGCACGGCAACCGGTACCAGAGTGCCAAATCTAGGACCAAAAGGCTCCTTAACAGCTTCTACCCCCAAGCCATAAGACTGCTGAACAATTAATCAGATGGCCACCGGACTATTACATTGACCCCGCCCCCCATTTGTTTTGTGCACTGCTGCTACTCGCTGTTTATTATCTATGCATAGTCACTTCACTAGTCACCCTACCTACATGTACAAATTAACTCTAAACTGTACCCCCACACACTGACTCGGTACCGGTACCCCCTGTATATAGCCTCATTATTGTTATGTTACTTTTTATAATTTTTTACTTTAGTTAATTTGGTTAATATTGTCTTAACTCTTCTTGATCTGCACTGTTGGTTAAGGGCTTGTAAGTAAGCATTTCACGGTAAGGTCTACACTTGTTGTATTCGGCGCATGTGACAAATAAAGTTTGATTATATTTGAGTTAGCAAACCAGGCCAAAGACCCCTCAGAGACACCAATACTCCTTAGCCGGCCCACAAGAATAGAATGGTCTACTGTATCAAAAGCTTGGCAAGTCAATTACAGCACAACATTGCTTAGAACCAAGGGCAATGGTGACATAATTTAGGACCTTTAAGATTGCAGTGTCACATCCATAACCTGTGCGGAAACTAGATTGCATACCAGAGAGAATACTATAGACATCAAGAAAGCCAGTCAGTTGTTTATTGACAAGTTTTTCCAACACTTTTGATAAACAGGGCAAAATAGAAATAGGCCTATAACAGTTAGGATCAGCTTGATCTCCCCCTTTAAATAAAGGATGAACTGTGGCTGCCTTCCAATCAATGTGAACCTCCCCAGAGAGGAGAGACAGGTTAAAAAGATCAGAGATGATAGGGGCAGCAACCTTAAAGAAGAAAGGGTCTAAACCATCTGACCCAGATGGTTTTTCGGGGTCAAATTTATCTAGCTGCAGCTTGAGGTCACGTTACTGCAAAACACAACAGGCTATTCTTTGTGGCTTAAAGTTGAGTCTGCCTTTTATTCACAAATCCAACTCTTCCATGAAAAAAAATGATATATGCTGTGTTCAAAATACATATATTATCCAGATTTTTGTAGTTTCTCAGATATGAAATAGTCTGTTTGATTTGTAAAAGATACAGTATCTGCATGTGTTTCAATGCTCTCGAAGTGGCGCAGCAGTCTAAGGCACTGCCTCTCAGTGCTAGAGGCATCACTACAAACCCTGGTTCGATTCCAGGCTGTATCACAACCAGCTGTGATTGGGAGTCCGATTGGTTGGCGCACAATTGGCCCAGCGTCATCTGGGTTAGGGTTTGGCCGGAGGAGGCCGTCATCGTAATAAGAATTTGTACTTAACTGACTTGCATAGTTAAATAAAAGTTAAATAAAGGTTAAATCGCTCTGGATAAGAGCGTCTGCTAAATGACTTAAATGTAAATAAATTTAAAAAATAAGTGACCTATAGCATTCGGGGGTAGATTATACAGTAGGCTACAAGCAATCTTTGAAAGCCCATTCATGTCGCATACCCCTAGAGCATCGAGCCAGCGGGGTGGTGGCACTGGAATCCTCATCTCTCCCAAGTGGACATTCTCTCTTTCTCCCCTGACCCATCTGTCTATCTCCTCATTTGAATTCCATGCTGTCACAGTTACCAGCCCTTTCAAGCTTAACATCCTTATCATTTATCGCCCTCCAGGTTCCCTTGGAGAGTTCATCAATGAGCTTGACGCCTTGATAAGTTCCTTTCCTGAGGATGGCTCACCTCTCACAGTTCTGGGTGACTTTAACCTCCCCACGTCTACCTTTGACTCATTCCTCTCTGCCTCCTTCTTTCCACTCCTCTCCTCTTTTGACCTCACCCTCTCACCTTCCCCCCCTACTCACAAGGCAGGCAATACGCTTGACCTCATCTTTACTAGATGCTGTTCTTCCACTAATCTCATTGCAACTCCCCTCCAAATCTCCGACCACTACCTTGTATCCTTTTCCCTCTCGCTCTCATCCAACACTTCTCACTCTGCCCCTACTCGGATGGTATTGCGCCGTCCCAACCTTCGCTCTCTCTCTCCCGCTACTCTCTCCTCTTCCATCCTATCATCTCTTCCCTCTGCTCAAACCTTCTCCAACCTATCTCCTGATTCTGCCTCCTCAACCCTCCTCTGCTCCCTTTCTGCATCCTTTGATTTTCTCTGTCCCCTATCCTCCAGGCCGGCTCGGTCATCCCCTCCTGCTCCGTGGCTCGACGACTCACTACGAGCTCACAGAACAGGGCTCCGGGCAGCCGAGCGGAAATGGAGGAAAACTCGCCTACCTGCGGACCTGGCATCCTTTCACTCACTCCTCTCTACATTCTCCTCTTCTGTCTCTGCTGCTAAAGCCACTTTCTACCACTCTAAATTCCAAGCATCTGCCTCTAACCCTAGGAAGCTCTTTGCTACCTTCTCCTCCCTCCTGAATCCTCCTCCCCCTCCCCCCCCCCCCTCCTCCCTCTCTGCGGATGACTTCGTCAACCATTTTGAAAAGAAGGTTGACGATATCCGATCCTCGTTTGCTAAGTCAAACGACACCGCTGGTCCTGCTCACACTGCCCTACCCTGTGCTTTGACCTCTTTCTCCCCTCTCTCTCCAGATGAAATCTCGCGTCTTGTGACGGCCGGCCGCCCAACAACCTGCCCACTTGACCCTATCCCCTCCTCTCTTCTCCAGACCATTTCCGGAGACCTTCTCCTCTTCCTCACCTCGCTCATCAACTCATCCTTGACCGCTGGCTACGTCCCTTCCGTCTTCAAGAGAGCGAGAGTTGCACCCCTTCTGAAAAAACCTACACTCGATCCCTCCGATGTCAACAACTACAGACCAGTATCCCTTCTTTCTTTTCTCTCCAAAACTCTTGAACGTGCCGTCCTTGGCCAGCTCTCCTGCTATCTCTCTCAGAATGACCTTCTTGACCCTAATCAGTCAGGTTTCAAGACTGGGCATTCAACTGAGACTGCTCTTCTCTGTGTCACGGAGGCTCTCCGCACTGCTAAAGCTAACTCTCTCTCCTCTGCTCTCATACTTCTAGACCTATCTGCTGCCTTTGATACTGTGAACCATCAGATCCTCTTCTCCACCCTCTCCGAGTTGGGCATCTCCGGCGCGGCCCACGCCCGGATTGCGTCCTACCTGACAGGTCGCTCCTACCAGGTGGCGTGGCGAGAATCTGTCTCCGCACCATGCGCTCTCACCACTGGTGTCCCCCAGGGCTCTGTTCTAGGCCCTCTCCTATTCTCGCTATACACCAAGTCACTTGGCTCTGTCATATCCTCACATGGTCTCTCCTATCATTGCTATGCAGACGACACACAATTAATCTTCTCCTTTCCCCCTTCTGATAACCAGGCGGCGAATCGCATCTCTGCATGTCTGTCAGACATATCAGTGTGGATGACGGATCACCAGCTCAAGCTGAACCTCGGCAAGACGGAGCTGCTCTTCCTCCCGGGGAAGGACTGCCCATTCCATGATCTCGCCATCACGGTTGACAACTCCCTTGTGTCCTCCTCCCAGAGTGCTAAGAACCTTGGCGTGATCCTGGACAACACCCTGTCGTTCTCCACTAACATCAAGGCGGTGACCCGATCCTGTAGGTTCATGCTCTACAACATTCGCAGAGTACGACCCTGCCTCACACAGGAAGCGGCGCAGGTCCTAATCCAGGCACTTGTCATCTCCCGTCTGGATTACTGCAACTCGCTGTTGGCTGGGCTCCCTGCCTGTGCCATTAAACCCCTACAACTCATCCAGAACGCCGCAGCCCGTCTGGTGTTCAACCTTCCCAAGTTCTCTCACGTCACCCCGCTCCTCCGCTCTCTCCACTGGCTTCCAGTTGAAGCTCGCATCCGCTACAAGACCATGGTGATTGCCTACGGAGCTGTGAAGGGAACGGCACCTCCATACCTTCAGGCTCTGATCAGGCCCTACACCCAAACAAGGGCACTGCGTTCATCCACCACTGGCCTGCTGGCCCCCCTACCTCTGAGGAAGCACAGTTCCCGCTCAGCCCAGTCAAAACTGTTCGCTGCTCTGGCACCCCAATGGTGGAACAAGCTCCCTCACGACGCCAGGACAGCGGAGTCAATCACCACCTTCCGGAGACACCTGAAACCCCACCTCTTTAAGGAATACCTAGGATAGGATAAAGTAATCCTTCTAACCCCCCCCTTAAAATATTTAGATGCACTATTGTAAAGTGGTTGTTCCACTGGATATCATAAGGTGAATGCACCATTTTGTAAGTCGCTCTGGATAAGAGCGTCTGCTAAATGACTTAAATGTAAATGTAAATGTAATGTCACACCTTTACCACTACGTTCTAATAGTCACTTAATAGTCATAGGACATATCAATTTTGCAAAGGGCATCAACCTACATAACTCATCATGTGTAACAAGAATCGAAAGTGAGTAGCTGTAGACATAAAGTGTATACACATAAATAAAGTAGGCTAAGTATACAGATGCCAGCACATCCATTGTTTTTTTTTTGTAGAAAATGTTCTTAAAATGACTCTAAAATGAACTTGATGTTTCATGCACATGTATTGTAGCTGAATATCTAAGGTGCATTTGATAATCTATACATGGATAAAGGAAGTGTCTGCATGTTATGAATGGCTGGATGGCTAGTGTCAATGCTTAATTTATTTCCAGGGCTTTTTTCCTTTCCATGGAGATTTGCCACTTAAAAAAAAACAGACTACTTTTCAAATAGCTAGATTACCAAAGCAACCAGGTTTGATGGTTTTCAAAAATTGCAAATCAATGCCCTACTAACCATTTCCATAAATAACATAACAGTTCAAAAAGGAAGAACTTAGTTTTGTTCAGGAGAGTGGAGTGCAGCAAATGTAGCTATAAAATGTCTGTTAAATTTGGTAAATCAATGTGTAAAGTTGTTCAACTAAGATATCGAATGAACGTAAAAGACGCTACTGGTAACTTGGCAACACAAAAACCTCCCTGACCAATCAAGGGCTTCGCTCAGCGTATTAATATCATCAAATAGGAAGCCTAGCTAGTTAGTTGTTTTAAAAATCCAAGGCTGCCAATGCTGTGGTATTTGAAGCACGATTATTGGTAAATATTTTGTATTCTAATTTGTATTGATTCATCTGAAGCTAGCTAGGTTTCTGTGAATAGATAAGGTACATTGTAGTGCGACATTGTCGAGGGCTGTTCAGTCAATTGATCTTCCATTTATAAGAAGGCGTTTCTTTAGTTAATGCGTAGCTACAAGCGCTGAAATTTTAGTTTGACACACGAGGGGATTAATTGAAGTCTCCGCACGAATGCTCAGTTAACATCTTATTCTTGTGCAATTTGAATGCCTTGAGAAGATATTTATAACCGTATGTATATTTTTCATATTAGCTAATTCAGTGTTTGTGTGCTCCCTTTTGCTAGCTAAATCCTTGGTCATCTATATCCTTGCAAACCAAACTGTTTGACGTGCCTGTTTGTGAGATATAACGTTACATTTTAGGCTCGCGAGCAGTTAACTTATTACATGTTTAGTTTATACATTTTACAGGCTGTAGCTGCCTATCTTTTGTATGAAACTATTCTTTTTTTATTCTTTTTTTTTTTACATAGTTTGCTTTTGCTTGAAGTGCTTTTTACTAGATACTTTTACAGTTAGTTGTCTGCCAGGTATAGTATCTGGCTGGCTGGTATGTAGCACGAGCCAGTACTGTCGATTTTCAGATTCAACTACACTGACGCTTGTTGTAAAACAAAAATTAACTAGGCAGTCAATTTGTAATATTGAATTGTTGCTGTTATTCATGGATTCATTCTTTCCCCAAATGTAAATACTTCGCAGATGTATTAGAAATAATCCCACCACCCCGAAATTAAATGTACATTGTTACGTTAGGCTTAACATTGAAAGTATTTCATTGCTTTATTATTTAAAAAAATGGAAACACTATGTTCGCGACATCCAAAATATTGCTCTCGGGAGCACTTTTTCATTTTCCTCTACTACTTAGTTAGCTAGTTCTCGAATGAAAGCATGTTGTCTGACTGTTCTAGAAGTTCAGGGAGGTATTATTTTGTAGATTAACGTGAGTTGCACAATTTTTTACAATTATTTTTTATATGTATCGTGATCATTCTGCATTTCATTACTGCTATTTGTAATCAAGTGTGTCATGAATGACCACCATGCTCATGTCATAATTGGCACACACCATCTATTTGGTTTGACGTAACCGTAATTATTTATATTATTATAGCTAGCCTACATCAGTGATGTATCATGCCCAAGTCATCACAAAGGCAGGAATTCCAGTGCATTCTGTTTTGGCATCTCATCCCAGACAAATACATGTTCCGTGGGTTCAGAAACTACTGTAATTTTCTTGTATCTCAAACTAATTGTGCTTTTTCTTCACCTTTTCTGTCCTAGTTAATTTAAATACACTTAGGAGATGGCTAACAAGGCAGAGTCCACTATGAGCACTAGTGAGAGTGTGTCCCACAGCGTGCTGAGCTGGGACCAGGTGAGCCGTCTTAATGAGGTCCTGACAGAGGTGGTGCCCGTCCATGGCCGAGGGAACTTCCCCACTCTGGAGGTGCGGCTGAAGGACATTGTGCAGATGGTGCGCACCCGGCTGCAGCTAAGGGGGATTAAAGTGAAAGACGTCCGTCTGAACGGCTCTACGGCCAGCCACGTGCTGGTGCAGGACATTGGCTGGAGCTACAAGGACCTGGACGTCATCTTCAGGGTGGACCTGCCCCAGGAGTCAGGGTTCCAGCTGGTCAAAGATGTGGTGCTGGGCACCCTGCTGGACTTCCTCCCTGAGGGGGTGAACAAGGAGAAGATCACCCCCATGACTCTGAAGGAGGCCTATGTTCAGAAGCTGGTCAAGGTGTACACTGAGCAGGACCGCTGGAGCCTCATCTCCCTCTCCAACAACAATGGACGCAATGTGGAGCTCAAATTTGTGGACTCTATCCGCCGGCAGTTTGAGTTCAGCGTGGACTCGTTCCAGATCGTGCTGGACTCACTGCTCACCTACTACGACTTTTCGCCGGAGAACCCCATGTCTCGCCACTTCCACCCCACCGTGGTGGGCGAGAGTGTGTACGGGGACTTTGGCGCGTCTCTGGATCACCTCATGAACAAGCTGATTGCCACCAAGCGGCCAGAGGAGATCCGTGGCGGGGGCCTGCTCAAGTACTGCAACTTGCTGGTAAGAGACTTCCGGCCCACCTCGGAGGAGGAGTTCAAGGGCCTGGAGCGCTACATGTGCTCCCGCTTCTTCATTGACTTCCCCGACATTGGCGAGCAGCAGCGCAAGCTGGAGGCCTACCTGCAGAGTCACTTTGTGGGCGAGGAGAAGAGCAAGTATGACTACCTCATGATCCTGCGGCGTGTGGTCAACGAGAGCACGGTGTGCCTCATGGGCCACGAGAGGCGGCAGACCCTCAACCTCATCTCACTGACAGCCTTCAGGGTGCTGGCTGAGCAGAACGCCATTCCCGACGCCTCTAGCGTCACCTGCTACTACCAGCCGGCACCCTACGTCCGAGACCACAACTTTAGCAACTACTACGTGGCCTCGTGTAACCAGAACATTCCAACATGGCTGCCATGTAACTGAAAAACACACAAGGGAAGACTGCTGCTTTGAGGAAAAAATATGAAAAAAAAATAGATAAATAGGGCCCCCCCCTCCCCATAAACATAAATTGGGCCATACCTGGGATTTCCCTCTGGTCATAAAGGATCTATTTAAATGGATAAGTGGTTTGTTTGTTTTTTGGACTCCCTTCTCATTCCTTATCTACAGAGGTGTCAAGATAATTTGATCCAAAGTGATATTTAAGTGTTATTTGGATTCATGTTATTTTGCCTTTTTTCATATTGCAATGTTTTTGTTCCCCCCCCCTTTTTTCCCTAATCTGAGTTTCGAATTAACGTCCTGATTCAATAATGCGTTGTCCTTGGTGCCTTACTGTCTTTCTTCCCCTGATGTTAAGTATATTTGGTCCATCTTAATAGAAAGGGGGGGGAAATTGTGTATTTGGGTTGTGTGTATTTAAGAAATGTGAAAAAAGACTGGTGGTGCAGAATGTTATTTGTGTAGTGACCAAAAACGAGCATAAAAAAATGTGAAATGATTCCTGAGCTGACATAGATGTTTAGCTTCCTGATGCGCAGTAGGGGTTTGCTCATCAGTGTTTGGGGATTTTTCTATTAGTGAGATGACTGTCTTCATTTCCTTTAGAAGGCATCCAAGGTAAAAGGGAGGCAAAGGAACTGCTCATTTTGTTTTAAATCAAAGGTGTAAATTGGGAAAGTCATATTACCAGCACAGCAGTGTTCTCTAGCGGCCAGAGTGCCTGTGCAGTGTAGACTTTGTAGAGAAGAATGTGTAAATTGTATTTTCCACTGAATGTTGGTGACAGCCTCGGAAATCTGTTTAGACATTCTTTATTTCTTTTTTTTGAACTTTATTCAGTCACGACTGGATTTGAGTGTATACTATGTAGGGTGTAAAGTGGCTTCCTCTCCTTGTGTCCTCTCCTCCATGCAACAGGTCAAATAGAACTGTAGAAAGCCTATCCAAACCTTTCACCTGTTTGTGTTAATGCTTGAAAGGAGACTAGGAGAGGACACCATGAATGAGTATTGACAAGCACCCCCATACAGTGACTGTTTGGGCCTTTATTTGCCCTCCGGTCTGGGCTAATGTATGTTGTGGGGAGTTACTATTTTCTTTTAAACTACTTCCAAATTGTCAGTGTTCATGGTCCACCTGGTGGGTTCTATACTGTAGGCTCATTCAGAGGGCAGGACAGGGCCTTCCTCTCTTCCTGGAATCTAATCTGAGAGGCAGGGAGCTACTGTCCCGTTCCTTAAAAGGAGCCCCACTTGGCAGGGTCTGGAGCCCCTTGCAGGCTTCGCAATGGCTGAAATGGGATCCCAGTCTGGTGCAGGCTACCCAATAGCTTTAACAGCGGTTTATAATTATTGTGGGAGGGTAAGGAAGAGGGTTGTGTGTCACTGCCCCCTTACATGTGCGAGGACTTACTCACTTTCCGCTCCACTCTCCACCACCCTCTAAGGGTTTGCTGGGGGCAGGTGTGAACTGTTTTCTGGTCATGGGAGGACAGGGGAACATGGCTGCTTGCCTAGCACATTCAACTAAATGTAATGTATGAAATTCCGTTTTCAATTTAGACCTCACGCTTTTTGATTTATATGACAGAAGTTGTACTCAATCTACGACAGGCATCCCAGTCCCCCTTCAAACTTTAAACCCCGTTTAGAAATTGCCCCCTACCATGTTCCTTTCGACTGACCTCTCCATTTTAATTTAGTCCAGTAAGCCAACTGTTCTCTAAGTGTTTCTGTCCAACCAAACCCAGGGAATAACTTCTGCAAACCTAATGTGTACTTCCAGAAAAGGGGTAGGATGTGGTTCTGCCCTGTTCACAGGGGTGGGGGTGATTTTGGGGGGTGGTCAGCCAGCATGGTCTTCTCTGGAGCTGTCACACCCCTGGCTCAGGGCACGTTGAGCTGGCTCAGCAGCCCAAAACAAAACGTAGACACTGCTTTTAACCTGGGTTAGCTTTAGCTTAGATTTAGTCACCATGTGGGCACATTCAGTGTGGGCCAAAGTCTGAACCAGCAACTGAAGTGCCTTCATATTTTGGCAGGATTTGTTTTTGGGAGGTGGGGTGAGGGGTAGAAGAGGGAATTGGCTCAGTTTGCAATATTTGCTTTTTTGGGGGGGGTGGGTTTGGTGTCATTTGCATTGGGTAGAAATTGTCATTTATGGGTTTAGACACTGGCATTGAATTACGGCTATAGCCTTTATTATAATTTTTTTGTTACATGAAGTTATTTTTCTTCCTAAACCCAACCCCAAAACATCTGTAATTTGGCTGTCTAGTCATTCCAGTATTTCTTTGTCATGCTGTATGCATTTTAGCCCCCTTACCCCCTTCAATTTATCCAAAGCAACACTGACAGGTAGTGCATGATAACTGAGGTCAAATGACTTGTACACCCCACTCTATGGAAGCACTTTAGAGGCCTTGACTTACTCAACCCAGCTAGCGGAGAGTGTACATGAACATGCGCTCTGAAGGAATCTGAATGTGGGAGGTGAGCTGGTTCTCAGGGAGGTAAAATGTGTTGAAGGGCTGTTTCTATACTTTTTGGGGGGTGGGGTGTGAACTTTCTGAACCTGTTTTTGTATTGTGCCCCCATCTTGGCCACCAGATTCCTATATTTGGTATGACTCCCTCTGGTGTATATTAGAGATCTGTGTCTGTCTTTCTCTCTGTGCTGAGACCATTTTTTTAAAGCTTGTGGCATTTGGAGCAGGTGGTCTTCAAACTTGGTATTGTGTGGGTTTTTTTTGTTTCACGGCATTGCTTAATTGATTAACTTCATTCAGGTGGAAAGTCCCCTTGTCTCGCTTTATTCAGGTGAGACGCCATCTCTAATGGAGAGACGCTCAGTCATTCCCAGATATGTTTACCACCATGCAAAGTGATGAATCAATTAAGCTTTGAGCCAGAACCAGCAGCCCATTAGCGCTACACAACCAGGGCTGAAGACCTACTGATATTGAATGGGTGTAAATCCTGTATCTTTCACTACCTGTCCCTTACCCTGCCTGAATGTGTTATGGTTTAAGTGTCCTTTTCCAAAGAGCAAGTCTAATCTTTTTTGGAATGTGACCGTTGACTATTTTTGCATTGAGTTTTGGAATTTGCAGCAGATACTTTGTTTGTATATGTGGGTTAAGTGAAAGATGAAATTCTTGCTGTGTGTGAGGTCTTGCATTCTGTCTGCTTTGATTGACTGCAATGGTGAGGACGTTGATGATCATACTCATTTCTCAGCACTTTTACCTCACTAGTTTATCCTTTTTGGATCAGAAATGTTTGAAGAGGGGGAAAAAAATAAATAAAGTTTGAACCCCACATCTGTTGTCCTAGTAATGGTGTTACTATTGAGTTCTGTTCATTCTTACCATTTTAAAAGCACAATGCAAAGGTTTTAAAACATTTGGATACACTTTAGTTAATATCAATGGGGACATTGTGTGCATGGCTTTGTAGTAGTGCGCATGAAGGCAATAGCCAAGATTAGTTTTTCTCAACATGAAGTAAATCAATTTGTTGACTGCATCCTTTATATTATCATTATAGGACTAAAGCTTGAGGTTGACCAAGTAGCTTAATTATTATGGCCTCCCACTTGTCAGCACTACTTTCACTGACAGTCACCTTGCTGCACTATTCTGCATGCTCCCTGCCATTATGAATAAACAAATCTGTCTTGACCACAATAAGGAAATGGTTACTAATTCTAACTACATACAGGCTTAGGCCTTATTCCCAACTTTTTTAGAAAAGTTGACCGTCAATATTTTCAAATGGGTGAAACATTGTTTTCCCAACATGCTATATTCGATTACTTCAAAGCATCTGGGCCTATTTAGGGGCTAACTCACTAGACATCAGTATTTACTCAACAGAGAGGTCAGGAGAAAATCTCGTGTTTCAGCTGCAATGGTATTCTAGTGCTTTCATACCCTGAAGTGTGAACCTGATCAATCACACTACCTTTTTGTGAGGTTGGAGTTGAACTGGCTAAAGTGTTTGTTCAAACTATGCATCTGTATGTAATGCTGTTCACACAGACCACTCATTTTCCACTCTGGGTGGAAACTTCAAGCGTAGACACTGAATCACACTGCGCTGCCATTCAGAAGAAGGTGATTTATCTGCTGGGAATTACTCATGGTGTAACCTAAGTGACGCAGCTGTGTCCCCTGCACAATATCTGAACCACTTTTTCCATCTGTCATTGCCGTAAACCGAGGCACTCTGTGTCATGCTGTATAAATCTAATTCTTCCTCTCTGACTAGTGAATTGATCAAATAACCATCTCCCATAAGTCGAGTCGTTCAAGTGTAAATCAGACTCCACTTGCATATGATGAATATCTATCAACATGCTGACGGCATTGTGACATCCCTGCTGTGCTATCTAAACATGAACAAATAGTCTTGAAAGCCCTGTGGTGGACTGGCTCAATCTGTAATATCTTTAAATAGCCTCTACTGAATTGTAAAGCACGCTTTACTCTGTGGTGGTGTCCTCAGTATAAAAGCATGCCTGTCGTGCTCTAAAGGCTTCCTCGACTAGGTGTTAAATCTCTCATTTCCTGTGTGCGTCAGTGGCCACGTAGAGAGAGGTGACAGGTTGCCAGGGGATTGGAGGGGGAGGGTGGACATTCAGGCACACAATGCGTCCCTCCCAGGTCCCTGGGCAGCCCAATAGACAATCGCCATCAGAAACACACAAAAAAATAAACAGGCCAGTGTATGGCCAGGCAAAACAATGCATGATTTCTGGAATACTGCAGATAGAAATATGCAGGGAGAGACAATGAAAAGGCAGCAGCAGCAGAATGCTTAGAGGGTGAGGAAGGGGGCGAGAGACCCCATCAGGACAGGGCCACAATGAACCTGAGTGTCCTCTCTGCTATAAACATTCTCTCATACACACGAGCACGTACACAAACAATGTCATTTATCCTAAAAGCTACAGTATCTCTCTCCCTTCTCTGCTTTACTTATCACCCTTGATCATCAAATTGTCTGAGTATTAATGGGGTGTATACAGTATGTGAGTAACATCAACTTTAATCAGCCACAGAGCTAATTCGTTACCTATGGCCCAGAGACCTCAGATACAAATCCAGTTAGCACCTATCACATCTGTTTTAGAGGGGGCGATGACATGACGGATTGTGTTTGTTGTGCTTGATGCGAACACCACTCCTGGCCTGTCCACGTAGTAGGCTCAAAGTCAGGACAAGTTCAGAAAAGGGGGAATAGATTCAGGTTAACACTGCCACCAGGACTACTTTTGTAGCAGAGGCTATGTAATTCTGGTCTGCATGGAGCAGCGTAAAACACTGATCCAGTGTGCTAGTGTGTGAAAGGGGGAAGAATACAAGTGTTACCCCTTTTATCTTAATCCTGAGTCAGAGTGACTGTGCAACACCCTAAAGCATCCTCCTGACTCCGCAGGCCTGTCGTGTCCTGTGTCACTAACTTCTGAGAACTCTAGCAGCTTGAGCAAACTGTCCCTCCCGTTCAGGAAATGGACAAGCTGCGCAAACATCACCCATTTCCCCACAGCAACAACAGCCCTGAAGCAAGAAGTGCCATTTATAAGAGGAGACATACTGAAGGTCCTGAGAAACAGGTGATGGGTGGAGGAGGAGGGGGAGGGGGGGGGGTGGCCGAAGACAGATGCCACTGTGGCTGAAACAGAGAGAGCAAGTGAGAAAGAGAGAGCGGATTGCATGATCTCTGCATGTTTCCGGTGGAGTAATTTCTCAGAAGCACTCCTATTCTTATTTCACCATATGACCCCCTCCCCTAGCCCCACTCACACTTCCAGATATACACAGAGTGTACAAAACATTAGGAACACCTTCCTAATATTGAGTTTCACCCCCTTTTGCCCTCAGAACAGCCTCAATTCGTCGGGGCATGGACTCCACAAGGTGTTGAAAGCATTCCACAGGGATGCTAGCCCATGTTGAGTCCAATGATTCTCACAGTTGTGTCAAGTTGGCTGGATGTCCTTTGGGTGGTGGACCATTCTTGATACACATGGGAAACTGTTGAGAGTGAAAAACCCAGCAGCGTTGCAGTTCAAACCGGTGCGCCTGGCACCTACTACAGTACCGTAAACTGTTCATAGGCACTTACATTTTGGCACACATGCATCTATAAAATGTCTTAAAAATCCTTGTTTAACCTGTCTCCTCCCCTTCATCTACACTGATTGAAGTGGATTTAACAAGTGCCATCAATAAGGGATCATAGCTTTCACCTGGATTCACCTGGTAAGTCTATGTCAGGGAAAGAGCAAGTGTTCCTATTATTTTGTGCACTCAGTGTATGTGAGTATAGAAAATGCATATGATCTGTGTATTCCTAACAATTACTTTTACATACAGTACCAGTAAAAAGTTTGGACACACCTACTCACTCAAGGGTTTTTCTTTATTTTTACTATTTCCTACATTGTAGAATAAATGATGAAATAACACATATGGAATCATGTAGTAACCAAAAAAGTGTTAAACAAATCCAAATATATTTGAGATTCTTCAAAGTAGCCAGTCCATGATGACAGCTTTGCACACTCTTGGCATTCTCTCAACCAGCTTCATGAGGTAGTCACCTGGAATGCATTTCAATTAACAGGTGTGCCTTATTAAAAGTGAATTTGTGGAATTTCTTTCCTTAATGCGTTTGAGCCAATCAGTTGTGTTGTGACAAGGTAGGGGGGATATACAGAAGATGGTATTTTTCCAAAATAAGTCCATATAATGGCAATAACAGCTCAAATAAGCAAAGACAAACATCAGTCCATCATTACTTTATTACATGAAGGTCAGTCAATACGGAAAATGTCAGGTTTCATCAAGTGCAGTCGCAAAAACCATCAAGCACTATGATGAAACTGGCTCTCATGAGGACCGCCACAGGGAAGGAAGACCCAGAGTTACCTCTGCTGCAGAGGATATGTTCATTAAAGTTACCAGCCTCAAAAATGGGCAAATTAACTGAACCTCAGATTGCATCCCAAATAAATGCTTCACAGAGTTTCAAGTAACAGAAACATCTCAACATCAACTGTTCAGAGGAGACTGCATGAATCAGACCTTCATGGTCGAATTGCTGCAAATAACCCACTACTAAAAGGACACTAATAAGAAGAAGACTGGCTTGTTCCAAGAAACACGAGCAATGGACATTAGACCTGTGGAAATCTGTACTTTGGTCTGATGAGTCCAAATTTTAGATTGTTGGTTCCAACCGCCATGTCTTTGTGGGACGCAGAGTAGGTGAGCGGATGATCTCTGCATGTGTGGTTCCCACTGTGAAGCATGGAGGATGTGTGATGGTATGGGGGTGCTTTGCTGGTGACACTGTCTGTGATTTATTTAGAAAATAAGGCACACTTAACCAGCATGGCTACCACAGTATTCTGCATCAATATGCTCTCCCATCTGGTTTGTGTGGGACTATCATTTGTTTTTCAACAGGACAATGACCCAAGAAGGAGAGTGATGGAGTGCTGCATCAGATGACCTGGCCTCCACAATCACCCGACCTCAACCCTATTGAGATGGTTTGGGATGAATTGGACCACAGAGTGAAGGAAAAGTAGCCAACAAGTGCTCAGCATATGTGGTAACTGTTGGAAAAGCAGTTCAGGTGAAGCTGGTTAAGAGAATGCCAAGAGTGCAAAGCTGCCATCAAGGCAAAGAGTGGCTACTTCGAAGAATCTAAAATATATTCTTTATTTATTTTTATTTAACTCGGCTATTCAGTTAAGAACAAATTCTTATTTACAATGACGGTCTACCAAAAGGCAAAAGACCTGCGGCGACGGGGGCTGGGATTAAAAATAATAATAAAAAATAATAAAAATATAGGACAAAACACACATCACAACAAGAGAGACACCACAACACTACATAAAGACAGACCTAAGACAACAACACATGACAACACAGCATGGTAGCAACACAACATGGTAGCAACACATGGTAGCAGCACAAAACATGGTACAAACATTATTGGGCACAGACAACAGCACAAAGGGCAAGAAGGTAGAGACAACATCACGCATAGCAGCCACAACTGTCAGTAAGAGTGTCCATGATTGAGTCTTTGAATGAAGAGATTGAGATAAAACTGTCCTTTTTGGGTGTTTGTTGCAGCTCGTTCCAGTCGCAGCTCGTTCCAGTCGCAGCTCGTTCCAGTTGCAGCTAGCTGCAGCGAACTGAAAGGACGAGTGAACCAGGGATGTGTGTGCTTTGGGGACCTTTAACAGAATGTGACTGGCAGAACGGGTGTTGTAAGTGGAGGATGAGGGCTGCAGTAGATATCTCAGACAGGGGGGAGTGAGGCCTAAGAGGGTTTATAAATAAGCATCAACCAGTGGGTCTTGCGGCGGGTATACAGAGATGACCAGTTTACAGAGGAGTATAGAGTTGCAGTGATGTGTCCTATAATGAGCATTGGTGGCAAATCTGATGGCCAAATGGTAAAGAACATCTAGCCGCTCGAGAGCACCCTTACCTACCGATCTATAAATTACATCTCCGTAATCTAGCATGGGTAGGATCATCTGAATCAGGATTAGTTTGGCAGCTGGGGTGAAAGAGGAGCGATTACGATAGTTTTGTCTTCACTATTATTATACAATGTAGAAAATAGTAAAAATAAAGAAAAACCCTTGTGTCCAAACTTTTGACTGTGTGTGTGTGAAAGTGTGTGCCTATCTTATATCCCTCTCCTCTGTGAGGGCATGTGATGTTGGATATGAGCGTGGCCACCATACTGTTCATTCTCCAACATCCTGTTCCCATTACCTCTTGGATAGGAGTTTGAAACAGGCTCCTATCAACACGTTTGATGCTCTTCCAGGCAAATAAGAAATATGTTATTTCTCTTTCTCTGCCTCAGACAAACATATTTCTCCAGCATCTACCAGTGCCACGGAGTGATGCTAGATTAAAGAACAGGCCAAGTGGATGGATGTTCGATAACGCAGGCTTGATTCCTGATACTGTGACAATCCTCATATTCTTCTGTCCTTTACCCCGTACTGACTGTGTGTGTGTGTTAAATCCTTAAGAGCAGATACGCACCCATAACATAATAATACAATACCCATCCAAATGAATCAGTTTATTAAGCTAGACATATCTGCTGTTTTTCAGTTTTTTTGCATGAGCCGTCTCTCAATCCACTGCATCCGCCTATGTCAGCCTTTTGAACCTGCGGTGGAAAGTGTCAGAGCTACAGCGCTGTTTGTCAGACCAGGAGACAGTCTTCTAAAACGTCAGTACCATAGAACGGTTTGGCCAACTAGGTAAGGTGTTCTCTGTTTTGCTCTACGACAAAGTTCTTCTGAAAGTAACCTGGTACTGCTTTAAAAGATAAGTTCACAGCCATACGTCATTTTTTTTTAAATACTGGTTGACTTGACCAATACGGTTGCAGACTTAAGACTATCATTATTTTAGGAGATTGAATGAATTATGTATGCATTTGCTGTGCTGCTCCCAGAGAGGCCAATTCCAGGAGATTCCATTCAAAAAGGGTTGATTCTGTACTGGGTAGTTCTCTCTCTGGCCCTCTTTCTTTCTTTACCAGACAATCTTTGATGAATGGGTCGTTAAAGTAACATTAGTCAGTGTTTGTGTGTGTCTCCAACATGAAACAGCGCAGATATTTCAGAAGAGTAATTCTTGGCTGCGCTCATGGACAGAAATGTGCAATGGCGAGCCTTTGACTACATGCTTTACAATCAAGGCCAAGGTCACATCCACTCTGTGTGCTACAGAAGTGTGGTTCGATGGTGATCTGTTCAAAGACTATTCTCCTGAGCGTGTATAACTGTAAGTAATTACTGGTATGGACATTGTGTATATGGGGTCATTGTGAAGTCAGGTTTGGTCTATTCAGTGGAGTCTGTATAAATCCAACATCAAAGATAGTAAGATGTAATGGACTCAGGCACATGGTGATCATTGACAATCCTGATTGCATCCACATAACAGCGTCCATTGGGTCTGAAGTCCTTTACTCAGTGGTCATCAACAGCTACATAGAGAATGGAATGGGCAGCACTTCAAAGGACGAGCTTCGGACCTTAGCCTTCTTCATCCTCCAGTATGGCAAAATCAGTTAAATTGAAAGCCATAAACAGAACACACTTTGTGATCAGAAACTAAAAGAGCGTGTCTGTCTCTTAATCCCTGTTAGTGTAACACTGTAGATCCTGCTGCCTGACCTCTCGCTAACCCCCTCCACTGTGGAGAGCAGAGCGAAAGATGGCCAGGTGTGTGTGTCGCTGTGTCTACCACACCATTGTAGCCAACTAATCCCTCAATCACAGAGGGAGGTCTGTGGATGATGGATTTACCCCCTCTCATCTCTCATCATCCCATCCCCCCCTTCCTCTCTCCATCTTCGCCTCCATCCAAAGCTATAATTCGGCTTTGATTAATAAATGGATAAAAAAAAGATACATGATAAAGGAGGGATGTGGTGAAGGATGGATGGAGAGGGCAGGTAAAAGGACAGGGTGAGAGGAGTGGAGGAGGAGAGGCGAGAGGACAGGTTTTAATCAGAGTGAGACCAACGTCACAGCTTCCTGGGAGAGACAGCTCTTTTCTGTGGAAGACAAGAGAAGTAGAAAAAATGATTCTGTGTGAAACACCTGCTGTTTATCCCGCCACTGCTTATCTGTCACCTTCTCTCTCCATTTATCCCGTTCTTACAGGGTTGTGGGGCCCCAGCAGAGAAGTTTGATAGAACTTATTTTTCAGCATGGACTTGAATAACTGTTAGTCATATATTGAAGTATAGTATGTTCATACATGTTCTCAAACTGAATTACTAGACCCAACAATCCTACACTGAACACAAATATTGACAAAGTATTTTTAATGTTCCTTGTTGTGATTAATCAGAAGTTATTGTGCTGACAGGTTAGGGTGAGACATGGGGAACATAACTGACCCTTGGCTTTATATCAGAAGGAACTGGCTCAACAGTCCAATCAAAGTGCACAAAAACAATGTATGGGTGTATTTCCCAAACGCGCACACCCCCTCACAATATGGATCAACAGCAGATCAAATTTCAAAACATGCAACAAGGACCGCATAAATCAGAATGGTACGACTGTTTATTTTCACGTCTTTACCTGAAAATTAAAAACCTCGACATCTTGGCAAAGAATGTATTGAGACAGAATGTATTGAGACGCAGCTCAAATCTCAGATGACTACATACTTTCTCTATGGACCACTAAAACAAGACTAACTTCAGCTGATACTCAACCATGAACTACTGTATAGCCTATACAATGTGTGGCTCTCAATACAGTCTTTTATTCACTAACATGTCTCAGGAAAGTGTGTGTGTTCAATGACAGAAGAGCAAAGATGGTATACATTGAAATAATAGCACAATATAACAGTGTAGATAAAGGAGAAATCAAGTTAACGTACGTATGAAGAACCTGACTGCATGGCTAACAAAGTTTATTTGGTATTCAGAAAAAAGCAGTAGGTTTGAATGTAGTATAATTATGTTTACGGTATCATTGTGTTTCATGTGAGGCACATTCTAGTTTCCATAAACTTGATAAATGATTTCAACTGTGTGCGTTAAATAAGAAACCGAGTAGATGGAAAGGGATAGTGTGGACACTAGGTTCTGGGACACCTAAAAACAGCTTCACAATTAAGCAGCTTGTGATTGTGAACACATAACCTTCAACCTACCATTTGGTGAAGTTGTGCAAAAATAAAACATTTGAAACATGAGTGATGTCTCGTGCCCGCATTCTCACACACACGTGCAGGATTTTAAGACAGGCCACCAGTGTGTCCTGGGATAGGTTGGCGAGTTCACACAGGCTCCGTCACAGAGAGACCCATTCGTCTGTCCGTCAATCTGTCTGTCATCTGATTGTATCGCACTGCTAATAAAAAACAATCCTAGGTTCATTAGTTTCCAGGCTTCTCAGAGTGTCATTGTCCATCATAATGTCCTTGTGAGGTCCCAGGCAGAGCAAAATCAACTCAAAGTCCACCTAGGCCCACAGGCCCTGGGTGGCTTATAATCTGGTAAAGGAGCTAAACCACAGAGTTACTGCTGGTCAGAACCAGGAAGTGGAGCCAGTTATGTGACTGTAGATGTAGTGAGTCTAAAATAGTCCTTGGGCTTTGATCTCAGTCAGAGTTCTGATTGGTCCATTCATAGGCTGGAGGAGTGGGCGGGGCGGTAAGCCCCATTCACCTAAAATACACAGGGACAACACATACAGTAGATCAAATCAAAAGGGCATTGTCATTATGAGGTTAGACGTTTTTCGATCAGGTTACACACAGCACTGTGTGTGCAGTAGTCAGCCGAAAGCATTTTGACTGCAAAATCCAGAGATGTTACCAAAAAAGGCAATGAAAGCATTATGAAAGATATTAAAGAGCCATAGTATAATTCTCTCATTCATTTGTAGGCCTGGTTTGCCTCTGATTTAGTTAGATAACTGCAGTGACAAATGGAGTTTTGAGTAGAACACAAACCTGAATAAATATACAAACCGGCACATTCCAACTAAATGTCTCTGGATAGGAATGACTACTGAGTAAACAACCCTTCTATATAAAGCAGTGGCGGTTGATGCTGTTCAACATTAGGGAGGATTTTTTTTATGAGCATGGCCTTATTTCTATTACAGCATATTGGATGACTGTCATTCATATTCCATTCACCCAGCTCAATGTAACAGTGGTAGGTTTAGGCTAGTACATTATACTTGAATTTGCCCTATACCCATCATGAGGTTGCTACAACCTAGCCTACAAATGAAAGTTTATAACGTAGGTGCACAGATCGAGACAAATTGGAGTAATTAAGGTGACAAACATTCAATACCACCTTGCACACTCTTGCCTGCATCTAGATGATCTGGTGTGTAATCATTAGTCCAAACAAAACAAGAGTTTATTTTGGACAAATTCAGGTAGGTCCCTCCTCGTTTCATTTTCTTCCATTTAAGAAATATTTTCCAACACAATCAGCGGAATGAATACACCCCTGATCACCCACAGTTCACTTTCATAGCAGCCACATACAGCATTCATCACTCTGCTCATTGTATAATTCCTTCTCGCATCTATGCAGTCTCCTCCTCTCATCGCTTGTGGACTTCAGTACACAACACAACAGCTGTCTGTAAACAGGCACAAAAACATCTCCAAGCAAAACCTTCATACCATAAATGTTAATCGCTACACAGCCTACATCATTGTCACCATATTAACATTAAAGTCAACAAACTGGAATTAACACATTAGTAAACCCACTACCCGATCCATGTGTACAATCACACAGTACAGTGTACAGCAAGCAGTTGCACCGTCAGTCCCAGTGGCAATAAATTAATAAAACTAACAGCGAACCTTAACTTGGAAGAGTTGCGGTGTTGGATAGCCTTAGCCAGCTAGCTAACATAAAAAGCATTCCTCTCCGAGTGAGGTTGTTGAGTTGGGTAAATTAGCTGCATTAGCTACGTATGTGAAATGTAAACTAAGATAAAATATACAACGAAATATAGCTAGCTCTCCCTCTGCTGCTTCACCTGAATTGTTAAACTGTTCAACTATTGTCTTTCTCCCTCAGTCAACAACTCACCACACTTAATGCACTGCAGTGCTAGCTAGCTGTAACTTTTGCTTTCAGTACTAGATTCATTCTCTGATCTTTTGATTGGATGGACATGACGTTAGTTCATACTGCAAGAACTCTGATATGTTGGAAGGAAAATAGCAATCCTCCGGCTACACCATGGTGCTACCCTAGAGGGTGCTGTTTAGACTACTGTAGTGTTTTAATCAGTTATTTGGTGATGTGAATATACACTGAGTATAACCCCCCACCCCTTCTCTCAGAACACCCACAATTTGTCAGGGCATGGACTCTACTAGGTGTCGAAAGCATTCCACAGGGATGCTGGCCCATGTTGACTCCAATGCTTTCCACAGCTGTGTCAAGTTGGCTGGATGTCCTTTGGGTGGTGGACCATTCTTGATACACACGGGAAACTTGAGCGTGAAAAACCCAGCAGCGTTGCAATTCTGGCACCTCTGTCTCGTCCCGACACATTCATTAGTATGGGACAGCTGGAGATCCAATTTCAATGTTGTAAATGTCAGAGACAGACAAAGTTTATACAAATATCCGCTATTGAAAACTAAAGGTTAGTCTAAAAGAAATGTTAGATAACATCTAGATGGTTTTTAGAAATTGCCTAGCTGGGTTGATGAGACAGTGGATTGCGCAGTCAGATGGAAAAGAGTAAATAGCCATTTTAACATCATAGATTTAGCCGGTGGCAACTTGTGGAATAGACACTGGCTGGAATGCGGTTAACCAAATCAGCATTCAGGATTAGATATTTGCGTGGTAGAATCCAATTGCTATAGTTCATTCTTACATGTTCTACATAGTAGCTGCTTTTGAAAGCAAAAGTCGAAGTGAAAATATTTTTGGCATTGTTAAATTCTATTTTCATAATGGCAAGCTAGGACTGATGGTTTGGTTAGCTAATCTAGGTGGTCTGTGTGTTTACCACGACAACTACTGTAGCCATCTAATTATCTTGCTAGATACTCCAGTGGATGCTAACCACATTTCTAGTGGCAAATTTGTTAAATTATAGCCATGGTATAAAAGGGATAATCAACTCGGGGCTCTATGGATTCTCTGGAAAATAATGCAACTCCAGCGTGTGATTGACTATGCCTTACATAGACTGACCAGGTGAAAGCTATGTTATGGAAAGACCAGGTGTTCTTTATGTTTTGTATAAATCAGTATAGTTTTATCTAAAAAGGATAACTTTAATGTTTTACTATTTTTAGGTCCTCCCCTTCCTCTGAGGAGCCTGCACTGATATAAAGTCATTTATGGCAGTGTTCTTCTGGTACATTATTGTAACGGTGGACATCTCACTGTTCCCGTTTTTCTCCCTTAGAAAGTGGTAAACAGGCTGGTGCACAATAATACTCTGTCCACAGCCTTGTGGCTAAATCCAAATGGGACCGACGCTTGGATCATTTGAAGGGCTAACGCCAGCCGCTCTGCAGTTGAAGGCAGATACTGATGCACTCATAGGCCTGGGTAGTGAGGGGAGAGACTGAGCTAGTTACCATAGTTAGCAATAAGAGCCAGAAGAAGTGCAACACCAACTCAACTAATCTACAGTCAGATAGATCCATAATGGAGCCTCCACTTCAAAAAGACATTCCCTACTAAATATAATCTAACCCAGCCGACCCAGGCAAAACAAGGACAATCTAACCCAGCCGACCCAGGCAAAACAAGGACAATCTAACCCAGCCGACCCAGGCAAAACAAGGACAATCTAACCCAGCCGACCCAGGCAAAACAAGGACAATCTAACCCAGCCGACCCAGGCAAAACAAGGACAAGAGAAAGATCAGCATAATCAAGCACTCTAGCTTACAAATTAACCAACAACCAAAAAATACAAAAAAAAGGAATGATAGCATCGTTTCCCCTCTCTCTGGCTTATGTCAACACAAGATCAAATAATAGCCATTGTGTTACTCTCATTCCTTTTCAGTTCTGCTTTCCATCTGATTAAGGTTGATAACTCTGGATGACAAATTGAGTAGAACACACAGACCTGTGTAAATATACTAACAGGAATATCAAGTGTTTACATCCATCTTATATGGATAGACGGCAGGTCAGAGTGGGTGTTGTCTCAATAAAACATCTGGAAAACAATGGGTACAATAATATCCACGTAGCGAGAAAGACAAAATAAACAAGCTACTTAGTTTCATTTTAAGGGCTTCATCTTAAATACAGTACAATATATATTATCTAAGGGCATGCAGTTTACAGGCTATTGTAAAAACAGCCCAGAGGATAGCATACATATTACTCAGGTCAAGGATATAACCATAGAACACAGAGTGGAATGTCCCTAAGCAACATAAACTACTACAACTTCACAGTCCTGGCAATGTGCTGTTTAGGGGAACCCACTTTATGCATTAAAACTTTGACATTAGATAAGGTATGAGAGAGGTCCTCCTCATAGATTCATGACCTTTTGGTCATAGTGCTGTACTTCATTGTCTCACTGTTGGTTGGTCTACCTCTTTTGCTCTACCTCTCGCCCCTGCAGTATAATTAATCAACTGTAGTGTTCCCCATGGTAATTCCCAAAGAGCCGTGTTTCCCGCCTCACGTTTTCAGGGACTATTTTTAGTGAGCAGGCCCAAAGTAACTTCCTATTGCTTTTCAACCACCCTCACTGCTTTTTTAAGAAACAAAAACCTTTATTTAGAAACCATTTAATGACATTTTTGTGATTCTGTGACCAGTAACCTTGGAATAACCCAGGATAAATAATTAAATTAACATTCAACTAAATAACAATTCCTGTTTCATTTCCAGTGATGGATCACACCCATTACAACAAATTGACCAAACTGCCATCACCATTAAGTTCTTTAGACGTCTTGGGTTTACTCAAAAGTATTTGCAGAACAGTTTGCTGTTTCTTTTTGCAGACAATTGGGTATTTTCAACCTGACAAAAATAGTCTGAAGAAGATAAGTTACATTTTAAATCGTAACACACAAGTGCAGCACTTAGGATCTGATACAACGTGGGAATATACAGTGCATTCGGAAGGTATTCTGACCCGTTCCCCTTTTAAACATTTTGTTAAGAATGATGGCGGCCACTGTGTTCTTGGGGACCTTCAATGCTGCAGAAATGTTTCGGTACCCTTCCCCGGATCTGTGCCAATGGACAATTCCTTCGACCTCATGGCTTGGTTTTTGCTCTGGCATGCACCATCAACTGTGAACAGTTTTATATTATCACTTAAGAGAATTTAAACTAATGAATATATGTACATAAAACATATATTTATCTGATGTTGAGTCTAAATGGATCTGAAGTTTCAGTGGTGTGTATTGGTTCAGCTAACTTCCTGTTCTGAGCACAGTATTGTAATATACTTACAGGTGAAAAATGTTTTTATTTTAAATAAAATGACATAGAAAGCGGCACCAGTGCTTTTGACATAACTTAAATGCATTTAGACAGGTGTGTGCCTTTCCAAATCATGTCCAATCAATTGAACTTACCACAGGTGGACTCCAAGTTGTAGAAACAAGTCAAGTCTCATAGCGGAGTGTCTGAATACTTATGTAAATAAGTCGTGTTTTATTTTTTTTATTTTTTTATACATTTGCAAAGATTTCTAAAAACCTATTTTTGCTTTGTCATTATGGGGTTTTATGTGAAGATTGATGAGGACAAAAATTGTATTCATTCATTTTAGAATAAGGCTGTAACGTAACAAAATGTGGAAAAAGTAAAGGGGTCTGAATACTTTCCCGAATGCATTGTACGCACAATTCTGAATGCTTGAGTGAATGCTTCCACGTGTGTGTGCGTGCATGGAGCCCTGCAGATGCACGTCAACAAGGCTAGTAAAGTAGACAGAGTGGTGTTTGTAGGCCCTCACCCGTGCGTCGTACTCCAGGACGAAGGGGGGGATGTCTATCTGTTCAGGCAGAATACAGGTGAAGAGCTGCTGGAGGGTCTCTACATGATGGACCTTCTCTTTCATCCCTGACACACTGAATCTTGTAAAGAACCAGGTGGACACCTGACACACAGAGAAATTAACATGATAAGATACATCGGGAAACACTGGTAATACTGGAAATAGCAACAACAATGTGTGTGTGGTCTTTGTTAGTCCTGTGTCCGGATTGGGAAACCTGCCCTAAAGGCTCAATTGTAATACTGGTTTGTTTACCAAGCATGGATGCGTTTTGGCTGAAGCATTCCTCTGTGTTTAAGTGGTAGTTTATTGAAACTAATTTACGTCTCCCTAAAAATCCACTTATTAGGTTTGATTGAATATCGCCAATAGACTTCCACTCCACTCTTTAGTAGCTCTGCCTCCCATTCCAAACCGTTTAAATCCATTTACCACAATGCCTAGCCCCATCAGTCATACACACAACTCCTCTAAGATCATGGATCCTTAAAAATCGACCAATTATAATATTGCTACACTGTGTGCCTTGTCCCACCTAAAGGGCTGTGGGCGCACGTGTGTGTGGAGTCATACAGTTCTAGGTCAGAAAAGGTTGTGAACTAGACAGAGCATTGAAAACACAGTGGTGTCAAAGCAGCCAAAGAGATTGTTGCATTGTACATACACTGAATACATATACTGCATGTACAAGGTATTGGTACAGTATATACTGGGGTTGGGGTTCCAGTCAATTCTGAAAGTAAACCAAATTCAATTTTTTTTTTTTATGAAATGTATTCACAACTGTAAGTCGCTCTGGATAAGAGCGTCTGCTAAATGACGAAAATGTAAATGTAAAAATGATGTACATATCCCAACAATGCTTTGTAGACACTGTAGTATACAGTGCATTCAGAAAGTATTCAGACCCCTTGATTTTTTCCACATTTTGCTACGTTGCAGCCTTATTCTAAAATGGATTTTTTTTTAAATAAGAAAATCTATCTACACACAATAACCCATAATAACAAAGCAAAAACTGGTTTAGAAATCTTAGCAAATGTATTAAAAATGAAAAACATAAATACCTTATTTACATAAGTATTCAGACCCTTTGCTATGAGACTTGAAATTGAGCTCAGGTGCATCCTGTTTCCTTTGATCATCGTTGAGATGTTTCTACAACTTGATTGGAATCTACCTGTAAATTCAATTGATTTGGACATGATTTGAAAAGGCACGCACCCATCTATATAAAGGTCCCACAGTTGCCAGTGCATGTCAGAGCAATAACCAAGCCATGAGGTCGAAGGAATTGTCTGTAGAGCTCCGAGACAGGATCGTGTCGAGGCACAGATCTGGGGAAGACTACCAAAACATTTCTGCAGCATTGAAGGTCCCCAAGAACACCGTGGCCTCCCTCAGTCTTAAATGGAAGAAGTTTGGAACCACCAAGACTCGGCCGCCCAGCCAAACTGAGAAATCGGAGGAGAAGGGCCTTGGTCAGAGAGGTGACCATGAACCCGATGGTCACTGACAGAGTTCCTCTGTGAAGATTGGAGAACCTTCCAGAAGGACAACCATCTCTGCAGCACTCCACCAATCAGGCCTTTATGGTAGAGTGGCCAGACGGAAGCCACTCCTCAGTAGGGCACATGACAGCCCGCTTGGAGTTTGCCAAAAGGCACCTAAAGGACTCTCAGACCATGAGAAGCAAGATTCTCTGGTCTGATGAAACCAAGATTGAACTCTTTGGCCTCAATGCCAAGCGTCACGTCTGGAAGAAACCTGGGACCATACCTACGATGAAGCACGGCGGTGGCAGCATCATGCTGTGGGGATGTTTTCAGTGGCAGGGACTGGGAGACCAGTCAGGATCGAGGGAAAGATGAAAAGAGCAAAGTACAGAGAGATCCGTGATGAAAACCTGCTCCAGAGTGCTCAGGACCTCAGACTGGGGCAAAGGTTCACCTCCCAACAGGACAGCAACCCTAAGCACACAGCCAAGACAACGCAGAAGTTACTTCGGGACAAGTCTCTGAATGTCCTTGAGTGGCCCAGCCAAAGCCCGGACTTGAACCCGATCGAACATCTCTGGAGACCTGAAAATAACTGTGCAGAGACTCACCCCATCTAACCTGACAGAGCTTGAGAGGATCAGCAGAGAACAATGGGAGAAACTCCCCAAATACACGTGTGCCAAGCTTGTAGAGTCATATCCAAAAAGACTTGAGGCTGTAATCACTGCCAACGGTACTTCAACAAAGTACTGAGTATAGGGTCTGAATACTTAAGCAAATGTGATATTTCAGGTTAAAGAAATATATACGTTTGCAAACAATTCTAAAAATCTGTTTTGCTTTGTCATTATGGGGCATTGTGTAGATTGATGAGGAAAAAAACTATTCAACACATTTTAGAATAAGGCTGTAACGTAACAAAATGTGGAAAAAGTCAAGGGGTCTGAATACTTTCCGAATGCACTGTAAATACATTTTACAGCAATGCCTTGAACACACAGTAGTATAAATACATATAACAGAGTTTGGGGAAGCAGAAAAAGGGAGGTACTGTACTTTACCTTGGAGCGAAATGAGGGGTGTACAAAGTAGAAAGCCCTCAAGTTCTTCTTAAACCTAGAATATAAAACAAAGCAAAAAACATCAACTACATCAAATTTTATTTTTCACATACACATGGTTAGCAGATGTTAATGCGAGTGTAGCGAAATGCTTGTGCGTCTAGTTCCGACAGTGAAGGAATATCTAACAATTCCACAACAAATACCTAACACACACAAATCTAAAGGGATGGAGTAAGAATATGAACATATAAATATATGGATGAGCGATGACCGATGGGCATAGGCAAGATGCAATAGAATACAGTATATACATATGAGATGAGAATGCAAGATATGTAGGCATTATTAAAGTGACTAGTGATTCATTTAATAAAGTGGCCAATGACTTCGAGTCTGTATGTAGGCAGCCCCTCTGTGTCAGGGATGGCTGTTTAACAGTCTGATGGCCTTGAGATAGAAGCTGTTTTTCCAGTCTCTCGGTCCCAGCTTTGATGCACCTGTACTGACCTCTAATTCTGGATGGTAGCGGGGTGAACAGGCAGTGGCTCGGGTGGTTGTTGTCCTTGATGATCTTTTTGGCCTTCCTATGACATCGGATGCTGTAGGTGTCCTGGAGGGCAGGTAGTTTACCTACGGTGATGCGTTGTCATACCAGGTGGTATTGCAGCACAAAGGATGCTCTCAATTGTGCATCTGAAAAAGTTTGTGAGGACTTTAGGTGACAAGCCAAATTTCTTCAGCATCCTGAGATTGAAGAGGCGCTGTTGCGCCTTCTTCACCACACTGTCTGTGCGGGTAGACCATTTCAGTTTGTCAGTGACGTGTACGCCGAGGAACTTAAAACTTTCCACCTTCTCCACTACTGTCCCGTCGATGTGTATAGGGGGGGGGGGGGGGGTTCTCCCTCTGCTGTTTCCTGAAGTCCACAATTATCTCCTTTGTTTTGTTGACATTGAGGAGCGAGAGGTTGTTTTCCTGACACCACACTCCGAGTGCTCTCACCTCCTTCCCGTAGGCTGTCTCGTCGTTGTTGGTAATCAAGCCCACTACTGTTGTGTCATCTGCAAACTTGATGATTGGGTTGGAGGTGTGCATGGCCACGCAGTCATGGGTGAACAGGGAGTACAGGAGGGGGCTGAGCATGCAACCTTGTGGGGCCCCAGTGTTGAGGATCAGCGAAGTGGAGGTGTTTCCTACCTTCATCACTTGGGGGCCACCAGTCAGAAAGTCCAGGACCCAATTGCACACGGCGGTGTTGACCCAGGGCCTCAAGCTTAATGATGAGCTTGGAGGGTACTATGGTGTTGAATGGTGAGGTGTAGTCTATGAACATCAGGTGGAGGTGATATGATCCTTGACTAGTCTCTCAAAGCACTTCATGATGACAGAAGTGAGTGCTACGGGGCGATAGTCATTTAGTTCAGTTAGCTTGCCTTCTTTGGTACAGGAACAATGGTGGCCATCTTGAAGCATGTGGCGACAGCAGACTGGGATAGGGAGAGATTGAATTTGTCCGTAAACACACCAGCCAGCTGGTCTGCGCATGCTCTGAGGACGCAGCTAGGGATGCCGTCTGGGCCAGCAGTCTTGCGAGGGTTTACACGTCTTACTTACGTCGACCACGCAGTCCTTGCTAGCAGGCCGCGTTGGTGGCACTGTATTATCCTCAAAAGCGGGCAAAGAAGGTGTTTCGTTTGTCTAGAAGCAAGACGTCAGTGTCCGTGATGTGGCTGGTTTTCTTTTTGTGGTCCTTCATTTTCTGTAGACCCTGCCACATACGTCTCGTGTCTGAGCCATTGAATTTTGACTCCACTTTGTCCCTATACTGACATTTTGCTTGTTTGATTGCCTTGTGGAGGGAATAACTACACTGTTTATATTCGGCCATATTCCCAGTCATCTTTCCATGGTTAAATGCAGTGGTTCGCGCTTTCAGTTTTGCGCGAATGCCGCCATCTATCCAGGGTTTCTGGTTAGGGTAGGTTTTAATAGTCACAGTGGGTACAACATATCCAATGCACTTCCTTATAAACTCACTCACCGAATCCACGTATAAATTGATGTTATTCTCAGAGGCTGCCCGGAACTACAGAATTAATAATTCACTGACACATCCCTATTAGCTAGCATGTTACATAGTTGTCATTATTATTGTAATGATTACTTATATTTGTGCTTATTGAGAAAAAAAAACAGCAACATAAATTTAAATATGTCCGGAAAGAAAAGAGTGCAATTTTATAAAACAGACAAACGTCCATGAAACTGCTGGAAATGTAGCAGTTCTCTCAGACCAAGGCACATGGTACTCCCCCCAAAAGAAAAATTGCCCCAAGGTCATCCAAGAGCACAGAAACCTGCACACACAGAAACACAAACACACAACCCTCTACCCTTTCCCACGCCATAGACTACCGATGTACTTGCAATATCAATACACTAAACCTGCCTATGTAAACTCCCATGTAATTACATGGTTTTAGTCCCATTTTATATAATGTGGAACAAACCCATCATCTTTTGGAAGTACATTGTGTTCATAGTAACCACCCACAGCCAGTACAGGCTTATAGGGCACTTGAGAAAACCGCCCCAAGCAAATAACCATTTAACCAGTTTCATCAGTGTTCTGGGAGACCTAGAAGACACCACAGGAAGGTAGAATATGGCCTTGTTTGGGCCTGGGACAATCCTTAAAGGCCAAATTCTGACCTATCTGTCTCCATAGAGGAACAGCCTCTCACTCCTTCATCTCCCCTGCCAGACAGGTTCTTGAGGTTCTCTTCTTGGGTCTAGGCCTAGGGAAAGAATAGTCATTTCCAAAACACGTCTCTGCTAAGTCAAAAAGCCAACTCTAAAGAACTGACCAAAACAGAGTTCCTAATGTAGTCTGTACTTTTTATACAGTAGGGTTTCCCCAAACTCGGTCCTGGTGTTCCCCCTGAGTGCACATTTAGTTTTTTGCCCTAACACTACACAGCTGATTCAAATGACCAACTCATCATCAAGCATTGACTATTTCAAATCAGCTGTGTAGTGCTAGGACAAAACCAAAACTTGCACCCGGGGGGGGGGGCAGGACAAAATTTGGGAAACCCTGGTCTAGAGCATTCCCTTATGGGGGCCGCAGGGATTCTCTCATGGGGATCACAGCTTGCTCATCACAATGCTTGGGAAAAGAAGTAAGCGGTGCCAAGAGTTAACAAACATGTTATTATTGGTGTAAACTCAGTTGATCTACTAATAAGTGAGATTACTTTCCGTTAGATCATAGGAACACTAGATCAAACCCCCAACAGATTTTTCAATGACTACAAAAACTAGCTTCAAAGACTGGAATCTCCGTTGTCACAAAAGAAGAAGTTATGTGGTATGTCCAGAGGCTGACAGTCAATATCTCCCTCTATATTTCTCAGAATGACTGGGTGAAACTGCCCACTGCTGAGGAGATAGTGTGGGTGGTGCTGCCTTATCTACGGCTGTAGGGTTGAGGGTGAGAAGCCATCTGGTATTCATTGGCAGTATGTGGTTTTCAGCTCCAGTCCAGTGTGATGGTGTGAGTAGACAAAGAAAAACTGTTTAGTGGTTGACTCAAATAGAGGCACGCAAGGTCAGGGTTGTATAGTGTTGACATTGGTACTGCTCAGTGTATGGTGCTTTTCTTAGTCTTGACAGAGATGAAGGGAGATTTATTTTAAGTCACACAGAACCTGATGCCGTTTTCTTCAATTGCACATGAAGTTCAGTCATGGCTGATTGCTGTCTGCAACAGGCTGTTTGTTCAGTGAAGGTTGTAGCGCTGGCAGGAAATGCTAATGCTTTCGTAATGTTAGCGTCTCTGATTTGGGGCGCCTCACTGCCAAGGCTTTCTGGGAACCTTCTCCGAGCTCCTTGGCAGTGTGAACAATATATTTGGATGCTATACAAAAAGGTGATAAACCAGCACTGGTCAATGAAACGAAACGAAACTCAGGTCTTACTGGAGGATGAGCCAACTGTACTCGCTAAAGAACAAACTACAACTGACAGCTCATAGAGCCCATAACAATTTCATGGTAAAGCCTCATTCATGGAAAGGACTTGCTGAAGACCAACTTCATCTTACGCGTTCAGATTTGATTCGCACATCGTATCTGGTAACAAACAGTCTAATTGTCTCTATAGCCTTCAGTTAATCTAGCTCTCTCTCGCCTCACTAAATCAATAAAACGCATGGTGTATGTGTCTTACTTGGCATCAACAATCTCGTAGAGCTTCTTAAGGAATTCAGGGTCCAGATGGTTATGTTCTCCGGTCAGAGTGTGGAAGTAAACCATTGCATACTCCTTCACTGTGATGTGGTCCATGACATGGATGAAGTACAGCAGGGCCTGCAGTGGAGACACATGGTGGAGCGGTCACGGCTTTCACACAGAGCAACAACATTCACCTGTATTCTATTGCACCACTAAAACTGTAACGTTCGTGATCTTTCCTGCGAATGAGGCCTGGTACCTTTTCCATGTCGATGAGGGTCACAGGAATATTTCTGCCAACAAGAACCATCACCGTCCTGCCACACATGTCAACACCTGTAGGAACACACACACACACACAATCACAGATTCTGGCCCAGTGGCCTGCCAGTGTTACTACACTGCCTCCTAGAGCAGACATGGGACAATTACACTCACTGAAACAGGAGGGTGTTATGAGCCCTACTTTATAATATCGCTATCGCTGAAAAATAAATACAAATGAATGAACCAAAGAACTAAATGAAACCGTGGGAACAGAGAGAATGAGGCAAGAGACAGTAAGAGAAAGAGGGAGAGCAGGAGATCCTGAGTGGTGCAGTGGTCTAAGGAACTGCATAGGGTTGGTCCTGGTCAGTCCTTGGATGGGAGACCAGATGCTGCTGGAGGGCCAGTAGGAGGCACTCTTTCCTCTGGTCTAAAAAATATCCCAATGCCCCAGGGCAGTGGCCCAGGGCAACCTACACACTGCCCTGTGTAGGGTGCCGTCTTTCGGATGGGACGTTAAACGGGTGTCCTGACTCTCTGAGGTCATTAAAGATCCCATTGCACTTATCGTAAGAGTAGGGATGTTAACCCCGGTGTCCTGGCTAAAATCCCAATCTGGCCCGCATACCATCACGGTCACCTGATCATCCCCAGCTTACAATTGGCTCATTCATCCCCCTCCT
The DNA here is from genome assembly GCF_965601325.2 of Salmo salar. Taxonomy (NCBI): domain Eukaryota; kingdom Metazoa; phylum Chordata; class Actinopteri; order Salmoniformes; family Salmonidae; genus Salmo; species Salmo salar. The sequence continues at coordinate 32,641,846 of NC_138315.1, read as the reverse complement.
CTCCCCTGTAACTATTCCCCAGGTCGATGCTGTAAATGAGAACGTGTTCTCAGTCAACATACCTGGGGGAAAAAAATATATATATATAAAAATCTCAGTGATAGAGGCGTCACTACAGACCCTGGTTCGATCCCAGGCTGTATCAAAACTGGCCGAGATTGGGAGTGCCATACAGCGGCGCACAATTCTCCCAGTGTCATCCGGGTTTGGCCGGGGTAGGCCGTCATTGTAAATAAGAATTTGTTCTTAACTGACTTGCCTAGTTAAATAAAGGTTAAAATAAATATGAGAATGAGAGTGAAAGTAACATCCTGTCATGACCACAGAGGCCATTTCATTACTGGCCATTTTTAATCCTGATAAAGAAAAATGAGAAAACGAATGATCTCCCCCTTGATGAGCTGGAAAAAGGATTTCCATCTCCAACACACACAAACAAAACACGCACGAACACACACTCTCTCGACTCACCAGTTTGATATAAGGCTTTCAGTGCTGCTATGTCAGACAAGTCTTCTGCCCTGGCTCGACATAACCAGCGGTTATAACTGCGACAACAGCAGAGGTTAACACATTATGTCAACACTCAGTATTGTACTGGCTTAGGGTGTACTGTAAATGTTGGTAAAACTAGGGTATAGGATGCATACCCTAAAGACCAATGTCACAAAATAAAATAAGATACTTTTTCAAAGTATTGTATTTAATTAAAATACATTTGCAAGTAGCTGGCTGAACAGAAACAACATTCTCTAACAGTTACAGAAACGTCTTACTTGCTATGACTGTGATATGTTGGTGTTCATCTACCTTCGTTAAATGCACTGTCACTCTGGATAAGAGTGTCTGCTAAATTCCCAAAATGTAAATGTGAAAATTAACAACTGCAAAGCACACTGGGTATTGGCATTGGCCTTGTTTCGGGGCAGAGCTCATTAGAATTATACTCAGCATACTTGGCAATTGTTCATTTTTACATATACATTTTGTTAATTTAGCAGACACTCGTATTACACCAGTGCCATCAGACTTTTGATACCAATGTAGGGTGAAAGGGGGCCATACAATTGTGAACCACTAAAAAATAAAATGGTATAGAATTGTATTTTGAAAATACAAATTACAGCTTTCGAAAGTATCTTGTTACATAATACATTGGAGTGTAGTTCAGCTCAGTGAAATAAAACATATAAAACACTCAGAAGTAATTCAAATACGTAACAGAAATACTGCCCATCTCTGTACACAAGATGTGTTAAGCTCACTTTCTCTGATGCTGTTTGTGGATGGTTGCGTCAGACAGCTGGCCCTGCAGGATGAGTTTGCGCTGTTTGTCCACATCTCCCTCCATCCGGGCAAACGCATGATTCCCCACCTGGCCCAGGTCTGAGTCCAGAGTCTCCTCCTCACAGTCATCTACCCAGTACACATCATTCTATGAAAACTACTTCCAACTCTAAAATACATACAGTGGGGGGAAAAAAGTATTTGATCCCCTGCTGATTTTGTACGTTTGCCCACGGACAAAGAAATGATCAGTCTATAATTTTAATGGTAGGTTTATTTGAACAGTGAGAGACAGAATAACAACAAAGATATCCAGAAAAACACATGTCAAAAAAGTTATAAATTGATTTGCATTTTAATGAGGGAAATAAGTATTTGACCCCCTTTCAATCAGAAAGATTTCTGGCTCCCAGGTGTCTTTTATACAGGTAACGAGCTGAGATTAGGAGCACACTCTTAAAGGGAGTGCTCCTAATCTCAGCTTGTTACCTGTATAAAAGACACCTGTCCACAGAAGCAATCAATCAATCACTCAGATTCCAAACACTCCACCATGGCCAAGACCAAAGAGCTCTCCAAGGATGTCAGGGAAAAGATTGTAGACCTACACAAGGCTGGAATGGGCTACAAGACCATCGCCAAGCAGCTTGGTGAGAAGGTGACAACATTTGGTGCGATTATTCGCAAATGGAAGAAACACAAAAGAACTGTCCATATCCCTCGGCCTGGGGCTCCATGCAAGATCTCACCTCATGGGGTTGCAATGATCATGAGAACGGTGAGGAATCAGCCCAGAACTACACGGGAGGATCTTGTCAATGATCTGAAGGCAGCTGGGACCATAGTCCCCAAGAAAACAATTGGTAACACACTACGCCGTGAAGGACTGAAATCCTGCAGCGCCCGCAAGGTCCCCCTGCTCAAGAATACATATACATGCCCGTCTGAAGTTTGCCAATGAACAGCTGAATGATTCAGAGGACAACTGGGTGAAAGTGTTGTGGTCAGATGAGACCAAAATGGAGCTCTTTGGCATCAACTCAACTTGCCGTGTTTGGAGGAGGAGGAATGCTGACTATGACCCCAAGAACACCATCCCTACCGTCAAACATGGAGGTGGAAACATTAAGCTAAGGGGGTGTTTTTCTGCTAAGGGGACAGGACAACTTCACCGCATCAAAGGGACGATGGACAGGGCCATGTACAGTCAAATCTTAGGTGAGAACATCCTTCCCTCAGCCAGGGCATTGAAAATGGGTCGTGGATGGGTATTCCAGCACGACAATGACCCAAAACACACGGCCAAGGCAACAAAGGAGTGGCTCAAGAAGAAGCACATTAAGGTCCTGGAGTGGCCTAGCCAGTCTCCAGACCTTAATCCCATAGAAAATCTGTGGAGGGAGCTGAAGGTTCGAGTTGCCAAACGTCAGCCTCGAAACCTTAATGACTTGGAGAAGATCTGCAAAGAGGAGTGGGACAAAATCCCTCCTGAGATGTGTGCAAACCTGGTGGCCAACTACAAGAAACATCTGACCTCTGATTGCCAACAAGGGTTTTGCCACTAAGTACTAAGTCATGTTTTACAGAGGGGTCAAATACTTATTTCCCTCATTAAAATGCAAATCATTTTATAACATTTTTGACATGCGTTTTTCTGGATTTTTTTGTTGTTATTCTGTCTCTCACTGTTCAAATAAACCTACCATTAAAATTATAGACTGATCATGTCTTTGTAACTGGGCAAACGTACAAATTCAGCAGGGGATCAAATACTTTTTCCCCCCCACTGTAACATACTCTCAATGTTGTATCAACAAATATAATTTTTCAAAGCACTGCTGTGAAAAGCCACACAAACACACAAAATAAGCATGAAACATCACACTTCACATGTTCACTGGTTGTGAAACCGGGCCGGTCTCTCCGGTGTGTTTATTTAAATTGTCTAGTGTCTAGACCTTGGGCTGTCCTTTCCAGTCCTGAGTCATCCAGCCCAAGGCAAGAGAAACAGCTCATCCATGGCCCCTCTGGATTAGGCGGAATATGTGTGTGTGTGTGTTGATTCCAGTGTTTGTCATTGGGCCAGACTCACACACAGCCTGTTTGTCTTGGATCAACACCTCTGGGCCTGGAGCCCCATATGAACAACAGTCATCAAAAAAGAGGTACACACAATCTTGATACTAACACAAACATACACATGGCTAAAATGAACACAAGTGGCTAAAGTACACCAGTTCAGTACTATAGTTCAGTCCACAAACGCATAAAAAAAACAAAAAAAAACACCCTTACTGAAAGAGAAACATATTCAATACCCCAAAAAACAAGAGGGAGGCCATCTTGGATTCCTTTATTGAAGACATAGTGCCTTTTGTTATGTTCCAGCCTTATTCTAAAATGTATTAAATTGTTTTTTCCCCCTCATCAATCTACACACAATACCCCATAATGACAAAGCAAAAAACAGTTTAGACATTTTTGCTAAATTTATAAACATACCTGTATTTGTGGAGTTTTTCCCATTGTTCTCTGCAGATCCTCTCAAGCTCTGTAAGGTTGGATGGGGAGCGTTGCTGCACAGCTATTTTCAGGTCTCTCCAGATATTTTCGTTCGGGTTCAAGTCCGGGCTCTGGCTGGGCCACTCAAGACATTGAGACTTGTTCCGAAGCCACTCATGTGTTGTCTTGGCTGTGTGCTTATGGTTGTTGTCTTGTTGGAGGGTGAACCTTCGCTCCCAGTCTGAGGTCCTGAGCAGGTTCATCTTTCCCTTGATCCTGACTATTCTCCCAGTCCCTGCCGCTGGAAAACATCCCCACAGCATGATGCTGCCACCACCACCATGCTTCACCGTAGGGATGGTGCCAGGTTTCCTCCAGACGAGACGCTTGGCATTCAGGCCAAAGAGTTCAATCTTGGTTTTCATCAGACCAGAGAATCTTGTTTCTCATGGTCTGAGAGTCTTTAAGTGCCTTTTGGCTTCAGTCTGGCCACTCTACCATAAAGGCCTGATTGGTGGAGTTCTGCAGAGATGGTTGTCCTTCTGGAAGGTTCTCCCATCTCCACAGCAACTCTGGAACTCTGACAGAGTGACCATCGGAATCTTGGTCACCTCCCTGACCTAGAACCTTCTCCCCCGATTGCTCAGTTTGTCCGGATGGCCAGCTCCAGGAAGAGTCTTGGTGGTTTCAAACTTCTTCCATTTAAGAATGAGGGAAGCCACTATGTTCTTAGGGACCTTCAATGCTGCAGAAATGTTGTCATACCCTTCCCCAGATCCTTCGACCTCATGGCTTGGTTTTTGCTCTGACATGCACTGTCAACCGTGGAACCTTAGACAGGTGTGTGCCTTTCCAAATCATGTCCAATCAATTGAATTTACCACAGGTGGATTCCAATCAAGTTATAGAAACATCTCAAGGATGATCAACGAAAACAGGATGCACCTGAGCTCAACTTTGAGTCTCATAGCAAAGGGTCTGAATACTTAACCTACATAAGGTATTTCATTTATTTTATTTTGAATATATTTGATAACATTTCTTACAACCTGTTTTCACTTTGTCATTATGGGGTAGTGTGTGTATATTGCTGAGGAAAATGTTGTATTTAATGCATTTTAGAATAAGGCTGTAACAATGTGGAAAAAGTCAAGGGGTCTGAATACATTCCGAAGGCACTGTATGTCCTCCTTTCTGCAGTTACTGCACCTGCTCATTGGAAAATATTAAATCAACAGGAAGACATGCTTAATTTAACAATTTGATGGCTCCTAATGCCTTCCAATCTGACGTAAGATCCCTCACTCGGTATGTGTGCGCGCGCGCTTGTCGAGGATATGACTGAGATGTTCCACTGACTCGACTATGACAGATCATCCTCCATTCTTCTCCTATGTCCACTGAGTGTTTCTCCATGGACACAGAACCTAAACTAGGCAGCACTAGCTAGTTCTGTTCAGACTCCAGGAACTACAGCTGCTGCACAGGACTGCTGGTGGTAGCCGGTCTATTATCACCATTTGATATTTGAGATACTTCAAAGTAACCACCCTTGGCCTTGATAGCATCTTTGCATTCTCTCAACCAGCTTCATAGAAAGCATTTCAATTAACAGGTGTGCCTTGTTAAAAGTACATTTGTGGAATTTATTTCCATCTTAATGCATTTGAGCCAATCAGTTGTGTTGTGACAAGGTAGGGGTGGTATACAGAAGATAGCCCTATTTGGTAAAAGACCAAGTCCATATTATGTCAAGAACAGCTCAAACAAGCAAAGAAACGACAGTCCATCATTACTTTAAGACATGAAGGTCAGTCAATCCAGAAAACGTCAAGAACTTTCAAAGTTTGTTCAAGTGCTGTCCCAAAAACCATCAAGCACTATGATGAAACTGGGTCTCATCAGGACCGCCATAGGACAGGAAGACCCAGAGTTACCTCTGCTGCAGACGAAAAGTTAATTAGAGTTACCAGCCTCAGAAATTGCAGCCCAAATAAATGCTTCAGAGTTCAAGTAACAGACACATCTCAACATCAACTGTTCAGAGGCTGCGTGAATCAGGCCTTCATGGTCGAATTCCTGCAAAGAAACCACTACTAAAGAAAGAAGAGACTTGCTTGGGCCAAGAAACACGAGCAATAGAGATTACACTGGTGGAAATCTGTCCTTTGGTCTGATGAGTCCAAATTGGAGATTTTATGTTCCAACCGCCGTGTCTTTGTGAGACGCAGAGTAGGTGAACAGATGATCTCCACATGTGTGGTTCCCACCGTGAAGCATGGAGGAGGAGTTGTGATTGTGTGGGAGTGCTTTGCTGGTGACACGGTCTGTGATACATTTACAATTCAAGGCACACTTTACCAGCATGTCGACCACAGCATTCTGCAGCGATACGCCTCCCATATGGTTTGCGCTTAGTGGGACTATCATTTGTTTTTCAACAGGACAATAACCTAACACACCTCCAGACTGTGCAAGGGCTATTTGACCAAGAAGGAGAGTGATGAGTGCTGCATCAGATGACCTGGACTCCACAATTACCCGACCTCAACCCAATTGAGATGGTTTGGGATGAGGTGGACCGCAGAGTGAAGGAAAAGCAAGTGCTCAGCAACACTTTTTTGGTAACTACATGATTCCATATGTGTAATTTCATAGTTTTGATGTCGTCACTATTATTCTACAATGTAGAAAATAGTAAAATAAAGAAAAACCCTTGAATAAGTAGGTGTGTCCAAACTTTTGATTGGTACTGTACATGGAATGGAAGAGGTTACTATGTACTATGATAAACATATTGAAACCATATTCAGTTTTACAGCTAGGAGATTAGTTGCACCTAGTGGGTTGTGGGAAATGTAGTCTTACCTTCCAGACTGCCTGGTTTCTCAGCGATGCGGATCTGTCTCTCTGGGACTACAGGCTCACCCTCCGAGTTGCCAATGTCGGCAGGGATTAGGGGCAGGCTGGCGCGCTCCTCTTCCTCAGAACGAGGGTAGTAGAGAGGAAGCAGCTTCCTGTATGTAGGCTAAGACACATATACAAAAACGAATGTTAAACACACATATATAAAATAATGCCACACACCCGCACATGCTTTCTAACACAAAAACCCTCAGTTTCCCCAGACTGATATAAAAATAATAAACGTACTCTCCTTATCAATAAAATAGTTGGTCTGTTGTGTCTGCCATCTTTTGACATGAATAATTACCTCATACTGGAACACTCATGTCATCTTTGAAATATTTTACGTTCTCTACGAATAACAAATTAGTGAATAATCACAATAAACCATGGAAACATGGCCTTTGAAACACATGCTCCAAACATTACCTTGAGTTCAGTTACACTCCAGAAAATGTTGGTTGCCCTAAGAATAAGCCAGTACATTTACGTGCACATAAACCTAGGAATGTGTAAAACATGGAAGGTATGTGCAGAAGAATATAAGAACACACCTCTTCCATATCCGTCACAGCGAACACCACCATCTCTATGCTCTTTCCATGGTTCTCGAGAAACCGGCGAACCGTTCCTGCAAAAAAAAAAAAAAAAAAATGTTACACACTCCAGACACAGTCATATGTTTCACATAGGTCAGGGGTCATGGATGAGTTATGAAACATCATGCCAGTATGAATAGTTGCAAGGCTGGAAAGTGTTGATTGTTTGAAATATCTGGGATTAAGTATTGATTCTGAATCTTTTGGAAAGCATATTTATTATATTAGAAAAACAGTTAACTATAAGCTTTGTTTACTACACAGATCTAATAATTGTTTTACTATATCCATTTAAAAGGCCTTAGTAACCTGAATGCAGCATCCTATCATAGACTATGGTGACATCATCTACCAAAACACAACCAAGACCTTACGAATTAGATGTAATTTATAACAAATCTTTGCCGATTCATTATTGGATGCAATTATAAGACACATCATTAAACAATGTATGAATCACTTACTCAAACAGAAGACAACTGCATTGGTACCAATTTATTTTGAAATCTATCAACTTAAAAATGGCCCTGTTTATATATTAAGGAACACCTAACGATACAAGACTCACAGTACTGCTTTCGACACTTCATGAGATTGGCATAAGATCTTTCAGATACAAACTGACTGGAATCAATTACCTATAGAAATCAGTACATTAATAATCACTAAATTAATATAAGAAAGCCCTTTTTTAAATGCGAAGAACAAACTGTTTTTAGCTAACAAAAACATCACCATGTGGAGATTTTTGTAAATATATATACACACACACATATATACAGAACAAAAATACAAAACGCAACATGCAACAATTTCAACTATTTTTTCCAACGAGTTCATATAAGGAAAATCAGTCAAATTAAATAAACAGAAATACTCCTCAGTTTCGTTAGCTGTCCGGGAGGCTGGTATCAGACGATCCCACAGGTGAAGATGCTGGATGTGGAGATCCTGGGCTGGCGTGGTTACATGTGGTCTGCGGTTGTGAGCCGGGTGGACGTACTGCCAAATTCTCTTAAAAACGATGTTGGAGGCGGCTTATGGTAGAGAAATGAACATTAAATTCTCTGGCAACAGCTCTGGTGGACATTCCTGCAGTCAGCATGCCAATTGCACACACCCTCAAAACGTGAGACAGCTGTTGCATTGTGTTGTGTGACAAAACTGCACATTTTAGAGCGGCCTTTTTATTTTCCCCAGCACAAGGTGCACCTGTGTAATGATCATGCTGTTTAATCAGATTCTTGATATGCCACACCTGTCAGGTGGATGGAGTATCTGGGCAAAGGAGAAATGCTCACTAACAGGGATGTAAACAAATTTGTGCACAACATTTGAGAGAAATAAACGTTTTGTGCTAATGGAACATTTATTGGATCTTTTATTTCAGCTCATGAAATATGGGACCAACACTTTACATGTTGCGTTTATATTTTTGGTCAGTATTTGTATGCATGCATATATACATATCAGGGATGGGAAACTGGCAGCCAATTTCCAAAGACTAAAAATAAATATATATACACCCAGTATATTTTTCTCTCCACCCCATGGCAAAATGAGTAGAATTGCATGAAATGTGTTATAAAAATGCAAAATGTCCTCTACACCCCTTGGGGGGGGTTGTATTGGTAGTTGTAGCAGTAGTTGTATTGGTAGTTTAATTGATATTTGTAGCAGTAGTTGTATTAGTTATATTGGTAGTTGTAGCAGTAGTTGTATTGGTAGTTTAATTGATATTTGTAGCAGTAGTTGTATTAGTTACATTGGTAGTTGTAGCAGTAGTTGTATTGGTAGTTTAATTGATATTTGTAGCAGTAGTTGTATTAGTTATATTGGTAGTTGTAGCAGTAGTTGTATTGGTAGTTTAATTGATATTTGTAGCAGTAGTTGTATTGGTAGTTTAATTGATATTTGTAGCAGTAGTTGTATTAGTTATATTGGTAGTTGTAGCAGTAGTTGTATTGGTAGTTTAATTGGTAGTTGTAGCAGTAGTTGTATTGGTAGTTTAATTGATATTTGTAGCAGTAGTTGTATTGGTAGTTTAATTGATATTTGTAGCACTAGTTGTATTGGTAGTTTAATTGATATTTGTAGCAGTAGTTGTATTAGTTATATTGGTAGTTGTAGCAGTAGTTGTATTAGTTATATTGGTAGTTGTAGCAGTAGTTGTATTAGTTATATTGGTAGTTGTAGCAGTAGTTGTATTGGTTATATTGGTAGTTGTAGCAGTAGTTGTATTGGTTATATTGGTAGTTGTAGCAGTAGTTGTATTGGTTATATTGGTAGTTGTAGCAGTAGTTGTATTGGTTATATTGGTAGTTGTAGCAGTAGTTGTATTGGTAGTTTAATTGGTAGTTGTAGCAGTAGTTGTATTAGTTATATTGGTAGTTGTAGCAGTAGTTGTATTGGTAGTTTAATTGATATTTGTAGCAGTAGTTGTATTGGTAGTTTAATTGATATTTGTAGCAGTAGTTGTATTAGTTATATTGGTAGTTGTAGCAGTAGTTGTATTGGTTATATTGGTAGTTGTAGCACTAGTTGTATTGGTAGTTTAATTGATATTTGTAGCAGTAGTTGTATTAGTTATATTGGTAGTTGTAGCAGTAGTTGTATTAGTTATATTGGTAGTTGTAGCAGTAGTTGTATTGGTAGTTTAATTGATATTTGTAGCAGTAGTTGTATTAGTTATATTGGTAGTTGTAGCAGTAGTTGTATTAGTTATATTGGTAGTTGTAGCAGTAGTTGTATTGGTAGTTTAATTGATATTTGTAGCAGTAGTTGTATTAGTTATATTGGTAGTTGTAGCAGTAGTTGTATTGGTAGTTTAATTGATATTTGTAGCAGTAGTTGTATTAGTTATATTGGTAGTTGTAGCAGTAGTTGTATTGGTAGTTTAATTGATATTTGTAGCAGTAGTTTTTATTAGTTGTATTTGTAGATCAACAACTTTTAATTTGCTGTTAATGTAAGTTTTTGTTTTAAAATATTATTACTTAATTGTTAGTAGTTGCCATATTATTATTTTTTCTAAGTATTGTTTGTTTGAGTTTATTTCATATGGATACTCTTGAAAACGAGATGATGCATCTCAAGAGATCGCATCCTGCAAAATTTCTAACAAATAAATAATAGTTGACAGCCACATATGAGCTACTTAAAATGATGTGACATGGTGTACTGTACGCTACTGTATGAGAGATCATTATTAGTGAATGTGTGCTGTGTGTGTGTGTGTGTGTGTGCGCGTCTTACTGAAGGCGATGTGTGTGGCGTCCTCTAGTGCGTATCCTCTCTTAGTTGTGCTTACCACACAGAAGGCCACAGATGCCATGGCCTGCTCTCTGCAGAGACACAAACATCAGCTCTCACACAACTCCACATACTAACAGTACACACCACAAACCCCCATTCAATTGACAGTACAGTACACACCACAAACACAGTAAATAGCTTTTACGAAAAACATGAGGTTAATGGGCAGTAAGGGAGCACCTCATGCTCCACACAGACGTGTTATGTGGGGAGTAAACACTTGTGTGTGTGAACAAGCTGTGATGTAATCAACAGGCCTGCTGTCCCAGTCACACCTAGCGGAATGCAGCTAGCCAAATGAACACGAGGTGGAACACAGAACAATGTGATGTACTTATGCAATACAGTCAACTTCATGTAGACTAATGATGAGTTAATGTCTTACTTGGCGAGCTGCATGACGTTCCTATAGCAGCTGTACAGTGAGCTCTCAGCAGCTGTCCTGTACTTGGCTTTGTACTTGGGGCCCACCGTGTGGATAATAAAGCGTGCCGCCAGGTTAAAGCCTTTGGTCATTTTCGCCTCGCCTGTCCGACATCCTGTGGATAAGCTCATATACATGAATACACACATACAGGTAATACAGGAGTATATCCCACACAAAACACACAAATATAACATTCTTCACCATGAACAAAGGGATTTGCATAGCAACACACACAGCAACAAGACCCAATCTAACACTTTTTTTCCTGTTTGAATATTAGCAAGTGGTATAAAAAGCTGACAGTAATGTGTTTGTCTCCAGTGCTCACATTATGTTAACACATTACATTCATTTTGACAGCATAACACAAGGTCATGTTCAGTAGACACAAACCAATAGGAGAAGTTGGACAACGAAAATAAGCATTCTGATTGATCAAGTTGATATAGTACCTCATCCATGTCAAAATATTTTCTCTTGTTTTGTGCCGACTAAGTGCAACCCAGGCATGTTGTCCTTGACCTGATAACTCAGTGGTGCCCCCTACCGTTCAGTTTGAGCAGCTCATCTCGAAGCTCAGGCCCAGCGTGTAAGAGGATGCTCTCAGAGATGGGGTTTTTGTCCGTCAGAGTCTCGTTACTCGTGTTGACAATCGCTGTGCAGTTCAGCAGGGCCACATCGCCATTACTTGAGAGGAGACAGCAGAAAGAAAGAGGGTTAGATATTTTAAGTCTGTATTGGTCGTAGAGTATGAGGTTGGAGCTTGCGTATCTCGCTTTGACATTTATGGATGATTAACACAACAGTTTAAGTTTGACTACAGGTGTGTTTACTGAGTTAAAATCCTGCCAACAGGGCTTAGCAGGGCTCTACAGTGCGACCATTTTGCTCGCTTATGCGCCTAAATATTTTACTGTGCAACCTGGAATTTGTATTTAGGTGCACCAGTGTGCCTAGAAAAATGAAGGATTCTAGCTTTAACACCTCAAATATTTGTCATTGTGCTCCTAAATTGCTTTCTGTGCGCTTCCATTTTTCAACTTAGACGCACACGTGCTCCTTGTAAAAAAGGTCAGCGGATAGCCCTGCTTTGTCAAACTCTAAAAGGGGAACTACTCAAGCAGTTAAGTTGGTACTGAGTCATGACATCCTTAGGCTTATTTCTCAATGACTGAAGACTATGACAACCTTGACACGGGTTGTGCAGATCAGTAGACAGCCGAGCTACTGAAATAACAAAGAAGACGCACGATCAGGTTTACAGTGATGTTTCACTTCACTTAAATGCTGGAGCTAGCAAACAGCCAATGGACAAGTCATAATGATTTATTCCTCACTACATCGGCATAATCACAGCAGTACGACCTCAAAAAGGTTGGCTGTGAACAAGCTAAGTATTGTAGGCCTTGTTGTACACACCTGCAGGGGTTAAAGCAAAAATAAACCCCATGAATGAAACTTAAGTCGAGCTCAGATAGATTGTCTGCGGGGCCAAGTTAAACACCCCTTTCATGTAAAAAAAAAAGTAATGACCATCATACCTTTAGGGAAAAAATATCATTTTGTACATGTATTAAACAGAGTTTGACCAATTCCAGTCCTTTTCAATTGAAAATATACATAGATCCTAAAAATAAATAAAAAAATCTTCCCAAAAAAATCCATATGACAAAAATCCATCACAGTGACGGAGAACTTTAACCTCTGCACTTGGGGTTATCGTTGTTGATCCTTGCGCAAAGGGAGTGCAAGTCAATCAAGACACTGTGTCAAGTCCTGAAAAATCAGTAACAGAAAAGTGATTTTCCTAAGACCTGTGTAAAAAGGCCTAAGTTCAGTCGTCTGTTCCTTTAACAACAGCAGGAATGTGAAGAGGGCTTGAGGCCACCTGGGTACAAAGGTCTTACTGAGAGAATCCTACTAGTGGAACCTCTGGACACATCATGTGCTCAGCCTCGCTCCACAAAGAGGATTTATGAGGTAGGGTCTAGAATGCCCATGTGGAGAGAGTGAGAGAGTGGTGCATGGAGCAATAACAGAATCACAAGGCACAAGAAGCCAGGGATTCAACTTGAGAGAGCTTATTGCTGTCAACAAAGGCATTTGTTAAGAGTTTTGCGATTATGAATGTATGAGAAAATGAGAGACCAAATGATAGAGAAGTGGTATTAGAGATAGAGGTCCAGTCAGTGTGCGTACTCACTAGAGCACTATCTTCCTGTTGATGTCCTCTCTGTAGGGAAAAGGGGAGGGGAAGGCCTCCTGGCTGACCAGGCTGTCAGTGTACTCCTTCTCTGTCTCCTCTCCCTCAGGGTCTGGCTGCCGCTCCCAGGTGGACAGAGTCTGTACCTCCACAAACTGAGAGCGTGCTCCCAGAGGATCCATTCCTGCACTTCGCTGGCCTACACCTCAATGCTCCCCACTGCAAACAAAGCCAGAGAAAGACATTAAAGTGCATATATCAGTGTCCACTGTCCAAGATCCAAATAGGAGCAGCTATGACAAGGACCAGCAGACAGTCACAAGTGGTGAATACATGTGTGTTTACAAATGGTCTGGTGGTTTCAGTGTTCATCATTCAGTAGGTTAAAAGTAGCAATAACAACCCATTTTGTAGAGCAAAAGCATTTTAACACAATCAAAGAAAGGCTTTGTTCTGACAGCTTAAAAATACACTGAACAAAATCAAAATGCAGCATTTTCAAAGATTTTACTGAGTTACAGTTCATATAAGGAAATCAGTTTATTTCAATAAATTCATTAGGCTCTAATCTATGGATTTCACATGACTGGGAATACAGTTATGCATCTGTTGGTCACAGAAGTAGGGGCGTGGATAGGGTTGCACATTTTGCGGAATATTCAGAGGTGGAAACTTTCCACAGGAATATATCAGAATTAATATTAATACCATTTAAAATGTAGATGTTTATTGCATTGGATATATTTACCATATCATATGGAGACAGAAACATAAACATACCTTATAAGTAGACGTAATTGCAAATGATTAAATCCTTCCAAAATCAATAAATAAAACAATTCAGTTTTGAATTGAAATTTTATTAAATGAGTTGACTCTTCACTGAACAAAAGAAAGGGAATATTGAATGATCCCCAATGATCCATCGCATCTCCCAAAAACGTTTTCAACATACATCTGTAAAATTATAGTCTAGAAACTAAAGCTTTGGTTGTCTTCCTCTCAGGCTTCCATGTCTTCTCCCTGGACCTCTTCAATGTCCACCTCTTGAACATCAGACTGAGGCCTCATCTTCACTGTCACTTTCCAACCTTGTTGAGGATGGCTCGTTGTCAGGTTCAAAAATCCTCAAATTTGCCCGGATGGCCACCAATTTTTCAACCCTTGTATTGGTCAGCCTGTTGTGAGCTTTGGTGTGTGTGTTCCCAAACAAGGACCAGCTGCGCTCTGAGGTGGCTGATGGTGGGATTTGGAGGATGATGTAGGCAACAGGGGAAAGATCCTCAGATCCACAAAGTCCCTTCCACCAGGTGGCTGATGAGATATGTTGGCACGACTGTCATACTGTATCTCCATCCCAAAGCCCTTGCTTGGAAGTGTACTTCGCCAGACTGCCAAGAACCTCGCCCTCATCCAGGCCAAGGTGGCGAGACACGGTAGTGATGACACCATAGGCCTTGTTGATCTCTGCACCAGACAGGATGCTCTTGCCAGCATACTTGGGGTCCAACATGTAAGCTGCGGCATGTATGGGCTTCAGGCAGAAGTCTTCACGCTTTTTGATGCATTTCAGAACTGCTTGGAGCAACAGTGAAGTGGGCAGGGCAGTACAGATTTCTTCTCTTACATCTGCAAGCAGAGTCTGAACATCAGACAGGATGGCATTGTCTCCATCAATCAGTGCAATGGCTACTGCTATAGGTTTCAGGAGTTTCAGGCTGCTTACCACTTTCTCCCAAAATACATCATCCAGGAGGATCCTCTTGATGGGGCTGTCCATATCGGCAGACTGTGATACAGCCATTTCTTGGAGAGACTCCTTCCCCTCCAGGAGACTGTCAAACATGATGACAACACCACCCCAATGGGTGTTGCTGGGCAGCTTCAATGTGGTGCTCTGATTCTTCTCACTTTGCTTGGTGACGTAGATTGCTGTTGTAACTTGATGACCCTTCACATACCTAGCCATTTCCTTGGCTCTTTTGTAGAGTGTATCCATTGTTCAGTGCCACAATGTCCTTGAGAAGCAGATTCAATGCATGAGTAGCACAGCAAATGGATGTGATGTGAGGGTAGGACTCCTCCACTTTAGACCAAGCAGACTTCGTGTTCGCATCATTGTCTGTCACCACCAGTGCAAATACCTCCTGTGGTCCAAGGTCATTGATGACTGCCTTCAGCTCACCTGAAATGTAGAGACCGGTGTGTCTGTTGTCCCTTGTCTGTGCTCTTGTAGAATACTGGTTGAGGGGTGGAGATGATGTAGTTAATTATTTCTTGCCCACAAACATTCGACCACGCATAAGAGAGGATTACAATACAGTCTGCTTTCTCTATGATTTGCTTGACCTTCAATTGAACTCTGTTGAACTCTGCATCCAACAAATTAGTAGATAAAGCATGTCTGGTTGGAAGGGTGTAGGCTGGGTGAAGAACATTTAGAAATCTCTTCCAATGCACATTGCCTGTGAGCATCAGAGATGAACCAGTTGCATGCACAACTCGAGCAAGACATTCATCAGCATTTCTCTGACTACGTTCCTCCATGGAGTCAAAAAAACTTCTAATTCCAGGAGGACCATGAGCAGTTGCTATTGATAAGGTGTCTGATACATCATTTTCACCTCGAATAGAAGTAGAGGGACTTTTGCCAGAGGTTGCTTGTTGTGAGCGCCGAGGGAACTTTATGCACTTGGCCAGATGATTCTGTATCTCTGCCGGGGCGGCAGGTAGCCTAGTGGTTAGACCGTTGGACTAGTAAACGAAAGGTTGCAAGATCGAATCCCTGAGCTGACAAGGTAAAAATCTGTCATTCTGCCCCTGAAAAAGGCAGTTAACCCACTGTTCCTAGGCCGTCATTGAAAATAAGAATTTGTTCTTAACTGACTTGCCTAGTTAAATAAAGGTAAAATAAATAAATAAATAAATATATATATATATATATGGCACAGTATTTGCAAATGTACACAGCTTTTCCTTCTACATTAGCTGCAGTGAAATGTCTCCACACATCAGATAGTACCCGTGGTATTTTCCTGTAAAGATTAGAAAAAACGAGTAAAAATAAAAAAATACAACTCCATGTACAGATAAATAGTTAGGCAGTTAGATTAAACAACTCCTTTGTATGATGAATGTTTCAAAATGAAACATGTATGGCAACAGGTGAATTAACACTCCTCAATTAGCAGGCTCAAGCAAGCTAAAACCCACATGGTAGCAAAAACTAACTAGCAGAAATTGTTAACAAGTTAGAAATGATTTAAAAACACACTTTGCTGTAGGCTACTATTTACTAGTTAACAAAAAAAATCATGTATGTCATATAAAATATATTCACCCCACCCAGTATTGTAATCAAAACTTAACAGAAAGCATGTAGTCCTTGGCTCAGACAGTGTAGTAGTGTGGGCTCAAAAGCATCTCATTAGAGTGCATGATCTTCAGAATCAGCTGTACATGTGATGGAAGAATGCACTGCACATGTGATGGAAGAATGCACTGTGCATGCAGAGGGTTGCAATTCCATTGAATTGGGGATAGTTTAACCAAAATATGCCACAAGACCTAGAAATGCCTTATGTGTATCCGACAAAAAAAAGGTTAACTGTTACATGCTAAGGTTTTTTGATGAATTTAAGCAAAATTCCCCAAATTCCAGGGCTTAACTTAATTTAATGGAAAGTTTCTGACCCTTTGCAACCCTAGCCGTCTATCAGAAAACCAGTCAGTATCTGACGTGACCACCATTTGCCTCATGCAGCGCGACATCTCCTTCGCATAGTGTTTATCAGGCTGTTGATTGTGGCCTGTGGAATGTTGTCCCACTCCTCTTTAATGGCTGTGTGAAGTTGCTGGATCTTTTATTTCAGCTCATGGAACCAACACTTTACGTGTTGCGGTTACATTTTTCTTCAGTGTAGTTCTAGACAGTAATAAATTAACCAGTTTTAAGGACTTCTGTAACCTCTAGTCTACAACCTGACAAATAAAGCCTATCACCTAAATAGCATATGACACATTTGTCAGTAGACATTTTATTATGTTTGGAATATTCTGATTGCATTTTTGGTAGGTTAGGTGGCAGTTAGAGCAAACTGGGTGAGTATGGCAAGCAAGGTCTGACTCATTACTGTTACGTCAGTACACCTAAACAGACAGGGAATTTGAATTGACCATAAGGACTCGATGAAATGCAGAATGAAGATAAAGATATACTAGTTCATTTTCATAACTTGAAAAAAGTCTATATTTGTGTTTACTGAAGCATGGTCAAACATTTCCTCGTGTTTTTGCTTGTGCCATTACTCATATGTTATTACCATTTGAACGATTAAATTGGCCCCATTTATAGGGAAAACATCAAATGAGAACATAAAATGTGTCGTCATCACCAACCATGGAGCTCGAGTTCAGCAGACCATCACATATATTACCAGTGCAGCATTTGCTTTCGTTTTACTTTGATTCGCAAATAACCTGCTAGCACGACAGCAAATAGTAGCATGTCGAAAAGGGGAAGGAAATTCAATATTTATCTAGCTAACGTTAGGTAATCAGAAGAAACATTTACACCTACCCGTTTTCCTTCGTCCACGAATATGTTTTCTCCGAGCAGGACTGAATTACAAAAAGCATCGAATGCAGGGAGTCTTCATGATTTTGTTATGATCACAAACATGGCAAAACTTGATTTGATCAAGCCAATTCCCATCGCGCAGTCACGTTTACTATAGTTTGGTGAGTTCCTGATCAGCTGATTCACTAGGAAGAACCCAAACACTCATAACAATCCCTTCCGGAATAATGCCCAGGGACGTACAATAAATCCCAACATTTGTGTAAAACGCATAGTACAGCACTCAGAGGACCTATTAGAATTGCAGCTACCGGTAAGTAAATCCTCGAGAGCATTTTCTATATTGTAGGTAAATGTATGCATTTAGATATATGGTCAAATATATGGCATAGAGCAGAGATATTTTTTTATAAAATAAACAACAACACAAGAAGCAACCCCATAAAACAGACTAATGTAATAAATACAAACACTACTTAATGTGACTGATCGATAGTTCAATTGCTATTGAACAAGATTATAAGTACAATAATCATAACAAAATATTTAAAATATACGTATTTTCTGCCTCTCTGTGTCTATGTGTTTCTGTATTTTTTTTATTTTTTAAATCAGTCTATGTGTTCGACTACAATGTGTGTTTGATTAGTAGGGTCTTCCTCGTGTGCCCAGAAGACAGAACGGGTTTCCACTAGTTACCATAGCCCCCCAAAATATATATGGATATATCGTAAAAATTCATGAAAACACAAATACGTTTTTTGGTCTTAATTTAAGGTTAGGGTTAAGCTTTCTGAAGGCTTCGGAGCTTTCACAAAATTGTGCTAAAAAACGGTTAATTACTTGGAGCTTCATTATCGGTTCACGGTGCACATTAGGGACATCTGCTGGTCAACAATAAACAGCAGTGTATGATTATGAAATATACATTTTTTTCTCTGTACTGTTTTCATCAAAACTCCGTGGCTCAGCGGTAAATCGTTGACTTTGGTAGGGCCAGTTGGAACACCAGCAGGTTTACATAATGCTTCCATGTTTTGCTTTCAGGAGGACTATTTTTCTAAAACCCAATCTATGGCAATATTTCGGATGCTTAAGACATAAGCGATACTATACTAAATAAAACGATTTATTTGAACAACAATGCAGAAAGTGTGGTTTCACATACATTTATTTTAAATAGAGTGCCTTCAACAGTATTCGACCACATTACCCTCACGTCCCTGAATGTTTCATTGTTCCCTATTCTACCTGCTAAACTACCAATTAGGTGAAATTATATTTACAAAATCTTTGTAAGTACAGTGTCCAATAGAGGTCGGTGTTTGGTTTATTGTCATGCATTTCTCGGATCGCTAGCATGATGTGTATTCTTCCTCTCTCTGATCTTTCCTACTTTTCCCCATCCCTCTCTTTCGTCAGGGCTCTGACACGGTGCTGGAGGTGTTCAGTGTGTTGCCGAGGACGAGGTGGAGAGGGTGATGGCCAAGAAGCTGAAGAGAGCCAAGAAGAAGGCCAGGTAAGTCGCAGTGGTTTTTGTGACAGCCACGGCAAAAACCAGTCTGCAGATGTAGTTCAAGTTGGGACATTCGTCAAATATGTGTGGAATCTAATTCCAATCAAACTAAATACTTCAAATATTTATATATACAGTTATGTTGATTACATTTGTGAAATATAAAGGTGAGGTGCTGCTGCCCCCTCATGTGCAGGATGCAGAGGAGGAGGACACCCCAGAGCCTGTGGTGGAGAGGAAACTGGCAAATGAGATTGTGAGACTGACCAACATCAAGGCCTCTGCCAAGATTAGGTACACTCACACACTCAATCAACCAACCAACATTTTGTGTCACTTTATATCCTAGATGGGTGGACTGCCTGCTGTGTGCGGGTGGGGAGTTGAAGGTAGCCATGCTGCTCCAGAACAACACAGTGGAGACTTACAGCCTCAAGACGACTGACAAGAACCCCACGGGCACTAAGACCTCCAGGATCACCATGGGGGACCAGGGTGCCCACACATTGGCCTTCAGCTCAGACAACATTGCTGTCCTTTCCGCCTCTCCGGGGACACTGTCAAAGTCTGGAACAGGTGGAAACATCAGGTCACACAGCACTAGGATTGACCTGACCATGGGGTTTCACTGTATAAGTTAAATCTAGTTAATTAAAGCTTTAGGCTTTCCAGCATCTTTAAAAGTTTACATATATTATGACACCTAGACACATATTATAAGATGTTTTCTTCATTCTGATTGGGTGTCGTAACAGGAAGTTCCTCTCTGTCGCAGGTCTACCCTGCAGGTAATTCGCACCATGGCGTGTGAGTACGCCCTCTGCTCCCTGTTCGTCCCTGGAGACATGCAGATCATCCTAGGAACCAAGGTAACACACATGCATGCACACACTAACATACACCAAACTACTGCAGATGTGCATTATCCAGTATTGGACTATTGTGTGGAACTCAGGTTTACCGAGAGAGGACTCTAGTGCCCAAGCCTGTTTTATAATGAGCAGTGCCATTGAGGACTTTTGCCATGTTGGCGCTGCCCATGCTCTCACAGACGCCATAGTGGGACAGATACAATGATGTAATGTCTATGGGCTAACCTAGTCTGTCTCTCTCCTCTCCTGTCAGAGTGGTAAGATTCAGATCTTTTACTTGGCATCAGGAACCCTCCTGGAGACTGTCGATGCCCATAACGGAGCTCTGTGGTCCCTCTGTCTGTCTCCTGATCAGGTACTGTCTGTGTGTCAGGATCTGCCTGTCCATGTTCAACATCATCTACAATACATGTAGAGCATTCATGGATCTCATCTTCTAAAGTGCCAATCTCCATTACAACTCCAAAGGTCCCCTTATATGTAGACAAAAGCCCATGGACAAGTCCACATTTACAGAGTGATGCTGAGACTCACTTTAAAATGTACAGTAATGTCAAACAAAAACCAATGATTTAAAAGTTAAACAAACCATACAACTCTATGCACAATGATTACTTTGAACAATCTCCACATATTTTTTTTTACAAAAGCACATTTACTTGAAGAACAGTATGGAGATGCAAAGTTTGGATACAGAATGACATTACCAAACTTTGCATCTGCACTTTGTTTGACATACATTTTAAAGTCTCAGCATCACTCCGTTATCGTGGAAATGCCCCCATACAATACAATCATTCCCATTTGCTCTGTAATTATGTTATTTCCTCAGAGGGGGATAGTGACGGCGGAGTTTCAGCTGATTAAGGATGGAGAGGCTGCACAGAAGTAAGCCAAGCTTTATTCCTTCTGTTTCACATACTGTCAATAACACAATAATGCTGTTTTCTACTAGAGGCAAAGAAGTTCTGTTGTCCAGGCAGGTACTAGTGATCCCAGGCTGCATGGTGTTATTCAGGTGAGCTTCTATGGAGTGAGCCCTTGACTGGAGTTTGTGTTGACCCTAATCTAAGTGTGTGTGTGTTGCAGGAGGCTGACGGTGAAACACATGCGTACACTGCAGCTGGATGAGGATGTGTTGCGTCTGTGAAATATTCTCCTGACCAGAGATTGTTGGCTGTCTCCCTGCTGGACTGTACCGTCAAGGTTTTCTACACTGACACACTCAAGTTCTTCTCTCTCTGTATGGACACAAGCTCCCTGTGCTCTGCCTGGACATCTCTCATGTGAGTACCAGTACTCAATCTGGCAACCAATCTTAAACTAAAAACGAATGTAATGTGGGATGCTAGATGAATATAGAATGTGCATGGTTAAAGTTGCTGTGTGTTATGTGTGTTTAATCTGTCTTGACTCTGAATGTTACTTCTTCTCCACCTCTCAGGACAGTGCCATGATAGCAACCGGTTCTGCAGACAGAAACGTCAAGATCTGGAGTTTGGGAACTGTCACCGATCTATGTTTGCCCACGATGACAGGTACAGAAAATGTATAACCTAATGTTAATATGAATATATAATATACTGCCAGAACACATCGTCCTAAGCCGTCAGACATATGGTCAGTGTAAATGGCTTAATGTGGACGCTTTACCAACGATCTCAAATGATATCATTTAATATACGTTGGCTTCCCTCTCCCCATTTCCAGTAAAATATTTAATTTAATCTCCAGTTTCATAAACACTGTCCTAGTTAGCCACCTCTGACCGATGACATCACCCCATCTGCTCTTTCATGTCGCCGTTTTGTCATTTCTCATCTGCTTTCCTTTTCCTTCTCATTCTTTCTTTTCTCAGCGTCATGTACCTTCAGTTTGTTCCCAAAACCATCTGTTCTTCACAGCGGGGAAGGAAAAGAAGATAAAACAATGGGATGCAGTCAAGTTTGAGCACATCCAGACTCCAGAGGTGACATTCACTCCCATGCTGTTACATTTCCCATATGGAGATGAGGCCTAGAGTTCCATTATTAAAAATATTGATGATTGGCAAGCAATTATGTGACCTAAATGCGCCCTTTCCCATCTGAGTGACTTAATTTATTATTATTTATTTCAAACAGTGGAAGTATAAATGTGTGTTTTCTCTGTGTCGTTTCTCTCTCACTGACGTCTCGTGTCTCTCACAGATTCCTGGAGAGACCAAAAGCAGCACAAGTGGCGAAGAAGAACATAGAGACAGTCAAAGCTGTGTCATGACTTTACTTTCATTAATCTGATTATTGTTATTTATTTAATCATCTAACTATGTTTAATTGTTACCCAATTTAAATGAATCATGTAACAATTAACTAATTAGGATTTGGGGCACCACGGAAGAGGTTGTTTAACCTCTCTAGGGTATGTGGGACGAAATCGTCCCACTTAGTCAACAGCCAGTGGAATCGAGTGGCGCGATATTCAAATACCTTAGACATGCTATTACTTCAATTTCTCAAACATATGACTATTTTACACCATTTTAAAGACAAGACTCTCATTAATCTAACCACATTGTCCGATTTCAAAAAGGCTTTACAACGAAAGAAAAACATTAGATTATGTCAGGAGAGTACCCAGCCAGAAATAATCACACACCCATTTTTCAAGCTAGCATATAATGTCACAAAAACCAAAACCACAGCTAAATGCAGCACTAACCTTTGATGATCTTCATCAGATGACACTCCTAGGACATTATGTTATACAATACATGCATGTTTTGTTCAATCAAGTTCATATTTATATCAAAAACCAGCTTTTTACATTAGCATGTGACGTTCAGAACTAGCAAACATACCGAAAACTTCCGGTGAATTTACTAAATTACTCATGATAAACGTTCACAAAAAACATAACAATTATTTAAAGAATTATAGATACAGAACTCCTTTATGCAATCGCGGTGTCAGATTTTAAAATAGCTTTTCGGCAAAAGCACATTTTGCAATATTCTGAGTAGATAGCTCGCCATCATGGGCTAGCTAATTTGACACCCACCAAGTTTCGCACTCACCAAACTCAGATTTACTATAAGAAAAATTGGATTACCTTTGCTGTTCTTCGTCAGAATGCACTCCCAGGACTTCTACTTCATCCACAAATGTTGTTTTGGTTCAAAATAATCCATAGTTATGTTCAAATATCCTCTGTTTTGTTCTTGCGTTCAAGACACTATCCGAACGGTGACGTGCGGACGCGTATCGTGACAAAAAATTTCCAAATATTCCATTACCCTACTTCGAAGCATGTCAAACGCTGTTTAAAATCTATTTTTATGCGATTTTTCTCGTAAAATAGCGATAATATTCCGACCGGGAGACTGAAAATGTAAAATGGCCTCTTCACGTCTCATTGTTCTCAGATCGACCACTATCCAAATGCGCTACTGTTTTTCAGCCATGGGCTGTAAAGTCATCCTTCAACGTTCTGGCGCCTTCTGAGAGCCTACGGGAGCCTTAGAAAGTGTCACGTTACAGCAGAGATCCTCTGTTTTCGATAAAGAGAGTGTAGAAGGCCAAGAAATGGTCAGAGAGGGCACTTCCTGTACAGAATCTTCTCAGGTTTTGGCCTGCCATATGAGTTCTGTTATACTCACAGACACCATTCAAACAGTTTTAGAAACTTTAGGGTGTTTTCTATCCAAAGCCAATAATTATATGCATATTCTAGTTTCTGGGCAGTGGTAATAACCAGATTAAATCGGGTACGTTTTTATCCGGATGTGAAAATACTGCCCCCTACCCTAGAGAGGTTAAAGAGTTACCATCTCCCGAGTTAAACTCTATAAGGTATATATCTATTACATCAATAAACAGTCATCTTATTAATCATTACCTCATATCATCATTCTGAACAGTCGTAAACTCAAGCATCTGCAAAAACTCCAGCCTTGCTCATGATTCAGTGCTACACAAATTGGTTTAATTATTTATTTACTAGCTAACTAAATAATTACACAGAAAAAACATACACACTTGCTACATGAGACAAAGGTCCCTAGCGGACTTTCACAATATGGCTTTTTATCCAACGACATGGAGAGAGAGAGAAAAAGACACTTATCGTCAATACATTTCAGGACTTTTCTCACATTAATCATATAGTTTGCACACGAATGGGCGGCAGAAATCATTCATGTATTTACGTATGGGTGTCTTTGTCCGGCATGTAGTCCTGAACAGAACTACAGAGTTCACTCTGTTCCATTCGATCCTGAAGCTGCTTATTTGAAGATAAGCCAGCCGTGCCGATGGTTCCAGTCAGGTGATGAGAGTAGCGTACTACAATGATTTGACAAGGGTAGTAGGATGGTTTGAAGAGTTCAAGATATTTTAGTCAGGACAGCTAATCAGCTGTACCAGTGATTGTCTGAGAGGGTGTGTTGTCCTCTTCCTCCTTGTGTTGATAGTCAGGATTTGACCCACGATGAACATGAGCTGCAGCTTGCCGTCTCTCTGGTCTAAAGGAAGGTGAGTTTATTTCTTCACCTCGTGTTGAGGTTCAAAGTACCAACCATTTCAAATGTGTAGCTACCCGACTCACGTTTCCTGGTCAATTGTTCATTTCGTTACCAAGGCTCGAGGGGACAGCTCCGTCTGTCTGACACGCTCTCCGACCTCACTCGGGGCATGGCTACCTACTTATGCACAGTTTATAGGAGATAGATTCTCTTATACCTCCTAAAATCACATTCCTATCTTAACAACAATACTTTAAACATTTTTCATATTACATGTGTAACCGATGTGAAATGGCTAGTTAGTTAGCGGTGGTGCGCGCTATTAGCGGTTCAATCGGTGACGTCACTCGCTCTGAGACCTGAAGTTGTTGTTCCCCTTGCGTTGCAAGGGCCGCGGCTTTTGTGGCGTGATGGGTAACGATGCTTCGTGGGTGTCAGTTGTTGATGTGTGCAAGGGTCCCTGGTTCGAGCCCAGGTTGGGGCGAAGAAAGGGACGGAACCTACACTGTTACACATGCACAACTTATTGGATGGAAACTTGACAGATAAAGGGGATATACTTTCCAAGTTACAGTGATTTGTTCATACAGTTTTTAATGACATCACAAAATGAAAAGCAATATTACATTCATTTTCCATAGCTCCCCACTGACCACTCCCTACGTCACATTATGTTAGAAATATTGTTTCAGTATTCACGTTTGACCGAATTAGAGTTTTGTTGGGAAAAGTCTGTGAAACAGAGATTCCTTTGTTCATACTGGAGGGGAATAAAGAAAGTATTCTACTTAAATTTATGACAGGGCGTGGAGGTGTCAAAACCCCCACACCAGATCCCTCCTCCACTCTGCGGGTGAGAGAAGGTCTGGTTATTGTCAGCCATTTCCAAGCTGATCTGACCCATTGTGATCCTCACAGGACAGTCATGACAGCTGTGAGTCTCCATGTCAAGTAACTAGACTGCAGAGATGGAGAGGTTGCGTGTGCGTGTGCGTGTGTGTGTCTTCAGGCTGAGCTTGTCATGGAGGCTCTGGAGCTGTACAGCTCAGAGAAAAGGAAAATGGAGGAGCATCAGCCTGCCAGTCAGCCAGCAAACAGTTGCCTCCACCTAAAGTCAATCTTATCCTTGCGGCCTTTGGAAACTTGTCTGTAAGTTTTTAATTCCACCTGAAATGATGATACGTGCATAGCCCAGGGTACTAGTTCCGTTCCTCACTAATCGATCATGTAACCATTGTAACTACATCCTCTTCTGCCTCCCTTGCAGCCGTCTTGCTATGTCATTGACGTGATGAAGAAGGCCCATTCCAGTGAGCTGGAGGTGTCTCTGCTGGTCCTGCCGTTCCCCTACGTCCCAGACCTGCTGTCTCTCTTCAACCGCTATGTCCAGGATGGCCTGGAGGTCGAGCTAGTGTGCCACTTCTTTCTGCTCAGGTATGCTAGCCTCCAACGCAGGCTTCTCAAGTGGTGCGATAACCTGGGGAAGTTCTCCCTTTAGGATGATTATATAAATGGGTGGAGTCTAGAGTCTAGATGCCCTCAATCTCACACAAATTATCAAGGAAACCACCAGGTACAACCCTAAATCCGTAAACATGGGCACCCTCATAGATATTATCCTGACCAACTTGCCCTCCAAATACACCTCTGCTGTTTTCAATCAGGATCTCAGCGGTCACTACCTCATTGCCTGCATCCGCTATGGGTCCGCGGTCAAACGACCACCCCTCATCACTGTCAAACGCTCCCTAAAACACTTCTGCAAGCAGGCCTTTCTAATCAACCTGGCCCAGGTATCCTGGAAGGATATTGACCTCATCCCATCAGTCGAGGATGCCTGGTCGTTCTTTAAAAGTAATTTCCTCACCATCTTAAATAAGCATGCCCCTTTCAAAAAATGTAAAACTAAGAACAGATATAGCCCTTGGTTCACTCCAGACCTGACTGCCCTTGACCAGCACAAAAACATCCTGTGGCGGACTGCAATAGCATTGAATAGTCCCTGCGATATGCAACTGTTCAGGGATGTCAGGAACCAATACACACAGTCAGTCAGGAAAGCAAAGGCTAGCTTTTTCAAACAGAAATTTGCATCTAACTCCAAAAGGTTTTGGGACACTGTAAAGTCCATGGAGAACAAGAGCACCTCCTCCCAGCTGCCCACTGCACTAAGGCTAGGCGACACGGTCACCACCGATAAATCCATAATAATCGAACATTTCAATAAGTATTTCTCTACGACTGGCCATGCTTTCCTCCTGGCTACCCCAACCCCGGCCAACAGCTCCGCAACCCTCGCAGCTACTTGCCCGAGCCTCCCCAGCTTCTCCTTCACCCAAATCCAGATCGCAGATGTTCTGAAAGAGCTGCAAAACCTGGGCCCGTACAAATCAGCTGGACTAGACAATCTGGACCCTCTCTTTCTAAAATTATCTGCCGCCATTGTTGCAACCCCTATTACCAGTCTGATTAACCCTAAAGATTGGAAAGCTGCCGCAGTCACCCCCCTCTTCAAATGGTGTGACACTCTAGACCCAAACTGTTACAGACATATATACATCCTGCCCTGCCTTTCTAAAGTCTTTGAAAGCCAAGTTAATAAACAGATCACTGACCATTTCGAATCCCACCGTACCTTCTCCGCTGTGCAATCCGGTTTCCGAGCTGGTCACGGGTGCACCTCAGCCACGCTCAAGGTACTAAACGCTATCATAACCGCCATCGATAAAAGACAGTACTGTGCAGCCGTCTTCATCGACCTGGCCAAGACTTTCGACTCTGTCAATCACCACATTCTTGTCGGCAGACTCAACAGCCTTGGTTTCTCAAATGACTGCCTCGCCTGGTTCACCAACTACTTCGCAGACAGAGTTCAGTGTGTAAAATCTGGGGTCCTGTTGTCCGGACCTCTGGCAGTCTCTATGGGGGTACCACAGAGTTCAATTCTCAAGCCGACTCTTTTCTCTGTATATATCAACGATGTCGCTCTTGCTGCGGGTGATTCCCTGATCCACTTCTATGCAGATGACACCATTCTGTATACATCTGGCCCTTCATTGGACACTGTGTTAACTAACCTCCAAATTAACTTCAATGCCATACAACACTCCTTCTGTGGCCTCCAAGTGCTCTTAAACGCTAGCAAAACCAAATACATGCTTTTCAACCGTTTGCTGTCCGCACCCGCCCGCCCGACCAGCATCACTACTCTGGACGGTTCTGACCTAGAATATGTGGACAACTACAAATACCTAGGTATCTGGATAGACTGTACACTCTCCTTCCAGACTCATATCAAACATCTCCAATCCAAAATCAAATCTAGAATCGGCTTTCTATTTCACAACAAAGCCTCCTTCACTCACGCCGCCAAACTTACCCTAGTAAAACTGACCATCCTACCGATCCTCGACTTCGGCGACGTCATCGACAAAATAGCTTCCAATACTCTACTCAGCAAATTGGATGGTCTATCATAGTGCCATCCGTTTTGTTACCAAAGCGCCTTATGCCACCCACCACTGCGACCTGTATGCTCTAGCATGCTGGCCCTTGCTACATATTCATCGCCAGACCCACTGGCTCCAGGTCATCTATAAGTCTATGCTACTCAGCTCACTGGTCACGATAACAACACCCACCCGTAGCACGCGCTCCAACAGGTATATCTCACTGGTCATCCCCAAAGCTAACATCTCCTTTTGGCCGCCTTTCCTTCCAGTTCTCTGTTGCCAGTGACTGGAACGAATTGCAAAAATTGCTGAAGCTGGAGACTTACATTTCCCTCACTAACTTTAAACATCAGCTATCTGAGCAGCTAACCGATCGCTGCAGCTGTACATAGTCCATCTGTAAATAGCCCACCCAATCTACCTACCTCATCCCCATATTGTTTTTATTTACTTTGCTGCTCTTTTGCACATCAGTATCACTATTTACACACCATCATCTGCTCATCATCATCTGCTCATCTATCACTCCAGTGTTAATCTGCTAAATTGTATTTACTTTGCTACTATGGCCTATTTATTGCCTTACCCACTCATGCCATTTGCACACACTGTATATAGACTTCCTTTTTTTATATTGTGTTATTGACTGTACGCTTGTTTATTCCATGTGTAACTCTGTGTTGTTGTTTCTGTCGCACTGCTTTGCTTTATCTTGGCCAGGTCGGAGTTGTAAATGAGAACTTGTTCTCAACTCGCTTACCTGGTTAAATAAAGGTGGGAAAAAGAAATTCAAACTAGTTATGTGTTGCTATTTTGCATGGGTGGAGCTCCAAACAGAGGTGGTGTTTCCGAAAACGAATTCTGACTTGAAACAAGCTAGGTATCATAAGATAATGCTGCATAATCTACTAAAACTTTGTCCGACACACAGTAGGAAAAGAGGCACGGACAAAACAAGGAAAAACAAAATGGGAAAAACAAGGAAATTCCTCTCCTGAAGGAAAATGACATTTCTACTTACGGCCAATAAAATGCGAACGTTAACAGCCGGCGCTTCCATTGAAACGCACGATCCAATGCTATAGTTTTCCAGACTTCCACTAGTCGAGTCAACGACACTATATTTGGAAGGATGACCTCTCGAGACGATGGACATGCTAACAAACAACATTACACTAATCATAAGTGTTTGTCAGTCAGTTGTTTGTGCATTTCTCTCACATAATTTCTGATGAAAACCTTGTAACTCCATTTTTGCTAATTTTTCTATTATATATATATATATACACTGCTCAAAAAAATAAAGGGAACACTAAAATAACACATCCTAGATCTGAATGAATGAAATAATCTTATTAAATACTTTTATCTTTACATAGTTGAATGTGCTGACAACAAAATCACACAAAAATAATCAATGGAAATCCAATTTATCAACCCATGGAGGTCTGGATTTGGAGTCACACTCAAAATTAAAGTGGAAAACCATACTACAGGCTGATCCAACTTTGATGTAATGTCCTTAAAACAAGTCAAAATGAGGCTCAGTAGTGTGTGTGGCCTCCACGTGCCTGTATGACCTCCCTACAACGCCTTGGCATGCTCCTGATGAGGTGGCAGATGGTCTCCTAAGGGATCTCCTCCCAGACCTGGACTAAAGCATCCGCCAACTCCTGGACAGTCTGTGGTGCAACGTGGCGTTGGTGGATGGAGCGAGACATTATGTCCCAGATGTGCTCAATTGGATTCAGGTCTGGGGAACGGGCGGGCCAGTCCATAGCATCAATGCCTTCCTCTTGCAGGAACTGCTGACACACTCCAGCCACATGAGGTCTAGCATTGTCTTGCATTAGGAGGAACCCATGGCCAACCGCACCAGCATATGGTCTCACAAGGGGTCTGAGGATCTCATCTTGGTACCTAATGGCAGTCAGGCTACCTCTGGCGAGCACATGGAGGGCTGTGCGGCCCCCCCAAAGAAATGCCACCCCACACCATGACTGACCCACCGCCAAACCGGTCATGCTGGAGGATGTTGCAGGCAGCAGAACGTTCTCCACGGCGTCTCCAGACTGTCACGTCTGTCACATGTCCTCAGTGTGAACCTGCTTTCATCTGTGAAGAGCACAGGGCGCCAGTGGCGAATTTGCCAATCTTGGTGTTCTCTGGCAAATGCCAAACGTCCTGCACGGTGTTGGGCTGTAAGCACAACCCCCACCTGTGGACGTCGGGCCCTCATACCACCCTCATGGAGTCTGTTTCTGACCGTTTGAGCAGACACATGCACATTTGTAGCCTGCTGGAGGTCATTTTGCAGGGTTCTGGCAGTGCTCCTCCTGCTCCTCCTTGCACAAAGGCGTAGGTAGCGGTCCTGCTGCTGGGTTGTTGCCCTCCTACGGCCTCCTCCACGTCTCCTGATGTACTGGCCTGTCTCCTGGTAGCGCCTCCATGCTCTGGACACTACGCTGACAGACACAGCAAACCTTCTTGCCACAGCTCGCATTGATGTGCCATCCTGGATGAGCTGCACTACCTGAGCCACTTGTGTGGGTTGTAGACTCCGTCTCATGCTACCACTAGAGTGAAAGCACCACCAGCATTCAAAAGTGACCAAAACATGAGCCAGGAAGCATAGGAACTGAGAAGTGGTCTGTGTTCACCACCTGCAGAACCACTCCTTTATTGGGGGTGTCTTGCTTATTGCCTATAATTTCCACCTGTTGTCTATTCCATTTGCACAACAGCATGTGAAATTTATTGTCAATCAGTGTTGCTTCCTAAGTGGACAGTTTGATTTCACAGAAGTGTGATTGACTTGGAGTTACTTTGTGTTGTTTAAGTGTTTATTTTTTTGAGCAGTATATATATATATATATATATATATATATATATATATATATATATATATATATATATATATATATATATATATATATATATATATATATATATATATATATATATGAAAGCTATGTACTCTGAACATTTCATGACTAAGACCAAGAAAATGTATTCACAATAGCTTCTGAAGTTTCATAATTGTATGTTTGTTAATGGGGAGAATATGGTAATTTGTTCAATTTCCTGAGAAGTTTCTGTTGTGGAGATAAGATGTTTACATCAGACACAACGATATGCAAATAACCTCACGCAGGTGTGTGTGTCTGGTGTCTCTGTGGTACTTGCGAGTAGATGAGCCTCATGTCTGTCTGTGTCTGTCCTCACTGTGCTGGTCCTTATCTTTCCAGGGTCCACTTTGGCCAGATCTCCAGTAACCGGATGCTGCCAACCGTCATAGACGAGCTAAGAAGCAACACCATCTCTAAAGTCTGAGAGTTCAGGGTAAGTCCAATCAAAGAATATAGAAACATTTAATTTAACGGCTGATGATCCACAAGTCTTATCAAACTGTTTCTCGCCTTCTGCTCCTGGATGTTCTGGGGTTCAACAGTGCTGGTTGCCAGTTTCTCCAGAGGGAGGTCGAGAGCAAAGAGGACATCATGTTCTTTGCCGATGCCGCCTCGATGAGAAGCGAGGGAGAGAAGAGAGCTATACTCACCATCGCCTGAATCACTCTCTCTCTCTCTAGAGGCTGGTGGGAGGACCTATAGGAGGACGGGCTCATTGTAATTGCTGGAATGGAATTAATGGAACAGAGTCAAACATGTCATTTCCATATGTTTGTTTGATACCATTCCATTCCAACCATGACAATGAGCCCGTCCTTCTATAGCTCCTCGCACCAGCTTCTTTAGATATCTACCCCAAATCATGACTAGTAGGCTACTGCAGGCAAGGCCTTTAGCAGAGATTTACACTGTTAGTTTTATATTTCAACTGTTATAGGATCCTGATAGAGCATAACACTGTTGTTCAATGACATGCTTCATTTCCCAAATAAACTGTGTCTGAGTTACTCATGTCAAGCCTCGCTTCCTCAGGTTTTACAGAACGACTGTGAATTAATAAATCCACTGTGCCCTAACTCGAGTCAAAAGGAAGTAGTGTATGTATACACAGCAGATCCCTATGCAACCACAGTCTCGTATAAAACACATCAAACTCCATCTTAAATAGATACAATTCATGTTGGACTTTTCCCTCCCTGGTCGGTCTTAGCTTCCCGTCACATGTGGGTTTGACAGGTATGATTTAGGCCTGTTTCTCTGGGTTTTCCTGTATCACAGCTTAGGGGAGTGATTCGGGGCTGGATCAGGGCCAAACCGGACCGACGTGGGCTTCAGGGGGATAGAGAGTGGTGTCCGATTTGTCACAGACCACCAGTCTCTCAGACCACCAAGACTGCCACTCCCAAAGAGCTCACAATACAGAACCAGATTCAGTCAGCTACAGGGGAGCCCCTCCTATCTCTCCAGCCTGGTCTCATAGACTAGATGTAACATAGTATAAATCCTGCATACTCAAATTACAATGGTACGTTTGTCACAGATAAGTTCGATGATTACTTAATGCAAAAACAAAAGTAGAGTAGTTGGTTGGAGTGGATGGGTGGGCGTCTAATGCAAACATCTAGTAACCCAAAGGTTGTGAGTTTGAATCTCATCACAGACAACTTCAGAATTTTTGCTAATTACCAGATTTTCAACTACTTACTACTTTTTAGCTACTTTGAAACTACTTAGCATGTTAGCTAAGCCTTCCCTAAACCTTAACCCTTTTAGCTAACCCTTCAACTAGCTAGCTAACGTTAGCCACCTAGCTAGAATTTGTAACATATCTTATGTTTTGCAAATTCGTAACATGTCATATGAATGGGTGATGGACATTCACAAATGAATACATACCATACGAAACGTAACATATACTAAATGGAGCGTCTCAGATTTACATACAGAATAATATGAAATGCTCTGAGACCAGGTTGCCCTCTCCTTTCACCACTGTTATTCTATACTGCCATCAGTGGGAGACAGATTCAGCTTGACTTCACTGCTCTGTAACCCAGGCTGAATTTATGGTTACTATACCTCGTGTATGTTGACAACATATTTCACCCAAGAGTAGAGTATAGGACCCACATCTCTCCCATCTCAGTTTTCAGTACCATATTTTGCTGAAATATAGACTACTTGCATTTTTTCCACAACCCTGAACTTTAACCACTTAACATTGGCAATGTTCCACCCACATCAAGCACGTAATGTTCCACAAGTGTGTTTATATCCTGACCGCAGGGCGCTGTGAATTAACACCTTAAAACACCTTTTCCCTTTGTTCGCTTTTTAATCTTGCAGCAGACAAAAATCAAATTAACTCTGTATTTATAAGGCTGTAAAAAAGGGCCAGAAATTCTTTATGAGGCTGAATTTGGCTCTTTAAGCTATAAATGTCACATCTACCTAAATTAAAAATTCTTCAGAAAAAAACTGAAACACACACACACACAGTTACAACACACCAGCAATGGATTACAGACTAATCTCAACTCGAAATGGCATTAGAATGCATAATTTATTTTCAAAACAGTATGAAACATTTTTAGATAGCCTATGTAGCAAACAAAGTTTGACCTGAAATGACCCCCAACATTTAAGTTACCTTTCAGTAAAACTATGAACTCAATTTAAAAAGCAGCTGCCCCATTAAAAGTAACTTCTCATTTAAAAAACTGCTTACGTGGCATCGTTTAGTGTGACTTGTGTTCGTGACTGTATCACAACATAAATTAATGTTGAGTTTGTTTCAATCCTGCCCACAGCTGACAACACACAAGTAATCATCAGTTTGGAACACAACTGCATGGGACCCAGTCGTAATGCCTGTGGTACATTTTTGTTGACTTTGGTTATCCCTATGGGGTTAGTTAGGGACCATCGGTAAATTACACAATGTAAATGGGACAATATGTTAAAATTCCTATAACTCAAAATTTCAATGACTTAAAAATGTCAAACCAACTATAAATTGTAGAAATACATTTTGGGGAATTTAATGAGAAATTTAAAAGGTGTGCCATGTGAAAATATTGTCTAATTTAAATTGTGTCATTTATGGATGGGCCCTAACTAGCCCTGAGCTAGGCTATCCAAAGTTAAATACATTTTGCCACGTTCGCAGACCAGCCAATGAAGCTAATTGGTGAAATAATTTGGCTAACTCTTCCCACCTGCGAACACACACAAGACACCCACATCAAACCAGGACACTGAAACCAACTTGCGTTTGAATTCAGCCATGGCCGCTAGCATTTCTTAAAGAACCAAATCTAAAACAAGTCCA
This sequence comes from Salmo salar, assembly GCF_965601325.2. NCBI lineage: Eukaryota > Metazoa > Chordata > Actinopteri > Salmoniformes > Salmonidae > Salmo > Salmo salar. The sequence goes on along the minus strand of NC_138315.1, from coordinate 32,607,446 downwards.
AATCAGGAAGTGCAGTTGCCCTTTAACCTTGTCTTATTCAATATAGCACACTTTTCCAGTTTTACATGTGTAATCTCGTTCTCTGCCCCAAACAATATCTAAAAGTGCGAGATTTTTTTACTGGTGTTTATGTCAACCTGTTATATTCTGCACTGTTACAGAACACTCATAACAGCCATGGCACACAGAGTGTGAGTGAAATGTTTGAAGTTTCCTCCCTCCATCTCAGTCATATGTATTGTGGCTACAGCTACACAAGGACCCCAAGTTTATTATTAATTTTAGCTTTATGGCTTTTCACATACAACAGGCTAGTGTACCTGGGAGGAAAAATGGGTCTGGTTGGTTCCATAGCTGTGACTTATCCAGAAAAATGACCCACTGCTTTCTCAAACTAACTCCTGGCTCTTCAGATGAGTAAACAGAGAGAATTGTAGAATAAGCGCTTATCCGTAGTAGTTATATGTGGGTGTAACTGGATACATTTCAATGGATTGACATGAATCTCATGTGCCCTGTTTCAAGACTATACAGACAGTGTTATAATCAAATCAATCAAATGTATTTATAAATCCATTTTTACATCAGCAGATGTCACAAAGTGCTTATACAGAAACCAAGACTAAAACCCCAAACAGCAAGCAAATGCAGATGCAGAAGCATGGTGGCTAGGAAAAACTCTCTAGAAAAGGCAGGAACCTAGGAAGAAAACTAGAAAGGAACCAGGCTCTGAGGGGTGGCCGGGTGGAGATTATAAGAGTACATGACCATTAAGGCCAGATTGTTCTTCAAGATGTTCAAATGTTCATAGATGACCAGCAGGGTCAAATAATAATCACAGTGGTTGTAGAGGGTGCAACTGGTCAGCACCTCAGGAGTAAATGTCAGTTGGCTTTTCAAAGCCGAGCATTCAGAGGTCAAGACAGCAGGTGTGGTAGAGAGGGAGAGAGAGGGTTGAAAATGGCAGGTCTGGGACAAGGTAGCACGTTCGGTGAATAGGTCAGGGTTCCATAGCCGCAGGCAGAACAGTTGAAACTGGAGCAGAAGCACGACAAGGAAATACACGTCTGGTGAACAGGTCAGGGTTCCGTAGACACAGGCAAAACAGCAGGAACTGGATCAGCAGCACGAGAGTATGGATTGACTATCAATAAGTAGGTCAACCACACAGGTCAGGTAGAAAGCAGATATGTATCTATTGTATTTGCTGCATTCATGCAGAGGACCTCTCCTATATGTACACAAGTCTTAAGAATCTGTGTAGAGAATATGAGTGTTTTCCAAAATAGTCAGCAGTGGCCCACTAAAGGATTGAAGAGAGAGAGAAAAAGAAGGGGTTTAGACAGTACACTACTGAACATGACCACTGGGTTGCAGTCTTACCTTTCCCAAAACTCTTGGCAGTAGCCACCTGCGGAGTCCATGTGAATCCAAAGCCCCCTATCCAAACCTGTGTCAGTAGATTACAGCCCTAGCACCTGCTCTGTTGTTTAGCTCATAATGGTTAAGGTTAGGACTGGGTCCAACACAGTCGTCACTAGCTTCTATACCCTCAAAGTCATAAACCCAACCATTTCTACAATTGATCTTCTTACATTTTTTTTAACCCTAACCTTAACCACACTGGTAACCTTATGCCTAACCCTAACATTAAATTAAGACAAAAAAGCTAATTTCTATAGCCATTTTTTACTTTGTGGCTGTAGAGTCTGACTTTGTGGCTGTGGAAGCAAGTGGAAACCGTCCAACACTGACAGACCACTGATCCCAACTGCCCATCAATACAGAATCGCCATCACATTAGTGGCATACCACAGCATGGAGGTGACACTGCAAATAATCCATTATCTATCATTTCCAAGTTCAAACAGTTCATGACCGATATCTTTCACATAGATTAAAATTACTTCTTGTATTACAGTGTCATTGTGGTATTTCTTTGGCTCTTCTGGGAGGCTTTTGCCTAGCAACCACAAACAACTGCAAATAAGTCTGAGAAGTTGTTCAGATGAGGTATGAGCAACACCTGCTAAAAGTAGACAGTAAACAGTAAATTAACAATTAGTCAGTGAGTCAGTTAGTTAGTCAGTCAGTGAGGGAATCGGTCCACAAGTCATTCTTGCTGAACTAGAGGACTTTCCAAACTAATTATGTTCAACTTTCCGAATGGATTGAAACTTGAAAACGTGAACAAATGAACAGGAAGTTAACAATTAGTCAGTGAGTCAGTCCACCATTCATTATTTCAGTGGGCCATGTGTTAGGTTAAATCTGCATCCAGCACTCTATTTTTTTTACTTTTAAATGTAACCTTTATTCAAATAGGCAAGTCAGTTAAGAACAAATTGTTATTTACAATGACGGCCTACCCCGACCAAACCTAGACAATGCTGGGCCAATTATGCACTGTCCTATGGGACTCCCAATCACAGCCAGATGGGATGCAGCCTGGATTCAAACCAGGTACTGCAATAACACCTCTTGCACTGAGATGCAGTGTCTTAGACCACTGCGCTACTCTGAGTAAATAAGCCTGTAACTACCTGAGTAAGATATGGCGGATTGGTCTGAGAAGACCCTGAGTCGTAACCTGGCTCCTATGAGAATTGGGCAAGAAACGGCTAGAGATTGGTGGTCTTCCAGTCAGGGTCTGAGTGATGAGGTGACAGAACACTCAGTCATGCCCAAAGCTGACCACCTCTCTCTGGAGTAGTTACCATGTGAACGCTCCCTTTGTCTGCCTCTGCCATTCAACTCTGTCTGTCTAACCTTCTTCTTAATTTCTTTCCTTCTTGCGTTTTTATTGTCTTCTTCATATTTGAATTTTAAATTCACTGTGGCATTATTTATGTGAATATGGTTAGTATTCCCTGCGTACTTCTGCTATACCTCCTACCACATTCATAAAGCTACAGCAGTTGTGAGGATAAACCATGATTTTTATTTTAGGCTATCCCTCCATTCTCATCTCAACTTTCAACATTAGAAAAAGTAGATAGAAACATTTTATAATAGGATTGTAATTTCCTCGTTATCCTTTCCAGCAGTGTGTTCCATCGAGAGTCATGGCTGTTGTACTGCAGCCCCAGGAGCTGAAAGTGGTGGTGCTCCCTCCACAGCGTCAGTCAGTCACACATGTTGAGTGGGTCAGCAGCACGCCTCCACTCATCTGGGCGGAAGAGAGGAACATGTTTTAATAACGCGAGTCTGGAGAGATCAGGAGAGATCAGGAGAGAGGAAACCATTTCTCCCCCCTACCCCACACTGGGGTCAACCCTTCCTGGGCCCTTACACACCAACACACAAACTGCTTACCTTCCTCTTTAAGAGCTTTCCCTAGAAATCCACGCAGCTGATGTAATTAGTCATTTTTGAGCCCTGCACTTCATATTACTACCCATAAACAGACATTCAATACTTTCCTTTGAGAGCCATGTTTATCCTAAGGTTTTATAGTCCATGCAGGACCTCTCAGTGTTTATTCTCTAGAACAATAATGACACTATAGGTCCATGCTGGAATGCTATTCATTTGTCCAATTAAACACTGAAAATAAATACAACTCTATTAGACTAGCTCTGGTCAGCTTTGTTCCAAAACACTTTAACAACAGCACTCTGCCTGAGGATTTATGGAGTATGTTTGAAAGCAGCAGGACTGACGGACGAAATGACATGGAGGGAGATTTGTTGTCGAAGATTTAATCTATGTTATTATCTAAATATACTGTGACATAAATCTGGATTACACACAAGCAATGACGACAGTCTGTGAAATGAAAAAAACCTGTGGAAACTAATACAAACACTTTCACAAAGTTGCTACTGAGCACAATATCTTAGTCAACTGGATACAAGTATATAGTAGACCGTGTTATGCTACAGACCATAAAGTGGCCTAAATACACAAAGCATGTATTGCAAAGAGCATCATTAGTGTTATGATGCCTCCTAGTAGGAGGGAGGTGCAGGAATCAGGAGCAGGAGAGCAAGGAAGTCCCAGTGGCACAAACGTTTATTAAAGGAGTCCCAACTTAACAACAACATGGGAGGAAACACGCTCAAACGAAGTCACCACACACAGGGAAAGTAACGCAACACACGGAGGAGAAACCTCTACTCCTAAACAAATATCTAAACGGTAACACTACCGAATGAAAAGAAAATCCCGTGGTCCAGACACGCACCCCTGACATAGTAACACATACAAACAATCCCGCACAAAGACTAGCAGGCAGCGGAGGTAAATAAACCCACCGAAATCAACTAAATTAAACACAGGTGTGACAAAACAGACAGACGAAAAGGAAAAATGGATCGGTGGCAGCTAGTAGGCCGGCGACGACGACCGCCGAGCACCGCCCGATGGAAGTCGTGACAATTAGAGCAAACATTTGGAGGGCACATATTTCACAGAAATTAGACTAATTTAAAAGTAAAAGGTCACAACAAACTATGTATTTTCTACTTATAACTATGTAGAAAATAAAGCAAACAATTTCCTGTGCTAGAAATGACAGAATTATTACACAAATAACCAATCTAAGCTCTAAAAACACTGCAACACATTTGGGAGATGTTTTGCTGGAGAGTAGAGTCTGTCATTGTGATGAAGTTCCTACAGTCTCCATGGGAGTGATCACATACAAGGCTGGACGGAGGGCCCACAGTCCCCCAGACAGACAGCCAAGATCTATAAACGCTGCACGCCAGGAAGACAGAAACCAATACATACAGGAGCATAACCCAAATCCATAGCATCGATGACATATAGGTTTATGTAGAGTTACTTTATGTGGGCTCCCGAGTAGCGTAGTGGTCTAAGTCACTGCGTATCAGCGCTAGAGATGACACTACAGACATCCTGGTTCAAATCCAGACTGTATCTCAGCTGTGACTGTGAGTCCCATAGGGTGGCGCACAATTGGCCCAGCCAATTGTCTGGGTTTGGCCGGTGTAGGCCGTCATTGTAAATTAGAATTTGTTCTTAACTGACTTACCTAGTTAAATAATGGTTATGAAATTTGAAAAAACATTAAAGAATCCCAAATACCTGTACCCACAGCATAAATGTTGTACTGTACAAACACAGTACACTTTGCTGACCTTACATGGTGGGTCTAAAGTTTCATTTTCAGCTGTGTGAATGAGTCAGCCTGAATAGTGGATTGTTTCTATATACAGTACATGTACGTAGTTCTTCATTTGGACAATTTATGTTTTAAGTTATAAGGCATCTTATTTATCTGCAGATGTGTGGACCATGGACTAAGGAGAAGATAACTACCCATATCAGTTTATTTTAGCAGCATAGGAGGACTGGAGAGATAATTTGTGTTCCAGTCTTTGATATGTCCAAGGATCTAAAGCCATTTCAGCTGGTCTACTCTGAGTCGACACAGTAGACCAGCCAATTAAAACCAGCACACAGCCAATTATCTGAGCCTACCCCCAGCCACACAGTCAATTAACACACAAAGAGGAAGTCCAACCCAAACATCCTGTAGGGAAGAGTGAGACCACGTGGATGCTCTTTTGCAGTGGGCATCTCTGTTTGACCCACCATTGACTCAAGGTATCAAAACTAGCCCCAAAGTCTAGGAAACATTGCATAATCAGACGGAATCAGAAGCTATTCTAAAAATGCCTGTGAAGTCTTGTTGGTGTGTCAGAGTGTGTAAAAGAGGCGAAGTCAGGTGCAGGAGAGTAGCGTGACGTAAACAGGCACACTTTATTAAAGTTCCAAAACGAGAGCACAACATAAATCAAATGCGCTCAAAAACACGGAACATAACAAAAGTAAAGCGCGTAAAAAGACACCCCAGCAACATGAAACACACAAAACATGATGGGAAACAGAGGGTTAAATACAAGTAGCTTAATTGGGGAAATGAAAACCAGGTGTGTATGGAAACAAGACAAGACAAATGGATATATGAAAAATGGAGCGGCGATGGCTAGAAAGCCGGTGACGTCGATCGCCGAACGCCGCCCGAACAAGGAGAGGAGCCGACTTCAGTGGAAGTCATGACAGTACCCCCTACCCTTGACGCGCGGCTCCAGCGGCGCGCCGACACCAGCCTCGAGGACGACCCGGAGGACGAGGTGCAGGGCGATCCGGCCGGCGACGGTGAAACTTCCGCAGCAGTTCAGGATACAAAACATCTGCAACCGGAACCCAGCACCTCTCCTCCGGCCCATACCCCTCCCACTCCACGAGGTACTGAAGGCCTCCCACCCAACACCTCGAATCCAGGATGGAACAAACGATGTACGCCGGGGACCCCTCGATGTCCAATGGGGGCGGAGGGACCTCACACACCTCAGATTCCTGGAGCGGACCAGCCACCACCGGCCTGAGGAGAGACACATGGAACGAGGGGTTAATACGATAATCAGAGAGAAGCTGTAATCTATAACATACCTCGTTCACCCTCCTCAGGACTTTAAATGGCCCCACAAACCATGGACCCAGCTTCCGGCAGGGCAGGCGGAGGGGCAGGTTACGGGTCGAGAGCCAGACCCGGTCCCCCGGTGCGAACACCGGGGTCTCACTGCGGTGACGGTCCGCGCTGGCTTTCTGGCGACGTGCGGCTCACTGGAAATGGACACGGGTGGCCTCCCATGTCTCCTCCGCGCGCCTAAACCAGTCCTCCACCGCAAGAGTCTCGGTCTGACCCTGATGCCATGGTGCCAGAACTGGCTGGTACCCCAATACGCACTGAAAGGGGGAGAGGTTAGTGGAGGAGTGGCGAAGAGAGTTCTGTGCCATCTCGGCCCAGGGCACAAACGCTGCCCACTCCCCCGGCTGGTCCTGGCAATAGGACCGCAGAAACCTGGATCGGTGGCAGCTAGTAGGCCGGCGACGACGACCGCCGAGCACCGCCCGATGGAAGTCGTGACAATTAGAGCAAACATTTGGAGGGCACATATTTCACAGAAATTAGACTAATTTAAAAGTAAAAGGTCACAACAAACTATGTATTTTCTACTTATAACTATGTAGAAAATAAAGCAAACAATTTCCTGTGCTAGAAATGACAGAATTATTACACAAATAACAAATCTAAGCTCTAAAAACACTGCAACACATTTGGGAGATGTTTTGCTGGAGAGTAGAGTCTGTCATTGTGATGAAGTTCCTACAGTCTCCATGGGAGTGATCACATACAAGGCTGGACGGAGGGCCCACAGTCCCCCAGACAGACAGCCAAGATCTATAAACGCTGCACGCCAGGAACACAGAAACCAATACATACAGGAGCATAACCCAAATCCATAGCATCGATGACATATAGGTTTATGTAGAGTTACTTTATGTGGGCTCCCGAGTAGCGTAGTGGTCTAAGTCACTGCGTATCAGCGCTAGAGACGACACTACAGACATCCTGGTTCAAATCCAGACTGTATCTCGGCTGTGACTGCGAGTCCCATAGGGTGGCGCACAATTGGCCCAGCCAATTGTCTGGGTTTGGCCGGTGTAGGCCGTCATTGTAAATTAGAATTTGTTCTTAACTGACTTACCTAGTTAAATAAAGGTTATGAAATTTGAAAAAACATTAAAGAATCCCAAATACCTGTACCCACAGCATAAATGTTGTACTGTACAAACACAGTACACTTTGCTGACCGGGTGGCCTCCCATGTCTCCTCCGCGCGCCTAAACCAGTCCTCCACCGCAAGAGTCTCGGTCTGACCCTGATGCCATGGTGCCAGAACCGGCTGGTACCCCAATACGCACTGGAAGGGGGAGAGGTTAGTGGAGGAGTGGCGAAGAGAGTTCTGTGCCATCTCGGCCCAGGGCACAAACACTGCCCACTCCCCCGGCTGGTCCTGGCAATAGGACCGCAGAAACCTGCCCACATCCTGGTTGACTCTCTCTACCTGCCTGTTACTCTCAGGGTGAAAACCTGAGGTAAGGCTAATCGCGACCCCCAGACGTTCCATGAACGCCTTCCAAACTCTCGACGTGAACTAGGGACCCCGATCCGACACTATATCCTCAGGCACCCCGTAGTGCTGGAAGACGTGTGTAAACAGGGCCTCCGCAGTCTGTAGGGCCGTAGGGAGACCAGGCAGAGGGAGGAGACGACAGGACTTAGAAAAACGATCCACAACGACCAGGATCATGGTATTTCCCTGTGAGGGAGGAAGATATGTTAGGAAATCTACTGACAGATGTGACCAAGGTTGTTGTGGAACTGGTAAAGGATGTAACTTACCTCTGGGCAGGTGTCTCGGAGCCTTACACTGGGCACACACCGAGCAGGAGGACACATAAACCCTCACATCCTTAGCCAAAGTGGGCCACCAGTACTTCCCAGTCAGACAGTGCACCGTCCGACCGATCCCCGGATGACCAGAGGAGGGAGACGTGTGGGCCCAAGAGATCAACTGGTCACGGACAGCAGACGGAACGTACACACGCCCAACGGGACACTGGAGGGGAGCGGGCTTTGTACTCAACGCCTGCTCAATGTCCGCATCCAGATCCCACATGGCCGGCGCTACCAGGCAGGCGGCCGGGAGTATGGGAGTCTGATTCATGGGCCGCTCCTCTGTGTCATACAGCCGGGACAGTGCGTCTGCCTTCTTATTCTGGGAACCTGGTCTGTAGGATAGGGTAAACTCAAAATGGCTAAAGAACATGGCCCACCTTGCCTGACGAGGATTCAGTCTCCTCGCTTCCCGGATGTACTCCAGGTTGCGGTGGTCAGTCCAGATGAGAAAAGGGTGTTTATCCCCCTCAAGCCAATGTCTCCACGCTTTAACCACAGCCAACAACTCCCGGTCCCCCACATCATAGTTACGCTCCGCTGGGCTGAGCTTCTTCGAGAAGAAAGCACAGGGGCGGAGTTTCGGTGGCGTGCCCGAGCGCTGTGAGAGCACGGCTCCTATCCCAGCCTTGGACACGTCCACCTCCACTATGAATGCCAAAAAGGGATCTGGATGGGCCAGCACTGGAGCCAAAGTAAACAGAGCTCTTAGTTGCCCAAAAGCCCTGTCCGCCTCAGCCGACCACTGCATCTCTACAGGACCCCCCTTCAGCAGTGAGGTAATGAGCGCAGCAACCTGGCCAAAACCCCGGATAAATCTCCGGTAGTAATTGGCAAACCCTAAAAATCGCTGCACCTCCTTTACTGTGGTGGGAGTCGGCCAATTACGCACGGGTGCAATGTGGTCACTCTCCATCTCCACCCCTGATGTGGAAATGCGATACCCTAGGAAGGAGACGGCCTGCTGAAAGAACAGGCATTTCTCAGCCTTGACGTACAGGTCATGCTCCAACAGTCGTCCAAGTACCCTGCACACCAAGGACACATGCTCGGCGCGTGTAGTGGAGTAAATCAGAATGTCATCGATATACACCACTACACCCTGCCCATGCAGGTCCCTGAAAATCTTATCTACAAAGGATTGGAAAACTGATGGAGCATTTATCAACCCGTACGGCATGACGAGGTACTCATAATGCCCTGTGGTGTTACTGAACGCTGTCTTCCACTCGTCTCCCTCCCGGATACGCACCAGGTTATACGCACTCATGAGATACAGTTTCGTGAAGAAGCGCATGCATTGACTCAATCGCCGTGGCGATAAGAGGTAGCGGGTAGCTGTACTTCACCGTGATTTGATTGAGACCTCTATAGTCAATGCACAGGCGTAAACCTCCATCCTTCTTCTTCAAAAAAAATAAACTTGAGGAGGCGGGTGAAGTAGAGGGCCAAATGTACCCCTGATGTAGGGATTCAGAGACATATGTATCCATAGCCACCGTCTCCGCTTGTGACAGGGGATACACGTGACTCCTGGGAAGCGCAGCGTCTGCCAGGAGATTTATCGCACAATCCCCCCGTCGATGAGGTGGTAATTTAGTCGCCTTCTTTTTACAGAAGGCGAGAGCCAAATCGGCATATTCTGGGGGGGATGTGCCCGGTGGAGACCTGGTCTAGACTTTTCACCGTGGTAGTATCAACGGAAACCTCTACACACCTCCCTGAGCAGTGTCGCAACCACCCCGTGAGAGCCCTCTGTTGCCAGGAAATAGTGGGGTTATGCAGAGCCAACCAAGGAAGGCCTAGTATCACAGGAAATGCAGGAGAGTCAATGAGAAAGAGACTGATTCTCTCCTCATGATTCCCCTGCATAACCATGGCCAAGGAGATGGTGGCCTCCTTGATTAGCCCGGACGCTAATGGTCGACTATCTAGAGCGTGTACCGGGAAGGGTCTAACTATAGGAAAAATAGGGATCCCTAACCTAATGGCTAATGCTCTGTCGATAAAATTCCCAGCTGCGCCTGAATCGACGAGCGCCTTATGCTGGGAATGTGGGGAAAACTCAGGGAAACAAACAGGCACAAACAGTTGATCAACAGAGGACTCTGGATGAGTGTGGTGCAAACTCACCTGGGGTGACGCCAGAGTGCCCTGCCTGCTACCTCGACTCCCAGGGGGACCGACACGGCACCGACCGGCAGTGTGTCTTCTACGGCTACAGATGGCGCACGTGATGGCTCCTCCTCCAGAAGTGGTCTGGTGCCGTGTCTCCTTCTCTCCACATGGCGTTTGCCCACTCCAGCGCTCTTCCTGTGAGTCAGGAGACGAGAGCGGCCACTCTCTCCCCTCCTGAGGGAGCTGGGTGCACAGTGACCAGGTAGAGGTCCAGTTGTAACAAGAATCCCTGGCACTGTGCTGCCGTTCAATCATACTCCCTGGGAAGGGAGAGACGCATCCCACTGGAACTCTCTCCGGATGGAACGGATGGAGACAACCCCGGTTGTGCTGGTCGAGGCACTGGAGAGACTTCCTGTCTCTCCCAGCGGTCCATGGTCTGGACAACGCGATCCATCAGGGCACCAAGATGTTGTAACATGGCTGAATGTTCCTGGACGCGCTCCTCGACTCCTCTAACCGGGGTACCTGCTCCTGCTGACTCCATTGAAGGTGTGTAATTCTGTCAGCGTGTGTAAAAGAGGCGAAGTCAGGTGCAGGAGAGTAGCGTGATGTAAACAGGCACACTTTATTAAAGTTCCAAAACGAGAGCACAACATAAATCAAATGCGCTCAAAAACACGGAACATAACAAAAGTAAAGCGCGTAAAAAGACACCCCAGCAACATGAAACACACAAAACATGATGGGAAACAGAGGGTTAAATACAAGTAGCTTGATTGGGGAAATGAAAACCAGGTGTGTATGGAAACAAGACAAGACAAATGGATATATGAAAAATGGAGCGGCGATGGCTAGAAAGCCGGTGACGTCGATCGCCGAACGCCGCCCGAACAAGGAGAGGAGCCGACTTCGGCGGAAGTCGTGACAGGGTGGAAAAAACAACAACATCCAGAACCCCAAGTCAGTCCCTGGGTCTGTAATGAGTGCAGCATGAACCATGCTAAAATGTGTCAAAATACCCCAAGAGGGAGAAGGGGTTGAATCTTTAAAGGGGAAGAGTGTCTCTTTTAAAGGGGAACGTGGAATCTGTGTCTAACATGACAGGACAGAATTTGGAGATGAGAAATTTAAGCTTGATGTGGGCACGGCTATTCCCTTTAAAGATTTTTTATTTGTCTGAAAGAAGGGTCAGGATCGCCTGTCAAAGAAACCCCCAGACCACCCAGAAAGAGGGTCAAACTGTCAATCAACCAGGAATTAACATGCTCTATAGTATTTTATGACCTAATAAATACAATATAGTAATTATCTGTGAATATCAATGTATTAGTATTGGGCAAAGTTAACAGATATTTTCATAAGCTAGTGAGACTCGTATGAGCCACTTAGTATTAAAGCATTTTAGTAACAATGCATCCATCTTAAGACCGATAAAAACGAGAAAACTGGCCATAGTTGTTCTTCATCTGTCTTATGTTATAAATTCACACTCTCTCTCCAACCCTGTTGTTGGAGAGCTACCGTCCTGTAGGTTTTCGCTCCAACCCTAATCTAGCGCACCTTATTCTAATAATTAGCTGGTTGATAAGCTGAATCAGGTTAGTTACAACAGGGGTTGGAGTGAAAACCTACAGGAGGCTAGCTCTCCAGGTATAGGGCTGGAGAGCCCTGCTCTAGTAGGTCTTGTGTCAGCAATGGTTAATGTGGGCAGATTGCGCAATGAGGGAACAATAAAGCTAGTATATTCACTCTTGCCATATTTCAGAGCTGAGTAGCTAATATTTATCCTCCTGTACAGTTAGACTGGCTGCCAGCCTGTTGGATTATTGCCCGCTCACTACGATCACTGATCCAAACAAACACACATACATGATGCACAGACAGACACACTCATACCTAGAGGTCAGATGAGGGTGCAGAGTGTGTGTCCCCTGGGTGTGTCTTGACTCTGAGACCCCAGTCATCTGTCAGCAGGCAGGCTTGGGCTCTGAGCTCAGGGTAATCCCTCTGTCAGTGGCCAGTCCTCTAGCTGGACAGGGTAGCCAACACCAGCTTGGGCACACACGCACACACTCACACATACCACCAAAACATACTGTTTAATCCTCGTCTCACTCACTAATAACACCTCTACTGCCCCCCCCCCCCCCACCCCACGCGGGACACCAGGATTCACAGAGGAGGAGATTTCCACCCACCTCTTCCCAAAGCCCCTCCAGAACAAAGGGAGAGTTGCTGACTGCTTTATATTAGTGTTTAATTAAGTTCAAAGACATCTCTCTGCCGCATTGGTCTCTCCACAGACCAATAACCCAATTGAAGTTGTCTATTCTTTCATGGCTCTGAGCTGGCATTCCTATGGGCTGGGATCACCGCTACAGCTAAAGCTACAGCTAAAGCTACAGCTACACTGCTAGGGCCCTGTGGTCGTCTCTGGCCACGGCTGATCTCTCACTCGTGATTCATTCAATAGAACCATGAAGTGGCTCACTCCCTCTCTCTTTCCTCTCCTCCTCCTCTCTAACCTCACTCTTCATCCCTCCCTACATCCCTGAGTAGCCCCTCGGCGTGCTCACACTGACAGATCTCTGTTTAGCACCTTCAAACATTACAGATAACCTTTTTTAACGCCGGCCGGCTAAACAGAGTCAGGCCTGCTCTCCAGAGGCTTGTGCTGGCTGTAAAGAGATGTAGGAATGAAGGGGAGGGAAGGAAATCTCTTTGAAAGTTCTCTCCCTTTGGTTGTTTTATCAATGGTTTAGAAAAGAGGGTCTTTTCAGCTGTTCGGAAGATAAGCACCATGTGTAAGATCATTAGATATGTGTTTTCCTGGTCTCTAAGATTTATTTTTCTGTTTTCTGTTTTTCTCCTTCTCTTTCTTCCTCTGTTTATTTTAGCTACATTTTCAGCTGCTCTCAAGTAACATTTTATCTGGCTAACTTGCGACAGAGCCATAAATCTATCTAAAGCACACAGTGACTCCCACGCTTCCATTACACCGATTTGGCAGCACTTTTTATTTCATTCCCAAACTTCTGTGACAAAAAAAATCTGTAAAACGATAGAAATCTTTCATTCATCACGCACTACTACTGCTATAGTCCACTGAAAGTCTATGTTGATTTAAGCTGTCCGGATTTCATCTCGGTTTAGCCGAGAAGGTAAGAAGAATTATGAACACAGAACCACCCTTGAAGGTTATATTTCCCTTCTTTTTAGCAAAGGTTAAATCAAATGTTGGAAATGAGGTGATCGTAGATAAGACAGGTCTTAAATAGTGTTGGTCTGGGATGTCGAGAGTGTTACGGACTGCTCTGTCTCTGGTGAGGTTTTCAGAGAGCTGGTGAAGTAAGGGTGGAGAGGTCTGGCCTGGGCAGAGCGCCACTAAGCTGTGGGGGGCCTCATTCTGAAGCTGCCTGACACACTGCCTGAATAGAATATGAATTACACCAGAGGCGATTAACCGCTCATATCATATGAGAGCGCCGTGTGTCCGAATTGTAAAAAGAAAGTGTGTGTAACACCACCGCTGCTTTTGCTACCTCTCACTGCACACTTGTATCACATACGACATTGGGTAAGAGTATGTTTTAACCCCCGGAGACTCTAGCAATGGATACATCCATCCACCAGTCACCCAAATGAGAGAGACGGAGGGAGAGCGACATAGAGAGAAGTAGTAAGAGAGAAAGAGAGAGTGAGTAGGAGACAGGTTGGCCAGCTGTAACGAGCGACAGTAACTCATGTCAGAGCTGGGTTATGATTTATTACCTTGCCTGACACCCTACGTAAGGACTGTGTGGACAACTTGATGCGTCTGGACCAGAATTTATAACCACGATCATTGTCTTTGTTATCTATGCCTTCTGAACTCTTTTCATTACCGCACCCTGACACTCGTCTGCCCATGTAGCCATTTCTCACAGTGAGTACTCCGAAAGTCCCGGATCCCTTTCGCCATGTTTCAGCATGGCGGTAAATCTGGAAGGCTGGCCGACTGGAGCCATGGGTGGCAGGGCGGGAGGAAGGGGGTGAGTGAAGACGGGGTGAGAGTAGGAGGATCGATGGAGGGGGGAGAAAGGGTAATGATGGGAGGAGATGGGGGAGACAGAATGAGGGTGGGAAGATCTGTGGAGGGGGAGAAAGGGTGAGGGTGTGAGGAGAAGGGGGGAAGGGATGAGGGTGGGAGGAGATGGGGGAGAGAAGAGATGGGGTGAGGGAGGACAGGGGGAGAGAGGAGACCGGATGACCTCGGCTGGCCCTTGGCTGGCATATGGGTTTTAAGTGGCAGAGGACCCTTCTGAGTCTTGCTCTCGTCACAAGGTGTGATTCTGCATTTCAGTTCACGTGAGGAGTTGAATAGTCCCGTGTGGCTCAGTTGGTAGAGCATGGTGTTTGCAACGCCAGGGTTATGGGTTCGATTCCCACGGGGGACCAGTATGGAATTATTTTTTATGAAATGTATGCATTCACTACTGTAAGTCGCTCTGGATAAGAGCATCTGCTAAATGACTCAAATGTAAATGTAGTCAGCCAGTCATTTCAGCTTTGACTGATAAGTTGCCTGTGTGTCTTTTTGAACTTTGTTTTGTCACCCACATTCACAAGACTCCGATAAGTGTTGGATATTTTGTTTCAGAGACTTTTTCCATGAGTTGTCATCATGTCAACGTGGCTCGGAACAAGACAGCCTTCTAAATTTCCCCAGAAATAATGATCTCATCACCCAAGTAGATAAGCTCAGTGATGCCATGACTACTGTTGACTACTGTCTGCGGTATTATTCTCGGTTGTTTCGATCCTCAATGTGAGTCTAATCTCTCAGTGTACTTACTGTGTAGTGTTTAGGAGTTGCTATGTGGTGCAAAATGTGTGTGTGTGTGTGTGTGTGTGTTTGTGTGTGTGTGTGTGTGTGTGTGTGTGTGTGTGTGTGGACATGTTTAACTATTCTTGTGGGGACAAGAAGTCCCCACAAGAATAGTAAACAAACAGAAATTTGACCAACTGGGGACTTTTTGTTGGTCCCTACAAGGTCAAATGCTATTTCTAAGGGGTTTAGGGTTAAGGTTATAATTGAAGATAGGGGTGGCAGGCTGCCTAGTAGTTAGAGTGTTGGGCCAGTAACCAAAAGGTTGCTAGATCAAATCCCTGAGCTGACAAGGTAAAAATCTGCTCCTGAACAAGGCAGTTAACCCACTGTTCCTTTGTTGTCATTGTAAGTAATAATTAGTTCTTAATTGACTTGCCTAGTCAAATGAAGGTAACTGTGGCCACTTCCCTTCTAATCTCTGGCCATCCTCAGAAAAGGATGGATGTCAAATACTGACTTGTATCACGGGGACCTGGCTGCTCAGGGACCTATGCACACAGTGAGACCCACAGCACGCACGCACAGTCTTGTACAGCTAACCTTGTGTAGACACACAGTTCAGTCCCATTCAAAATCTTATTTTCCCTAACACTAACACTAACACTAACCCTAACCCGTACTCTGACCCTAACCCTAACCTTAACCCTAAAACCTAACCCTCAAACTAACCCTAGCTCCTAACCCTAAACCCAATTGTAACCCTAACACTAAGTAGGTTTCAGTTTTGATAGAGTGTTGTGGACTGGGATGGAAAATGGGTGTAAGCATCTGCCTCTGGTGCCAAAGGTTGCATGTTTGAATCCTGCATCAGAAATCCCAAATGTTAACCTTGGCCCTTAACACTCTGAGTTAATGCCTAACCTTAAGATTTCTGAGTTAATGTCTAAACGTAACCTTAGACAATTTGATGTTTGAGAAACATGGATGAATGTCTAATTCTGATGAGATACTGTGAGAGCTTGTTTCTCTGACTCCAGGAACCTGATTTCCAGCACACATGTTCAGCCCAAGCCTGTAAAACACACATATTAAGCACCTGATAATTCAGAGGGAAGCAATGAAGAAGTGTAGGAATGTGTATTGAGGCCCACTGCCACTGCTGAATTGGCAGGGCAAGACAGAGGTACACAGAGGGAAAAAGAGTAAAGGAGACTGCATTCTGCCATGACTTTCCCTCCTCTCTACTCTCTCTCCCTCATTTCATCCCTTCATTCCTCTGAGGGAGAAAGGGCAGCCTTCTAAGTGCTGAGCGCATAAATTTACAATGGTGTGAAACAGAAGATGGGTTCTCAGCAGGACTGGGAGATTTCTCATCACTGGAGCTTTTTAGTGCCCTGCGCTGCCTGCCAGGCCGACGTGTCACCAAAGAACAGGGCTACGTGTGTATGTAAGGTGTGTGTGTGTGTTTGTGTGCAACAAGGGCAAAGGAACACTGAGGAGTATGTGAGCAAGGAGAGAGGAGCATGGAGGAGAGAAGACAGTTGGTGAGAGAGGGAGGAGGACAGCGAGGACTGGAGAAATGAGGCGAGGGTCATAAATTCACAGAGGTTATGATGTGGTGGAGTGGTTTTGAAGAGAAGAGAGAAAAAAAGCCTTGGAAATTCACTGACAAGATTAATATGCAGTTGATGGTAAGGTTTTCATGACAGGCAACCAACAAATAAACACAATTCAGGGATGCCACATCCCTCATGGGGTGGGTTCTGTGAACGGACATCACCGCTCCCCAAATTCCAGGGAGGAGATCCGGTGTCAGGTGGTCCCTGCCGTTCACCCTCGCCCTCAAGGGACTGAAAGGTTACCCCGTTCTCTGAGAAACCGGGAGATCTAGGCACGATAAGGTTCACTGGACAGCTGCGGACTAATCTCTAATCCACACCAGACGTAACATGGTACAGATCACACTTGGCTATCCGATAGCAGTGTGAAAATTAGCCAACTCATTTTAGATATGTTTCAATTAATTTGCTTCCCACAACTTGTGTGTTACAACAACAGAACGTTTTCACACCCAGAACCAATACCCTGGAATAGATGCAAGTGCATTTCTGTAAACTTTTATTTGATGTGACCTTTGGTCTAAAAAGGATGGTGTTATGGCAGGTATGAAAGGAGGGTGAAGTGGCATGTGTAGAAGTCAGGTGGTTCACTGCGGCTGTGTTTCTCTTCCTGTTCCAGTTGGTGTTTTGGATGTGCACAAATCACAATGTCACTTTAATGATGAGATAGTCATCGCTGGGCTTCTGAATGTCTTTGTTTTAATTTTGGGGATTTGTGTGTATTGTTTTGTATGGTTATGTATTACTGCTCTGTTGGAGCTAGAAACATAAGCATTTTGTTGCACCTGCGATAACATCTGCAAAATATGTGATTAAGACCAATACAATTTTATTTGATTTTGACTTGATCAAGAGGCTGGCTAACTCACTGAACTCACAAATGGGATCATTCCTGAGCTGTTTTTTACTACCCAGAAGCCACCAGACTGGGTGTGCCATGTTCCTCTCTGGATCCCCAACTGAGACACTTTTACGACCTGGTAGCCACCGTCCAGAGCTTAACCAGCCAGGGCCCCAAAGCCAGGATGCCAACTGAACTAACCCCAGATCACGCTGTGAAATCACCCATCCTTTGGCAGGAAGGAATGATGACATCACAATATGACACCCTGATTCTCCAAAGTAGCCCTATAGTGCTGTTGGTGAGAACAAATACATCCTTCATTGCGTTTAGAAAGTATTCACACCCCTTAAGTTTTTCCACATTTTGTTGTTTTACAGCCTGAATTTAAAATGGATTCAATCAAGATGTTGTGTCACTGATCTACACACAGTACTTCATAATGTCAAAGTAGAATTTTGTTTGTAGAACATTTTAGAAATTAATACAAAATGAAAAGCTGAAATGTCAATAAAAAGTCAATAAGTATTCAACCCCAATGTTATGGCAAACCTAAATAAGTTACGGAGTAACATAATTTAACATAATTTATTTATGATTACCCCTTTTAGATACAATTATCTGCAAGGTCCCTCAATCAAGTAGTGAATTTCAAGCACAGATTCAACCACAAAGACCAGGGAGGTTTTTCAATACCTCGTAAAGAAAGGCACCGATTGGTAGATGTGTATATTTGGCTTTGGATAGTATATCAATACACCCAGTCACTCAATACACCCAGGCATCCTTCCTAACTCAGAGATGAAGGAAACTGCTCAGGGATTTCACCATAAGACCAATGGTGATTTTAAAACATTTACAGAATTGAATGGGTGTGAAATGAGGATGGATCAACAACATTGTAGTTACTCCACAATAGTAATTTAAATGACACAGTGAAAAGAAGGAAGCCTGTACAGAATACAAATATTCCAAAACATGCATTCTGTTTGCAACAAGGCACTTCAGTAATACTGCAAAAAATTTGGTAAAACAACAGAAAACATATAACTGAGTACCACCCTTCATATTTTCAAGTGTGGTGGTGGCTGCATCATGTTATGGGTATGCTTGTCATCGGCAAGGACTAGGGAGTTTTTTAAAATAAAAATAAATGGATACAGCTATAAGCACAAAATCCTAGAGGAAAACCTGGTTCAGTCTGCTTTCCAACAGTCACTGGGAGACTAATTCCCCTTTCACCAGGACAATAACCTAGTTGCCTACCAAGGCGACATTGAATGTTCCTTAGTGGCCTAGTTAGAGTTTTGACTTAAAACTACATGAAAATCTATGACAAGACTGATGATCAATAATCAACTTGACAGAGCTTGAAGAATGTTTTAAAGAATAACGTGCAGATATTGTACAATCCAGGAGTGCAAAGCTCAACCGCCAAAGGTGCATCTACAAAGTACTGACTCACGGGTGTGAATACTTATGTAAATGAGATATTCTTGTATTTCATTTTCAATAAATTAGCAGAAATGTATTAAAACATGTTTTCTCATTGTCATTACGGGGTATTGTGTGTAGACGGGTGAGAGAAAAATGACACACTGGAATGACACATATATTTAGACATATGGGGCGGCAGGTAGCATAGTGGTTAGAGTGTTGGACAAGGTACCGGAAGGTTGCAAGATCGAATCCCTGAGCTGACAAGGTAAAAAAAATATCTGTCGTTCTGCCCCTGAACAAGGCAGTTAACCCACTGTTCCTAGGCCGTCATTGAAAATAAGAATTTGTTCTTAACTGACTTGCCTTGTAAAAAAAAATATATATATATTGTGTTATTTTATGGCTTGTTATGACCCCTACATAAAAGTGTGAAAGCCCACAAAATGTACCAAACAAGGCAAACATTCTATTACACCATAGCCTACTTGTCAACAGTATGTTTATGTTAAATAACTTTTTTTGACCATATTAAATTATCATTGTAATTGCACACACATTGATGTCAGAGACATTACTGTGCAGCCGTATTCATTGACCTGGCCAAGGCTTTCGACTCTATCAATCACCACATTCTTATTGGCAGACTCGACAGCCTTGGTTTCTCAAATGATTGCCTCGCCTGGTTTACCAACTACTTCTCTGATAGAGTTCAGTGTGTCAAGTCGGAGTGCCTGTTGTCCGGACCTCTGGCAGTCTCTATGGGTGTGCCACAGGGTTCAATTCTCTGGCTGACGCTCTTCTCTGTATACATCAATGATGTTGCTCTTACTGCTGATTCTCTGATCCACCTCTACGCAGACGACACCATTCTGTATACTTCTGGCCCCTCTTTGGACACTGTGTTAACTAACCTCCAGACGAGCTTCAATGCCATACAACTCTCCTCCCGTGGCCTCCAACTGCTCTTAAACGCAGGTAAAACTAAATGCATGCTATTCAATCGATCACTGCCCGCACCTGCTCGCCCGTCCAGCATCACTACTCTGGACGGCTCTGACTTAGAATACGTGGACAACTACAAATACCTGGGTGTCTGGTTAGACTGTAAACTCTCCTTCCAGACTCACATTAAGCATTTCCAATCCAAAATTAAATCTAGAATCGGCTTCCTATATCGCAACAAAGCATCCTTCACTCATGCTGCCAAACACACCCTCGTAAAATGTTGATTGGGGAGGGGGGGGTCTGGGGATAAAATTTGGCAGCCTGATGGTCTGGGGGTAGAAGCTGTACCAATCTTTATAAATTCTAATGAGACGGTGACTGCTGAGTCATTAGCCTTACAGTCGCACTTTGAGAAGCCCAATACTCTCCAACATTCTCCTGAACACCCACTAAATGGCGATAGAGGGACCCAGCCACCCAGCCTCCCATCCACGAATCCATTCAGCCTCCCAGTTACCCAGTCACCCAGTCACCCTGCCCCCCAGTCACCCACCCAGTCACCCAGCCACCCAGCCACCCAGTCACCCAGCCAAAATCAAATCAAATCAAAGTTTATTTGTCACGTGCGCCGAATACAACAGATGTAGACCTTACAGTGAAATGCTTACTTACAGGCTCTAACCAACAGTGCAAAAATGTATTAGGTGAACAATAGGTAAGTAAAGAAATAAAAACAACAGTAAAAAAGACAGTGAAAAATAACAGTAGCTAGGCTATATACAGTAGCGAGGCAATAACAGTAGCGAGGCTATATACAGGCACCGGTTAGTCGGGCTGATTGAGGTAGTATGTACATGTAGATATGGTTAAAGTGACTATGCATATATGATAAACAGAGGGTAGCAGTAGCATAAAAGAGGGGTTGGTGGGTGGCGGGACACAGTGCAGATAGCCCATTTAGCCAATGTGCGGGGGCACTGGTTGGTCAGGCCAATTGAGGTAGTATGTACATGAATGTATAGATAAAGTGACTATGCATATATGATAGACAGAGAGTAGCAGCAGTGTAAAAGAGGGGTTGGGGAGGGCACACAATGCAAATAATCTGGGTAGCCATTTGATTACCTGTTCAGGAGTCTTATGGCTTAAAAACTGGGGTAAAAACTGTTGAGAAGCCTTTTTGTCCTTTTTGTCCGGTACCGCTTGCCAGCCAACCAGCCAGTCAGTGTGTACACTATGTGATGTACGTATGAGCCACTTGAGATGGATCAGTAGAGGGAGGTATGGAGGGCTTAATCCTCTTGTGGGATGGTCTGAGGTCCACTAGGAGTCTGCTGTTACGGTGTCTTGATCAGAGGGCCTGGTGGGGGTGAGATACCAAATCTCTGATGGACAGTAGTGCTCTGTTTTCTCGGTTTCAGACCAACCGGTAGCCTGGTAGAGCAGTCCTGGGACTGCTTTTTCAAGCCCAGGCTGAGTGACATATCTCGAAGTGCACACCCAGTCCCTGGGTTTAAAGGTAACCCTGGGACTGGAGGAGTGTGAGTACCTGAGGCCATCAGACCTGTCACAAGCACCTCTTCTCTTTCTTCTCCTATTCTTTTCTCAACGGTCTCTTCTTCTTCACTCCTTTCTAAGCCTGTTCTCCTCACTCTTCTTCAAGCCTTCACACTTTTTCACTTTTCTCCCTTTCTAACTTATTTTCTCACTGTCCCTCTCTCTTCTCTCTTCTTCTTTCCACTGGGTTACTCAGCCAAACCCTTGACAGGTGACCATCATCCTCAGGCCTCAGCCCAGAGAGGGGCACGGAGGAAAAATAAGGAGCTTCTGATGTCAGGACCACAGAGTTACGCAGGAAGATGTAAATGATCTGTCATTCAGGCTGTCAACTCTGTACCCGATACAAATAACCCCCAGCAGGACCCCTCCCGCCCCCTGATCCCCCGTATTCCCCCGGCCCGCTCCACAGCCATGGACCCCCATGCTGTCTTTTAGCTGACACATGCCGTGTGTCTCAGCATTGAGGAAGTGTGGAGGACACACCTGCTACAGCACACAGGCCCTAGCTGCTAACCGCTGACACACTGGCAGATCACAGAGACCCTTTGTCAAACAGAGAAATTAACACTGACTCTCGCTCGTTAGAGTCCCGTTGTAGCATTAGCACGTTGTCCTCCAATGAGGATCGCCACGGCAACACACTGATTTTCTTAATGTACTGTAGGCCAAGGTGCTAATGCTACTTTGGCTGAAATGGCGACATGTGTGAAAAATATGTTCTCCTGGCTGTCTTAGATAAGACAATGAATTTATATAGACACACACAAACTGGAGGGGGGTTGAGGATAATGTTCAGCGATGGTTTCAAAGTCACAGGCCCATGTCTCTCCCCCTCCTTCCCCCTTCAGGGGGGGATTGTAATACCTCTGCTGACAGACATGTCGGACCAGCTGGGACAGAGTTTAACCCCTGAGTACAACAGGACCCTCACACATACACAAACACCCTTATAAACACACACACTCAAAGTAAATAGAGACCCTCGAGCCCCAGTAAATAAAGGCAAGAAAATAAGGATTGGTATTGTTGAATATGATAAGGCTGTCTGGTCCAATAACGTTTTAAATTACACTCTTATACTGGCAGTTGGACACACATAGGTTCACTCTGACAAAACAGTTTGTCCAGAATATAGCTGAATGTCAGACTGGTGTCTCATACCTTGTAAGACGAGTGTCTAATTCGGTCGCGCCCATGCGCTAAATTCCACTTAACTCATGACACCTGGCTGTTGACAGTCAGAGCTCTTGCCATTGGACACATCTCTGGCAAATCAAAGTGAA
The DNA here is from genome assembly GCF_965601325.2 of Salmo salar. Classification (NCBI taxonomy): domain Eukaryota; kingdom Metazoa; phylum Chordata; class Actinopteri; order Salmoniformes; family Salmonidae; genus Salmo; species Salmo salar. The sequence continues at coordinate 32,584,552 of NC_138315.1, read as the reverse complement.
CCCCTCCCACATGATGCACGTCTACCAATTCATCTAGCGAAACAATGTGCTGTAACCTGATGTCCTCATTACTAATGTGAGAGAACATGGGGGGTAAGGGGCTTGGTGTCCCGCAGTATGTGTGATGTATGATGTGTGATGTGTGTGGAGAAGACCTGTGTCATCGCCACATCTGGTGGTCGGAGTCAAAATACATTTCGCTCCCTGTTGAAATCTGGAGTCCGTATCCTCTTCCTGTTCCTCTTCCCTTTCCTGGGCATGGTGTGGCTCTCCTCAGGGGTAACCTGGCTGTGTGAGCTGTGAGCTCCAGGCTCAGTATAACAGGCTGCAGTAGTGTAGTCAGGCCTGGTGCTCCAGGCTCAGTATAACAGGCTGCAGTAGTGTAGTCAGGCCTGGTGCTCCAGGCTCAGTATAACAGGCTGCAGTAGTGTAGTCAGGCCTGGTGCTCCAGGCTCAGTATAACAGGCTGCAGTAGTGTAGTCAGGCCTGGTGCTCCAGGCTCAGTATAACAGGCTGTAGTAGTGTAGTCTGGCCTGGTGTTCCAGGCTCAGTATAACAGGCTGTAGTGGTGTTGTGTAGTGTAGTCTGAAGGCGTCCAGATGCTTCCCAGTCGAAACGGTTTGGCAGAGTTTGTGCATATATAATGAATACATTTTGTGATGGTGAGGGATTTTTTTAGCTAGTCTACCTACTGAAACACCCTGCTCAAACAGAGGGATGCTATGTTAGCTAGCTGGCGATGACTTTCCAAACAGAACACTGTAACTCTTCCAAGTCAAGGTAAGCTTTTGGTTTTACTAATTTATTGCAACCAGGGCCTGCTGATGTAACTGCTTACTGACTGTATGTACACTGTAACTTTACTGCATGATTGTAGCGGGTTTACTAAAGCGTTAGTTATATTATCTATGCTGACTATGACGTTACTTTAGCTAATATGGTGACAACGATGCAGGCTGTGTGTAGCGGTTTGGCTTGGAATGTTTTTTTTTGCCTGGTCACATACAGCTGATGTGTTGTGCATTGAAGTCCATAAGCGAAGGGAAGAGGTGAGAGTAGGAGAGTGCATAGATGGGAGAAGAAATACAATGTGACTGCTATGAAAGTGAACTGTGTTTACGCGTGGTGTATTCCCTCGTTTCTGTTGAAAAATATTTCTTTAACAGAACCAAACGGACCAAAACGGGGATAACATACCTGAATTTGTCCAAATAGAAACTCTTGTTTGCAGCTGTTGGACTAATGATTACACCCTATATCAGCTAGATGCAGGCAAGAGTGTGCAAGGCGGTGTTGAATGTGTGCACCTACATTGTAAACGTTCATTCATACGCTAGGTTGTAACAAACTCATGATGGGTATAGGGAACATTTTTGTATCATGAAGTAGCCTAAACCTGTCGCTGTTACATTGAACAGGGTGAATGGAATATGAATGACAGGCATCCAATATGCTGTAATAGAAATAAGGACATGCTCATGAAGAAAAAAATAAACGTCCTCTTCTCCCTCCTCTTAAACGGCACTGACCGCCACTGGTGTATACTGACTATGGCGTCTCAAAATGGATAAACAGTACTATTGCCGTTTTTTTCTTGTTTTTCAAGCGAAGGTCTTTTAAGGGAATATGCACACGTTCAGTTCGGCTAGATGATTTCAGCTAGTCGCCAGCCGAACTGAGCATCCTGACGCCTTAAGGCCCAGTGGGCCCTCCTGGCATAGCGGAGCAGAGGGCGCTAGGGGTGCTGATCCAGGAACAGCTGGAGAAACACGTGTCGCATGGGAGCGGGCTTTCCCTCCAAACAGCTGGGATAACAAACTCTCTCAACCCAGCAGCCACCCAGGCAATACACACAACCACCCAGGCAAGACAATACACATAGCCACCCAGGCAAAGCAATACACACAACCACTTAGGCAAGGCAATACACACAACCACCCAGGCAAGGCAAGACACACAGCCTCCAAACTATGCACCATAGATACTACATGATCTGTAGAGGGTAAAGCAGTTATTATCAATTAGGTGTTAATCAAACGTTCAGTTCACGTAGAGATTAATCCAAACCAAATGTACATGCAAATATGTTTTTGACATATGCATGATTTATCTGTGCATCTCAAGTTCGGATTCAGGTCAGGAGTTTTTCCAGACCACATAGTGTTTAGTGACATGGTTGAGGGAGTCCTCACATAGGGGCCGATTCAGACTTAGGAAATGTACCCCTTTCTTACGCACACCTTTCTTACGATACGCACTTCTCAGTAGCTGGTATTCAGACTTAAAGCAGTAATCCACTATATGGATAGCCACGCTAGCTTCGCCCTCATGTTGGTGCTAGCAAGCTAGCAAGCAGGCTAGGTATCAACAGCCAATCCAGTAGGGGCTGGAAACTATAGTGAGCTTCGATTGGTCAATAGCAACGCAATGTCACGGAGTACGCAACAAAAGTTCAGCTTTCTCAGAGATCTATATATAATGAACACATGCTCATGTCTCCACCCTAACAATGAGAGTCGTTGTCCGAAAGGTGGGAAGGCAGACGATAAGCTTAGGTCCAAAATAAGCCCATAGAAACACATTAGGCTTATTTTGGACAGATGTTGGCGAGAGTGAAGCCTCTCGCTTCGCATCTTCCTCTCTTGTTTTCCCCAACTTTGGTCCTGCCCTTTTCATGCTCCTTTGCCCGTGCTCGCATTGCCCACCAGTCCCCCGCCCACTTTGCATCCCTTAATTGAAAATGTATGGTGCTCCATTGTTTCTTTGCTAGAGGGATTTCTGACATTACCTTAAGCAGGTGCAAAAGTGTTTTGCAGGCGTGGTTCCCTTGCACATGTAGAGTTTTCATTCAATTGGGTTTTCAGTACATTTATCTAAACCCATCTCTTTAAATACAGTATAGTACAGTACAGTAAAATACAATACAGCAGAGCATAGTAGAGTACATTAAAGTAAAGAAAAGTATAGTGTACTGTATTGTACCCTACTTTACTCTACTGTACTCTACTGTTCTTAACTAAACTGTACTGTACTGTACTGTACTATACTCTACTTTCTTTGCTGTACAGTGTACTGTACTCTGCTGTGCTCTACTGTACTGTGCTGTCCAAACTTGTAAAATTCCATAGATTTTCAATGTCCATACAAGATGTCTCTTCGATGTCCAAAAAATGCATATTTTTGTAATCCATTTAAGATGTATTTTTGAAAAAAAAGGGGGAAAAGTATGTATATCTATATAGGTATGTGTATGTATATATGTGTATATGTATGCATATGTGTATGTATATGGATGTCACGACTTCCACCGAAGTCGGCTCCTCTCCTTGTTCGGGCGGCGTTCGGCGATCGACGTCACCGGCTTTCTAGCCATCGCTGCTCCATTTCTCATATGTCCATTTGTTTTGTCTTGTTCCATTACACACCTGGTTTTCATTCCATAATCACTGCATGTATTTAGTCCTCTGTTCCCCTCCATGTCTTTGTGTGCAATTGTTTATTGTTATATGGATATTGTCAGGCGCTATACTTTTGCTATGTTCTGTGTTTTTGGCACGTTATTGTTCTTATGTGCTGTCATTTTTGGACCGGAATTAAAGTGCGCCTGTTTACTACACTCTGCTCTCCTGCACCTGACTTTGCCTCCCGTACACACCCCTAACAATGGATATATATATTTACCAAAAAAAAGATATGGGGGATTGGAAATGATGCAGACAATTACATTGATGCAAGCAACAATCTTTCCACAATATTAAGTTGATCCACCCTTAAAAAAAAAGAGAAAAAAAAGATGTATTTTTGACGTCAGTATAAATCAAAAAGTAGGTGAAGTACTATTGTCATGCTTAAGTTCAAGGTCAGAATACGCATAGAGAGAAAAATGCATAAAAAGTGAATTACGTTCTATTTACGCGCGTGCTTAACTCAATCAAATCTTACTGGAGGAGTTATTTCTCTCTCTCGTGCTCTCGTTCACACATACACACAGGGCAGCTTTGACTAAAATGTAGAAAACAATAAAAATAAAGAAAAACCCTGGAATGAGTAGGTGTGTCCAAACTTTTAACTGGTACTGTATATACACACGTAATCAATCAATCAAGCAATCAATCAAATCTTTCTGGAGGAGTTATTTCACTCTCTTTCTCACACACACACACACACACACACACACACACACACACACACACACACACACACACACACACACACACACACACACACACACACACACACACACACACACACACTCTAAAGCAGAGGTTCCCAAACTTTTTATAGTCCTGTACCCCTATAAACATTCAACCTCCAGCTGCGTACCCCCTCTAGCACCAGGGTCAGCGCACTCTCAAATGTTGTTTTTTTGCCATCACTAAGCCTACCACACACACTATACAATACATTTATTAAACATAAGAATGAGTGTGAGTTTTTGTCACATCCCGTTTCGTGGGTAGTGACAAAGAGCTCTTATAGGACCAGGGCAGAAATAATAATATAATAATAATCAATAATTTTGCTCTTTATTTAACCATCTTACATTTTTAACCTTATTTGCTCATCGAAAATTGTGAATAACTCACCACAGGTGAATGAGAAGGGTGTGCTTGAAAGGATGCACATAACTCTGCAATGTTGGGTTGTATTGGAGAGAGTCTCAGTCTTAAATAATTTTCCACACACAGTCTGTGCCTGTATTTAGTTTTCATGCTAGTGAGGGCCGAGAATCCACTCTCACATAGGTACGTGGTTGCAAGGGGCATCAGTGTCTTAACAGCGCGATTTGCCAAGGCAGGATACTCTGAGCGCAGCCCAATCCAGAAATCTGGCTGTGGCTTCTGATTAAATTAAATTTTCACAGAACCGCTTGTTGCAATTTCGTTGAGGCTCTCTTGTTCAGATATCGGTAAGTGGACTGGAGGCAGGGCATGAAAGGGATAATGAATCCAGTTGTTTGTGTCATCCATTTCGGGAAAGTACCTGCGTAATTGTGCACCCAACTCACTCAGGTGCTTCGCTATATCACATTTGACATTGTCCGTAAGCTTGAGTTCATTTGCACACGAAAAATGGAAAGACCTGTGTGTTGTCCTTGTTAATGCAGACAGAGAAGAGCTCCAACTTCTTAACTTCTTAGGGCTAGGCGTCCAACTTCTTAATCATGGCCTCAATTTTTTCACGCACATTGAGTATATTTGCGGAGAGTCCCTGTAATCCTAGATTCAGATCATTCAGGTGAGAAAAAACATCACCCAGATAGGCCAGTCATGTGAGAAACTCGTCATCATGCAAGTGGTCAGACAAGTGAAAATGATGGTCAGTAAAAAAAACTTTAAGTTGCAGTGTACCCAAGTGGCGTCTCCCTGTCATGGCTTTTGCGCCATCAGTACATATACCAACATCAGCAGCAGCTACGTTTGGCTACATATGGTCCATTAATGGAATTCCTGCAAGAGAGTAATGGTTAATGTGATTGAATGTTAATTATTTGACTAGGCTACCTGTATTTGACATTGTGTTGTTATTTCGCTGAACACTAAATGGTTTAATTTAATTTTTGGCAGTGAAACGAGGCTACTCAGGCGAGAAAAAAAACTCACCCAAATGTATATCCCCATTGGAAAATATAAATGGACAATTTAAAAGAAATGTGAATGACATTTTTATTTGGCGTACCCCTGGCGCCATTGCGCGTACACCAGTTTGGGAATACCTGGTCTAGAGCACTGTGAGTGTGTATGGCCAGGTCGCAGGCCGTAACTCAGGTTTGTCAGTGTGTGGACAGACAGATGGAGGATGGATGGATGGATGGATGGATGGATGGGGAGGATCAAACAGGGAACTGCTCCCAGGGAAAGGCCGTATACCACCCCTACCTTGTCACAACACAACTGATTGGATCAAATGCATTAAGAAGGAAAGGAATTCCACAAATTAACTTTTAACAAGGCACAACTGTTAATTGAAATGCATTCCAGGTGACTACCTCATGAAGCTGGTTGAGAGAATGCCAAGAGTGTGCAAAGCTGTCATCAAGGCAAAGGGTGTCTATTTTGAAGAATCTGAAATATAAAATATATTTTGATTTGTTTAACACTTTTTTGGTTACTACATGATTCCATGTGTGTTATTTCATAGTTTTGATGTCTTCACTATTATTCTACAATGTAGAAAATATTAAAAATAAAGAAAAACCCTTGAATGAGTAGGTGTGCCCAAACTTTTGACTGGTACTGTATTTCAATGTTGATAGTGTTCAGACAAACAGACACACATTATCATTGAGAAAAGAGAGTGTACAATACATTTCTCCTGGTAAACTTTTTTTTAAATCAAACTACAGCCCAATGTTTCAGACAGAGACAACAGGCCAGAAAGGGATCTGTTAATAGCCAATGAGATGATTACATTCTGTTGGGAGGGGCTCGGACGGGAGGTGGAGGGGACGGAGGAGGGGTTAGAGGGGGGTAATACATCATGTTTCCAAGGGGGGGTCATTAACGTGCAACAACATTGTTCACAGCTTATCAGAAAGTTCATGTCACACCCAGGGATGTCCACAGGCCCGCCAGCCTGACAGATCATCCTCTCTGACAAAGACGGACAGAATCAAAATGTTAGCGGGTGCAGGACAGGTGGCCATTCAGAACACCGCACTAAATTTAGGGGACATGGTGGGGGGCAGGGGGGGCTGTAGGTGTTTTTTGACAGGAAAACATATGGCTACTCTCTCTCTCTGTCTCTCTCTCGCTCTCTCTTTCTCTCTCTCTGCTGTAACAGAGCTGTTATTTGTTGCGTGCAGGCTGAAAATGTTTTTGGGGAGGATGAATGTTAACAGCGCGTGATGGTGAGTGTGTTTCCAACCAACAGATTAGAGGAGATAAGTGGAGGTTCAGCGCTGGGCAGCATCATTCTCTTCAGAAAGGGAAACTTAAGAGCCAAACTGTCAGCATGGCCAGTCAATTTATAGCTTCCCTCCCATCGGCCCTAGTAAGTGATTCACTGTGTAACCTTATCCGTTAAATCCAGACCCCCCTCTATCCTCCACCTCCAACTTTCAACAATATCCTCCATAATACACGCACACATGCACGCGGACACACACCTGCTGCTCAGTACATCCCAGCTCTGTTGTTTTTACCCAGATACACCCCTCTCCTCGACAGGTTCCACCTCAGTAACCTTTAATGTTTTAAACCAACTCCATCTAAACCCAATCTTCATGCCACTGCCTGGACGGTTTGTGACAGCCGGGAGGGGAAGCTGTCCCAAGCTGGGGCCAAGGGACGGGAGATGGTACAGTGAGGGAAAAAAGTATTTGATCTCCTGTTGATTTTGTACGTTTGCCCACTGATAAAGAAATGATCAGTCAATCATTTTAATGGTAGGTTTATTTGAACAGTGAGAGACAGAATAACAACAAAAAAATCCAGAAAAACGCATGTCAAAAATGTTATAAATTGATTTGCATTTTAATGAAGGAAATAAGTATTTAAAATTCTAGACGGATAATTTCTTTGTCAGTGGGCAAACGTACAAAATCAGCAGGGGATCAAATACTTTTTCCCCCCACTGTAGGTTCCTGGGTTGGTCCTCCTCTGCTGGTTCTATTTAGAAAAAACAAGGCGTGCTCTGTAATACCAACATGTTTCAAGCAGACCACCTTAGTTCCTGTGCCCAAGAACACCAAGGTAACCTGCCTAAATGACTGCTGACCCTTAGCACTCACATCTGTAGCTATGAAGTTCTTTGAAAGGCTGGTCAATGCTCACATCAACACCATTATCCCAGAAACCCTAGACCCACCCCAATTTGCATACCGCCCCAACAGAGCCACAGATGACGCAATCTCTATTGCACTCCACACTTCCCTTTCCCACCTGGACAAAAGAAACACCTATGTGAGAATGCTATTCATTGACTACAGCTGAGTGTTCAATACCATGGTGCCCTCAAAGCTCATCACTAAGATAAGGACCCTGGGACTAAACACCTCCCTCTGCAACTGGATCCTGGACTTCCTGACGGGCCGCACCCAGGTGGTAAGGGTAGGTAATAACACATCTGCCGCGCTGATCCTCAACACGAGGGCCCCTCAGGGGTCCCCTCCTGTACTCCCTGTTCACCAATGACTGCATGGCCAAGCACGACACCATCATTAAGTTTTCCGACGACACAACAGTGGTAGGCCTGATCACGGACAACGATGAGACAGCCCATAGGGAGAAAGTCAGAAACCTGGCAGTGGGGTGCCAGGATGACAACCTCTCCCTCAACGTGATCAAGACAAAGGAGATGATCGTGGACTACAGGAAAAGGAGGACCGAGCACGCCCCCATTCTCATCAATGGGGCTGTAGTGGAGCAGGTTGAGAGCTTCAATTTCCTTGGTGTCCACATCACTAACAAACTATCATGGTTCAAACACACCAAGACAGTCATAAAGAGGGCACAACAAAGCCTATTCCCCCTAAGATCCTCCAAAAATTCTACAGCTGCTCCATCGAGAGCATCCTGACTGGTTGCATCACCACCTGGTATGTCAACTATTCGGCCTCCGACCGCAAGGCACTACAGAGGGTAGTATGAACGGCCCAATACATCACTGGGGCCAAGCTTCCTGCCATCCAGGACGTCTATACCCTGGTGGTGTCAGAGGAAGGCCCTAAAAATTGCCAAAGACTCCAGCCACCCTAGTCATAGACTGTTCTCTCTGCTACCACACGGCAAGCAGGTACTGGTCTAGGTCCAAAAGGCTTTTTAACAGCTTCTACCCCCAAGCCATAAGACTCCTGAACAGCTAATCTAATTGCTACCCGGACTATCTGCATTGACCCCCCCACCCCTCCTCCCCCACCCCCATTTTTACGCTGCTGCTACTCTCTGTTTATTATCTATGCATAGTTACATTACCTACATTACCTCGACTAACCTATTCCCCCAGCACATTGTACCGGTTCACCCTGTATGTAGCCTCGTTACTGTTATTTTATAAGTTGCTCTTTAATGATTTGTTATTTTTCTATTTTCTTCTTTCTTAACACTTATTTTTCTTAAAATCTGCATTGTTGGTTAAGGGCTTGTAAGTAAGCATTTCACTGGAAGGTCTACAGCTGTTGTATTCGCGCATGTGACAAATTCAATTTGATTAGATTTTAGATTTTATTTTATATATTCACACCTGATAGACTGTACACTGTGAGCCATTCCCTTTTTCCTATTATTGTCCCCTGTTGAGAAAAAGGTGAGATTTGAAAAATGAAGATTTTTTTCTTTCTTAATTGAGACATTGTTTTATCCCACATGTTTTTGGTCTGGGTTAAAACCCGACAGAGGCTCTGCTCTAGGACCAGCATTCCAGAAAACATTCCTTTACCCAGAAGCACATAGCTTTCGTCAGCTTTACATGATTTATATTTTCATAGAGCAGAGAGACATTTGTTTTCTGTCCGCCTCCGTATATAAATACTCCATGACACGAGGACACGTCTCTGAGGTCAGAGGTCATATCTGTTCAAACCCATTAAAGCTGAAAAAAACAAGTGCTTTATGCATGTTCAAGTAATAACACGTTATTTTGTTAAATTGGTTTCATCCGCTTGTCGTCTGTAGTACAACTAATGAAACACATATAGTTATGTTAAACACCTTACATTTAGAAATGTATAACAATTGAAAGAAAAAAATATGTTTTTGATATACTGTAAAAACTTTTCAAGTAAATTGTGCATACAGGATTAATTTCTATGTATTAATATGTAATTACAATTCACAAATGAAACAGGAGTTATAAGTAGTAAGCCATTAGTTTAGAAAACAAATTAGTTGAATCTTAGACTGTACACTGTGAGCCATTACAGTGTAATCCTTAGTGATCCTGGATGAGTAGGAGCTCATGTATGAATAGTGTGTTTTACTAATAATAATGACTGTGTGGGTGCTTATATTTGTCCTATTTCACACATGTACAAGTTTGTATTAACATGTGTGAATTGGAAAATGTTTTGAGACAACCTCAGAGAGTGGGGTCATGGCCAGGGTTTGCCATTATTAACTAAATTAGGGTTAAGTGCCTTGCTCAAGGGCACATCACCAGATTTTTCACTACGTTGGCTCAGGGATTCAAACTAGCAACCTTTCAGTTACTGGCCCAACTCTCTAACCAATAGGCTACCTGTAGCCGTGTTGTGATGTGTGTTGTGGTCTGGGCATGAACACAGGACTGCTGTGGTCCAGATGTTCTGTTGAGGGATGGCTTCACAACCTGAGCTCTGGACAAACGCACCGCTCTGCCATCTGAGGAGTAACATGGGTCACGCACACACACACACACACACACACACACACACACACACACACACACACACACACACACACACACACACACACACACACACACACACACACACACACACACACACACACACACACACACACACACACACACACACACACACACACACACACACAGGTAGCTAACACCCCACATTAACACTTTGTGAACCTAGCAACCCTGTCATCACAAATGGAACATTCCGGGGCATAACATTTCTAAAGTAAAATCCGGATTCTAGACTAGAGGTGGAGTGGGGGAAAGAAGGTGAAAGAAAGAGGAAGATTGATAAACAGGGCATGGGTTGGAGAGCAAACTATTTCTCTCTCTCTCTTTCTCTCTCTTTCTCTCATTCTCTCTCTCTCTCCTTCTCTCTAAGTTACTGTGCCCTGAGCTCGTTCACTAAGGGGCCAGGGGGATATTTACAGCATGTAGACACGTGAAGGTCAGACCCGTAAAGTGGACCTGATGACTTTTACAAATGTCAGCTCCTGCAACCCCAGGCCTCGATGTGAGCGTGTCATTTACGGTGGCCAGCAAGCATCCCAAAACTCTGCGGTGAGAATTCTGCAGTAAATCGGGGGCTGAGAACTGGCTTTGTTGACATCTCTGAGCGATAATGAAACTGTGGAGGCGATCGTGTATGTGTATGTGTGTTTGGGGAAGGGGGAGTGTAAACAATTCCCTGACGTTGGAAAAATGGGATGGAAACCCCTTCTAGAGCTGGGAGTCTGAGCTGTAAAGGGATGTCTGGGGTACCACAGTCATGTCCAACGAATAATTCATGTTGAAAAGTTTTTTCCTCCTTAATTTCTGGTCTGGCAGGCCTTTCCCCTCTGGATAATTTAGTGGCTGTTCCTGGAGCGCTGTGGGCGGGTGAATGAATTACCTTGACTGAGCCCTAGCTGCTCAAACACTGGGAGAACATGTTGAACATGTACACCTACATGTACCCCTGATTTCTCTCTGTGTTTAACATGTACGTCTAGCACTGACCTCTCAATCTCTATGTTTAACATGTACACCTACCACTGACCTATCTCTGTGTTTAACATGTACACCTACCACTGACCTATCTCTGTTTAACATGTGCACCTACCACTGACCTGTCTCTGTGTTTAACATGTACACCTACCACTGACCTATCTCTGTTTAACATGTGCACCTACTACTGACCTATCTCTGTTTAACATGTACACCTACCACTGACCTATCTCTGTGTTTAACATGTACACCTACCACTGACCTATCTCTGTTTAACATGTACACCTACTACTGACCTATCTCTGTTTAACATGTACACCTACCACTGACCTATCTCTGTTTAACATGTACACCTACCACTGACCTATCTCTGTTTAACATGTACACCTACCACTGACCTATCTCTGTTTAACATGTACACCTACCACTGACCTATCTCTGTTTAACATGTACACCTACCACTGACCTGTCTCTGTGTTTAACATGTACACCTACCACTGACCTGTCTCTGTGTTTAACATGTACACCTACCACTGACCTGTCTCTGTGTTTAACATGTATGTGTAGCACTGACCTCTCTCTCTGTGCGTACAGCACCTATATTACCACTTGTTTCAGATGGAAAGACTTTTAACTCTACATATGTCCCTCCATATGGGCCCATGCCAGACCGAGGTTGAAATACATGATTACTTAAATAATATGAATGTGAAAATACAGCATACCAAAAAACAACCTATATTTGAAGTGTTTACATGCCTGCTTGTAAAACCAAATATTCTACTCTACTGAACAAAAATATAAACGCAACATGTAAAGTGTTGGTCCCATGTTTGATGAGCTGAAATACAAGATCCCAGACATTTTCCATATGCACAAAAAGCTTATTTCTATCAAATTTTGTGTACAAATTTGTTTACATCCCTGTTAGTGAGCATTTCTCCTTTGCCAAGATAATCTATCCACCTGACAGGTGCGGCATATCAAGAAGCTGATTAACATTTTTAAGATAGCATTCAGAATTTTGGATGAAATGCATGCCCAAAGTAAACTGCCTGCCCAGAAGCTAGGATATGCATATAATTGACAGATTTGGATAGAAAACACTCTAAAGTTTCCAAAACTGTTACAATAATGTCTGTGAGTATAACAGAACTGATATAGTAGGCAAAAACCTGAGGAAAATCCATCCAGGAAGTGCCATTCTTTTGAAATGGGTGTTTTTCCATTGAAAGCCTATCCACCATATAAATGGTTATGACCCAGATTGCGTTCCCTATGGCTTCCACTAGCTGCGAACAGTCTTTAGACATTGTTTCAGGCTTTTATTCAGAAAAATGAGGGAGAATGACAACATTGAGTGAGTGGACCCTGGGATGTCCCCAGAACTGGTTACTGCGCACGACCGAGAGCGCACCGTTCTTGTTTTTTCTTTTATATTGACGACGCTATTGTCTGGTTGAAATATTATCAATTATTTAGGCTAAAAACAACCTGAGGATTGATTATAAACATCGTTTGACATGTTTCTACAAACATTACGGATACTATTTGGAATTTTTATCTGCCCATTGTGACCGCATTTGAGCTATTGGATTACTGAACAAAACGCGCCAACAAAATTGAGGTTTTTGGATATAAAGAGGGACTTTATCGAACAAAACGAAAATGTATTATGTAACCGGGAGTCTTGTGAGTGTAACCATACGAAGATCATCAAAGGTAAGTGATTAATTTTATTGCTATTTCTGACTTCGTGACTAATCTACTTGGCTGCTAACTGTTTGTAATGTTTTGTGTGCTGAGCGCTGTCCTCAGATAGTCGCAGGTAATCCTCAGAAATCTGACATGGTGGCTGGATTAACAACAAGTTAAGCTTTATTTTGATGTATTGCACTTGTAATTTCATGAAAGTTAAATATTTATAGTAATTTAATTTGAATTTGGCGTTCTGCAATTTCACCGGAAGTTGTCGAAGTGGGACGCTAGCCCTTTTGTGGGGAAAAACTCCTTCAGATTGGCTGGGCCTGGCTCCCCAGTGTGTGGGTCTGGCTCCCATGTGGGTGGGCCTATGCCCTCCCAGGCCCCCCCCCCCCCCCCCCCCATGGCTGCTCCCCTGCCCAGTCATGTGAAATCCATAGATTAGGGCCTAATGAATTTATTTTAATTGATTGATTTCCTTATATGAACTGCAACTCAGTAAAATCATTTAAATTGTGCATGTTGCGTTTATATTTGTCTTCTGTATAGATGGTATCTGAAATACATTTGGAAAGTACTAAATCAACAGTAGCTATATATGTATGTATTGTTCATTCAGAGGCTCATTAGCTTAGAGGTTTTAACAGAGCTAAAAGACCTGTGGCTAAGTGTTGTTTAGTGTTTAGAAGAACGTGTTAACAGAGGAGGTGGTGTAGTGTGTAGAGAGTCTCTCTCTCTTTCTCCTGCCTCACACATACAGTTGAAGTCGGAGTTTACATACACCTTAGCCAAATACATTTAAACTGAGTTTTTCACAATTCCTGACATTTAATCCTAGTAAAAATGCCATGTTTAGTGTCAGTTAGGATCACCACTTTATATTAAGAATGTGAAATGTCAGAATAATAGTAGAGAGAATGATTATTTCAGCTTTTATTTCTTTCATCACATTCCCAGTGGGTCAGAAGTTTACATACACTCAATTAATATTTGGTAGCATTGCCTTTAAATTGTTTAACTTGGGTCAAACATTTCGGGTAGCCTTCCACAAGCTTCCCACAATAAGTTGGGTGAATTTTGGCCCATTCCTGCTGACAGAGCTGGTATAGAGTCAGGTTTGTAGGCCTCCTTGCTCGCACACACTTTTCAGTTCTGCCCACACATTTTCTATGGGATTGAGGTCAGGGCTTTGTGATGGCCACTCCAATACCTTGACTTTGTTGTCCTTAAGCCATTTTGCCACAACTTTGGAAGTATGCTTGGGGTCATTGTCCATTTGGAAGACCTATTTGCAACCAAGCTTTAACTTCCTGACTGACGTCTTGAGATGTTGCTTCAATATATCCACCTAATTTTCCATCCTTATGGTGCCATCTATTTTGTGAAGTGCACCAGTCCCTCCTGCAGCATAGCACCCCCACAACATGATGCTGCCACCCCCGTGCTTCATGGTTGGGATGGTGTTCTTCAGGTTGCAAGCCTCCCCCTTTTTCCTCCAAACATAACGATGGTCATTATGGCCAAACAGTTCTATTTTTGTTTCATCAGACCAGAGGACATTTCTCCAAAAAGTACGATCTTTGTCCCCATGTGCAGTTGCAAACCGTAGTCTGGCTTTTTATGGCGGTTTTGGAGCAGTGGCTTCTTCCTTGCTGAGTGGCCTTTCGGGTTATGTCGATATAGGACTCGTTTTACTGTGGATATAGATACTTTTGTACCTGTTTCCTCCAGCATCTTCTCAAGGTCCTTTGCTGTTGTTCTGGGATTGATTTGCACTTTTCGTACCAAAGTACGTTCATCTCTAGGAGACAGAACGCGTCTCCTTCCTGAGCGGTATGGCGGCTGTGTGGTCCCATGGTGTTTATACTTGCATACTATTGTTTGTACAGATGAACGTGGTACCTTCAGGCGTTTGGAAATTGCTCCCAAGGAGGAACCAGACTTGTGGAGGTCTACAATTTTTTTTTTATGAGGTCTTGGCTGATTTATTTTGATTTTCCCATGATGTCAAGCAAAGAAACACTGAGTTTGAAGGTAGGCCTTTAAATACATCCACAGGTACACCTCCAATTGACTCAAATGATGTCAATTAGCCTATCAGAAGCTTCTAAAGCCATGACATCATTTTCTGGAATTTTCCAAGCTGTTTAAAGGCAGTCAACTTAGTGTATGTCAGCTTCTGACCCACTGGAATTGTGATACAGTGAATTATAAGTGAAATAATCTGTCTGTAAACAATTGTTGGAAAAATGACTTGCGTCATGCACAAAGTAGATGTCCTAACAGACTTGCGAAAAGTATAGTTTCTCAACAAGAAATTTGTGGAGTGGTTGAAAAACGAGTTTTAATGACTCCAACCTAAGTGTATGTAAACTTCCTACTTCAACTGTACCTTATAAAAGGTTATGAGATGCCTTTTCTTATAGAACATGGTGGTCTGTTTGACCCTAACCCTTCAGTGTCAAAGGTCATAGCACAGTGTGTCCTCAGACATGCATGCCATGTCTGAATTCCGGAATCCATACTCTATAAAGTGAAATGTATGTACAGTTATAACATACATCAGTGTATCAGAATAACTAAATCAGCTTCAAACAAAAATAGCAATTTTAACATTCTACACTCTGCAATGTTGATTTTTTAAAATTGATTTATTTTTATTTAACTAGGTAAGTCAGTTAAGAACAAATTCTTATTTACAATGACAGCCTACCCCAGCCAAACCCTAACCCAGACAACACTGGGCCAATTGCGCACCGCCCTATGGGACTCTCAATCACAGCCAGTTGTGATACAGCCTGGATTCGATCCAGGGTCTGTAGTGACACCTCTAGCACTGAGATGCAGTGCCTTAGACCGCTGTGCCACTCGGGAACCCAATCGGGAACCCACACACGGCCTCACAATACTTCCACCATACTGCTAAGTACACCATTAAATAAATAAAGTACAGACTCTGTGGGTTGGTCCAGAACAGTGGCATGGCTCTGGTTCAGTGTATCTGTGGTAGCTTGGTTCTGGCCAAGTCCAGTCCTGGAAGCTACCAGAGCCTGAGGGTGAGGAGTGTTTTATGAGGAAGATCACATCCACGTGGAGGTGGGACACAGTGAGAAATAGCTCTTATCATGTCCTCTCCCATTTCCCCCAATCACTGTGAAATGTACCAGTCATTTTATTAGAAGGAGGAATAGCAATGCTGAAACGTTGTAGCTTCACACTTCAGCTGTGTAGCTCTTCCTGTCTGAGCTGTGGATTTCTGTAGTATAGGCAACAGACAATGGCATACACACACACACACACACAGATATCGATATAGCAGAGAACCAAAGTTAGTGAGACTGTGCTGTCAAAGACAATCCCTCAGCTTCACCATTTTACTCAAATCCTTTAATCACATTTTATTACCACTGGCTAAAATGTTGTTGAGAGTGTAAGAAGCTGACACATGACTATAAATATTTTGGGAACCATGGATGCACTTGTTCATAATTCACACTTATCTTTCCTCAATTCTTGGAATATTTATAGCAGGACCCAGGAAGATAAGACACTGCCATCAATAACTAACTAACTAACCCCAGCAAGCTGGGCGGGCCAGCACAATCAGCCTGTCTTCTTTCATCAGCGTCTCAACATCACAACATCACACTGTGAGTGTCAGCGTGCAACACTGTTTAACATTGTTACAGTGACTGTCACAGCATCACACCCTGGTCCATTTGACACAGCAGCCCAAGTGACACCATGGCACCTTGTGTATTTAATATTACAGCTCCTATGACAACATAGCGCCTGGCCTGTGTATTCAGCAGGTGTGGGAGCATGGCTCTCCTAGCTGCTGCAACTATGACAACATCACACCCCTTAGTTTTCAACAGTTGTCACTAGACCCTAGATATTGTATGGATAGACCAGGGGGAACAATTGGCACCACATTACACTGTGTGTGTGTGTGTGTGTGTGTGTGTGTGTGTGTGTGTGTGTGTGTGTGTGTGTGTGGTGTGTGTGTGTGTGTGTGTGTGTGTGTGTGTGTGTGTGTGTGTGTGTGTGTGTGTGTGTGTGTGTGTGTGTGTGTGTGTGTGTGTGTGTGCGCGTGCGCGTGCGTGTGTTTTCTTATTTGTTGCTTCATGGGTCTAGTCTTGTTGAGCTAGGGGCAGGACATAATGTACAGGAACGGAGATAATGGGATAAATATCCATTCAGAATTCCTTCAGAGAGCCGCTAAATGACGTCATGTGCAAGACATAAGCTCTTCCCTCTGCAACAGGTGCCATGCCAAATGGTTATTTAGCTCTGCATCTTCCTTCGTATCGTTTCCTCTGCCATTCTTTCTCTCTCTCTATCTTTCCTTCTCTTTCTCTACCAGGCCAAACCTCACAATTACAACACAATGGTGCCACTGTTCTCTCTCTGTCTACAGAGACACAACACAGCTGCACTAAGACACACGGGACTGAGACAGACACTCACCCATCAGTTATGTCATAGAAACACACACGGTGAGATCACTGGCGTACCACACACCCACGCAGCCCCCACAAGGCAGGGGGGCCCACAAGTGTTTTGGGGGGTTGGGGTCCCCCCTGAGGTCGGGCCCCCCAGATAGCATATGAACAAGTCATAAGCCATGAATCATTTTTTTTTTAAATTACAGGCAATTCGTTTTATAACTGCCTTGCTCGTACCTTGCTGGGGGCCCTGCGAAACTGTGCTACTCCACTAGGTGAGATTCACTTACCCTCCTACATGGAGTTCGTTTCACAGCTTTTAGCACAAAGCAAACAAACACATGTATTCAAGTATTAACAGCTAGGTGCTCAAACTGATGTGTATAAAACTTGAAAAATAACATTATGTAGAGAAACATATGCCAACACACACGCACGCATGCACACAAAACACTCACTCACACACCATGCAACATTGATTACCCCAGCACTAAGACCAGATATGAAACCGGCTACACAGTCCAGAAGTGACACCTTAGTCCAGGATTACATTTTGTATGGTGGCGGGTGTAAGAAAAACACATGATGCCGCTAGCCAGTTGTTGGGGCAAAAAGAGTAGACATCATAAAGGCAGGTTTTATTAGCTGTTGGTTGATTTGTTCCTGCAGCCCATGGAGTGAGCTGCTAAATAAATGCGTACAGCTGTTCGGCCGGGCTCTCTAGGCTCGCAGCAGGTGTATGGCCTACTACGCCTGGCTGTCACACACACCCGCTCACATAACAAATAATAACCGCCTCCACACACGGCCCATCCATCACAGTTATGGCCCGGCCCAGAGAGACCGGCACTCACACACTCACACAGGGCTCCCCCCGAGCACACACATACAAACACACAAGCATGTGCACGCACAGACACAGAGACACACACACACACGTGCACACAAACACACACAAACTCAGACAGGAGGCATGTAAGTGTACACAGCAGTGTGCCTAAAAATGTTGACACACACAGCTGACATACACACACAAACCTTTGCAGACGCAAATAAGACGCAAACACACACACACACACACACACACACACACACACACACACCACACACACACACACACACACACACCACACACACAGACACGCATACACACACACAAGGGCTATCTACTGTATCATGGTTATGGCCCCGCTCCTCTCAGAACTGTGCCTTAAAACTGCCTTGCTCGGACCTTGCAGTGGGCAAGTAAGCCAGAGAAAACAAATGCATGTATGTACACCTAATGGGAACTTTTTTGTCTCCCTCTCACCTCCGCTGCTGCTGTTACAGAGGATATCTGGAGGGTATCTAGAATTTGGGAGGGAGAGAGAAAAAGATGAGATCAAACACACTTACTTACCTGGGCTTTCCAACACAATAGTCAAATTCTGGTGGGCCAAAATGAATTAGTCTTCCAAACAGAGAAGACCCACATCTGATGTAACTCTAAACTAGGGGCCAGGGAGGAGTGGGGAGATCAGAGATGGAGGTGAGGGATTCAGCGGGTGATGGTAGAAAAACTCCACAATAGACTGCAGTGCAGAGAGAGGAGAGAGCAGAGGGGAGAGAGGAGAGATGAGGAGGAGGAGGAGGAGGAGGAGGAAGAGGAGAGTAGGTATGTGATATGCAGTACATTACCTCCTTATGTCCAGTCACAGCACTGTGTGTGAAAGACCTTCAGGCTACTATAATGTGGGGACACTGGCATATCCCAATACAGCTCTAAACAGCTGCTCCACAGTTGCCATCTTTCACACATGAAAGGGACACAGCGGAGGGCAGTCATTGATAAAGTGTTGGCATGTCATTGACATTCATCACGGAAAAGCCATGTTCCAATTCTCTGACTGTGAACGTCATTGGGTGGCCCTTGAGTAGCCTAGATACTAACCTTGGTGCAATGTGACCCTGTTGGTTGCCCGACGAAGGTCTCTGACTGACTGGAAAATAAACATAATTTTTTTTTCCATTCAGGTATACAATTGTTTGTTCAGAGTCCCTTTCACTACAGATGTAGGATCTTAATTTGATCACTCTTTTGTTGCTTAGAATTTTCCTGTGCAGCAGGAAAAGCAAACTTGTAGTGCATTCAAGGTTTAAAAGACTTCTTAAGTTAATAATTTCCACTTTAAAATGTCAGACAGATTTGCCCAAATGAAAAATCAACCAATACAAGAAATGTCCATTAAGTGTAATCTATATAATAATTTACATTTCCTGTTGCTGCAGGTTTATTTTTTTGCTGTAGCAAACTGGTACAAATTAAAATCCTACATCTCTATGCACTTCGTTCTTGATTCTCTATGGACCTGTGTTGAAGTTAATGTTGCTTCAGGTGTGAAGTTTTTGTTATATGCAATGTGACCCTGCTAGACAGGTCAAGAGATGTTGGGAAAACAGGTGATCATGAGAAGTTGTTGTTAATTGACCTACCTGGTTAAATAAATCAAATAATGAATAAAACAAAATAGGTATGAGGTATGAGCCTGAAAAAAATACATCCCTATTCAGGAATAAACCTCTGAAATACCGTCCATGTTCTTCCACTCCCAAACTACAGGTGTAGGATCTTAATTTGACCAGCTAATAACCTAACCACCAAACAAGCAACATACAAAATGGTGCCGTCAGAGGGCTGCCTCGCTTCTAGTACTTAGGAAACTTTGCAGCATTTTTTAAAAATCTGTTATTTATTACATTGTTAGCTCAGAAAATCTTGAGTACGTGTTAACCCTCGCAGGGCTGCCGGCCCAGACGGCATCCCTAGCTGCGTCCTCAGAGCATACGCAGACCAGCTAGCTGGTGTGTTTATGGACATATTCAATCTCTCCCTATGCCAGTCTGCTGTCCCCACATGCTTCAAGATGGCCACCATTGTTCCTGTATCCAAGAATGCAAAGGTAACTGAACTAAATGACTATCGCCCCGTAGCACTCACTTCTGGCATCATGAAGTGCTTTGAGAGACTAGTCAAGGATCATATCACCTCCACCTTACCTGTCACCCTAGACCCACTTCAATTTGCTTACCGCCCCAATAGGTCCACAGATGATGCAATTGCCATCACACTGCACACTGCCCTATCCCATCTGGACAAGAGGAATACCTATGTAAGAATGCTGCTCATTAACTATAGCTCAGCATTCAACAACATAGTACCCTCCAAACTCATCATTAAGCTTGAGGCCACGGGTCTCAACCCCGCCCTGTGCAATTGGGTCCTGGACTTCCTGATGGGCTGCCCTCAGGTGGTGAAGGTAGAAAACAACATCTCCACTTCACTGATCCTCAACACTGGGGCCCCACAAGGGTGCATGCTCAGCTTCCTCCTGTACTCCCTGTTCACCCATGGCTGTGTGGCTATGTACGTCTCCAACTCAATCATCAAATTTGCAGACAACACGACAGTAGTAGGCTTGATTACCAACAACGACGAGACAGCCTACAGGGAGGAGGTGAGGGCTCTCGGAGTGCAGTGTCAGGAAAATAACCTCTCACTCAACGCTAACAAAACAAAGGAGATGATTGTGGACTTCAGGAAACAGCAGAGGGAGCACCCCCCTATCCACATTGACGGGACAGCAGTGGAGAAGGTGGAAAGTTTTAAGTTCCTCTGTGTACATATCATTGACAAACTGAAATGGTCCACCCACACAGACAGTGTGGTGAAAAATGCGCAACAGCGCTTCTACAACCTAAGGAGGCTGAAGAAATTTGGCTTGTCACCTAAAACCCTCACAAACTTTTACAGATGCACAATTGAGAGCATCCTGTCGGGCTGCATCACCGCCTGCTACGGCAACTGCACCGCCCACAACCGCAGGGCTCTCCAGAGGGTGGTGCGGTCTGCACAACGCATCTTCTGGGGCAAACTACCTGCCTTCCAGGAACCCTACAGCACCCAATGTCACGGGAAGGCCAAAAAGATCATCAAGAACATCAACCACCCGAGCCACTGCCTGTTCACCCCGCTATCATCCAGAAGGCAAGGTCGGTACAGGTGCATCAAAGCTGGGACCTAGAGACTGAAAAACAGCTTCTATCTCAAGGCCATCAGACTGTTAAACAGCCATCACTAGCACAGAGGGGCTGCTGCCTATATACAGACTTGAAATCATTGGCCACTTTAATAAATGGAACACTAGTCACTTTAATAATGCCAATTTAACAATGTTTACATATCTTGCATTACTCACCTCATATGTATTTTATGTATTCTACACTATCTATTGCTTCTTAGCCTATGCCGCTCTGACATTGCTCATCCATATATTTATACATTCTTATTCCATTCCTTTACTTTGATGTGTGTGTATTAGGTTTTTGTTGTGGAATTGTTAGATATTATTTGTTAGATATTGCTTCACTTTCGGAACTAGAAGCACAAGCATTTCACTACACTTGCAATAATATCTGCTAACCATGTGTATGTGACCAATAAAATTTGATTTTATTTGATTATGGACTAAATGTTCAAATCCTGTTGCATTAGGATTATTTTGATTCAACAATATAGGTAAGTTTAAGAGCCTACAGTCTGGAGTCTGGAATCTGAAAATATAGATGAACATAATTATAGATTTGTGTTAACATTTTACAAAGTAAAATTAGATAGTCCTATTTTTTCTAAGAGGGTAGTTACAGTGCCTTGAGTACCCTTGACTTATTCCACATTTTTTTGTGTTACAGCCTGAATTCAAAATTGATTAAATGTTACTAACATGTTTTTAGTAATGTATAATTTTCATAAGTATTCTAAACCCCTGAGTCAATACTTTGTAGAAGCACCTTTGCCAGCTGTTGGGTAAGACTCTAAGATTTTCCACACCTGGATTGTGCAACATTTGCCCATTATTCTTTTCAAAATTCTTTAAGTTCTGTCAAATTTGTTGTCGATCATTGCTAGACAAGCATTTTCAGGTCTTGCAATTGATTTTCAAGTAGATTTATGTCAAAACTGTAACTAGGCCGCTCAGGAACATTCCCTGTCTTCTTGGTAAGCAACTCCAGTGTAGATTTGGCCTTGCGTTTTAGGTTATTGTCCTGCTGAAAAGTTAATTAATCTCCCAGTGTCTGGTGGAAAGCAGACTGAACCAGGTTTTCCCCTAGGATTTTGCCTGTGCTTAGCTCCCTTCCATTTCTTTTTTATCCTGAAACATTCTCCTGTCCTTAATGATTACAAGCATACCCATAACATGCAGCCACCTCTATGCTTGAAAATGTGGAGAGTGGTACTCAATAATGTGTTATATTGGATTTTCCCCAAACATAACACTTTGTATTCAGGACAAAAAGTGAATTGCTTTGCCACATGTTTTGCAGTATTACTAGTGCCTAGTTGCAAACAGGATGCATGTTTAGGAATATTTGTATTCTGCACAAGCACATAATACTGTAGGTACATAGTATTGTGTAAAGTAACTACAATGTTGTTGATCCATCCTCAGTCAAGGGGTGTGAATACTTTCTGAAGGCACTGTACATGTAGTTCAAGATGACTGCTATCATATTACATATTGTGCCAGTTTCACTTGTCTATTGTGTATATCAGTAAAGCCTATTCTATGATCCCTTTCATGGTGAGTATCAATCTTTGTCTTACCTGTCTCCAGGAAGATAATGTTACAATGCAAAGTATCATCACCTTTTATACAACCTCAGAATAAAGCCGCAACAACAATGGTTGACCAAAACATTATACTCTTTCATGTGGATAATACCTACCAGAAAGCTAAAACAAACATGGAGCAATAAGCCAAATTCAATTCTTAATTTGCTATAAAAATGGAATTACTCCACCTTATCAATAAAAGCAACATATTCAATTTCATTATCATTAGCTGTGGCAGCCCTTTATTCCTAAAATATTAACACATCTGGCCAAAGTAGTTATTCAGACTGACCAGATTAGAGCCAACTGTAAGTAATTTGAATTCCCACACAATGTGAACACCACTGGGCTTTCTGAACTGATACACTCCTGAAAAGCCTTTCAAGCCAGATAACTGTCAAAAGAATTAAGCAGTCAATGATTTATCTTAACAGCAAAGATATAAACCTCTTTGGGCGGACAAAGATACATCTTAGTGAGCTGAGTCAGAGTCTGGGGTTTAGAGATGATAAGGAACCTGTTCTGGCTTGGGGGAGAAAGTGAGAGGAAGCCTTTAATTCCACAGGCCTGACAAAGCATATCAATTTGTAAAAGCCAGAGGTCATTTGGCGTTACCTCTCACCAGTCAGTCTGAACCTCTGTTAGCTAGCGGCTGGCACAGCTACAGTAACAACAACAAGGAGTCTGAACTGATTTGATATGATATAACACAAAGAAGAACAAACGACCCAAAGGGACGTGTGCACAAAAACTTCCAACATTTAATTGTTTTGCCGCTAGTAGCTACTTTTGATGAAGGATTTACTTGCAGAAATATGTTATATTGTAGGTGGTAGTCTTAGCTGAATGGACTTTCACATATTGTACAGTAAGTGGCTCTAGGTTAGAGTATCTTCTTTTCTCTCACCTCGCTGCAGAAAGGGGTTCTTCGGTTTCAACACTGACCCCTACTCGTTCCATCTTGGACAGTGGAGAAGAGTGATGGTGTGTTCATGTTACTAGGACCAGGTTGTGGCAATATTAAGGAAATACATTGAATAAAAAGCATGAATGAATCCCAAGAAAAGTTAATACTTTTCCTTCTGTTTAATGTCAAAGTAACATATAGAGCCTTCAGAAAGTATTCACACCCCTTCACTTTTTGCTAATTTTGTTGTGTTACAGTCTGAATTTAAAATGGTTTAAATTGAGATTTTGTGTCACTGGCCTACACACTATACCCCGTACTGTCCAAGTGGAATGATGTTTTTAGAAATGTTCACTAATGAATAAAAAATGAAAAGCTGAAATGTATTCAACCCCTTTGTTATGGCAAGCCTAGATAAGTTCAGGAGTAACAATGTGCTTAACAAGTCACACAATAAGTTGCACGGACTCACTCTGTGCCCAATAATAGTGTTTAACATGATTTTTGAATGACTACCTCATATCTGTACCCCACACATACAATTATCTGTAAGGTTCCTCAGTCAAGCAGTGAATTTCAAACAGATTAAATCACAAAGACCAGGGAGGTTTTCCAATGGTGCGCAAAGAAGGGCACCTCTTGGATAAAAAAGCAGACACTGAATATCGCCTTGTGTATGGTGAAGTTATTAATTACACTTTGGATGGTGTATCAATACATCCAGTCACTACAAAGATACAGGTGTCCTTCTTAACTCAGTTGCCGGAGAGGAAGGAAACCGCTCAGGGATTTCACGAGGCCAATGGTGACTTTTAAACAGTTACAGGGTTAAATGGCTGTGATAGGAGAAAACTGAGGATGGATGAACAACATTGTAGTTACGCCACAATACCAACCACATTTACAGAGTGAAAAGAAGGAAGCTTGTATAGAATACAAATATTCCAAAACATACATAATGTTTGCAATAAGGCACTAAAGTAAAACTGCAAAAAATATGGCGAAGTAATGTACTTTATGTCCTGAAAACAAAGCTTAATGTTTGGGGCAAATCCAACACAACACAAGATATCACTGAGTACCACTCTTCATATTTTCAAGCATGGTGATGGCTGCATCATGTTATGCGTATGCTTGTCATTGGCAAGGACTAGGGAGTCTTTTTTAAGATAAAAATAAACAGAATAGAGCTAAGCATTGGCAAAATTCTAGAGGAAAACCTGGTTTAGTCTGCTTTCCAACAGAAACTGGGACAAAAATTCACCTTTCAGCAGAACAATAACCTTAAACACAAGGCTTACCTAGACGACATTGAATGTTCCTGAGTGGCCTAGTTACATTTGGACTTAAATCGGCTTTAAATGGCAAGACTTGAAAATGGCTGTCTAGAAATGATCAACAACCAACTTGATAGAGTTTGAAGATATTTTTAAAGAATAATATGCAAATATTGTACAATCCAGGTGTGCAAACTCTTAGAGACTTACCCAGAAAGACTTACAGCTGTAATCACTGCCAAACGTGATTATAATATGTATTGACTCAGGGGTGTGAATACTATGAGATATTTCTATATTTCATTTTCAATAAATTAGCAAACATTTCTAAAAACATATTTTCACTTTGCCATTATGGGGTATTGTGTGTAGATGGGTGGAAATAAAATCAATTTAATCCATTTGAATTTAGGCTGTAACACAAAACAAATGTGGAATAAGTCAAGCGGTATGATTACTTTCTGAATACACTGTAACTACCCTCTCAGAAAATATAGGACTACCTAATTTTACTGTCTCTGCAATAAAATAGTGATCAAATGAATATCCTACATCTGAAGTCACAATTCCCAGTTTATTTGATTTTACTCACAATTAACGTTTCCGTAAATTAAGTTAGAGTTGGCTCAGCACAAAAAATGCATAAATGCTATAACACAAAACAATTACAAAAGTCAAACAACAATTTCATCAAGCAAAAACTGTTTTAAGTGGAGGTAAATTATTATAACCTTAACGCAAGTCATCATTTAATCTAAGTAATACTTCTAATAGCAAAACCAAGGCTTCCAGAAAGACTCTGCCGCAGCTTCAAAACAAAATGTCAGCTTCCCTTTCACCTGCACCTTCCCTTGGGCGGCCGCACTTTAAACAAAACAAACAAGGCTTATAAAGAGAGCCAGTCCCATGTGCACACACATGAGTCAGTGTGTTCTCTCATGAGGCCGTATTAATTGAGTAGTCAATTGTTTCATTCTTTACAATTTTCTCTCCTCCAAAATGGTAGTGTAATTAGACCAGCTGACCTGGTTCTGAAGGCACTGTACATGAACATTGATGAAATAATCCTGTAGGTCAGTGCATTGTGATCTCGTACTGTATGAGCACATTTGCGTCATACGAATGTAAAGGTCAGAAGGGTATTGTTGAGACAAAAACTAATTTGGCCATCAAAGTATTGTTTGAGTTTCATTGCTTACTTCATGAAATATCATATTAGCATGTCATCTTTTAAAGCAAAGCCACAAAGGAACTAGGCCATTGTCTGTTTCATTTCTGAAGACTAAAGGTCTCTTGTGTTTCATGAATTGCCACAAGGTAGGTGTAACCATCAAAACAATGCAATTATTTCAATACACGGAGCGGCTTTGACCTTGTTTCTGTCCAATCCCAAGAAGCCCTGCATGGCTATAAAAGCAACTCCATACATCTCAATAGAATCAAAAAGCAAGAGACAACCAGCAAAGGACACATTTTAATGTCCCAGTCAAGATATGAACACAGCAAGGAATGCAAAAATGCAGCTTCTCAGCTTTTTCCTTTTGGCCATGATGGTCGCAAAGAGCAGTCAACTACAATTAAGTGACTGTGGATTGAATTTAAGACGCCCAGCATACACTGATATCTCAGTAGCTTGCGGCACCAAATCGATTGGTCTGGCTATCCTCATCTGCCCTGCCATTTACACTGGCTACAACGAGTCCCAGCTTATCCTCAACAACATCATGAATGACCCAGCCTGCAAGGGAACCGTGGATAGAAATGTGACTCCACCGGTCTTGAGGTTTGAATTACCCCTCAACACGACCAATTCTTGTGGTAGCCTCTTCAGGACAACCAGTGCTCCAGGCACAGGGATATTTTCTGACTTCTCCAACATCCAGACAGTCAACATCAGCGGTGTGGTCCGATCATATGATCTCACCACGGGGACAGTCACTTACAACACTGAGTTGAAGTATTTTTACTCCTGTGCCTATCCCCTAGAGTACCTGATCAACAACACCCTAATTGATGTGTCAGCATCCTCCATTGCAGTGAAGGACAATAATGGTAGTTTCATCAGCACTTTGAGACTTGAACTCTTCAGTGATGTCAACTACACTACTCCCATGGTCATTCCGAAACTGGGTCTTGAGCTGAGAACCAAAGTCTTTGCCCAAGTCAAGGCCACCAACCTGACCTCCCAGTACAATGTGCTCCTGGACCGATGCTACGCCTCCATTTCTCCTCTACCCACTAACTCCACTTTCTTCAACCTGTTTGTCCCTTGCAACAAGGACCAGATGACCACCATGCATGAGAACGGGAATAGTCATAATGCCCGCTTCTCCTTCCCGGCATTCCGCTTCATCGAGCAGCAGAATGAGACCGTGTCCACCTACTTCCTCCACTGCATCACCCGTCTCTGTGAGAAGAGCAGCTGCAGTACCTTCATGCAATGTAACAGAAGGAGGAGAAGGAGTGTTGTTCCTGCTACCGAAGATGGAGTGACAGAGTACAAAACCCTCACCTCCCCTCCCATTACCACTAAAGCAGAGAGCATTGTAGCTTCAAAAGAACAACTCATGGGCAGCAACAACTCTAACTCCACTTCAGGTCTTGCGGTGACAGTGGGCTTCCTGGCCTTCGCCTGCATCATCGCCATTGTGATAGCAGCGGTCTTCTACAAGAGGCTCAACCATTAAAGGGGAGAGTGCTCTGCTTGCACCTGCTCACAGTAGTGCTTCTGTCTGCTTGTCTCACAACTCCGGTGGAGGATTGACTTATTCAGATTTGTTTACTTTTGGCCAAGAGCAGAAACTTTGTTTTGTAGATGTACTTTAGAATAATCTGCCAGACATCAGCTATTATTTTGTGTACATACACTGTAAATAAATCCTGTTGTTTTTATAGTAACTTACTGGCAGTCAGTTTACAGTAATGTACTTTTAAACCAAAGTTTTTTGGGAATTTACTGTACCATACTGTACCTTTTTTTACAGTAACTTACAGGTAACTAGCAAAAATATCAGGATATTTTTTTTACAGTGTACTTAAAACATTTAGGGATAAAATGTATATTTTGGAAAAGTTGATGTGAAGGGACTTTGACAGTTTATCACATGCATAGCTCGCTTATTAGTGCTTTAGTTTTGCAAATGCATACATGCGCTTTATAATTGAAAAAGGTTAAAGAAACAAAATAGTAGTATGTAGATAGGATAACAGAATGCATAAATCCCTTGATAAGATCTGGAGAACAAGGTGTTTTAATGATTTTAGAACAATGCCATCTCAGAAAAGTATAATCCTGAAATGTTAAAATGTATTCAGAGACCAGACTTTGTGTGGAGTATTTCTAAAGTGAAGTAACAGTACCCTTCAAAGTATTGTTTTTCTTATTTATTCAATTGATCTAACTTCTTTATCCTAATAAAAATATTGCCACCTGCAGATCTATATCAAAATGGCCTGAGTCCAGAATTTGTATTCACTACCACATTCCTATGAATTTAACATTAAGACATCATTTTTCATGTCAATCCACAATATGTCCACTCTCATAACATAACAGAGGTCATCTTGCTCACAATGGGTATTTTATGTATTAATTCAAATGATATACATAGTTTAAAGTAAATATCCATCAGACATCTGTATTGTTTAGAGTAGACAATACATTCCAAGAAAAAGGCCCTATAGCCCACTTCTAACACCAACATAATACATTCAGGGCAACAAACTAGATGTATTCATTTGTGCTATTTACCCACATGTACTGTACTGCAGAAAATATTATAAGTGACTGCATTGTCCTTAAATCACCACAGAAGTAGGCAAAATGTGAGTATTAGCCACACTGGCAAAGATCACAAGAGTAGACTAGACCAGGTGGGTGTTATAATTTGATAGATAATGCATCACAAACATCTCAACTAGCCAGTTGAGTTGCCCAATTAGGGTAAACTTATAATTTGCATAGACTTTTTAAATAATACAAAAATATATACATTAATTAACATTATGTCTGGTTCAGTTACTTATAATGGAGGACAAGCCTAGTTAGAATATGATACATTTGTTTGTCAAATTATGAATATTCTAATATATGTAAATGCATGTGTTTACTGTTTATGTGCTCATAATAACTGTAAAATGACATGTACTGAGTAATATTGTGAAACAGATTGAAGATAACAGGCAGACAGTAAATACTGAAATTAATATAAAAATATGTTTCTATTTGCACAGACAAAAAAATCCCAGAACAATATTTATTAATTGTCCATTATAGCTAACTTCGATTAAATGGAATTCCTTTCATGGGCAACTCATCCACCTGCTAAAGCATATTATTCAAGAATGCCTAAAATTATAAAACAACAACATTTTATTAATGTAATAATTTCAAAATTATGTTTTAAAGGTCAGCAACATTTTACATTTGTACTGATAATGTGTGATTAATGAGGTTTGGTTTTGCTAATGTTCACTTCCTGGTTTTCAGCCATCTTTGAATGTCTGTTTAAAAAAATACAGGATTCTCATAATAAAAACCACATGAACATTTTGCTAAATTGCATTGGTTGAGATGATAAAATATGCCAAACAAAAGCCATATGTTTCATTTCATATAAAATTGGATGTAAGAATTTGCTCAAATGCCCAATTGAGCTGCCGCTAAATTGCTACATTGCTAATTTGTTTAATAATTTGATGAAATGTTGTTATTAAATGTAACTTATTACTGACATGCTTTGTATTGACATGTTGAAATCACTGAGCTGTTGTTTAAACTACTAGCACACAGCTCAGACACCCATGCATACCCCACAAGACATGTCACCAGATATCTCTTCACAATCCCCAAGTACAGAACAGACTATGGGAGGCTCACAGTGCTACATAGAGCCATGACTACATGGAACTCTATTCCACATCAGGTAACAGATTGCAAGCAGTAGAATAAAAAAAAAAGTACAAAATAAAATATACCTTTTGGAACAGCAGGGACTGTGAAGAGACACACACACACAGCCACAGACACACCCAAAAGTATGTAGACACCTGCTCGTCGAACATCTCATTCCAAAATCATGGACATTAACATGGAGTTGGTCGGCTCCTTTGCTGCTATAACAGCCTCCACTTTTCTGGGAAGGCTTTCCACTAGATGTTGGAACATTGCTGCGGGGACTTGCTTCCATTCAGCCACAAGAGCATTAGTGAGGTCTGGCACTGATGCTGGTCGATTAGGCCTGGCTCGGCATTCCAATTCATCCCAAAGGTGTCCGATGGGGTTGAGGTCAGGGCTCTATGGAGGCCAGTCAAGTTCTTCCACACCGATCTCGACAAACCATTTCTGTATGGACCTCGCTTTTTGCATGGGGGAATTGTCATGCTGAAACAGGAAAGGGCCTTCCCCAAACTGTTGCCACAAAGTTGGAAGCACTGAATCATCTAGAATGTCATTGTATGCTGTAGCATTAAGATTTACCTTCACAGGAACTAAGGGGCCTAGCCCGAAACATGAAAAAAGAGCCCCAGACCATTATACCGAACCAAACTTTATAGATGGCACTATGCATTTGGGCAGGTAGCGTTCTCCTGGCATACACCAAACCCAGATTTTCCTTCAGACTGCCAGATGGTGAAACAGGATTGATCACTCCAAAAACGTGTTTCCACTGCTCCAGAATCCAATGGCGGCGAGATTTAGCTGCTAAAGGTGATGCTTAATAAATACAAATACATCACATTTGTTACAAGTTGTTTCAGGTGTGTGTGTGTGTGTGTGTGTGTGTGTGTGTGTGTGTGCATATGGGGGTGGGAATGTGTAACCATACAAATATGATTATGATGTGTGATATGAATAACTAATCCACAAAAACATTACACATTTAAAGTATACAAAAAAAGTGTATTTTTATGGTTTTTGTAATTCATGATCCAAGATTTGGACCTTCAATGTGATTAATTACAGACTACATAAACTGGTACAACAATCCCAAGAGATAGAGATAAATCAACTAACTGCCAAAGCTAGTGAAATGCATAAGACTTACATTTAAAAAATAATACATTTAGGAGACGCTATTATCAATTAATTGATTCATGGAAATATGTCTATCAGCTCTTGGCAACACAATATTTAAAGTTTTTGCAAAGCTAAGGGTCAGCATTAGTTCACACAACATTATTTTAATTCAGCTCACATTGAACTAAATATGTTGGATAAGTGAGGTATTACATGTCAGGCAAACATTTCCCCAAGTCTAAGTATAGTTATCTTTCTGACTTTTAAATGTTTTACTGAATTTAAAGGCCCAGTGCAGTCAAAAACGAGATATTCCTGTGCTTATATTTATTTCCACACGAGGTGGGAATAATACTATGAATTGTAAAAATTATGATTATGCCTTTTTAGTGTAAGAGCCGTTTGAAAAGATCGCCTGATATTTCTGCCTGTTTTGGTGGGATGGACTTTTGGCCTGCCTGGTGACATCACCAGACGGTAAATTAGTTAATAAAGTAGTTGTACAAGAGAGGGCATGCTAAACTACTTTTTTAGCACGGCTGTGCTGCGGTCATAGGTATGAGAACGTTACTAATTAAATAAAAAATGTTATTTTTAATAACTGTATTCATAGGCTACTATTTCATCCCTCAACTAAAATATAGGCCTAGTCCTGACACATCTATGGTTGCTAGCCAAGCCTGCTGGCCGTTCATTCTATTGGTTAGGTTGCCAGAGACGCGACCTAGTCGTTACATGTTTTTGTTCTATGTCTATGGACGTGACCCAGTTGTTCGTTCTAAATGTTCAGTTGCCTTGCTGGCTTAGATAGTCAGGTCAAACAGTGCAGCTAGAATAACAGCAAAGCAGCTGCATTTGCGTTTGTTTAAGCTGTTTGGGATACATCCATAACAATGAGCTAATGGTGGCAATGTTGCTTGGAATAGAAAACGTGTTCTCTCGTCAGGACACTGTTCATTGGAGCTAGCCAACTACACAGCAAACGCAGTCACTTCAAACTGACGATGGTAAAACCACAAACTAGCTACATTTCATGTCATTTGACCTGTTTTTCTATTGACATTTCTTTGTATATATCCATAAAAATTATGCTGATTCATGATTTTGATTGGTTGGGAAATGATGTCCGTTCATTCAATCGGTGAGGTTGCCAGAGATGAGACCCAGTCGTGAAGTCTTTTTGCTCTATATCTGTGGACGTGACCCAGTCGTTCGTTCTAAATGTTCCATTGCCATGCTGGCTGGCAACGCTCTTGTCCCTTGCTAGCTAGCCAACCACAGCTAACAAAGTCACGTCAAACCATGCAGCTAGTATAACAGCAAAGTAGCTGCATTTCATTTAGTTTGACCTGTTTTTCTATTGACATTTCTTTGTATATATCCATAAAAATGATGATACAATTTTAATTGAAAACAATCACAGTAAGGTACATAATTGTGACCCAGATATTTTGAGATAAAAACAGCTTCATTGGACATTTAAAGTGCGTTTGTCCTACGTTTATGAATATAATAATGATAACAGCAAAACATTTTTGGGAGAAATGTTTGCAAACTTACTAGAAATAAAAAAGAGAAATACCTTATTTACATAAATATTCAGACCCTTTGCAATGAAACTATAAATTGAGCTCAGGTGCATCCTGTTTCCATTGATCATCCTAACTGGATTGGAGTCCACCTGTAGTAAATTCAATTGATTGGACATGATTTGGAAAGGCACGCACCTGTCTATATAAGGTCCCACAGTTGACAGTGCATGTCAGAGCAAAAACCAAGCCATGAGGACAAAGGAATTGTCTGTAGAGCTCTGAGACAGGATTGTGTCGAAGCACAGATCTGTGGAAGGGTACCAAAAAATGTCTTTAGCATTGAAGGTCCCCAAGAACACAGTGGCCTCCATCATTCTTATATGGAAGAAGTTTGTAACCACCAAGACTCTTCCTAGAGCTAGCCGAATGGCCAAACTGAGCAATCGGGGGAGAAGGACCTTGGTCAGGGAGGTGATCAAGAACCTGATGGTCATTCTGACAGATCTCTAGAGTTCCTCTGTGGAGATGGGAAAACCTTCCAGAAGGACAACCATCTCTGCAGCACCAATCAGGCCTTTATGGTAGAGTGGCCAGACAGAAGCCACTCCTCAGTAAAAGGGTTATAACAGCCCGCTTGGAGTTTCCCAAAAGGCACCTAAAGACTCAGACCATGAGAAACAAGATTCTCTGCTCTGATGAAACCAAGATTGAAATCTTTGGCCTGAATGCCAAGCGTCACATCTGGAGGAAACCTGGCACCATCCCTACGGTGAAGCATAGTGGCGGCAGGGAGTGGGAGACTCGTCAGGATCGACGCAAAGATGAACAGAGCAAAGTACAGAGAGATCCTTGATGAAAACCTGCTCCAAAGTGCTCAGGATCTCACACTGGGGCAAAGGTTCATCTTCTAACAGAACAATGACCCTAAGCACACAGCCAATACAATGCAGGAGTGGCTTCAGGACACGTCTCTGAATGTCCTAGAGTGGCCCAGCCAGAGCCTGGACTTGAACTCGATCGAACATCTCTGGAGAGACCTGAAAAAAGCTGTGCCGCGATACTCCCCATCCAACCTCACAGCACTTGAGAGGATCTGCAGAGAAGAATGGGAGAAACTCCCCAAGTACAGGTGTGCCAAGCTTGTAGCGTTATACTCAATAAAAATGTATGCTGAAATTGCTGCCAAATGTGCTTCAACAAAGTTCTGAGTAAGGGGTCTGAATACTTACGTAAATGTGATATTTCAGTTTATTTTTAATAAATTAGCAACAATCTCTAAAAAAAAACGTTTTTGCTTTGTCATTATGGGGTCTTGTGTGTGTATATTTATGAGGAATAAAACAATTGAATCAATTTTAGAATAAGGCTGGATTGTAACAACATTTGGAAAAAGTCAAGGGGTCTGATTAATTTTATTTAACAAGGCAAGTCAGTTAAGAATAAATTCTTATTTACAATGACAGCCTACCGGGGAACAGTGGGATATCTGCCTTGTTCATGGGCAGAACGACAGTTTCTTACCTTTTCAGCTCGGGGATTCGATCCAGCAACCTCTCGGTTACTGGCCCAACACTCTAACCACTAGGCTACCTGCCACCCCAATACTTTAATTAATTATTTCCGAAGGCTCTGTATATACATTCAAAATGTACAAAACATTAAAAACACCTTCCTACTATTGAGTTGCACCCCCTGTTTTGCCCTCAGACCAGCCTCAATTCGTCAGGGCTTGGACGACAAGGTGTTGAAAGCGTTCCACAGGGATGCTGGCCCATGTCGACTCAAATGCTTCCCTCAGTTGTGTCAAGTTGGCTAGATGTCTTTTGGGTGGTGGACCATTCTTGATACACACAGGAAATTGTTGAGTGTGAAAAACCCAGCAGCGTTGCAGTTCTTGACACAAACCACCTCATTCAAAGGCACTTAAATCTTTTATCTTGCACATTCATCCTCTGAATGGCACACATACACAATCCATGTCTCAATTGTTTCAAGGCTTAAAAATCCTTCTTTAACCGGCTCCCCTTCATCATCATCAACTGTCAGAGCAGCTTACCAATCACTGTACCTGTACACAGCCAATCTGTAAATAGCAACTACCTCATCCCCATATTGTTATTTATCTTCTTGCTCTTTTGCACCCAAGTATCTCTACTTGCACATCATCATCTGCACATCTATCACTCCAGTGTTAATGCTAAATTGTAATTATTTCGCCTCTATGGCCTATTTATTGCCTTACCTCCCTACTCTTCTACATTTGCACACGCTGTACATAGATTTTTCTATTGTGTTATTGACTGTACGTTTGTTTATGTGTAACTCTGTGTTGTTTTTGTCGCACTGCTTTGCTTTATCTTGGCCAGGTGTAATGAGGTCTGTGTGTAGCTGGTGTAGAGGAGTCAGGTGCAGGACAGCAGATATGAGTAAATAAACGTACTTTACTCAACATATACAAATGTAATACAAAAAAGAGAGCCCACATTAACGGACCGTACCACATACAAACAATTACTCACAAACAGACATGGGGGACCAGAGGGTTAAGTAATGAACAAGTAAATAGGGAATTGAAACCAGGTGTGTAAGACAAAGACAAAACAAATGGAAAATGAAAAGTGGATCGGCAATGGTTAGAAGGCCGGTGACGTAGACCGGAGAGGGACCGACTTCGGCGGAAATCTTGACACCAGTTCGCAGTTGTAAATGAGAACTTGTTCTCAACTGGCCTACCAGGTTAAATAAAGGTGAAATAAAATTTCAACCAAAAAATTATCTACACTGAAGTGTGTTTAACAAGTGATATCAATAAGGTATCAAAGCTTTCAGCTCGATTCACATGGCCAGTCTATGTCCTGGAAAGAAGAGGTGTTCATAATATGTTTTGTATTATTGGCCCATCCCCTCTCTTCGGTGGACAAAAGTAACTTTGTTTTACATTTTTGTTTTTTACAGGTATTTTGCTACATGTACATTATTAATACATTTCACATACATGGTACTTCTATACACAGTATTACATGACACATAAAACGGAACTCAGACATATCCAGAATACATGATATATGTATGTATGTGTTTTTGGTCCTAACTATTACAGATCATGATCTTTAAATCCCAGCCCTCAGTCACTCTATCTCAGCCAATCCTACCTATCGCCGTAGCCCATCCCACCTATCTCCGTAGCCCATCCCACCTACCTTCGTAGCCCAGCACGTCCCATGGACCACCCTTTCTTGATTTTCTTGTGCCATATATTTTTCAACTGTGCTGTGATGTCTTACATGAATTCTGAACTTTTCTAATCTCATAGTATCCACAGATTGTAAATTAAAATTATTAATATTTTTGATAAGACTATTATTATCTTGTTAATTTATCGACTACGGCTTTCCAAATATATAATATACAGTACCAGTCAAAAGTTTGGATACACCTACTCATTCCAAGGTTTTTCTTTATTTTTACTATTTTCTACATTGTAGAATAATAGTGAAGACATCAAAACTATGAAACAACACATATGGAATCATGTAGTAACCAAGAAAGTGTTAAACAAATCAATATATATTTGATATTTGATATTCTTCAAAGTAGCCACCCTTTGCTTTGATGGCAGCTTTGCTGACTCTTGACATTTCCTCAACCAGCTTCATGAGGTAGTCACCTGGAATGCATTTCAATTAACAGGAGTGCCTTGTTAAAAGTTAATTTGGGGAGTTTCTTTCCTTCTTAATGCGCTTGAGCCAACCGGTTGTGTTGTGACAAGGTAGGGTTGGTATACAGAAGATAGTCCATATTATGGCAAGAACAGCTCAAAAAAGCTAAGAGAAATTACAGTCCATCATTACTTTTAGACATGAAGGTCGGTCAATACGGAACATATCAAGAACTTTGAAAGTTTCTTCAAGTGCGGTCGCAAAAACCATCAAGAGCTATGAGGAAACAGGCTCTCATGAGGACCGCCACAGGAAAGGAAGACCCAGAGTTACCTCTGCTGCAGAGGATAAGTTCATAAGTTACCAGACTCAGAAATTGCAGCCCAAATAAATGCATCACAGAGTTCAAGTAACAGACACATCTGAACATCAACTGTTCAGAGGAGACTTTGGGATTATCATTTGTTTTTCAACAGGACAATGACCCAACACACCTACAGGTCGTGTAAGGGCTATTTGACCAAACAGGAGATTGATGGAGTGCTGCATCAGATGACCTGGCCTCCACAGTCACCCAACTTCAACCCAATTCATATGTGGGAACTCCTTAATGACAGGAAAAGCATTCCAGGTGAAGCTGGTTGAGAGAATGCCAAGAGTGTGCAAAGCTGTCATCAAGGCAAAGGGTGGCTACTTTAAAGAATCTAAAATCAAAAATATATTTTGATTTGTTTAACACTTTCTAAGATTGAAAAGTGCATTTTTCCCAATATTCCATCCAGTTTGCTTAATTGTTTAATAATATATTACACTTGATCTTTCTTGAAGAAGTTCCTCCATTTGTTTTGTTTTTCCTCTAACATATTCTGTGCCCCTATGGTGCTGTTTTTATTGCTATCTATCTGTACTGTTAGTCCCTCTATTTCCTTTCTTAATATGGATTCTTTGAATTGCATGGCCCCTAAAGGCACATTTAAAAGTGTCCCATACAATTAGGGGGATCTGCTGTATCTACTGTACAACATTTGATATTCTATCGAAGGCTTTGCACACCTCCGTTTTTATTATGTATAATGCACATTTTAAAATCACACAAAGTGATATTGTTAAAAAATATAATGAGAAAGAAAGAAAAGAAAGAGAGTTCTACTTCTGTAACATGGCATAACAAAACATGGTTCTATAACCAGAGGATGGGTTGGGTATTTTGTAAAGCAGAAGGTAATTAGAACAGCGATGGAAAGTAGGCCTAGAGAACATACGTTCCATGGGGATTGTTTTTTGGGGGGGCCCAAAAGGTTGCCCCCATTGCTTCCATTGACCTTTGCTTAGCGTTCACATGCGAGTTAAGTATTGGGCTCAAAGTCAAGACAATAATAACTGTAAATTATCTTACAAACAAAGCAGTTGACCTTTCCTTTGTCAAATCATAATTATAGTTGAATGATATTCTGGGCCATCGTGTACTTTCTTATGACCATATTTGGGTCATGTGAAAGGCCAACAGGGTATTGTTGGGAGTCAAAATGAGGCCGTCAAAGGTTGCGTTTACAAAGGATTCAACACTTACTCCTTGAAACATCATATTAGCAGGCCAAGGGAACCTATTTTTTAAGAACATTCACAAAAGAAACAGGCCATTGTCTCTGCTTCATTTCTGAACTAAAAGGTGTGTTGGGTTTCATGAATTGCCTTTAGGTATGGTGCATGGCACCCTCAACACAATGGAAATGTTTGAATAGGCAGAGCGACATTGACCTTGTTTCTGTCCAATCCCAAGAAGGAGACCTGGCTATAAAAGCAACTCCATACATCTCAATAGAATCAAAAAGCTGGAAACAAGCCAGCAAAGGACACATTTTAATGTCCCAGTCAAGATACGAACACAGCAAGGAATGCAAAAATGCATCTTCTCAGCTTTTTTCTTTTGGCAATGATGGTCGCAAAGAGCAGTCAACTACAATTAAATGACTGTGGGTTGAATTTAAGACGCCCAGCATACACTGATATCTCAGTAACTTGCGGCACCAAATCTATTGGCCTTGCTATCCTCATCTGCCCTGCCATTTACACTGGCTACAACGAGTCCCTGCTTATCCTCAACAACATCATGAATGACCCAGCCTGCAAGGGAACCCTGGATGAAAGTGTGACTCCACCGGTCGTGAGGTTTGAATTCCCCATCAACACGACCAATTCTTGTGGCAGCCTCTTCAGGACAACCAGTGCTCCAGGCACAGGGATATTTTCTGACTTCTCCAACATCCAGACAGTCAACATCAGCGGTGTGGTCCGATCATATGATCCCACCACAGGGACAGTCACTTACAACACTGAGTTGAAGTATTTTTACTCCTGTGCCTATCCCCTAGAGTACCTGATCAACAACACCCAGATTGATACGTCGGCATCCTCCATTGCAGTGAAGGACAACAATGGTAGTTTCATCAGCACTTTGAGCATGAATCTCTTCAGTGATGTCAATTTCACCTTACCCTTGGTCATTCCAGAACAGGGTCTTGACCTGAGGACTGAAGTCTTTGCCCAAGTCAAGGCCACCAACCTGACCTCCCAGTACAATGTGCTCCTGGACCGATGCTACGCCTCCATTTCTCCTCTACCCACTAACTCCACTTTCTTCAACCTGTTTGTCCCTTGCAACACTGACCTACTAACCATCATCCATGAGAATGGAAAGAGTCAACGCGCCCGCTTCTCCTTCCCGGCCTTCCGCTTCATGAAGCAGCAGAATGAGATGAAGTCCACCTACTTCCTCCACTGCATCACCCGTCTCTGTGAGAAGAGCAGCTGCAGTACCTTCATGCAATGTAACAGAAGGAGGAGAAGGAGTGTTGTTCCTGCTACCGAAGATGGAGTGACAGAGTACAAAACCCTCACCTCCCCTCCTATCACTATCAGAGCAGAGAGCATTGTGGCATTAAAAGAACAGCAGACTGCCAGCAAGAACTCAGACACTTCTACAGGTCTTGGGGTGACAGTGTGTATCCTGGCCTTCGCCTGCATCATTGTTATTATTATGGCAGCCATCTTCTACAGGAGACTGAACCACTAAAGGGTAGACTGCTCGACGGCACTGTCCCTTTAAATATTGTGTCCACCTGCTGGTCTCACTACTGTGCCAGAGGACTGATCTCAGCTAATCATAACTTTTTCACATTTGTTTACATTTGGCAATAGCAAGAACTTGTTGTTGCTAAAGAATAAAAAATGCATCTTTTAGAAAGTTTATGTGAAGAGAGTCATACGCAGGTAGTGTAACCCTAGTGCTTTAATCCCTTGATAAGAGCTTGAGAATGGAGGAGCATGTACAATTGTCATTTTTTAACAGAAAACCATTCTACTAAATTGATCTTACTGAAATGAATTGTATCTGTGTTTGTCACAAAAAATAACACATTTGAAAATAAACCTTTAGGTATTATGTTTTAAATGTATCTTATTGCTTTATGCTAATAAAACATTACCACCTCCACATCTTTATCAACATCACCTGAGTCCAGAATTTATATTCATTGACACATTTCTATTAAGTAAAGATTGAGACATCACCTTTAATGCTAGAATCTGCAGTTGAAACAATAACAAAGAGTACACCCCTCCTCCGTTTTGGTGAAAAGCTAAGGGATGGGCCTGGATGAAACGTAACCACTTTGAAATTCATAGAGCTATGGATGCAAGGATTGACCTCTATGATATCACAATTATAGTTGTATCCATGTTTTTTGAGGCTATAGTGTTTGCTTACATTTGCATTGTTCACAAGCATTGGAGTAACACAAACTTATATTGTGGTTCTGGTGGGGTATGACAGTTGAACTAAAGGCATTTCTAAGTTAAATGTTCAAGAATCAATGGGCATATACAGATGTAAGATCTTAATTTGATCACTCTGTTGCTGAGAATTTTCCTGCCCCGCAGGAAACGCAAATTTGTAGTGTATTCAAGGTTTAAAAAAGGCTTCAAACGTTTGTAATTTCCCATTTAAAATGTCAGATTTCCCAAAAATGTGTCATCCCCTACAACAAATGTCCATGAATTATAATTTCACATAAGATCTTAAATTGACTCAATTTGCTAAAGCAGGAAAAAAATGTATTTTACCTTTATTTAACTAGGCAAGTCAGTTAAGAACAAATTCTTATTTTCAATGACGGCCTAGGAACAGTGGGTTAACTGCCTTGTTCAGGCGCAGAACGACAGATGTTTACCTTGTCAGCTCGGGGATTCAATCTTGCAACCTTTCGGTTACTAGTCCAACACTCTAACCACTAGGTTACCCTGCCGTGCAGCAAAAGGAAATAACCATGCAGCAACAGGAAATGTGAATTATAATTGACGTACATTTTTTTGTAGGGGGTTGATACTTTTGTTAAGGCACATTAAGTGGAAATTAAACAGAAATTCTCAGCAACTAAAGTGTGAACAAATTAATAATTCACATTGTCATTTAGCAGATTCCCTTGTCCAGAGCAACTTTAATGCATTCATCTTACGATAGCTAGGTGGGACAACCACATCATACTGAGGAAAAGTGAACTTACATATAGTAGGTACACTTTCCTCAGTAAAGTAGTTAAAGTCAGAGCTAGAAAAGGGGGTGGGTCAAGTGCAAGTGTTGGTTCAGGAAAGTTTGTGGTCAAGGTGAGGGGGATTATTTAAGATGATCTTTGAAG
Source organism: Salmo salar (assembly GCF_965601325.2). Lineage (NCBI taxonomy): Eukaryota > Metazoa > Chordata > Actinopteri > Salmoniformes > Salmonidae > Salmo > Salmo salar. The sequence continues at coordinate 32,543,346 of NC_138315.1, read as the reverse complement.
AGGTAGGGTTTCCAGTGCTTTCAGAAGACAGGCAGGTATTCTGCTGTCCTAGCTTCAGGGGGAAGCTGGTTCCAACATTTTTTGGAAAGAAAAGGGATACAGGTCTGTAGTTTGATGTCACATGAGTTTAGTGTAGGTTTCTTGAGGGGAGTAAAGTCAGAGGGGACACAGCCAGTGGTCAGGGATGAGTTTATGAGGGAAACATTTTGAGTGATAGAAAGTGGCTTTAGCAACAGATCCATAAGAAGAGAAGGTAGAGGGAGTGAAAGGATGATAGAGGAAATCTAAACTTGCAGAGGACTTTTCTGCTCAGCTGCCCGTAGCCCTGTTCTGTAAATGCACCAGACATGGAGCAGGAGGGGAGGGCCGAGGCGGCCGGGAGGAAAGGGGACAGCGTGAGTCATAAGATGCGGAAAAAGAGGAGAGTAGGGCCGAAGAGGCAGAATCAGGAGGGAGAAGGCTTTAGCAGAAGGGAGAGATGATAGGAGAGAAGGGGAGAGAGTCGTGGGAGAGAACGAAGGTTGAAACAGCACATGACCATCTGGGTAGAGGCTGAGTTGCTAAGGTTGGAGGAAAGGGAGACAGAAAAGGAAACAAAGTGGTGATCAGAGACCTGGAGGGGGTAGGCAGTGAGATTAGTAGTCGGACAGCCTCTAGTGAAGATGAGGTCAAGTGTATTGCCTGCCTTGTGAGTTGGAGGGGCTTAGGAAATTGGTGAGGTCAAACGAGTCAAGGGGAAATAAATGAATCGAAGGCAGATCTTGGGAGGTTGAAGTTGCCAAAGTACAAAGAGCGGTGAGTCATCAGGAAATGAGCTTATCGAGGTGTCAAGCTCATTGAGGAACTCTCCACAGGCAACTGGTGGGCAATAGATGACAATATTAACCTTGAGTGGACAAGTGACAGCATAGAAAAAGTCAAGGGACTGACAGGCAGCATAGGCTGAAATGAACTTGGCGTTCTTGACCACAGATTGGAGGTTCCGAACACTGCCAGAGACCTGGAATTCCACATAGGTTGTGTCTGTAAAACACACATAGTTGCAAAAGCTACAAAAGAGCAAAATTAGACCATCAGAAAAGAACTAGGTAAGAGTGGTGTGGCACCTTCCTCAAAGAACAAGACCGTCTTAGTTTTGCCGACGAGACCTCCACTGGCACAGCTGCTGCTGAGAAACCAGGGTAGACTGAAGTACTAACACTAATTGCTAATTGCCTAGCAGAGGTGAAGAGCACACCTCCCTGTACTAATTGCTGATTGCCTAGGAGAGGAGAAACCACTCCCCCTCCAATACAGCCACTGATCGCTGCCTCTTGATCCTGGCTGATGTGTCAACAATCATCTGAAAGTTATGATCAGTCAGCAGTTCACACACCAACTAGGCTACTGGGAAGACATGCAGCACTTAAAGTAGCTGGCCCTAGCTATTTCCTGTTGCTGCGTGATTCTTTTCCTGCTGTAGCAAACTGGCTCAAATTAAGATCCTACATTGGTAATATTATTTTATAAGTTCACAAATGAATGTAGTGACTAAGGAGTCTAACTTTACATCAATCAACAATATGTCCACACTCACAACATAACAGAGGTCAACTTGCTGATACAGTATGAGGTGTTTTTAAGACACAAATTACATTCCATTCAAACTTTTACTGATGTTTATTTATTTGATCAAATCAAATGAAATGTTATTTGTCGCATACAAATGTTAAGCAGATGTAATTGCGGGTGTAGCGAAATGCTTGTGTGTCTAGCTCCAACAGTGCAGTAATATCTAACAATTCACAACAACACAATACACGCAGCCTAGAAGTAAAATAATGGAATTAAGGAATATATACAGTAAAAGTCAAAAGTTTGGACACACCTACTCATTCAAGGGTTTTTCATTATTTTTAAAATTTTCTACATTGTAGAATAATAGTGAAGACATCAAAACTATGAAATAACACATATGGAATAACACATCATGTAGTAAACAAAAAAGTGTTAAACAAATCAAAATATATTTTATATTTGAGATTCTTAAAGTAACCACCCTTTGCCTTGTTGTCAGCTTTGCTCACTCTTTTCATTCTCTCAACCAGCTTCATGAGGTAGTCACCTAGAATGCATTTCAATTAACAGGTGTGCCTTGTTAAAAGTTAATTTGTGTGGAATTTCTTTCCTTCTTGATGTGTTTGAGACAATCAGTCGTGTTGTGACAAGGTAGGGGTGGTATACAGAAGATAGCCCTATTTAGTAAAAGACCAAGTCCATATTATGGCAAGAACAGCTCAAAAAAGCAAAGAGAAATTACAGTCCATCATTACCTTAAGACATGAAGCTCAGTCGACAACTTTGAAAGTTTCTTCAAGTGTAGTCGCAAAAACAATCAATGAAGCTGGCTCTCATGAGGACCGCCACAGGAAAGGAAGACCAAGAGTTACCTCTTCTGCAGAGGATAAGTAAATTAGAGTTACTCAGAAATTGCAGCCCAAATAAATGGTTCATAGAGTTCAAGTAACAGACACATCTCAACATCAACTTTTCAGAGGAGACTGCGTGAATCAGGCCTTCATGGTCGAATTGCTGCAAAGAAACCACTACTAAAGGACACCAATAAGAAGAAGAGACTTGCTTGGGCCAAGAAACACGGGCAATGAACATTAGACAGGTGGAAATCTGTCCTTTGGTCTGATGAGTCCAAATTTTAGATTTTTGGTTCCAACCGCAGTGTCTTTGTGAGACGCAGAGTAGGTGAACGGATGATCTCTGCATGTGTGGTTCCCACCGTGAAGCATGGAAGAGGTGTGATGGTGTGGGGGTGCTTTGCTGGTGACACTGTCAGTGATTTATTTAGAATTCAAGGCACTCTTAACCAGCATGGCTACCACAGCATTCTGCAGCGATACGCCATCCCATCTCGTTTGCACTTAGTGGGGCTATCATTTGTTTTTCAACAGGACAGTGACCCAACACCTCCAGGCTGTGTAAGGGCTATTTGACCAATAAGGAGAGTGATGGGGTGCTGCATCAGATGACCTGGCCTCCACAGTCACCCGATCCTCAACCCAATTGAGATAGTTTGGGAGGAGTTGGACCTCAGAGTGAAGGAAAAGCAGCCAACAAGTGCTCAGCATATGTGGGAACTCCTTCAAGACTGTTGGAAAAGCATTCCAGGTGAAGCTGGTTGAGAGAATGCCAAGAGTGTGCAAAGCTGTCATCAAGGCAAAATGTGTCTACTTTGAAGAATCTCAAATATAAAATATATTTTGATTTGTTTAAAACTTTTTTGGTTACTACATGATTCCATATGTGTTATTTCATAGTTTTGATGTCTTCACTATTATTCTACAATGTAGAAAATAGTAAAAATAAAGAAAAACCCTTTAATGAGTAGGTTTGTCCAAACTTTTGACTGGTACTATAAATATTAGGATGAGCAATGTCTTAGTGGCATAGACTGAATACAGTAGACTAGAGTAAAGCAAAAATATGTAAACATTATTAAAGTGATTAGTGTTCCATTATTAAAGTAGCCAGTGATTTCAAGTCTATGTATATGGGGCAGCAGCATCTATGGTCCCAGCTTTGATGCACCTGTACTGACCTCGCCTTCTGAATTTGGCTAATCTGACCATAATTGGAATATGTTCCGGGATTCATTGAATGGCATTGAGGAGTATACCACCTCAGTCACCGCCTTCATCAATAAGTGCATAGACGATGTCGTCCCCACAGTACATATCCCAACCAGAAGCCATGGATTACAGGCAACCTCCGCACCGAGCTAAAGGCTAGAGCTGCCGCTTTCAAGGAGCGGGACACTAATCCGGATGTTTATAAGAAATCCACCTGTGCCCTCAGACAAACCATCAAACAGGCAAAGCGTCAATACAATACTTTAATTCTAAGCACTATACACTTTGCTAGAACTTTTGCATCACAACACTGAAGTGTAAAGGAGGCCTCCAATTATTTAAATGGCCTGGATCTTTGTATTTACCACTTGGGTCCTGTTTCAGTAATAATGAAATCAGATCTTCGTGTTGAGTATCTGATAATCAAAAAAATGTAAAGGAGTGTTTAAAACATGCTAATAACGGTCCCCTGAGTACATCAAAAAAGGTTTGGTATCCCTGAACTGGTATGCCATCCAGCCCTGGAGTTTTCTTGGACTCAATGTAATTTGGCCTTCACATTAGTTTTTATGAACAGCTGTTAATTTCACATTATAAATAGGAAAAAAATTCCTTACAATTAACTTACGTTAGTGGCGATGGAGGAGACTGAAGCAAAAATATAATTTAAAGTACTTTGCTTCCTCTCTTTCAAAATATAATTTGGTGAATCATGGGTGACTCCGTCATTTGTAACCAGTTTGAGTAAAGTATTGCTATGTTAAAGAATGAAAAAAATGGGTCCCTTTTTCCCCATATTCCTTCCACTTTGCTTTATTTGTATAACATATTACACTTGATCTTTCTTGAATAAGATCCTCCATTTCTTTTTGTTTTTCCTCTAACATATTCTGTGCCTCTATGGTACTGTTTTTATTGCTATCTATCTGTACTGTTAGTCCCTCTATTTCCTTTCTTAATATGAATTATTTTGACTTAAATTGCATTTGTTTTAAAGATGAGTATTGAATTGCATAAAGGCCCATTTAAAAGTGTCCCATACAATGAGGGGATCTGCTGTACCTTCAGTACCAGTCAAAAGTTTGGACACACCTACTCATTAAAGGGCTTTTCTTTATTTTTACTATTTTCTGCATTGTAGAATAGTAGTGAAGACATCAAAACTATAAAATAACACCTACGGAATCCTGTAGTAACCAAAAAAGTTTTAAACAAATCTAAATATATTTTATATTTGAGATTCTTCAAAGTAGCCACCCTTTGCCTTGATGACAGCTTTGCTGACTCTTGGCATTCTCTCAACCAGCTTCACCTGTAATGCTTTTCCAACAGTCTTGAAGGAGTTCCCACATATGCTGAGCACTTGTTGGCTGCTTTTCCTTCCAACTCATCCCAAAGCATCTCAATTGGGTTGAGGTCGGGTGATTGTGGAGGCCAGGTCATCTGACGCAGCATTCCATCACTCTCCTTATTGGTCAAATAGCCCTTACACAGCCTGGAGGTGTGTTGGGTCATTGTCCTGTTGAAAAACAAATGATAGTCCCACTAAGCGCAAACCAGATGGGATGGCGTATCGTTGCAAAATGCTGTGGTAGCCATGCTGTGCCTTAACTGTGCCTTGAATTCTAAGTAAATCACCGACAGTGTCACCAGCAAAGCACCATGCTTTACGGTGGGAACTACACATGCGGAGATCATCCGTTCACATACTATGCATCTCACAAAGACACTGTGGTTGGAACCAAAAATCTAAAATTTGGACTCATCAGACCAAAGGACAGATTCTTGGCCCAAGCAAGTCTCTTCTTCTTATTGGTGTCCTTTAGTAGTGGTTTCTTTGCAGCAATTTCACCATGAATGCCTGATTCACGCAGTCTCCTCTGAAAAGTTGATGTTGAGATGTGTCTTTTACTTGAACTCTGAAGCATTTATTTAGGCTGCAATCTGAGGTGCAGTTAACTCTAATTAACTTATCCTCTGAAGCAGAGGTAACTCTGGGTCTTCCTTTCCTGTGGCGGTCCTCATGAGAGCCTGTTTCATCATAGCGCTTGATGGTTTTTGCGACTGCACTTAAAGACATTTTCAAAGTTCTTGAAATGACTGACCTTCATGTCTTAAAGTAATGATGGACTGTCGTTTCTCTTTACTTATTTGAGCTGTTCTTGCCATAATATGGACTCGGTCTTTTACCAAATAGGGCTGTCTTCTGTATACCACCCCTACCTTGTCACAATACAACTGATTGACTCAAACGCATTAATTAATTTGTTTAAAACCTTTTTTGGTTACTACATGATTCCATATGTGTTATTTCATAGTTTTGATGTCTTCACTATTATTCTACAATGTAGAAAATAGTAAAAAATAAAGAAAAACCTTTGCATGAGTAGGTGTGTCCAAACTTTTGACTGATACTGTATGTTATGTAGGACAAAGTGATTTATAAATTATTCTGTCTTGGTTAAAAACAAGTTATCATCCAATAGGCTTTGATTACATTTCCAATATCCTCGACCACGTGGAAATTCTGTAACAGTAATGTATATGCCAATTATTTGATGGTCCAAACCGCATTCTGTTCCCTATCAACACTTTTTAAACTTTTGGTGCCAGTGAGAATGACATAAGAAAGTAGTCAAGACGACTAGCTAGGTAATGTTAGCTAGCTAGCTACCTAGCTAATAGAAATATCTGCTTGCATTCATTGATTAACCTCAGCTTGAATACCAGCATATAGCTAGCTATCTACAGTAGCCTAGGTTTGTTCGCATGCACTTCTTATGACTGGCAGCCTGGTGCAAGCAGCTGTGTTGTTGCCGAGCAACCGAGGCAGTGTTAGATCTCTGAGCTTCGGCTAAAAAATATGTTAGTATTGTCGTAAATGTTACAAAAAGATAGCACGTCGTTGGTTCTTAATGGACAAAAATGAGCACACGAGAGCGAAAAACAATATTTTTTATGAAAACTGTTCCCCCTACAAATGTATTCAGTCCAACAGTTGGCAATTCTAATGGTCACTTTATGAAAGTTGTAGTCTTGTTCTTATCCGATGCCTAGATATTGAGCAAACTACACTTCACCCATGGTCACCCAGATAACCACTATTCATGAGAATGGTGAGAGTCATCATTCCCGCTTCTCTTTCTAGGCCTTCCGATTCATCGAGCAGCAGAATGAGATGAAGTCCGCCTACTTCCTCCGCTGCATCACCTGTCTCTGTGAGAAACGCATCTGCAGTATGTTCATGCAATGTAACAACAGGAGGACAGGGGGACAGAGCATAAAACCATCACCTCTCCTCTCCTTACCATCAGAGCAGACCAGTCATCTAGCAGCAACAACTCTGGCTCCTCTACAGGTCTTGGGGTATCATTGCCGTTGTCATAGAAGCCATCTTCTATAGAAGACTCAACCATTGACTCAACCGCTGGCCAGGTGTAATTTTTCATAATGTTTGAATACATTTGATCAATTATATTAGGGAGAAAAAAATTAACACAGCCTTCCCTGAGGCTCAGTTGGTAGAGCATGGTGTTTGCAACGCCAGCATGGTGTGTGCAACGCCAGGGTTATGGGTTTGATTCCCACAGGGGGCCAGTACAAAAAAATATTATTATTTTTTTTAAATGCATGAAATGAAAATGAAATGTATGTATTCACTACTATAAGTCGCTCTGGATAAGAGCGTCTGCTAAATGACTAAAATATAAAAAATGTAAATGTAATTAGTCAAGAAAAGAAAGAAATTGCTAGCCAGTTATGAAGAAATGGCTGGAATGGAATAAATATAACATATCGAAACCACATGTTTGACATCCTTCCATTTATTCCATTACAGCCATTACAATGAGTTCATCCTCCTATAGCTCCTCCCACCAGCCTCCTCTGGTATAAACTACTGAATTCATTAACTAGTTAGCTATTGTTGGCTAATTTGGCTAGCTAGTAATCCCCTCACTGCCTGTAAATACTTCTCCTTGTTGTTTCCTCTCATTTTACAATTTGCATTGGCTAAATCAAATTGTAGCAGTCCTAATTTTAAAAAAATAATATTTTGCCTTTATTTAACTAGGCAAGTCAGTTAAGAACAAATTCTTATTTTCAATGACGGCCTAGGAACAATGGGTTAACGCTCTAACCACTAGGCTACCTGCCGCTAATATGCTGTTTCTTTATGGGAAAGTTTGTAAATGTGACTGTGCACCACTATTATCACAAACACTACCTCAATATGTTGCAGTTGGTTGGCATGTCCTCACTCTGGGTTGAGCTCAACCCCAACATTCTCACTGATGTTTCCACACTGGGTGAACGTTTCAAACTAGACAAAATTCATCCAACCTGGGATGAAAACGCCAGTGTGAAAATACCTAGTGTTTTTTATTTAACTACAATGACGGCCTACCAGAAGGCAAAAGGCCTCCTGCGGCGACGGGGGCTGGGATTAAAAATAAAATATAGGACAAAACACACATCACGACAAGAGAGACAGCACAACACTACATAAAGACAGACCTAAGATGACAACATAGCATGGCAGCAACACATGAAAACACAACATGGTAGCAACACAACATGGCAGCAGCACAACATGGTAGCAGCACAAAACATGGTACAAACATTATTGGGCACATTAACAGCACAAAGGGCAAGAAGGTAAAGACAACAATACATCACGCGTAGCAGCCACAACTGTCAGTAAGAGTGTCCATAATTGAGTCTTTGAATGAAGAGATTGAGATTTTGGTGTTTTTTGCAGCTCTTTCCAGTCGCTAGCTGCAGCGAACTGTGTTAACTGTTGTATTGATGTTTTGTTTATTTTGTGTTTTTGTATATTTTGTTTAGAATATCAATAATGAATAGTGAATCATTTATATACACTGTATGTATGTAGGGCAGCCCAGCCCCAGAAGTGACTCTTCTTATCAACTGTATGCCAGAATTTGCTATGTGTTGCCTTAGGAATTCAACATTCTCTGTGTTGGTCATGCCAACCCCCATTGTCACCCCTCTGAGAAGCAGAGGTTACATCATGTAGGTCTGATATCTGATTGGAGGTTCATTTTACAGAAATACTATTGGTCAACAAATCAGGTTTTAAATCCAAACAATTCAGATGCTTATAAAAGGGTCTAAGATTCCTTGTTCTATCTCTTATTTGTTCCTTTCCTGCTGTGGAGAGATGCTCTTTCTTTCTCTCCACCCCATGGACTTTTGGGGAATGGTGTTTCAGGCTTTGGTTTCTCTCTCTCTCTGACCATGCTTAGAATAATGCCTTGTAATGCTTGTTAATGCCTTGTAACTTAACCTTTGTGCCTTTGTAACCGATGTGAAATGGCTAGTTAGTTAGCGGTGGTGCGCGCTAATAGTGTTTCAATCAGTGACGTCACTCGCTCTGAGACCTGAAGTGGTTGTTCCCCTTGCATTGCAAGGGCCGCGGCTTTTGTGGCACGATGGGTAACGATGGTTCGTGGGTGTCAGTTGTTGATGTGTGCAAGGGTCCCTGGTTCGAGCCCAGGTTGGGACGAAGAGAGGGACGGAACCTACACTGTTACACCTTGTATGTGAATCCATTCGTTTAACAAAGTAATGAAATACATTTAGTATTTAGAATTCCATTCTCAGACATTTCTTCATTGCCTGTTACTGTAACTCAACCATAGTCAGAAACTTTTTAATAGGCGAATTGCTTAGTCTTATTAAGAGTTGCATGTGAGGTATTTATACGATCATACATGATAAATATTATGCCCACTACATGTAGACTCTTGATGCCCTCAATCTCACACAAATTATCAATGAACCTACCAGGTACAACCCCAAATCCATAAACACAGGCACCCTCATAGATATCAACCTAATCAACCTGCCCTCCAAATACACCTCTGCTGTCTGCGGTCAAATGCTCCCTAAAACACTTCAGCGAGCAGGCGTTTCTAATCGACCTGGGCCGGGTATCCTGGAAGGATATTGACCTCCTTCCATCAGTAGAAGATGCCTGGTTATTCTTTAAAAGTGCTTTCCTCACAAACTTAAATAAGCATGCCCCATTCAAAAAATGTAGAACCAGGAACAGATATAGCCCATGGTTCACTCCAGACCTGACTGCCCTTGACCAGCACAAAAACATCCTGTGGCGTACGGCATTAGCATCGAATAGCCCCCGCGATATGCAACTTTTCAGGGAAGTTAGGAACCAATATACACAGGCAGTTAGCAAAGTTAGCAAAGGCTAACTTTTTCAAACAGAAATTTGCATCCTGCAGCACAAACTCCAAAAAGTTCTGGGACACTGTAAAGTCCATTGAGAATAAGAGTACCTCCTCCCAGCTGCCCACTGCACTGAGGCTAGGAAGCACTGTCACCTCCGATAAATCCACAATAATTGAGAATTTCAATAAGAATCTGTCTATGGCTGGCCATTATTTCCACCTGGCCACCCCTACCCTGGTCAACAGCCCTGGACCCCCCACAGCAATTTGCCCAAGCCTCCTCCATTTCTCCTTCACCCAAATCCAGATAGCTGATGTTCTGAAAGAGCTGCAAAATCTGGACCCCTACAAATCAGCAGGGCTAGACAATCTGGACCCTCTCTTTCTAAAATTATCAGATGAAATTGTTGCAACCCCTATTACTAGCCTGTTCAACCTCTCGTATCGTCTGAGATCCCCAAAGATTGGAAAGCTGCCGTGGTCATCCCCCTGTTCAAAGGGGGAGACACTGTAGACCCAAACTGCTACAGACCTGTATCTATCCTACCCTGTCTTTCTAAGGTCTTCGAAAGCCAAGTTAACAAACAGATCACTGACCATTTCAAATCCCACCGTACCTTCTCCGCTATGCAATCTGGTTTCCGATCTGGTTATGGGTGCACGTCAGCCACGCTCAAGGTCCTAAAACGATATCATAACCGCCATCGATAAGAGACAATTCTGTGCAGCTGTATTGATCAACCTGGCCAAGGCTTACGACTCTGTCAATCACCACATTCTTATTGGCAGACTCAACAGCCTTGGTTTCTCAAATGACTGCCTCGCCTGGTTCACCAACTACTTCAGTGCGTCAAATCGGAGGGCCTGTTGTCTGGACCTCTGGCAGTCTCTATGGTGGTGCCACAGGATTCAATTCTCGGGCTGACTCTTTTCTCTGGATACATCAATGATGTCGCTCTTGCTGCTGCTGATTCTCTGATCCACCTGTCCGCAGATGACACCATTCTGTATATTTCTGGCCCTTATTTGGACACTGTGTTAACTAACCTCCAGATGAACTTCAATGCCATACAACTCTCCTTCCGTAGCCTCCAACTTCTCTTAAATGCAAGTAAAACTAAATGCATGCTCTTCAACCGATTGCTGCTCGCACCTGCCCGCCCGTCCAGCATCACTACTCTGGATGGTTCTGACTTAGAATACGTGGACAACTACAAATACCTAGGTGTCTGGTTAGACTGTAAACTCTCCTTCCAGACTCACATTTAGCATCTCCAATCCAAAATTAAATCTGGAATCGGCTTCCTATTTCACAACAAAGCATCCTTCACTCATGCTGCCAAACATACCTTCATAAAACTGACTATCCTACCGATCCTTGATTTCGGCGATGTCATTTACAAAATAGTCTCCAACACTCTACTCAGCAGTCTATCACAGTGCCATCCGTTTTGTCACCAAAGCCCCATATAATACCCACCGCTGTGACCTGTATGCACTCGTTGGCTGGCCCTCGCATCATATTCGTCGCCAAAGCCACTGGCTCCAGGTCATCTATAAGTCTTTGCTAGGAAAACCCCGCCTTATCTCAGCTCACTGGTCACCATAGCAGCACCCACCCGTAGCATGCGCTCCAGCAGATATATTTCACTGGTCACCCCCAGTGTTTAAATTGCTCAATTGTAATTATTTCGCCACTATGGCCTATTTATTGCCTTACCTCCCTTATCTTACCTCATTTGCACTCACTGTACATAGACCTTTTTCTATTGTGTTATTGACTGTATGTTTGTTTATTCCATGTGTAACTCTGTGTTGTTGTTTGTGTCATACTGCTTTGCTTTATCTTGGCCAGGTTGCAGTTGTAAATGAGAACTTGTTCTCAACTAGCCTACCTGGTTAAATAAAGGTGAAATAAAATAAATACAAATAAAATACATATTCTGTCCCCTGCTCTTCATAGAAGCTGGTTATTTTTGTAACTTTGGAATTACATTTTGTAGTTCATATCTAAATGAATGAAGTTACACAGAGACAACGCCGACCTCTTCTCTTCTGGGGTTCTGGGGTGGCCAGTAACCAATAGGTTCCTTGGTCCATTACCCGAGCCGACAAGGTGACAATTCTTTTGACGTACCCTGGAGCAAGGCACTTAATCCTAATTTGCTGCAGCGGCACTGTAATATTATGGCTGAACCTGTAAAACAACACGTTTCCCTGCACCTTTGATGTATGTGAAAATAAAACATTTATATATAAATATACTTTTTTTACATTATAAACATATTGTACTATAGAGACAATGTTTTCCAAGATAGTCTCAATATCCCACTTCTAACACAAATGTATCACAGTTTGGGTAGCAAATGACATTACATGATCACCGATACACAAATAACGGAAGTTTTAACCAAGATATACAGTATAATATACATAACCCTATTTGCTGTTTGGAGACATAAAATCTCATATGACAACAACAACTGTTTCTTTACCCTGTCCGTCTGCCTGTCTATCAGGTTTACCTTCGTCCTGGTATAAGAAAGCCCTAAGGTTTTTCATCCACTGCCAGAGTCCCCAGAGGGATGCTGGCTGGCTCCAGGGCCCATAAGGCTGGTCTATATGTCAAAGGAAGAATCTGTCTGCTGGGCACAGGGTGCAGTATATTTCCTGTCCAGCTGGGGTAGAAGTCCCCTGTCTCTTGGCTGCACAGGGGAGTTGTGGGAGATAGATTGAGGGAGGATACAGACAATGGGTTAACCCCCCCCCCCCCCCCCCCCCCGCCAAAGTCCCTTTAAATTAGTTTTAAATAGCTGATATTTCTTTCTCAAATCCAACAAGAGGAAAGCTTTTTTTTTTTTTAATCACAGGGTTTTAAAGAAAAATCTGCATTGAACATTGTTGAATGGCACTTATGGTACCCACACATTTGATTTACTTAGGGCAATATAATGTCTTCATAGAGAACAGTCACACTAGCAGAACGGCAGCCCCCGGCCCCTGGGCATGCTAAAGATATTACCATTAGTTTACGACTAAACAACGGGAGGGAGAGTGGAGGACAGGCGAGACGGTGAGAGCAGGATTTCCCGGCCAGCGGATACACTGCAGGGGGAGGACGTGTTTGGGTGATCAGGGTCACTTTTCTGATCCTGTTACTGAGCCAAGCTCCCCAAACCATCTGTCAAATGATAGGTGGTAGGTTTTGCTGCTGGGCCAGCTATGGCATTGTGTCCTTAAGAAACATTATGGGTTTAAAGGGCTTTGGTAATGCAAAAACAGATTATAATACTAAAGAACCCATGCATTTAGGGACCGTCTTCAAACCCCATCACACAGACAAAGGCCGAGTTGGCATCTACAATGCCACAGTATTTCGTAAAAACTACTGAACCCAAAACCTAGTGGTGATTCTCTAGTTGATATCAAGCCTATTCTGTTGATCGGCCTGTGAGCGCAGGGCAACGCAGCGCGGGCTGAAAAGCGTATATACAGACGTACAGTTTCAGTTCCATAAATCTGCTCCCCCCTGCAGAGAGAGATTAAACTGCCTCGTATGGGACTGGTATGGACAGGGAAGAGACCGATCATACATCACATCATCGCCGTGCTCACAGCAGTACAGGTTAGAGATATACACGGGCCAGCATGGCAAAAACACTGCAGAAATCACAACGCAGGCCAAAAGCCTGGTCTGTCAGGAGACCAAGCTGTCTAGGACCTTAACAAGAAGATGCAAGCATAGACATGACCTTCCCAGACAGAGAGATGTACTGTTAGTCTACGGTTCGGAACGAGGATGTGCTGTGCACTTGGAATGCAGTGGATTCAATGTAATGTAACATTCTGTGAATGTTGCACAAAAAGCTGAGAGTGTGGGTGTGGAGCAGTGGTAAGAGTGATAGGTCTGGACTGGACAGGTTGTGGGTTCATAAAGAGCACCAGGTAGAGAAGTGGATGTTGAATCTGAGGGCCATAGGCTGAAAGCCCAAGTGGGACAGACAGACAGACAGACAGACAGACAGTATGTGTGGCTAGGAGTGAAACCTTTCTGTTCTTGTTCTCTCTCCCTAGACATGGCCAGCTGTGTAAATGTGTTGCAGGACGTGTGAGACAGTCAAGGAAATAGATGAGCTGTTGAGTAATTAGCTGTTCATCCCTGACCTGACCCACTCTCTCTCTTTCTCTCCTCTACCCCATTCCTCTGTATTCCCTCTGTGAGGGAGGAGTCTGTCCACAGTCCTTGATCTCTTGATGATGGTATTTTAAGTACGTTTTGAGAACACAACCCACACTCACTGACGCAACCGCACCCCTACAACCATCTAACGCATACCTACAACCATCTAACGCATACCTACAACCATCTAACGCATACCTACAACCATCTAACGCATACCTACAACCATCTAACGCATACCTACAACCATCTAACGCACACCTACAACCATCTAATGCACACCTACAACCATCTAACGCACACCTACAACCATCTACCGCATACCTACAACCATCTAACGCATACCTACAACCATCTAACGCATACCTACAACCATCTAACGCACCCCTACAACCATCTAACGCACCCCTACAACCATCTAACGCATACCTACAACCATCTAACGCATACCTACAACCATCTAACGCATACCTACAACCATCTAACACACCTGAGCAAACACACACACACAGTTTCACTTTCCATCCTCACTCTCTTGAGTCCACCAAACCCTTCTTTATCTTTCCTCTTGTTTTCGTCCCAAAGGGGATCCATGTTGTCACTTCCTGGTGTGGAGCTCTGGACCTCTGGTGTTTGCTGTTCTCACAGTTATACTTTTTCTCAATTGCTAAGGCGCATTTAATGGAACTGGGGTCAACTTTATCTCTGTCATAACCTAATGAGCACAACAGTATTATTTTTTGCTAAACTGTAAGTAATTTCCCATTGCTTTCTGTCATGTGTGCTCCCTCTCGGCCTCTAGGTCACCAGGCTGCTCGTTATGGCGCACACCTGTCACCATCGTCACACACCTGGACTCCATCACTTCCTTGATTACCTGCCATATATATGTCACTCCCTTTGGTTCCTTCCCCAGGCGTCATTGTTTCTGTTCCTGTCTGTGCGTTGTTTGTGTTTCTTGTTTTGTATTATGTTTCATTTACTTATTAAAACACTCACTCCCCGAACTTGCTTCTGGACTCTCAGCGAACGTCGTTACACTTTCACACACAGTGGAAATGCTAAGTGCATTTTTGCAAAACAGTAAACACAACTCTCTACAAAACACTCAAAACTCAGTTGAGTAAATCACGACAAACAAAATTAAAATATTTGGTCACAGCTGATACAAATTACATGAATGTGAACCTCTTCTGCATGTGTGCAAATCTGCTTTAAACAATTGTGTAACAAATTATAGTTTCAATAAATGGCACAGACATACAGTATTAGAGAGGGTTAACCATGTTAGGGTATATTGATCGTTTTAGTTAGCATTTATTGGGCCATTGTGTAAAGATTGATAGAGATTTCATTAAATAACAAGTTCTATGTTTTGATGGAGGTAGTTGATTTTGTGTCATGTATTTAATGTTTTAAGAGTCTTAATGCATTTTGCAAATGAAATATGTCATTTTGGCCAAGGTGTTTCAGTTTGTGGCTGCGTGTTAATTGTTTTGAAAAAGTGATTTCTGTTTACACTAAATTAATGTGCTTAAGCAATCGAGAAAAACTGTAAAATGGTTCAGAGAGAGGGTGGCAGGAGGGAGAGAAAGACAGAGAGGGAGGTAGCAGCAGGAGGAGGTGGTGAAAGGCCCATCTGCCCAGGGACTTGGTGTATATCAGCGTATTAATCCACAATCCCAGAGTGATGAGTTAGAGGGAGAGAGTAAGGAGAGCAGGGTGAAGAGGACTGGAGACAACAGACTAACCCCAACTGTTATCACCAGGGAAAGGATCAATCATTAAAGATTGATCTCAACATCCTGAGAAACCGGATTCAAACCTGTCAGACATGGTCTGCTCCCACTGGGACAGCTGACCACAATAAATTGTTTAGATTTTTCCTCAAAAGCCGATATCATTGGTGTCAATATTACTGTATTGTTCCTTTGTACAATGGTTTTATAACTCACTAATGGTGTCTAAATTAAATCACACACAAAACATTTAACTGACAGTCAAATTTTCCCAACCATAAAACTGTTTAGAAAACAAACATGTTGCAAATGTAGTTTATTCCAAGATCACTCAACAATGTGGATGACCCACCGTGGCTTTCTGCTAAACCCTCTACCAAACTAATACCACAGGTTCAGCGGGCATTAGGAGCAGGGCATGAAGGAACATCAGTGTGGTGTTAGGGCTGGGGGTGTCGGTGGAGGGGTTAGAGGAGAGACTTGCTGAGTGAGTATCCATGTTTATTCCTCCATGGGGAGATGGCTGTCATTGCCAAATTCCTGTGAATGAAGTATGACCTCCCAACCTGTGAACTGGGCCTTCCACCTAGGAAGAGATTGAAGTGGACGATGTGTCACTTCCCCAACAGCGCTGAGACTTTACACCAGGCTAAGGCCTCGTTCAAAGACAACCCCTAGCCCACTACCCGATATATACTTGATTGGAACTAAAGGGATTTGATTGGTACAAGTAATAGGCTGTCGTTATCAGCCAATCTGGACCAGAGAGGGAAAAAGCTAAACATGATGACTGGCTAATCAAACAATTCACTTACAGTCTTCACAAGCTGCCGACAGCCAAGGACATCTGAAAGTCACATGGGCGACCAGTGAGTCCCCTCCCCAAACACCTTTCCTATTTCAGACTATTGTTGTTACATGGGGTCATACTCTGCCCTCTGCCTGGGTCACCTCACTACACTCTTCGGAAAAAAAAGGTGCTATCTAGAACCTAAAAGGGTTCTTCAACTGTCCCCATAGGAGAACCATTTAGAGAACCATTTTTGGTTCCAGGTAGAGCCCTTTCTACAGAGGGTTCTACATGTAACCAAAACGGTTCTGCCTGGAACCAAAAAGGATTATCCTATGGAGACAGCCAAAGAACCCTTTTGGAACCCTTGTTTCTAAGAGTGTACATTACTACCTGAGAGTTACTGTCAGGCATTATTAGACACAATAACCCACTGTTGGATGGGTATCACTGAGACTTGTGCAGTACCATACACTACAGTGACTCAGGTATGGGTTACTTTACATTTTCCGGTAGAAGTCTAACTTCATATTGAGATATTATATATTATGTTTTTCTGCTGTGTTTCCTTGAATGCTTGGCTCTTATTGAGAGGGCGCTGAATTCCTCCATGCTCCAGCCCCTCTGCGGTAGGCCCTGGCCTGCTTTGTGACTCTGCTCCCCTGCCTTGGTTCTGGCTCTCTGGTCCCCATCTGATTATGACCCTGCTCAGGTTTTTACCTGCTGAGACCATGAAACTCAACCTGGCAGTAAAAGCAGCCCTCTCTCTCAGCTCCGGTAGTGATACTGAACCTGGCAATCCGTGATAAACACTGAAATATGCTTCAAACCTGCTTCTCTCTCTTCTTTCTCTCCCTCTTTCTTTTCTCCAGCCGTTCTCTGATGGGAGGCTATCTGGAGCGGATGTCCATGCAACGGTTCTGTTGCTGTGGGGCGGAGGTGGACGCTTTCCCAGCAGTCAATGCGAGCCGCGCCTGTACCTCAGGATATCTATCAGTGTTGTTTTTTATGAGGAGAAAGAAGGATAGAGCTGTACTCTATAAAAGTCATTTTAAAAGGTTTTCCCCCTGTCCCTGGCATGTACAATCTGCACTGGAGCGTGTAATCGTAACTCCATGTCCATGGCTGGAGAGGACTCACAGGCCAAATTGCCTGTGTCATCGCCTGCGTTTGGCTGTGAAATACAGGGTCTGACATCATCGCCCCCCACGGAGAGAGGCAAAGAGGGAATCGGGGTGGGTGAAGGGTAAATGTGGGGGGGGGGGGGGGAGAATGTTGTATCTGCTCAAATCGTTACGTTGTATCCCCTAGGTAGACATTTACAATTATTATCTGGTTCCTTTTCCCCTTTAAATGTTGTTTCCTCTCTCTCCCCTGGTTGCCACCTCTCTTTCTCTCTCTACCCCCTCCTTCTCTCTCTCTCTATCTCTCTCTCGCTCTCTCTCTTTCTACCCCCCTTCTCTCTTTCTCTCTCTCGCTCTCTCTCTCTCTGTCTCTCTCTCTTTCTCTCTGTCACATCCTTCTCCTCCCTTTCTCTCTTTTTATTTGGATGAGCTGCTGTTGTCTGTGGTGGAGACTTGTCCACCTTCCCATCCAGCTCTGTATCAGGACCTGAGAGGTGTAGAACAGCACTGTCCTACCAGTAGACCTGGACAGGCAACCAGAACAAACTAAGTCCTCTACAACTGAAATCAGATCTGTAACCACCTAAAATGTAATGATCCTTGAAAATTGGTGTAAGGGTGATTATGGGAATTTATGGGAACTATGGGAACTTCTATGTCCTCAAGGTCAATTTTGGGGATTCAATTTCTTTAAATGTTTTTATTTTTTATATGTTAAGTTTACACTACGATCACCCCAGATTTTTTTTAACACCTCTCTATCAAGTATTTTAGCTACTTTTCAGATGCATTTTATACCTACATTTCACTGTTTTGCCCTTTGCCCAGACTTTTGAGCTTCTACTATGTTTTTCTTTGAGAAAACAATAATTACACATTATGTACTGTTATCTTCTAGAGAAAGAGTCAATCAAATGAAATCTATATAAATATTTATTGTGAGTATGCCCTTTATATTGTTATTTACACAAAATATACCTGTCCTTTGGTAGTGGTGTCATTTCCACCACTGAGGGCAAATTCCTCATTAATAAAGTTTTGTCAAGAGAATGTTAACTTAGTTACTATGTTACTATGGACACTTATTGTGACACTGAAGCACATGGCTGCAGCAGACAGTTGTTCCAGAAGTGATGTCGAGGTAAATATTACTTGTGTAGAGAATATTTTTATTGTCAGTCATTTCCAAACAGGCTATAATTTCTTTCATTTGTGGTAGAATTTTGATTTTTTAAATATATTTTATGTATTTTGTGTAAACTATGTGCTAGCTGTAATAGTAGCCAAAGCATGCTAAGCAGTCAGTCATTTTTCTCCAAAAACAGTAAAAGAGTAATTTCCATCACAAACTTAACTGTGGTGGAAATGACAGAACGTGGTGGAAATGACAAAAATCCATTACCGTAATTTACAGACTATTCCGCACCTGAATATAAGCCGCACCCACTGAATTTAAAAAGAAGTGTTATTTTGAACATAAATAAGCCGCATATGTCTATAAGCCGCAGGTGCCTACCGGTACATTAAAACAAGTGAACTTTACACAGGCTTTAACGAAACACGGCTTGTAACAAAAATAAATAGGCTTTAACGAAACACGGCTTGTAACAAAAATAAATAGGCTTTAACGAAACACGGCTTGTAACAAAAAATAAATAGGCTTTAACGAAACACGGCTTGTAACAAAAAATAAAAAATGAGCAGTAAGCTTTAGTTGTCTTTTTGCACTGTGTCAATTCCTCACGCTGCTGTTTCCAACGTCTTATCATCGACTCATTAAGACCAAGCTCCTGTGCAGCAGCTCTATTTCCTTTTCCAACAGCCAGATCAATCGCCTTCAACTTGAAAGCTGCATCATTTGCATTTCTCCGTGTCTTTGCCATGATGAGGGTGACAAAATGACTACCGTAATCAGAATGATGGGAAGTTTGAGAGCGCTCAATTTAATCTAAATAGTAAACAAAAAAGTTGTTTGACCTTAACCCGTTCGGCAATTTCATTGGTCTAATGAAAGCTTCATGCCGCCAAAAAACTGAGCACGTCACAGAATGTGTTTTTTTGGAGAAAAAAAATGTAAAGCGGGAAAAATCCATATATTAGCCGTGTCATTGTTTAAGCCACAGGGTTCAAAGCGTGGGAAAAAAGTTGCGGCTTATAGTCCGAAATTTACGGTATGTTATTACTTTAACTTTTTTTTACTTTAAGCTTCTTTAATCATGTTTTAAATTCCTTTAATCTAGAAAAGTGAGAACAAAGAAGCAAGAGATGGCAATGGAAATGCAACCAACAGAATTGAAGACAGACTTTATAGAGAACAATTGCAATTGCGACCTACCTATCAGGCAACACAACACCTTAGTCACCAGATGACTTGCAGCCAGAACATGAGGCCATCATACCTGCCCCTAACTTACCTGCCCCTGATGCATGCCCTGATACCCCTTCCTCATCATCTGCAACAAGAATGAGAAGTTGAATATTTGCTGGAAGGAAAAAGGTTGGAAGAGGTCGCTCAAAAACATAGAGATCTTTGCATGACAAATGTCGAACTTGATAAAGCTTAATGGAAAAGTGAGAAATACAAAAAAAGGTATGATCAACTGATGAAGAAAATGGAGAGACAATATTCCCCAACGACTGATGAAAAAACTGATGAATAAAATGGAGAGACAATATTCCCAGAAGACAAAGACAAAACAGAAAATGAAGAGAAGTCCGAAGAACTTGAGAAGGATTTTATTGTTTCAAAATGCCATCATTGCAGAGTTAAAGCAAAAGTATAAAAAAATGCGCAGTGCCAAGGACAAACAAGTGGCTTCAAAAATGCTCAGAGGCAACATCCTAAGGAGGTATGGCCTGGTCAAAGCCGCAACAGAGAATTTGGATTTTCAGCAAAAGCAATGAGGGCAAATGAAAACAAGCCAACAAGTCTTCAATACTCCAGGAAAAAGCAGTGTAACATAATTAGCACTGCTACAGAAGAGACACTAGAGTCTATGAACGTGATGTTAACAGTAGAGCAACAACAGGGAAAAAGGACCAAAAAAAGCAGAAGCGCTTCTTGAATGGCACAATTCAGAACCTTTATCAGAATTTTAAGAGGGAATATTCAGAGATTAAAATGTCCTACTATGAATTCTGCAAAATACGTCCTTTTAGGGTTGTCAAGCCAACAGTCCAGGATAGGGACACGTCTGCAAAACACACGCTAACCTCCAGTTCATGGCGGACAAACTACAGCATCACAAAGTGATCAGCTGCAGCAACATTGGGGACCTAATTGAGTCTTTGTGCTGTGAGAACCTGAAGAAAGAGTGCATGTACACAGAGTGCTCCCTTTGCCAAGCAACAGAGCTTAAAACATCTGGCTTTGATGCTGGTGAGCAGACATGGTGGTTTGAGTGGAAAAACCAAGCTGAAGAGAGAGAAAAGGAAAAACAAAGAGGGAAACATGGATAAGTCCACTACATTTGACAGTTAAAGAAAAGGTGTGTGTGGCACACTGCATATTCTACTGGAGGACTTCTCCAAAGGATTGAAAGAGAAGTTGGGGAAACACGTGTACAACATTCGACACCAATACTCCAAACTGAGAGAATTAAAAGAGAATCTGCGAGATCATTGGGCATATTGACTTTGCAGAGAAATCAAGGGCGCAACTTTCACTGGGGACAGGGGGGACATGTCCCATATTCTCAAAGTTTTATCATTGGAATGTGATACAAAATGAGGCAATGGTGTGCTTTAGGGCCATGCAGACGCCCCGGTCGGGTAGGCTGGTTGGAGTGCTTATCCGACTGGATAAAACAAATTATAACAATTATTTCCCCCCCACTTCTAAAACTGAAGCTGTGCCCCTGAGAGAACTACCTGTGTAAATACACTAGTGAAATCCAGGCAGTTCACTTCGGTGATTCTCACAAGCAGGTGACCCTCCACACCAGTGTTGGACATACCACAAATGATGCAGTTTCACTTTGCTCCTTGAGCTCTTCTATGCGGATGACCCCTCTGAAATCTGGGCTCATCTCTCAAAAACACTGGCCTACTTCCTTGAGCTCTGCCCATTGGCTACTTTTGGAATCTTACTTTGTCTTAAATTAATTCAATGTTTAACAATGGTTGTTGTTCAAAATGTTAGCAATAAAATATTGTTTTCATACGTTTTTTTTTACATAGATGTATGTAATTTCCACCACACCCATATTTTTCTGGTAAATTAGTATATTATGTATAATTTACATTGATTGATTTGTTTTAGATAGGGAAATCATATGGTTGTTATCATAATCTCACAAAAAGATTGGGTGGAAATATATACATTTTTTATAATAAATAAATCTTTTCAGCTGTCACAAAGTCAAGTTCATACATTCAGGCGTTGTGTTGAATAATTCATTTTAGGAAAATCTTAAAAAGCACTTAAAATAATATTCAATGCAAGTTTATGTACAAATGTATAAGACATTTGTTATAAATTAATTGTATGATATTTCATTTTCAACAAAAATGGATGTTTAATGACGTGATGTAAATGACATTTGTCTATGGCTGTCTGAGAAAAATGACCAAAATATATCAATTCCTGAATAGTACGATCGCAGCCATTATCATATATTATTTCTAGACAAATCAAAGACAATTATAATACTGGTAAAATGGTTCTTCAATACATTTTAATTTCTGAAAGCTTGCAGGGCCAAAGTGCCCGAAGTTGCAGAATCAGCCGTAAATGAAAGTCGACGACATCCAACCTGACGGTCAGGATCTTTTGATGTGCAGTGTTGCGACCGCGACCACTACCAAGGCCAGCTTTCTTCTGATGTTTTGTAGATGGAGGGCAGTTGTGGTCACCAGGGACCCAACATGAGGCGGGCCATGACCGGCCAGCTCCTCAGGCCTTTCTAAGTGTTTGACAGATGACATACGACAGGGCTTACCTGCCAGGGCCCTCTGTCCGGAGACACACACACACACAGATCACAAACTCAGCTTGTGAAATAACATCTACTGTAATCCAAATAATCAGCATGTCCATTGATTTGAACCTATTCAGGCTGCAGACAAAGTGAATAAATCACATATCATATCTATTTATAAAGCCTCAGCTCTATATATTTCTATATGGGTATGACTGGGGGAGCAGTGTCTCAGTTTGCTGCATGGTTTCATTTCAGCCACAGGGTTTGGTATAGAGCTCACATCGGGAGAGCACATCATAGCTACATAGCTGTGAAGACGTGTCTATTACATTTTGGATGACCCGCTCCATACCAAATGTAGGTGGCCTTGCTCCTACATCTCCCCATATTCTGCCCCCACCTCCTGCCCCTCCTTTAAAACTCTCCCTCTGTCCATCCCTCCCTCCACAAGCACATGCGGAGGGGTCCTTGTGGTTGTGTAAAGCCTCGGCCGCAGGCTCCGTTCACAGGGGCCCAGGGACAAAGAGTTGTCTGACCGGGGCAGCAGGGGCTTGGGGGCCTGTAAAGTCAGTCCCCTCTACTCTCAACCCTGACCCAGACCACTAAAACACACAGGGTAGGACACACAACCCTGTAAAACCCTCAACCCACGTTCACAAATAATAGATGATTAACCTACTAACTTTGCTTTGAAGAACGACTCATACAAAATGTTTACAATGTTCAGTATCTGTAATCTATCCTTGTGTTTATGACAAGTATATTAAGCTCTGATTACAGGTCCTTGAGATAATGCCTATGCTTTAGCTTAGTGGGCTAGAACACGTTCAGTCCCAGTCGGTCGCACAGAGAACCCTAATGTGAGGTCTGGGTCTGCGAGCCAAAGTAAAGGTTGTGATTTCAGGTGGGTTGGCTCCTCTGAACAGGTGATCCACACGTACTGACAGCACCTCACATACTCAACGTTTTTACAAGGAGGACATCTCTGTCATCGGACGACTTTCATAAATTGGGGCATTTTGAGGGTTTCACTTGGGGGTAGGACGGTGACTTCAGGAAAAGGGAGATTTCATTCACTTCAGCATTTCTATCCTTCTAACCCCTCCCTTCCTTTCTCACAAAACACAGATCTGTCAAGAGGAATTTTCTAAACATGTCCTGTTATGGCAAGCTGCTGCTGAGCTTCTTTTTACTTTTTTTAAGCCCCAAAATAAAACATAAAGAAAGGAGGGCTATCTGAGGGGAGAGAACAGCCTGTTGGGATCCTCAGGGGAACCCTCAGAGATACAGTGAGGTAATTCAGACCATCTGCAGCAGGCGCAGGGTGGAGAGGGATCTTGCTCTTTTAGGAGCCTCTATAAAACAGGTTAGGTCAGTGGACAGCCACGGACAGACAGACAAACACACAGGCAGACAGACGGACCTGATGTTTACACAGCACCGTCATACAGCGTGAAGCCACTGACGACCACTTCACCACTTCAGGAGTATCCAGTAAGGCTACATTCATCACTGGAACTAGGAGTGGAACGACTCCCCATGTTTTTCATACTATTACGTATACACACACACACACACACACACACACACACACACACACACACACACACACACACACACACACACACACACACACACACACACACACACACACACACACACACACACACACACACACACACACACACACACACAGAGAATTAGACAGGCGAGGTCCCATACACTACACGCCCAGTATAGAGTATCTGTCACCAGTGTCTGAAGATACATTCTACTTCGTAATCTATGTGGTGTGTAATATCAGAGAAGGGCATTACATGTACAGTAAATGCATGCTGGTGAAACGTAAGAGAAACGTTCATCTCAGTTTCAGGGTTATATTATTAATATATTAGGTTACAATGTCAAACTATCAGACTGCCTGATTAGCCGTCAGCTCACTGTAACGGATGACTTTTAGGGTACTACTGTGGAACCTAGCCCACAGCGGAGACAGAAATACACCCTGCAATGAAGAAACCAACCAATCACTCACACTACATAATGAGTCTTGGGGAGATATGGTGCTGCGTGGCGCAATGTAACTGTATATGTACTCGATATGCCTGCTACCACTATTTTGCACTTCTCAAAATATATGCAAAGGTTCACATTTATGCTCATTAGAGGTGGTGTAGGAAACTGTATCCAAACACCTTGGCTTGCAAGTCTGACTCAGACGTCTTGAGATGTCGTAAAGAATCTTCATCGAAATATCACAGTTGTTTAAAAACACACACCTGACCCAATCCATCTCAGTCCATTACAGTGTGCCATACTTCAACTGTCAGTAACTTCACCCTCACTTCTTCAAGCCCGGAGATCAATTGGCTTTCTATATTGTCTGCTCATATTAATCCAGTTACCTAAACGATTCGCCACAGAGAAAAAAAATAGAATTCTTCTTCAACAGCAACAAGAAAAATTGACTAGAATCCAAGTGTTTTAGCATCTGAACCCTAGCGAGTATAATACATGTCACTGGGATATTTATAGTGTAGTATATGGAGAATGTCCAATTCCCCACAAAGCAATAACGCACATGCATCTGTTAACAGCATCAGAGCAACTCCTTCGCCCAGGGAAAGATAGGGTGAAAATAGAAAATTGCACCACCTGAGCCTCTCGATGTGGCCCCGTACCCTTTCTATTAACCTACATTTTACACCCCACGTACCCTTTCTATTAACCTACATTTTACACCCCCCGTACCCTTTCTATTAACCTACATTTTACACCCCCCGTACCCTTTCTATTAACCTACATTTTACACCCCCCGTACCCTTTCTATTAACCTACATTTTACACCCCCCGTACCCTTTCTATTAACCTACATTTTACACCCCCCGTACCCTTTCTATTAACCTACATTTTACACCCCCGTACCCTTTCTATTTACCTACATTTTACACCCCCCATACCCTTTCTATTAACCTACTTTTACACCCCCCGTACCCTTTCTATTAACCTACATTTTACACCCCCCGTACCCTTTCTATTAACCTACATTTTACACCCCCCGTACCCTTTCTATTAAACTACATTTTAAGCCCCCCGTACCCTTTCTATTAACCAACATTTTACACCCTCTGTACCCTTTCTATTAACCTACATTTTACACCCCCCGTACCCTTTCTATTAACCTACATTTTACACCTCCCCGTACCCTTTCTATTAACCTACATTTTACACCCCCCGTACCCTTTCTATTAACCTACATTTACACCCCCCGTACCCTTTCTATTAACCTACTTTTACACCCCCTGTACCCTTTCTATTAACCTACATTTACACCCCCCGTACCCTTTCTATTAACTTACATTTTAAGCCCCCCGTACCCTTTCTATTAACCTACATTTTACACCCCCCATACCCTTTCTATTAACCTACATTTTAAGCCCCTCGTACCCTTTCTATTAACCTACATTTTACACCCTCGTCCCCTTTCTATTAACCGACATTTTACACCCCCCGTACCCTTTCTATTAACCTACATTTTACACCCCCCATACCCTTTCTATTAACCTACATTTTAAGCCCCTCGTACCCTTTCTATTAACCTACATTTTACACCCTCGTCCCCTTTCTATTAACCGACATTTTACACCCCCCATACCCTTTCTATTAACTTACATTTTAAGCCCCCCGTACCCTTTCTATTAACCTACATTTTACACCTCCCCGTACCCTTTCTATTAACCTACATTTTAAGCCCCCCGTACCCTTTCTATTAACCTACATTTTACACCCCCGTACCCTTTCTATTAACCTACATTTTACACCCCCCGTACCCTTTCTATTAACCTACATTTACACCCCCCGTACCCTTTCTATTAACCTACATTTACACCCCCCGTACCCTTTCTATTAACTTACATTTTAAGCTCCCCGTACCCTTTCTATTAACCTACATTTACACCCCCTGTACCCTTTCTATTAACCTACATTTACACCCCCCGTACCCTTTCTATTAACCTACATTTTACACCCCCCGTACCCTTTCTATTAACCTACATTTACACCCCCCGTACCCTTTCTATTAACCTACATTTACACCCCCCGTACCCTTTCTATTAACTTACATTTTAAGCCCCCCGTACCCTTTCTATTAACCTACATTTACACCCCCTGTACCCTTTCTATTAACCTACATTTACACCCCCCGTACCCTTTCTATTAACCTACATTTACACCCCCCGTACCCTTTCTATTAACCTACTTTTACACCCCCTGTACCCTTTCTATTAACCTACATTTTACACCCCCCGTACCCTTTCTATTAACCTACATTTTACACCCCCGTACCCTTTCTATTAACCTACATTTTACACCCCCCGTACCCTTTCTATTAACCTACATTTTACACCCCCCGTACCCTTTCTATTAACCTACATTTTACACCCCCGTACCCTTTCTATTAACCTACATTTTACACCCCCGTACCCTTTCTATTAACCTACATTTTACACCCCCCGTACCCTTTCTATTAACCTACATTTTAAGCCCCCCGTACCCTTTCTATTAACCTACATTTTACACCCCCCGTACCCTTTCTATTAACCTACATTTTAAGCCCCCCGTACCCTTTCTATTAACCTACATTTTACACCCCCGTACCCTTTCTATTAACCTATATTTTACACCCCCTGTACCCTTTCTATTAACCAACATTTTACACCCCCGTACCCTTTCTATTAACCTACATTTACACCCCCGTACCCTTTCTATTAACCTACATTTACACCCCCCGTACCCTTTCTATTAACCTACATTTTACACCCCCCGTACCCTTTCTATTAACTTACATTTTAAGCCCCCCGTACCCTTTCTATTAACCTACATTTTACACCCCCCGTACCCTTTCTATTAACCTACATTTTAAGCCCCCCGTACCCTTTCTATTAACCTACATTTTACACCCCCGTACCCTTTCTATTAACCTATATTTTACACCCCCTGTACCCTTTCTATTAACCAACATTTTACACCCCCGTACCCTTTCTATTAACCTACATTTACACCCCCCGTACCCTTTCTATTAACTTACATTTTAAGCCCCCCGTACCCTTTCTATTAACCGACATTTTACACCCCCGTACCCTTTCTATTAACCTACATTTTACACCCCCGTACCCTTTCTATTAACTTACATTTTAAGCCCCCCGTACCCTTTCTATTAACCTACATTTTACACCCCCGTACCCTTTCTATTAACCTACATTTTACACCCCCCGTACCCTTTCTATTAACCTACATTTTACACCCCCCGTACCCTTTCTATTAACCTACATTTTAAGCCCCCCGTACCCTTTCTATTAACCTACATTTACACCCCCCGTACCCTTTCTATTAACTTACATTTTAAGCCCCCCGTACCCTTTCTATTAACCGACATTTTACACCCCCGTACCCTTTCTATTAACCTACATTTTACACCCCCGTACCCTTTCTATTAACCTACATTTTACACCCCCCGTACCCTTTCTATTAACCTACATTTTAAGCCCCCCGTACCCTTTCTATTAACCAACATTTTACACCACCTGTACCCTTTCTATTAACCTACATTTTACACCCCCCGTACCCTTTCTATTAACCTACATTTTACACCCCCTGTACCCTTTCTATTAACCTACATTTTACACCCCCCATACCCTTTCTATTAACCTACATTTTACACCCCCCGTACCCTTTCTATTAACCTACATTTTACACCCCCCGTACCCTTTCTATTAACCTACATTTTAAGCCCCCCGTAACCCAAACCGTTCCAATTGCAGCCCGCCGTGCCCTGTTGGGCCCAGGAACCAAGCTATATATATAACCAGCACCACTTCACCTTTAACTGAGACATGAAAATACAGCATGCACACTCATGTCAGCCATGTGACCCTTAGATCATTTTAGCTATAACTTATGGTTTTTACAGTACATGTTTTTCTGTATCAAACTGTGGTCATTACGGTCAGGAGTCATTACCAAAAAGTTATGTGACAATAGCATTATATAACCCATCATATAAAAAGAAAACAAAGTTGATATGTAATTCAGAACAGCTCCTGTTGATAGAGTTGAGGTGTTAGTGATGACTGGTGAGTTTACAGTCAGGCGTTTTGCAGTGTTGTAGAGGGAGCTGCTGTTAGACCCTGGCGGAGTACTATGGCAGAGCAGAGTGTGGACCTGGTGTGAAGCTGTTGTAGGGCCACAGTGACAGATCCCTGTGTCCTCACAGCCTCACGGTATTCTGTAAGTTTCATCCGTGGCCACAGACTCTCTTCTCAGCCAAGTAAGAGACACTAAGTAAATAACTACACACTGTGTGAGTAAATAGCTACACTGTGACAAACCAACAGCAACTGCCTGCCTGCGCTAGCTCAGATTCACACACCCACAGATAATTTACGCCAATACAATCGCGCAATGGTAAGGTTATCATGCAAGTGAGTTTGAATGTGTGGGTGTGTGTGTTTGATTGACTTTGCAAGTGTCTGTGCACGTCTATCTGCCAGTATGTTTATCAGTTTATCTGGCCGTCTGTGCATGCTTGCCTGCATGCATGTGTGTACATGTGTGTATCAGTGTGTGTGTGCGTGTGTGTGTGTGTGTTGGTACGGAGGAGAGTGTGAGTGAGAGAGCATGTGTGGGTTTGTGCCCATATAAATCATTTCAGCACAGCTGCGCCCTGTCCCTCTATCTATCCTCAGATAAGCCTTCTCAAATCTCCCCCGACATTATCTGATCTTGCCCCGCTCACAGCCTGGCCAGCTATCAAACTTCTCAGGTTTGAGTGTATGTGTGTGTGTGTGTGTGTGTGTGTGTGTGTGTGTGTGTGTGTGTGTGTGTGTGTGTGTGTGCGTGCATGTTTTTGCATGTGTATGGGTAAGCTCCCTGTCTTCTGTCTTTCTCTGATGACAGAAAGAGGACTGATTAGGACCCTGTCAAGACACTACCCCCCCCCCCCCCCCCCCTTATCTTTTCTCAATATTTCTTTCTCATTTGGCTGTGCAAGACAGAAAGGTCTGCTGGTGAGCCAAGCCAATCAGGACAGAAAGTATGAATTTTACAGAAAACTAAATGCACCAGACCTGAGGGAGGGAGAAAAGTAGAGAGAACGGAGGAGAAAGTAGAGAGGGGTGGAGAGAGGGGGGAAGATGGAGGGCTGAAGAGAGGGAGTGGTGAAAGAAGACGGGGGGGTAAAGAGGGGAGCAGATGGAGTTTGGATCAGACTGGGCAGTCACATTTCATATTTCACATCTACTGAGTGTCTCACTTTCACTCTCACACACAGAAACACACACACACTCGCAAACGCACACCAACCAAGTCCCCCAACCATATGAGGGCAGTAGAGAGTGCAGCAGCATGAGTGAGTGAGCTTCTTTCTCACTGAAATGACTTTTGTCCTAAACCAAACCTCTCCACCACCACCCAAGACAAAATAAATAAGCTGTTTCTTGGAAATGAATCGAGTACTGTTAGCAAAACACGCTGTAAACTTTCACTACCATAAAACCAATTCAACAGCATTAGCACACTTTCCTTGTCCTGCCTCATAATGAGTAGACAGAGAAGGTGAACATGGTCTCATCATCTCCAGCCAAAGGCCTTAAGTTCAGAGAGCTATGCTGCTTTATGAATCAGTCATCACACCCAGGACAACAGCACGCAAGCATGCATGCACGCAAAAACACACACACACACACACACACACACACACACACACACACACATACACACACACACACAGGCAGTCTCGACTGCAATCAGCCAGATGCTGCTGGAG
Source organism: Salmo salar (assembly GCF_965601325.2). Classification (NCBI taxonomy): domain Eukaryota; kingdom Metazoa; phylum Chordata; class Actinopteri; order Salmoniformes; family Salmonidae; genus Salmo; species Salmo salar. The sequence continues at coordinate 32,512,934 of NC_138315.1, read as the reverse complement.
GGAAAGGCTTGGGTGAGAGCGAGTGGTTTTTGGATGAAGGCCTTTTGCACGCGTAATATAACGCAGTAAGTATACATTAGCTGTTACCTTCTCAGCAGAGAGCTCCTTAATGACCTGGAGAGGCCACAGCATGGAAAGCCAGACTCACATCTCACCCACCAAACAAATGCAGAGAGAGAGGGCGGGAGGGAGGGAACGGCAGAGAAATGAAGGGAGAAGTAAATAAATGGAGGGAGAGAGAGAAGATGAAACTGGAACATGGGGACAAATAGTCTATAGGCTAAGAAAAGATACTATCAATTTGAAGGTTATTGCCAGGGTTAGGGCTAGTGAAGTTGTGGTTAGGGTTAAGACCAAGGCAAGGGTTATGGTTAGAGTTAGAGTTGACAGGCAAACAAATTAAGGAGTGCTACACCCCTTACATCACTGCTTCTTCCCTTTCCTAATTATGCAACTCTGCTGTCATTGAGGTGATTCTTCCATACCTGTTATTATATTGTACCATGGCAGATTACATCACGCAATGCTGAACCACTGATCTGTTGTCTGATACTATCCATTAGGTCCCTTTGTAGTTATTAATAACCCGTCCATGGTGGTGGCTGCATCACGTTATGGGTTTGCTTGTCATGGGCAAGGACTAAGGAGTTTTTTAGGATAAAAAAGAAGCGGAATAGAGCTAAGCACAGGCAAAATTCTAGAGGAAAGCCTGATGCAGTCTGCTTTCCAACATACACTGGGAGAAAAATTCACCTTTCAGCAGGACAATAACCTCAAACACAAGGCCAAATATACACTGGAGTTGCTTACCAACACGACATTGAATGTTCTTGAGTTGCCAAGTTACAATTTTGACTTAATTAAGTCGGCTTGAAAATATATGGCAAGACTTGAAAACGGCTGTCTAGCGATGATTAACAACCAACTTGACAGATCTTAAAGAAATATTGTACAATCCAGGTGTGTAAAGCTTTTACAAACTTACCTAGAAAGACTTGGCTACTGTTCCGTTCTTTGCCAAGCATGGTCATTACAATGTCAGTTAACCACCGCCCAATCCTTCACATCTCACTCACTGACACACACACACACACACACACACACACACACACACACACACACACACACACACACACACACACACACACACACACACACACACACACACACACACACACACAAAACACATGTAAGATAGGGAATGCCACTGGTCAGCACAAAGTCACTTATCGCCCCTTGTATTTCACCGCTGTGAGATCGGGCTATTTTGTTCCTTCCCACAGGTGTTAGGAGTTAATGCTGCTGTTCATGTGATTGGCATGGCCTTAGTGCGGAGGGATGCCGGGGAGGCCTGATGGCCATGAACAGGGCCAGCGGCCTTCAGCTGAGTTCAGAATAACAGTGTTAAAGGGATAGTTCACCCAAATTACAAAATGTCATATTGGTTTCCTTACCCTGTAAGCAGTCTATGGACAAGGTATGACATCAATCCATGCTTTTGTTTAGTTTCCCTGACACTGTTTCCACATGCTAACATTTTAGCATATGTGGCACAATTCCCATTCAATTAATGGGACCGATATTAGCATTTTTCACGCATCATGTTCAAATCATCTACACTACATTACCAAAAGTATGTAGACACCTGCTTGTCGAACATCTCATTCCAAAATCCTGAGAGTTAATACGGAATTGGTCCCCCCTTTGCTGCTATAACAGTCTCCACTCTTCTGGGAAGGCTTTCCACTAGATGTTGGAACATTGCTGCGGGGACTTGCTTCCATTTAGCCACAAGAGCATTAGTGAGGTCGAGCACTGATGTTGGCCGATTAGACATGGCTTGCAGTCGGCGTTCCAATTAATTAAAAAAAGGTGTTTGATGGGGTTGAGGTCAGTGCTTTGTGCACGCCATTCAAGTTCTTCCACACCAATCTCGACAAGCCATTTCCGTATGGACCTCACTTTGTGCACGGGGGCATTGTCATGCTGAAACAGGAAGGGCCTTCCCCAAACTGTTGCCACAAAGTTGGAAGCACAGAATCGTCTAGAATGTAATTGTATGCTGTAGCATTAAGATTTCCCATCACTGGAACTAAGGGGCCCAAACCATGAAAAACAGCCCCAGGCCATTATTTCTCCTTTACCAAACTATACTGTCGGCACTATGCATTCAGGCAGGTAGCGTTCTCCTGGCATCCACCAAACCCAGATTCGTCCATTGGACTGCCAGATGGTGAAGCGTGATTCATCACTCACACGTTTCCACTGCTCCAGAATCCAATGGTGGCGATCTTTACACCACTCCAGCCGATGCTTGAGATTGCGCATGGTGATCTTAGTCTTGTGTGCTGCTGCTCAGCCATGGAAGCTAATTTCAGTGAGTGTTGCAGACGAGGACAGACAATTTGTACGCTCTACGCACTTCAGCACTCGATGGTCCCGTTCTTTGAGCTTGTGTGGCCTACCACTTCGCGGCTGACCCATTGTTGTTCCTAGACGTTTCCACTTCACCATAACAGCACTTACAGTTGACCGGGACAGCTCTAGTGGGTTCATACATTTGACGAACTGACTTGTTGGAAAGGTGGTTATGACGGGCCACATTGAAAGTCACTGAGCTCTTTAGTAAGGTCATTCTACTGCAAATGTTTGTCTATAGAGAGTTCATGGCTGTGTGGTCAATTTTTATACACCTGTCAGCAGCAGGTGTGGCTGAAATAGCCGAATCCACTAAATTGGAGGGGTGTCCACATACTTTGTATATATAGTGTATAAGTGACTTTCTTGAGCTTCACAATCAATTTTAAATACATTTAGATGATTTGGACATGACTTGACTTGAATGGGATTTGTGCCACAAATGTTAAAAACGTAGTATGTGGAAACAGTGCTAGGGAAGCTATACCAATGCATGGATTACTGGCATACCTTGTCCATAGAAGGCTTACAGGGTAAGGAATCAAATGTGTAATTTTGTAATTTGGGTGAACTATCCCTTTAACAACCTCTCACAGAGCAGAGTACAGTGGCACAGACTCAAGTTTTCAACACAGGTTTTCAACACAACACATTACAGGACAACCTTTCAACACAACAGAACACAGCTCCTCAACACAACATGATGCAACCACAGCCTCTCAGAGACCAGGCACAACAACACAATCATTTAGCCTTTCAGGAGTTGAAACAGTGTAACAAAACACAACAGTAATACAGGGATGGACTGGGTAGACTGAAAGAAACATTCAACCATTCAACCAAATCGGTAAGACGGTAACACCAGAGAGTATGCTTTAACATTTTGTGTTACCTTCATTTTGCCAAACGGTATGCCATTTAGTGTTATACACCTACAAATGAGGCCTTGTTGAAATGGTATTAAGATGGACAGTATTATGGTGTTCTCTGTGTTTCAGTGAGAAATCAACAGAAGAGGCTGTTTTCTACGGTGTTTCGTTACTGATTCAAATCGAGATCCCACTGGCTCTTCAGGAATCCTCAGAACCTAGGCTGTACCGTGGATGGTTGCAGCACATACACATGCATGACGCCTCACACACACTTATCCAAACACTTGCACACTCGCGAGCGCTCACACACGCGCACACACACACACACAGACACACATACACCCACACTTCTAGTAGAGGTATCCAGTTCCTCTTTATGGTGAATACCCACTCTGTTGGGGGTTCTAATGGCATTTCCAGGCTAAATTGAATAACATGTCTTCAGCAATGAGGTGCAGAAACACTGACGGTGCAGTGGGGTTGAACGAGAAAAGAGAGGGAGAGAAAAGTGGGAGGCAGAATCCAACTTTTTTCCTATTATAACAAGGCCTGGAAAACTATAGAGTTGGAGGTTGCAAACGATGGCCAGAGGACAGAGAGGCAGTGCCTTCACAGACACTGGGCTATAAAGTAGCTCTGTGATTGGGCAGGAACCAATAACCCCTAGCTAAAGGATTCCACAGCTCTTCGGCTGGGCAGGGCTGAGGCTGACCTTTTGGCCCCAGAGAGTTGGTTGTAGTCTGGGCCAGCAGTAGCTCTAGAGAGTTTAGAGAGGGATCACTGGCTGTCAGAGACTCCCCTTCTGAGATCCAGACCTCTCCACATCGCTCCCAGTCCGGTCCTCTGTGATGACTTGTTTAATGTGTTCAGGGCTCTTGCTCTGTGTGCTTTAAACCCTCTTTTGAAGGATGGACTCTGGCTTCTTCACTACATCTTCAAAGCATATTCACTGAGGTCCCAGGAGAACATGAGTTCTGTTTACCAACAACACAGTCGTGCCTTAGCAACCGCTGTGAACCTCACAACATCAGACTGACCGAGAGAAACTGAGAAATACAGAGAGAAAGAGTAACAGAGGGATAGAGAAAGACAGAGGAGTGAGGGATCAAATACCATATTATTTGTCACATGCTTCCTGTAGGTGAATAGAGAGTGTATAAAAACGCTTAAAACATTTGCTCATAACAAAGGACACGTCACTCAAGGAACTACTAGACCATCTCGTTAACACGTGTTGTCTGCAGCATGAGAGCAGCAACACCTGCCTCTCCAACATAAACTCTAAGAGTACCATCTCAACTTTACTACGCTGGCCTTGGTGACAACTTCCAAGTAAACCCTTTGAAGCCTACATTCCCACAACAAGCTAAAATATCACACCACACCAAATGACTGGACTGCATGTACTGCACCATGCCTGTGGTCCCCCTTCACCGGTCACAGGTCAATGGTGTGTGTCTGTGTGTGCTGATTGCTCACAGCCACTGCAATACAAGGGAAAGGATATGCATGAGCAGCAATACAAACTGCTGAGTTGTGACTGACAATCAGAGAGAGAGAGAGGGAGAGCGAGATAGAGAGAGAAAGGCTGCCTGTGCAGCATGTTGTTGGGAGACTGGGCGGAGAGACAGAGAGACAGAAAGACTGAGAGACATGGGGAGAGAGAGTGTTGTTCTCCAGTCTGTTTTATTGAGTTGGACACGTGAGGGAACTGGTAGAGAACAAAGGCTTTCTGCTGGTGTCGTGTCAAACGCGCACACACTGGGAGCGGACAGAGCACTTTTATTTGGAGAGCCTTTCATGCATAAAAATTATTCTTTGTTTCGCAGATGGCCTCCTTTTGCATGTGTCCTTATTATGTCATCTGAAATCAGAGAATAATTAATTTCCTCAGAAAAAATGAGAAAAGCAGGAACACTGCCTTTTAAAAAGACAAGGAAATCCAGGGCTCTGACCATTTCCTCATTCCACTAAAGGGGAGAAAGAGAATATACTGTAGGACTGCTGAACCATTTAGTGGTTTACTTACCATCAGCTACCTGTATGCTAAATGAACTAAAGAAAAGAGAGGATGTTCTTGTTTTCTGATAGTCAAGTAAACTGGTTGCTTTGTGGATTTTAATACATAAAGTATAACTTAGAGAAACAATGTATCATTATATAGGATAACGTTGTCTAAAATGACTATGGCGTAAGATGGCCTTTGCTGCTGCTGGTAGTATACAGAGAAATCGACTGTATCCATCCAGAACTTTGAACATGCTGCAGCACCAGCAGCCACCAGAGGGAAGTTGTGAGTCTGCTTTCTTCAAAGCTGGATCTGAAAGTCACTGTCCCGGCAAGTTTGCAGTTTATGATTATGATACATTTGGCTCTGAGTGCATGTGACCATAGTAGCCATTAAAGGTTTGAACCAGCAATACTGGAATGTTATGAAATGTAATTTCTACAACTCCCAACATAACAGCTTGTCATTGGTGGGGACTGAGCAGCCCCAACTCCCAGTGGCCCTGTCCCCCGGCCTCTTGGCCCCCTGTCCACTGACGACTGGCCCCCGGGCCTGAAAGACCAGTGGGTGTATAGTTCTGCTGCTAATATCTACCCCAACTAAATAGCCCTTACATTTTAACAATTCAGTTCAGCGTCTCATCCATTGGCCCTTGAGGGGCATAAAGAGAGACCAGTCAAATGGGCTGGATTTAGGCTCAGGGGGCCAGAAGTTCGGTGCACCTGTCATGGTCAGAGAGCAGTGAATGTTATTGATGAGCTCCACAAGGTCAATTTCGATTGCATAGGGCCTCATGCGGCCTGCATGGATCACTGGCACAAAGCCACAGGGATTGTTGGACACCTGTCAATCAGCCTGGAGAGGGAAAATATCCTGACATGGCTACTGTGCTTCTGTAAGAAGGATAAGCCAGCACAAGGCTAACTCATGATATTCTCACCGAACCCATGTTAGACCCATGCTAGATGTTCTTCACCGTTCAGCCAACAGATTTGCCACTAATGCTCCTTATAGGACACATCACTGCAACTCTATACTCCTCTGTAAACTGGTCATCTCTGTATACCCGCCGCAAGACCCACTGGTTGATGCTTATTTATAAAACCCTCTTAGGCCTCACTCCTCCCTATCTGAGATATCTACTGCAGCCCTCATCCTCCACATAAAACCCCCGTTCTGCCAGTCACATTCTGTTAAAGGTCCCCAAAGCACACACATCCCTGGTTCACTCGTCCTTTCAGTTCGCTGCAGCTAGCGACTGGAACGAGCTGCGACTGGAACGAGCTGCAACAAACACCCAAACTGGACAGTTTTATCTCAACCTCTTCATTCAAAGACTCAATCATGGACACTCTTACTGACAGTTGTTGCTGTTTTGTGTGATGTATTGTTGTCTCTACCTTCTTGACCTTTGTGCTGTTGTTTGTGCCCAATAATGTTTGTACCATGTTTTGTGCTGCTACCATGTTGTGCTGCTGCCATGTTGTGCTGCTTCCATGTTGTTGTCATGTTGTGTTGTTACCATGCTGTGTTTTCATGTGTTGCTACCATGCTATGTTGTTGTCTTAGGTCTGTCTTTATGTAGTGTTGTGGTGTCTCTCTTGTCGTGATGTGTGTTTTGTCCTATATTTTTATTTTTAATCCCAGCCCCCGTCCCCGCAGGAGGCATTTTGCCTTTTGGTAGGCCGTCATTGTAAATAAGAATTTGTTCTTACAGTTTCTTCCAACTGCTTACACCCAAAATCTTTTCATGTCACACGATTTTTGAAACCTCTCACTCAAAGTGCAAAACTACACACCAAATATCCAAAACCATAAGCTATTTCTCAGCCTTTGACTCAGTTGTCAATTGCATAAAACACTTTTTTCAAAACACTACACACAATTCTCTACCTAAAACACAAAAATCTGGAAGTGACATGCTTTCCTTTTCCAAACACAACCAATCAAAATGCTACACTTATTCACCAGGTCACACACACACTCCTCACATGTGCAAACACTAATTGCTTAACTGATCACTAACCAATCACTGCATTACTGTAGTATAGGCCTATAAATAGGTCAAAGGTCAGATTACCTGTATTGAACAATGGATGCCAACAATGGACAGAGAGCAAGAGGAGTAGGAGGGAGAGGCAGGGGACAACAATGAGGACAAATTTAAAGATGAAGAGTTGAAGGAAGAGGGGGAGGAGGAAGAGGACGAGGGCAAAGAAGAGAAGGAGAGCCATCTCTGATGAGATTAGGGCAACACTTGTTGATCATGTGATCAACCACGGTTTGACCATGAGAGGCTGGACTGAGAGTCCAGCCCAACTTGAGTCGATTTACAGTGGCGTCCATAATTCGAACCTTCAGAAATGAGAACAGGTATGTAACTATCTAATGACTATTTTAGCATTACAGTAATGTACTGTAAAATACATAAGACTGCATAGTATTGCATAAACATTTGTAGCTCTAAGCCATCCATTTACTGCACTGCATTGAATGAATGAGGTTGGTTATCATGCTGTACTACCTTTTTTAGTACATTGTTTACAGTTCCTATGCTGAACACATACTGTGTCTGAATTCTGTACAGAGTGGAAAGGCAAAGACATCATGGAGGACGCTTGTTTACAGATGTACAAGAGACTGCAATTATAAATATGGTTTTGGCCAACAATGCAATTAGGATTCAAGAGATAAGAGAGCATATCTTGAATAATGACACCATATTTAACAACATCAATGCTGTAAGCCTGTCGACCATACAACGCATCCTCCAACGGCACCGAGTGACGACGAAACAACTTTACAAGGTGTCATTTGAGAGAAACTCTGAGAGTCACGAATATGCGACATGACTTTGTAGAGGAATGTATGCAACACTACTTCCAGTACTTCAGACATACCATATTTCCTCATCTGTATGTCCTTTTGTCTGTTACAGAGAGTATTGGAGCTGGATGCCCATGTAATTCGCCATTAATTAATTAATTTATGTGGATGAGGTTGGCTTCAACCTCACCAAAACCAGGCACCGCGGAAGAAATGTAATAGGCCAGAGGGCAATTACCAATGTCCCTGGACAGCGTGGGGGTAATATAACTATGTGTGCTGCCATCACTCAAAACGGGGTCCTCCATCACAGTGCCACACTGGATCCATACAACACGGGGCATATGCTCACTTTTCTGGATGCAATTTACACAATGCTTGTCCTGATCCAGATCAGGAGCCTGCTAGATTTGTGGTTTTATGGGACAATGTTAGTTTTCACCGGGCTGTTCTGGTCCAAAACTGGTTTGCCACCCATCCACAATTTGTAGTTTTGTACCCCCATATTCACCTTTTCTAAATCCCATAGAGGAATTCTCCTCAGCCTGGCGCTGGAAAGTGTATGATCGCCAACCCTATGCCCGCATGCCGCTTCTCCAGGCAATGGAGGACGCATGTGGGGACATAGAGGTTGCCTCTGTCCAAGGTTGGATACGCCATGCTAGGAGATGCTTCCCTCGATGTTTGGCAAGAGAAAACGTATCTTGTGATGGGACGAAATATTGTGGCCAGACCCAGCCCGGAGAAGAGATGAAGCGTAGCTTAGCACTGGTGACTGCCCCCCCTACCAATTCCTGGACTGCCCCCCCGGGACCCCACACACACAATTGTGTTCTTTACTGTATTCTAAAGAATATACTTTTGGTTTACATATGTTTATGGTTTTGTTGTATGCTACTGTATACAACAGTAATGTTTGGCCTAATAAATATTTTCTGTTTCTACATTGCATTGGTGTTTACAGCAGATTACTTTCACTGTAGAACATTGTATTGAAATGTAGATATAAGCCTATGAAAGACCAAAGAGCTGTAGATTTAGAACAACAGTGTTTACATGGTATATCCAAAAATGTACTATTATGAAAGCAGTGTTTGCCATTTGATGCAAATGCTTCATTCTGACATGTTTATGGCATTTTGAATGCAGTGTTACATTTTGAAGGAGGTGTGAGGTATTTTGCATTTTGTGTGTGCAGTTTTGGGAATTGTGTAGAGTTTTGAAAAAAGGAGAGGCACTTTTGAAAACTTGGGGGGAAAAACGGACTTTCCTAGTTAAGTAAGGGTTAAATTAGAAAACAAGGTAATAATCCTACAATACTACACCAACATGGAGAAACATTCTGCACCTTAGCACATTATGAAGGGTGAATGCGTAATGTGCTGCAATACTCCAGAGTATTATGAGGACTTTTAAATGTCTGTACACCTAACAGTTTAGCCTCCTGAGTCCTGACAACAGTGTGTTTAGTTTAAGCCCCTGTCTGTGTGTGTTTGTCTGTGTCTTGGAACTAATGATCACAGCCAATGGAGAGGGAGGGATATGCCCAGCAGAGCGATTTCTTACTGCCATTGGTGACAACTTGTTTGATGCAGGTCTGGAAAAGTAATCTCATTCAGGTCAGCGTTGAGTTCAATGTCTCAACACTGATCAACATAAGACATACTAGTTCACTGAAATGTCTCACTACTTACTGCAATCTGGATATCATGGTAAAAATACAATTGTCTTCCCTCGCCATCAACAACAGTGAACATTGTTACTGATGTACTGTATTGTCGCGTGTGTTTAACAGTCCCACAGGGGTCTGAAACTAAGGGTTTAAGTTGTGCTCACATTCACACAGGGGAGGTCTCAGTGCTCCCTTCTACCCCGTGGCTATTGGATAAGTCCCACTAGAAAATGGCATTAGTTCAGGGAAAAGATGGGACGTCCTGTGAAGCTGAAGGGGATCCCATCTGGGACTGACCTTTGACCTCTGAGAGTGGGGGAGGAAGGGGGATTGAGAAGGGATAAGAGAGCGAGAAGGACACCAAGATGATTGAATTTTGTTTTCCTGTCGAAGGAGGGGTTTGAGGACTTAGGGAGAAATCAAACCCCTCTCTCTCCCCTGGTTCTTCCCCCGTGGTCCAGGCCCTTGCAGCTGTCCCATTTCCCTCTCATTTTTCTCTGTCAAATTTCAACCTATAATTAGCAGAAAGACCTCGGTAACTCCACACACACACATGTGAGTGTGTGTGTCTGCGAGTGCGGCCCGAAACGAATGGCCTAAATCCACTACCCCCCTACCCCTTGCCTCCCAATGGCTGGAGTGACAGGTTCACATGTAGAGACTTAAAGCAACTTCTTCCTCAATGGCTGAGGGAGGCAGACTTAAAGGGCAACCCCGCAGAGGTCCTCTCCACCGTGCCAGGGCATCACTAAGCCTCCACTGAGCCTCAGTCCGCATTCCAGACGTGACACATACAGACCCACCTGCTTCTTATTGCTTTTAATGAGGAATTTTTGTAGAACACAAGATTGTAGATCTAGATTGGAATCTGATCTACGCTGACTGATGAAGTCAAAAGGAGAAGGAAGGTGGCCATATCTCCACCAGGCATGCAGTCAATAGCCAACCTGGACTCAGGGGTCATGTAAATGTAAATCTGTCTCCCTCCATTTACTATGATATGTTACGTTTCGTATGATATGTATTAATTTGTGGATGTCCATGGGAACAGTTTGTATGATGTTATGAATTACAATTTGTATGATATGTTATGAATTGCAAATTCATACAATATGTTACGAATTTGCAGTACATATGATATGTTACAAATTCCAATTTGCTGTGGCTAATGTTAGCCAGGTGGCTAAGTTGCTAACGCTAGCTAGGCTGCTAACGCTAGCTAGGCTAGGGGTTAGGGTTAGGGGTTAAGATTAGGGTTAATGTTAGGGTTAGGGGTTAAAGTTAGGGTTAAGTTTAGGGTTAGGGTTAGGGAATAAGGTTAAGGTTAGGGTTAGGGGAAGGGTTAGCTAACATGCTAAGTAGTTGCTAAGTAGCTAAAAAGTGGTAAGTAGTTGCAAAAAGTAGCTATTAACTAGATAATATGGTAGGAGCGACCTGTCAGGTAGGACGCAATCCAAGAGTGAGCCGCGCCGGAGATGCCCAACTCGGAGAGGGTGGAGAGGAAGATCTGATGGTTCACAGTATCAAAGGCAGCAGATAGGTCTAGAAGGATGAGAGCAGAGGAGAGAGAGTTAGCTTTAGCAGTGCGGAGAGCCTCCGTGACATAGAGAAAAGCAGTCTCAGTTGAAAAATGTATCCATGCCTTTGTTACTTCTAGGTTGGACTACTGAAATGCTCTACTTTCCGGCTACCCGGATAAAGCACTAAATAAACTTCAGTTAGTGCAAAATACGGCTGCTAGAATCCTAACTAGAACCAAAAAATTTGATCGTATTATTCCAGTGCTAGCCTCCCTACACTGGCTTCCTGTTAAGGCAAGGGCTGATTTCAAGGTTTTACTGCTAACCTACAAAGCATTACATGGGCTTGCTCCTACCTATCTTTCCGATTTGGTCCTGCCGTACATACCTACACGTACGCTACGGTCACAAGACGCGGGCCTCCTAATTGTTCCTAGAATTTCTAAGCAAACAGCTGGAGGCAGGGCTTTCTCCTATAGAGCTCCATTTTTATGGAATAGTCTGCCTACCCATGTGAGAGACGCAGACTCAGTCTCAACCTTTAAGTCTTTACTGAAGACATATCTCTTCAGTAGGTCCTATGATTGAGTGTAGTCTGGCACCGGGGTGTGAAGGTGAACGGAAAGGCTGGAGCAACGAACCGCCCTTGCTCTCTCTGCCTGGCCGGTTTCCCCTCTTTCCACTGGGATTCTCTGCCTCTACCCCTATTACGGGGGCTGAGTCACTGGCTTACTGGTGTTCTTCCATGCCGTCCCTGGGAGGGGTGCGTCACTTGAGTGGGTTGAGTCACTGACGTGGTCTTCCTGTCTGGGTTGGCGCCCCCCCTTGGGCTGTGCCGTGGCGGAGATCTTTGTGGGCTATACTCGGCCTTGTCCCGGGATGGTATGTTGGTGGTTGGAGATATCCCCCCAGTGGTGTGGAGGCTGTGCTTTGGCAAATTGGGTGGGGTTATATCCTACCTGTTTGGCCCTGTCCGGGGGTTTCATCGAACGGGGCCACAGTGTCTCCTGACCCCTCCTGTCTCAGCCTCCAGTATTTATGCTGCAGTAGTTTATGTGTCGGGGGGCTAGGGTCAGTCTGTCACATATGGAGTATTTCTCTTGTCTTTTCCGGTGTCCTGTGTGAATTTAAATATGCTCTCTCTAATTCTTTCTCTCTTTCTTTCTTTCGTTCTCTCTCTCGGAGGACCTGAGCCCTAGGACCATGCCTCAGGACTACCTGGCTTGATGACTCCTTGCTGTCCCCAGTTCACCTGGCCGTGCTGCTGCTCCAGTTCCAACTGTTCTGCCCGCAGCTATGGAACCCTGACCTGTTAAACCGGACGTGCTACCTGTCCCAGACCTGCTGTTTTCAACTCTCTAGAGACAGCAAGAGCGGTAGAGATACTCTCAAAGATCGGCTATGAAAAAGCCAACTGACACATACTCTTGTGTTACTGACTTGTTGCACCCTCGACAACTACTATGATTATTATTATTTGACCATGCTGGTCATTTATGAACATTTGAACATCTAGGCCATGTGCTGTTATAATCTCCACCCGGCACAGCCAGAAGAGGACTGGCCACCCCTCATAGCCTGGTTCCTCTCTAGGTTTCTTCCTAGGTTTTGGCCTTTCGAGGTAGTTTTTACTAGCCACCGTGCTTCTACACCTGCATTGCTTGCTGTTTGGGGTTTTAGGCTGGGTTTCTGTACAGCACTTTGAGATATCAGCTGATGTAAGAAGGGCTATATAAATACATTTGATTTGATTTGATTTAAGGCACTGCAACTCAGTGCTAGAGGCGTGACTCGGGAGCCCTGGTTGATTCCAGGCTGTATCACAACCGGCCGTGATTGGGAGTCCCATGGGGCGGCGCACAATTGACCCAGCTTCGTTCGGGTTAGGGTTTGGCCGGGATAGGCCGTCATTGTAAATAAAAATTTGTTCTTAACTGACTTGCCTAGTTAAATAAAGGTTAAATAAAATAAATGCATTCCAGGTGAGAACCTCATGAAGCTGGTTGAGAGAATGCCAAGAGTGTGCAAAGCTGTCATCAAGACAAAGGGTGGCTACTTTAAAGAATCTCAAATATAAAATATATTTTGATTTGTTTAACACTTTTTTGGTTACTACATGATTCCAGAGGATAATTTCATTAGAGTTACCAGCCTGAGTAATTGCAGCCTAAATAAATGCTTCACAGAGTTCAAGTAACAGACACATCTCAACATCAACTGTTCAGAGGAGACTGCGTGAATCAGGCCTTCATGGTTGAATTGCTGCAAAGAAACCACTACTAAAGGACACCAATAAGAAAAAGAGACTTGTTGGTTCCAAGAAACACGTGCAATGGACATTAGACCGGTGGAAGTCTGTCCTTTGGTCTGATGAGTCCAAATGTGAGATTTTTGGTTCCAACCGCCGTGTCTTTGTGAGACGCAAGGTAAGTGAACAGATTATCTTCCCATGTGTGGTTCCCACCGTGAAGCATGGAGGAGGAGGTGTGATGGTGTGGGGGTGCTTTCCTGGTGACACTATTGGTGATCTATTTAGAATTCAAGGCACACTTAACCAGCATGGTTACCACAGCATTCTGCAGTGATACGCCATCTCATCTGGTTTGCGCTTAGTGCAACTGTCATTTGTTTTTCAACAGGACAATGACCCAACACACCTCCAGGCTGTGTAAGGGCTATTTGACCAAGAAGGAGAGCAATCGCGTGCTGCATCAGATGACCTGGCCTCCACAATCACCCAACCTCAACCCAATTGAGGTGGTTTGGGATGAGTTGGACCACAGAGTGAAGGAAAAGCAGCCAACAAGTGCTCAGCATATGTGGGAACTCCTTCAAGACTGTTGGAAAAGCATTCCAGGTGAAGCTGGTTGAGAAAATGCCAAGAGTGTGCAAAGCTGCCATCAAGGCAAAGGGTGGCTACTTTGAAGAATCTAAAATCTAAAATATATTTTGTTTTGTTTAACACTTTTTTGGTTACTACATGATTCCATATGTGTTATTTCATAGTTTTGATGTCTTCACTATTATTCTACAATGTAGAAAACAGTCTAAATAAATAAAAACCTTTGAATGAGTAGGTGTGTCCAAACTTTTGACTGGTACTGTATGTTATGTCTAGTCTTTGAGGCCAGGCTGCTATAGCAGAAAGGAAACACTGACAACTTTTCCATGACATTCCCATACAGTCGTTCATGCACTGCCTGGTTGTTTAATCCAAGAGCAAGGTCATGATATTACGGGTTAGCAGTTCCCCTCTGGACTAACTAACGACCAGACCTATTTCCAACGCTGTGATTGGTCACCAGAGCCTTCCCACAAAGCCTTCGACCTCATCTTGATTTAGCCACCTGTTATTATTCTACAACTCTAAGCCACGGGATGTAACAGCGCAAGACAAAAAATAACATTTGATGTCATAGTCAATTTCAAAGTTGCAACTTATTTTATTATTGTTATTAGAATGTCAATATTCCCCTCACCACCAGTACCAACCAGTGACTGATGGTTCCCTGTGTTCTAAAACACGTCTTCATGTTCAAAATGCTTATGTAAGACCTTTAAGGAGCTTACATAAGCATTTTGTGATATCTGACATTAGCTCTCAAAATATATTTAACGTATATTGGTGTTTAAGTACACTAAACATTTATCAATACCGTACACACCACTAGATGAAAGTATGGACAGGGATAAAAAAAATATAATTTCAGTACTTGAGAATGCAAAATTCACACAAAGTATGTCGTTTTGAAATAAATAGAGAACTACCAAAAAAACAAAATATCAATTTAATTGAATCCTTTTCCTTGGAAATACCAGACGATAAGAATAACAATCAAATAGAGTAAACAGCAAAGGTCACAGATGTCTTGAAAGGTGGGGAAGGTCATTACAATGATACAACAACTTGAAATTCAAGCATTACTATTTCCAGCTTAATACTGATGTGTTAGTCAGCGTGCAAAATGTGACAAATTCTGCATGCATTTCATAGGCAGCAATATTTCCAATGAAACTTGATACTTATCCTAGTGTAAACCGTGTCATTTAAAGATATTACAATGTCATTCTTTTCTCCCTGTTTCTCACACTTAATTTGGGCATTACTCAGGGTTACGGAGGCTTTCTGTGGTTACGCTGGCTTTGTGTGGTTTATCGACTTTTCCTGGAGTTTCACCCTCAACTCGCAACGCTTAAATCACACATTATCTCCAAACAGATGTGGTTACCCGGCATGGCGTGCAACTCTTACACCTTACATGCTAAGGCCCGGTAACAGCTTGATCCTTTCATTACTACGCCACGTGGTACTCAGCATCGACTTACTGGTACAGAATGGTAATCTGATTTTGGGAAAGGATTCAGAGAAACTCAGAGTTGGCTCAGATCCTTGTTACTGCTGGCATCTGACCCCTGGGCATGTGTTTGTGCCTTTAGTTGTGTCAAGTTTTGTATTACAGCCTTGTTGTTGTAGGAGCCAAGGGCACGCGTTTTAATCATGGGTCTAAATTTAGTAAGGAACGGTTGGTTGTAAACCGATAAATACTGTTGACTTGACACGGCAGCAATACCGCCACAATGAGAAGAAAAAAACGCCAATGAGGTCTTGTGAGAAAAAAAAGTTAAACCAGTTTGATTGACAAGTTCATATGGGGAGACCTTTACCATAGCAACATAACTTTGGTTGCTAGGATAACATGGGCAGATGGATGGGCCGTCTGATTTTCCGCAGTGACCGACAGTAAGAGAGGGCATGTTGGGGGCGGGGGTTGGAGGGCAGGATGGCCCGCTCACTGTGAGCCTACTGAAAGGACTTGGCACAGGGGAAATGTATTAGATTGAGTGGGACAAATAATTAACAGACTTCAGCTGGTGGTTTCAGACCCTCCGGGGAAAGGTTGCGCTACAAATATAGCGCCTTTTTTCCCAATAAATCATCTGCGGGAGGCAGAGGCGTTGGGATTGACGGGATACGTAGAATGGAAGGGGCGGCGACTCTGATTAATGTGACAGAGGGGTCTTTTAAGTCTATGCTGAAATAGAACATCAAACGCTTATCTCTAAATCAGTTAAGTCATGTAACAGACAAGTCTTAGTGTAAACAGCTATAACAACAAGTCCCAGCTGCACTAAATGCATCCAAGCAGTAGGAGCAAAATAAAACATAGTTGTAAAGGTGTGGCTATGATAGACTGCACCAGTATAACACACTGTGAAGGCTGTCGGTAAACACCTTGGCATAATGTATTAAGGTGTTGAGAGATGCAGTGTTGAGGGGGCCGGCGTACACGGTTGTCATACAATGATAGGGTGATATTTGAGGGCCTGGACTGGTCATTCTCTCTCTCTCTCTCTCTCTCTCTCTCTCTCTCTCTCTCTCTCTCTCTCGCTCTCGCTCTCGCTCTCGCCTTTTCAGCAGCTGGAATAGCCGCCCGTGGGCAGGAAACGTCTGGAAAATAACGATACAGTGTTGTTGCTGATTGGGCACAGAATTGGCGTCTAAAAATGTTTAGCATATCTGCGGGTTTAAGCCTTCCAATGCCGTAAAATTAGCACCTTTCCGGAAAGATGGCGAATGCCTGGACTGGAACCAGCGAGAGCATTGGGAGATATTTTGGCAGCTGCTGGAGCAGTGGTTAATGAAAGAGCTGATAATATTTCTGCTTTTATTGACCTGTCAGTTCTTATCAGAGACTTTCACTAAAAACAGCTAACAGAACCGAGCAGCAACACAGGAAAGGCGAGAAGCATCCTGGCTGTCACAGAGGTCAGAGTTCACCCCAGATTGTTCTGGCTCCAAGGCCCAAGGTGAGCCCCAGATGCTATTCAGCTTTTCAATCTACAGAAATAGGAAAATTGGCCAAATGCTAAAAGCTTCCTAAATATTCCCTGAAATATAATACAAGCATTTGGCCAGCACGCTTTACAACTCATAAACCTGCGGCCTGTAATGTTGGCTTTGGCAAACGTGTCAACATCCCCCCCAAAATGTCTAAAAAAGATGAACATACACTCTTATAATGTCTAATATACATTTCTATACACACATTCAAGCACTGGCACATAGGCTCATATACATTCCCACACACGGACAAGCACACAAATGGGTTATACCCTGCAAACAAGGTACAAATTCTGACAACTTTGCACACAAAGTTAAGCTCACTTTTAGCCTCCAAAGTAAACCATGGCTCGTTGGCCAGCCCTTGGACTTCACAAAGACCCAGTCTAGTTATCACCTAAAGTGTGAACGGACTACTCTTTTTGCTTTTTATAAACAATGTGGACAGCCAAGAAAAACACACAATTGACTTTATTTACTTTAAAAATATGTAATATCTAGTTGTGGATATTTTAGAGTGTTTCTTTGGATAAAACGGCTGAACTCTGGTATCACTTTTACTCGGCTCCAAACTTTCTCCTTCTCTATCTCTTTCACATTCCTCGGCTTGGAACGGCTCAGACGGAACAATGTGTTAGACTGTGAGAAGAGAGAAAACCCAATTCATACATTAGTGGAGGTTTTCTGTCAAAAGGTTGACAGTCCTCGAGGGCAGCGGATTCACACGCCAGCAGAATCACGTCACACATGGAGGTCCACTAGTTCAAAATGGCCGGCAAAGACACATTGACTACTTCTGAGCTGTAAAGGACCAACCAACCATTTCTGACACAGACAATGACAATATATTATCAACACATACTTATCGGGTCTTCTTGCAGATGATCTCACCAGCCAAACAGAACCTAACTCCAAGTCTACCCCCTCACCATCCCACCCTCCCTCCCCAGTACGTACTCCGGTATACACACATACCATACCCACATACCATACCCACCGACCATATGCCATCCAGCACGAACACACACAAACACACCACACGCACACACATGCATGCACGCACGCTCATGCACATTCACACACACACACACACACACACACACACACACACACACACACACACACACACACACACACACACACACACACACACACACACACACACACACACTCCAGCCGGGTCCACCCTGTGGCAAGGGTGGCTGTAAATCAACATGCTGAGAGATTGATGTGTGCGGTACGGAATCTTCATGTGATGTGACGATATCTGGAACACGTACATGCAGCGGCTGCCCAACCGCATGCCTGGAGAGGCTCTGGGTCCTGCTTTTAGATTTCCACTCACCCGGACCTTTAATGTGAAAAGCCCCCGCTGCTGTAATTTGTGGTTGGCTGAAACTGAGGAGATTCAAAGACAAAACGTTGGGGTGTGTGTGTGTGGTGGGTGGGTGGGTGGGATGGAGTGGGGTGGGTTAGGGGACGAGCAGTAGGGCAGAGGGAGTTTGTTGTGAAATGTCATAGGGGTTTTGTGAATGTCATGTACATAACTGGAAAAAATGGTGAGGAATATTTTGGGTTGGATTCTTTCCTCTGACAATGCTTTATCATTACTATGTTTCAACTCACTGGAAGTGTTAGATCACATCTGCTGTTTGCATAATGACTGTTTGCGTCACAATTAAATTGAAAATACCACATGCCTCCATGAATGTAGATCTAATTACAGCACGCATCATTAATCATAGGTTCATATCAGGTATTCTGAGAAGAGCATACCAAGTTATTTTCGCTTGACGGGTAGGTGAAATGAAACCTCCATCGAGTCTTCTACTCATCCATCACACTGACCCACACTGCTACACACTGTTACTCTAGCACACTGCTACACACTGTTACTCTAGCACACTGCTACACACTTACTCTAGCACACTGCTACACACTGTTACTCTAGCACACTGCTACACACTGTTACTCTAGCACACTGCTACACACTTACTCTAGCACACTGCTTCACACTGTTACTCTAGCATACTGCTACACACTTACTCTAGCACACTGCTACACACTGTTACTCTAGCACACTGCTACACACTGTTACTCTAGCACACTGCTACAGACTTACTCTAGCACACTGCTACACACTGTTACTCTAGCACACTGCTACACACTTACTCTAGCACACTGCTACACACTGTTACTCTAGCACACTGCTACACACTGTTACTCTAGCACACTGCTACACACTGTTACTCTAGCACACTGACCCACACTGTTACTCTAGCACACTGCTACACACTGTTACTCTAGCACACTGCTACACACTGTTACTCTAGCACACTGCTACACACTGTTACTCTAGCACACTGCTACACACTGTTACTCTAGCACACTGCTACACACTGTTACTCTAGCACACTGCTACACACTATTACTCTAGCACACTGCTACACACTGCTACTCTAGCACACTGCTACACACTGCTACTCTAGCACACTGCTCAATTAACCTTGATCTTCTGTGACTTAAATCTACAAGTGCAGTACGTACATTTGCAAGTTTTATACATATTGAATTTGAGTGTTCTTTGGATGGTGGATGGATGACTATGTATGTAGTCAAACACTTGTTGGAGAACGTTTACTCTTTTTTTCAGATTTAATCACAAACTAACCACATTCATAGGAAAAGGCCATATGGACACTCCTGACCTGCAAACCGATATTTACTTTCAGAATTGGTTAAAATTAGGTTAAGTTTAAAGTTAGAGTTAAGGGTTAAGGTAAGGTAAGTTGTTTTACAAGTCAGGAGTGTGTTTATAGTCTCTCCCACATTCACAGCCGTACAGTACATCAATTCAACTACTTCTTTCAACAATGAATTAACATCTGACCAAACAGAATAGAGCAATGTAGTTGCACGGTAGATAATCAATTAGCATTACAATTCCAAACAACTGATTCACCATATATAGAACTACACTGATTTAGAAAATAATAATCTCGCATAAAAAAATCCTACAGTAACGTATGGCCATTATACTATTTGTTTCTAGTCTGCTAATAAAAAACAAATGTAATCTGAATACTTGTACATGAATTTGCATAATGCCTGTCTGAAATTTCTAAGATATTTTGAGTTATATTGCATATACATCAAGAAGGCCTATACGTCAGACACCTTGATCCAGCCCCAATGGGACATCGTCAAACGATAAAGACATATCATTGCTCTCAATAATCATAAAACCATCGATCAAACTCACGCGTTGATGGATAGATTTGGTGTGGAATTTGGAATCATGAATTGCACTAATTAAAGACAGTGTCATCAGACTGGAACCGTTTGAAATAAATGTAACGACCTGGTGACATATGAGAAGTGTAAACTATCAGGGACGTGGCACCAAGACAGAACCTCAGAGAGAGAGAAAAGGAGAGAGAAAAGGAGAGAGAGAGAGAGAGAGAGAGAGAGACAGAGAGAGAGAGAGAGAATGGAGGGGGTAGAGGGAGAGAGAAAGACCGAGGGGAGGGAGAGGGAGAAAGAGAGAGAGAGAGAGAGAGAGAGAGGAGAGAGAGAGAGAGAGAATGGAGGGGGTAGAGGGAGAGAGAAAGACCGAGGGGAGGGAGAGGGAGAAAGAGAGAGAGAGAGAGAGAGAGAGAGAGAATGGAGGGGTAGAGGGAGAGAGAAAGACAGAGGGGAGGGAGAGAGAGAGACTGATCTGTGGATATTGTATTACAGTAACCCTATTAATGAAATGGTCAGATGTATGTTGCGATCAGAGGCCTTCTCACTCTGGAATGGGCCTTTAAACCTGTAATGGGGCCTTGTTTTGGTTTCATTAGAGAATACACAGTGCCAGGGAACATAGAGGCCTCCTCTGGTAACGTTTTATCTACTGGTTTAGATGATTAAAACAGCTTTGAGCCAACTGACTGACATAGAGTCTCCAGGAATGTTCCACTTGACCATCCAGAGCATACCAAGTGAGGACGAGGGGGGGCTGTTTAGGTTACACAGTACCTTCCAACACCATAGTCAACTAAACATGATATGATAGAAGGCAGCCACTGTGAGCAACACTGTTACATGTGAAAATTCATTATTTTATTAGAACACTTTTCTTGTGCCATCCAGGGCACAACCATTTAACATACTAAGGTGGGTGCTTACATTTGTCCAATTTCACACATGTACAAGTTTATATATCCCACTCCCCCTGAGAGTGGGGTCAGAGCCAGGGATCAGCCATTACTGACGGTGACCCTGGAGCAATTAGGGTTAAGTGCCTTGCTCAAGGGAACATTGACAGATTTTTCACCTAGTCTGCTCAGGGATTTGAACCAGCAACCTTTTGTTTACTGGCCCAATGCTCCTAACCTCTACCTGCCTCCCTTAGAGTGTGCTATAGATACTGGTGCACCTGCTACCCTAGACACACACGCACGCACGCACGCACGCACCACACACACACACACACACACACACACACACACACACACACACACACACACACACACACACACACACACACACACACACACACACACACACACACACACACACACACACACACACACACTTTGCTCTATCACCCTGAGAGCTCGACTTCATCCTAAGGCCACAGTCACATTCTTTAGACAGTGCACACAGAACAGGTGTTCCACTGTCAAACACACCCACCTTCCATGTCCTATATGCTCTACTCTAGTTGGTACACAGATGTCTCTCTCTCTCAGGTTTGGACATATGTCATTATCAATGTAATATATAAAGTATATCATCTTTGACTACAGCACAGACCTGAATAACCTTTCAGTTAGGGCCCTCAGGACCTGCAACATCCAAACTATACTCAAAGGTAAAATCCCTTTGATAACCACCGTCCCATTAGGATAGTAGTCAATTAACATGGTGCTGTTGATGAGAGGGTAATATCTATCTCCAAGACATCTCCATGGTCCTGAGGCCCCCCTTGGTGTGGAGATTCAAGGTGTTAAAATGAGGCCCTGATTTATGAAGTACTAATTGTTGGTGTGAATGTCTCTCCTGCAGACAGGGTGGGTTACTGACAGTCTCCGCTGAGTGCGAACTTTTATTGGCTGGCAGATTCATGGGGCCGAACCCCTGCTGGGGCCGGAATATATTTGAAAAGTTGCAAAGTTGTTGCCACCACTCGAAAATCGCCCCTCACGTCCTCGAGGGGTATTGTTTGTTTTTTTCACCTCCAACAGGCCTGTGATTGATGATGGGTGACTGTCAGGGGAGGGGGAGAGAGAGAGAGAAAGAGAGAGAGAGAGAGAGGTTAGGGGGAGAGAGACAAGGTCTAAAATAAAATAAGCTTGCCGCGGGGTCGGTCAGGGCTGCTCGGGGTCATGCTGGCTGCTGGAGGTGTGTGTTCACAGGCCAGCACACGGGACACATGACTAGGATAGCAGGCCATCGTGGTAGGGCCCAAAAAAGAGAGGCTCGCCTGGCAGAGCTATTTGTGGAGCAGAAATTCAGCTACGGGCACACTGTCATCCCATGACTGATCACTGGAGGAGAGAGAAGCATGGAAGCAGAGCAGAGGAGAGGCAGTGACAAGGGACAGGGGGAGAAGTGGAGGGGAAAGAGGGCAGTTTATTGCAACACTGGGGTTTGGGGGGGAAACTCATGAGCATGGCATGAGACCTGCTGTTACAAAGAGTCCTGGCTGGAAATTCACTGACCTCAGATCTGGCCGTCAGAGAGTAGAAGTTCATTAAACAACATTTCTCACTGATTTATGTCAATTGTTAGTGTGACCATGTCCACAATGACCTCAATGCTGCTTACACCACTAACGTAAATGTATTATCTAAGGCCACAATGTTCCTGTCAACAATGACTAACACCTAGTAAAGGTACACACTGATTTCAAAAAGAATGTTTCTATATTTAATCATAAGATCCAGATAAGTACATCAACATTTTATTTTTTATTATTATTTGTATTTATTTTTACCGTTATTTAACTAGGAAAAGACCGTTGAAGTTATAAACGTATTTTGCGAGAGGGACCTGGCAAGAGGTCAACAGGAAGTAGTCAGCATGTACACATAATACAATACATAAAAAAAATTACAATGGTCAACAACATTTTCTTCTATCAGAGCTTGAAACTCAGACAGCAACACCATCTTCTCCAGTTTTAAAGTACACTTGTCACGCCCTGACCATAGAGAGCCCTTGGTTCTCTATGGTGTTGTAGGTCAGGGCGTGACTAGGGGGTGTTCTAGTCTTTTCATTTCTATGGCGGGAGTCGCCAGGAAATCAGGAAGGACAGCGACGACGTCGGGGGCCGTGGCCACAGAAACCCCAAGATTTTTTGGGGGGGGGGTGCACGAGGGGTGGTCGGCCGAGCCAAGGAGAAAGCCAGAGCCCGCCTGGGAATCGATGGAGCAGTGTGAGGAGGGATATCGGAGAATGACTTTGGCGAGGGGTATGCTGCAGTGCAGGCGTGCTGAAGAGCGTGACACCAGTCCGGTGCCATCTGTGCCAGCTGCCCGCACTCGCCCTGAAAATCCAGAGACCGTCAGGGAGGTGATGGAGAAGTTGGGAGAGAGAGATGTTGGCCAAGTGTGTTCTGCTCAACATTCAACCTGAAGAGCCTGTCAGCAGTCTGGTGAAGTCTGTGCTGGTTTCACGCATCAGGCCTCCAGTGTGCCTCCCCAGTCTGGTACGTCCTGTGCCAGCTCCCCGTACTCGCCCTGAAGTGCGTGTCATCAGTCCAGTGCCACCTGTGCTGGCTCCACGCATCAGGCCTCCAGTGCGCCTCCCCAGTCCGGTACGTCCTGTGCCAGCTCCCCGCACTCGCCCTGAAGTGCGTGTCACCAGTCCAGTGCCACCTGTGCTGGCTCCACGCATCAGGCCTCCAGTGCGCCTCCCCAGTCCGGTAAGTCCTGTGCCAGCTCCCCGCACTCGCCCTGAAGTGCGTGTCACCAGTCCAGTGCCACCTGTGCTGGCTCCACGCATCAGGCCTCCAGTGCGCCTCCCCAGTCTGGTACGTCCTGTGCCAGCTCCCTGCACTTGCCCTGAAGTGCGTGTCAACAGTCCGGTGCCACCTGTACCGGTTCCACGCACCAGGCCTCCAGTGCGCCTCTCTAGCCCGGAATGTCCTGTGCCGGCTCTATGCACTCGACCTGAGGAACGTGTCATCAGTCCGGTGCAACCTGCGCCAATGCCCAGTCCAGGCACGGTGTCCAGTCCCGCTCCAAGGCAGGAGCCTTCCTCTGCGCCGGTGCCCAGTCTTGGCACGGTGTCCAGTCCCACTCCATGGCAGGAGCCTTCCTCTGCACCCGTGCCCAGTCCAGACACGGCGTCCAGTCCCGCTCCAAGGCCGGAGCCTTCCTCTGCGTCGGTGCCCAGTCCAGGCACGGCGGCCAACCCACGCCCTGACCATAGAGAGCCCTTGGTTCTCTATGGTGTTGTAGGTCAGGGCGTGACTAGGGGGTGTTCTAGTCTTTTCATTTCTGCATGTAGCACCACTACTTTCACGTTTCGTTGTTGGTTTATTGTTTTGTAGAAGTTTCACTGTTTATTAAAAGATGTAGAACTCTAATCACGCTGCGCCTTGGTCCGTCTCTCATCATGTTCGTGACAACACTATATATGCAAAAGTAAGTGAACACCCCTTCAAATTAGTAGATTCGGCTATTTCAGCCACACTCGTTTCTGACAGGTATAAAAAATTTAGCATACAGCTATGCAACCTCCATAGAAAAACATTGGCAGTAGAATGGCCTAACTGAAAGCTCAGTGACTTTTAACGTGGCACCGTCATAGGATGCCACCTTTCCAATAAGTCAGTTTGTCAAATTACTGCCTTGCTAGAGCTGCCCCGGTCAACTGTAAGTGCTGTTATTGTGAAGTTGAAACATCTAGGAGCAACAACTGCTCAACCACGAAGCGGTAGGCCACACAAACTAACAGAATGGGACCGGCGAGTGCTGAAGTGTGTAAAAATCATCTGTCCTCAGTTGCAACACTCACCTCCGAGTACCAAACTGCCTCTGGAAGCAACGTCAGAACAAGAACTGTTCATTGCGAGCTTTGTGAAATGGGTTTCCATGGCCGAGCAGCTGCACATAAGCCTAAGATCATCATGTGCAATGACAAGCGCTGGCTGGAGTGGTGTAAAGCTCGCCGCCATTGGACTCTGGAGCAGTGGAAACGTGTTCTCTGGAGTGATGAATCACACTTCACAACCTGGCAGTCCGACAGACGAGTCTGGGTCTGACGGCTGCCAGGAGAATGCTACCTGCCCAAATGCATATAGCCGACTGTGAAGTTTGGTGGAGGAAGAATAATGATCTGGGGCTGTTTTTCATGGTTCTGGCTAGGCCCCTTAGTTCCAGTGAAGGGAAATCTTAACGCTACAGCATACAATGACATTCTAGACGATTCTGTACTTCCAACTTTGTGGCAACAGTTTGGGGAAGGCCCTTTCCTGTTTTAGCATGACAATGACCCCGTGCACAAAGCGAGGTCCATACAGAAATGGTTTGTCGAGATCGTTGTGGAAAAACTTGACTGGCCTGCACAGAGCCCTGACCTCAACCCCATTGAGCACCTTTGGGATGAATTGGAACACCAAGCCAGGCCAAATCGCCCAACATCAATGCCTGACATAACTAATGCTTTTGTGGCTGAATGCAAGTCCCCTCAACAATGTTCCAACATCTAGTGGTTAGCCTTCCCAGAAGAGTGGATTCTGTTATAGCACCAAAAGGGGGACCAACTCCATATTAATGTCCATGATTTTGGAATGAGATGTTCGACGAGCAGGTGTCCACATACTTTTGGTCATGTAGTGAATTTTGTAGCTCGTTCCAAGACCAAGGAGCGTTGTAGGAGAAGGATTGTTTCCCGCGTTTCAGTCCTCGCCCTAGGACCTGTGAAAGAGAGCACTGACTGAGAGCGGAGGCTGTGGGATTGTGATGTCGTTATTAGCTAGGAGCAAAAATACAGTATGTAGGGAGTAGCCCAAGCACACCTGGTATTTCAATGTGTCTATCACGACTAAGGATAAGACCCAGATGCAGACACAGATTGCGGATAGTTTGAATTTCAGATATTTATTGTAACACAGGGGGCAGGCAAAGGGCAGGTTGAGGGCAGGCAGGGGTTTGTAAACCAGGTCAGAGTCAGGCAGGTACAGGACGGCAAGCAGGCTCTGGACATGCAGAAAGATCAGAACCGGGAAGACTAGAAAACAAAACTAGAAAACAGGAAAAACCGGGAAACACGCTGGTACAACCTGAATAAGAGAAGACGAACTGGCAACAGACACAAAAAAAACAGGTATAAATACACAGGGGATAATGGGGAAAAATGGGAGACACCTGGTGGGGGGTGGAAACAAGCACAAGACAGGTGAAACAGATCAGGGTGTGACAGTGTCATCCCCATTTTTTACATCCGCAGGTCATTACATACTGTACACATCTGACCTTGGGCATTACCATAACAATATACTTGACCTCTAGACTGTAAACCAAGGATTCCAATGCACCAGTCCCTGTCTCCCCAAAGTAGTGGTCCACATTAGGGCAAAGCATTGACCCCCAGTCCCCAGGAGGGATCCTCCCTCTTCCCTCCGCACGGCCCGGCCAGGTTTGGAATAGCACCAGTGACCCCCGGGGCTAGAGTCTGCAGATCCATTACCGAACCCCCTAAGCCGTCATAGTAAATAAGAATTTGTTCTTAACTGACTTGCCTGGTTAAATAAAGGTTAAATAAATTAAAATGAAAAATCCCACCATGCCCTTATATATCTGCTCTGAATTTACAGCTTGTGAAATACTCTCAGTTAACAACAAATGGGAGAATTGAGTGTGGGATGGCACACACAGAAACAATGGAACTGTCGTGCAGGAGGAGGAACCAAGAGAGTGAGTGTGTGTGTGTGTGTGTGTGTGTGCCAGGTGTGTGTGAGAGAAAGAGAGACTGTATGGGCTACTGCACCTGGTCTGGAGAGTGTATAAATTCCGCCAATAAGGAGAGGGGAACTGTCACATAGCTGGGTGTCATTCTTTTAAGATGTGAGGAAATGCCACTGGGCTTGATTTCTTTTTGAAGTACAGCAATACCAAATACGCTGTAAAGCTTGCAAAGCTGCGTAAACTTTTATGGATGCAGCAGAACCTGCATACATCTGTCCTGCTAGTAAAACCAAGGGGTGACATTGACTCTGGGGTTCTATTAGGCAACTAACAGGCCTTCACTTTTCCTTTTCCCATAAGCCTATCAGTAGAACAAACTTCTGTACATTACCTGATTAAACATAAACAATAGTTTAGACTGTGGGCCAAAAAGTGGCAAAACTGCTGTATCAGAACCTGACCACTGAAGAAAAGTGCATCTACACACTTCGATCAAGGCACATTTGTGTCAGTCACAGTAGAGCTTTGGTTATAACCACTGCAACACAAGTCCTGATTTAATTTTAATACCTAGATTGATTAAAATGTTAATTTTAAAAGGCTGTAAAAAATTACAGGCCAGCGTTCATAAAAACAATATACGTGTCAAATAAATAACCATGGACTGGTTTATAATATTCATGTTTTAATGATTGAGGCCTTTTGGTAAGAAGTGACTACAGCTCTGTGTGCTGTGGGGCTACGGAGCTGCTGCTATAGGTCTCAGGTGGATTGGTCTGGAGTCCTGCCTGGGCTGGCTCTTGTAAAACAGCCTGGCTGCATAGCTGCCATCCCCCTATGGTATCACACATTCCCTTATTAAATGGATGCCTTACGTGTAATCTCTTCTTTAATGGGCTGTCAGGCAAGATCTTTAATGTGTAATCTCTCTATTAACTGGTTGTCAGAAGAGAGCTTAGACATGTATTTCTTTATTTTACCAGGCAAGTCAGTTAACAATGAATTCTTATTTACAATGACGGCCTACCCTGGCCAAACCCTAACCCGGACGACGCTGGGCCAATTGTGCGCCACCCTTTGGGACTCCCAATCACAGCCAGTTGTCATACAGCCTGGAATCGAATCAGGGTCTGTAGTGACGCCTCTAGCACTGAGATGCCTTAGACCACTGCGCCACTCGGGAGCCCATAAAATCTCTTCAATAATTGGCTTACCCAGAGGAGGATCAGGGGCCAATGAAAAGGGCCGTCAGAACCTTTACCTGAGATCATCTGCATGTGGGGTGTTTTAAAACTGAGACACTTCTTTGTCTGGTTGGTCTGGACGTCTGGACATCTGGATGGGGCCTCGCAAGTGGCGTAGCGGTCGAAGGCACTGTATTGCAGTGCTAGAGGCATCACTACAGACCCTGGTTTGAATGTAGGAGCATTTAACACATTAGATCTGGTAAAAGATAATACAAAGAAAAAAAACATGAATTCTTTTGTATCTTTGAAATCCAAGAGAAAGGCCATAATGTGTTATTCCAGCCCAAGCGCAATTTAGATTTTGTCCACTAGATGGCACCTGTGTATGTGCAAAGTTGTAGACTGATCCAATGAACCATTGTATTTATGTTCAAAATTTTGTATCAAAGACTGCCCAAATGTGCCTAATTAGTTTATTAATAACTTTTCAAGTTCATAACTGTGCACTCTCCTCAAACGATAGCATGGTATTCTTTCTCTGTAATTGCTAATGTAAATTGGACAGTGCAGTTAGATTAACAAGAATTTAAGCTTCCTGCCAATATCAGATATGTCTATGTTCTGGGAAATGTTCTTCTTACTTACAACCTCATGCTAATCGCATTAGCCTATGTTAGCTCAACCGTCCTGCGGGGGACCAACCGATCCTGCAGAGCTTAACTTTTAATTCAATGACCTCTGCCGACAAATATTAGCCTTTCTCTGCCCCTGAATAATAGGGAGGGAGGGAGGGAGGTGGAGTTTCTCCAAGTCTTACCTGGATGGAGAGACCGTCAGGGAACCAGCATGCATTGGGGTTCAAACCCAGGCTTTGCCTTCAGTCTGCACTGGGGTTTAAACTTTGGCATGGAAACATAGACTGGATTAGAGGTTGACATGAAACAGTTGCTTCATTCTGATAATTTTTTTTACCTAAAGTACAATTTTCCTCTACCGTTTCCTGAATCACTGAATTTTATTTGTTTGATTTAGCAACAGAGATCTCACTCACTTCTAAATATTAAATTAACCTTTACATTTGTAACAATGTAATGGCATAGCCTATAGGTAATCAATCCTTTTGGAGTACATTACTACATCACATTCAATATAAACCTCAAGGCTTAGGGAATTAAAATGACTTATTTCCCTCCACAGACTATTCTGAATACTTAATAAGAGTGACATCACATTTAATTTAACTCAGTTCATTGCGGTCGTGATGGTTAGATCAAGGAGGAAAACATACATTTGTTTTTAGATTAAAGAGCCACTGAACACCGATCGGCATGTGTGTTTTTCTGTTACTCATTAGAAAAACAAGATTTCAGTCTTGGAGGTGTGTTTCCTGACCGATTCCGCATTTTGGTTATGGTGTTTGCGACACTGTAGATGCGGAAGCCTATTTCACTTCTTCAAAATCCCCAGAATTAATCTAAGATAACTCAAGAAATCTGTAATTAATTGTCACGTTTTTGCCGAGGATGTTTTAGTTGCGCAATTTTACATCTAACTAAGGTGTTTGGTGCCGTATTTCTCAAGTAAAAAAATGCAAGATGTGTTGTCTTATGTAAACAGTTGGAGCTGCTGAGCAGGTCTTGTGGCACTGTCTATGCTGTTAGATAGAGAGCAATCACCACAGCTGTTCAACCCATGTTAGTGGGCAAATGGACATCGTCAAATCAAAACTCAACCTTCATTTACCCGTTGTGACGCTGGACGTTCCAAGCTCAATTTTAGACGAGACTGACTTTATGACCAAAATTATCCTATTTACACTTTGTAGTCTATTTTGACACTATAATAATTGTTTGTGACTCATATCGATGCCACATTGGCCGTTGTCAAAGGGATTTGTTGCTTTTTAAAGGCAGTCGCTCTTTAAGGTGGTTAATCTAAAAGCAGGTCTGCTTTGAAGTCTGGCTTCAAAGCAGTCTGGGAAATTGCACTGGACAAAAACTAGAAGACAAGTAGTGTTAAATCAAGCAACATTTCACCCCATACTTACTCCCATTTCTGCACCTGAAAAACAACAGAGTGTTCTGAGGGGAGAAGTTGATCATCCTGGTGAAAGTAAGAAGTAGACAAACAACAACAAATTCCAGTAAATGTCACCACCCCCCAGCGAGGGTTCAAGGGGGTAGAGGAGAAAACAGGAGTGGAAATGTCATAAATCAGACTGATTTTAGAATCTGATGACAAACCTAATTCCTGTCTGAAAAGAGCCGAGCCATCCCCTCCTGACTGTCATCGAAGCCGGCCTATAAACATTGCAGCTGTCACCCAAGCTCGCCCGGACCGCCAAGGACATGCCATCGCGCCTCTCGCATGCTCTTTCTGTGGGCCAATTCTGGATTGGAGGGGCTGGCAAATTCCACTTTGCATTTTGTCACATTGAGCCCCCCCCCCCCCCCCCCCACACACACACACACTCCATCCCCCACCCTGCTACCCCCCTATTCCTGGTCATGTCTGACCATCTGTTGAAGGGCATTACTCCTGTAAAATCACTTTATCTTTCTATCGCTCCTAAAACAGGTTGTGAAAACTTAATAAAGGCCCAGTGCAGTCAAAAATGTGATTTTTCTATGTTTTGTATTTATTTCCACACTATGAGTTTGGAATAATACTGTGAAATTGTGAAAATTAAGATAATGCCCTTTTAGTGTAAGAGCTGGTAAATTAGCTAATAGACCAATAAGAAAGAGTTCCAAACCCCTCTGCCAATAACAGCTAGTTTTCAGTTTTCCCCTCCCCACTCAGACCACTCCCAGACAGTCTGACATAAATTCTTGCTTGAGGAAATACTCTTTGCTAAGAAGCTATTTTTGTTTCTTTTTGACCATTTTATTTGTTTAAAATAATCACAGTAAGGTACTTAATTGTTACTCACAAATAAGTTGATATTGAGAAAAAAACAGCTGCATTGGACCTTTAATATGGAAATATGGGTGAGGATGGGGTGGGGGGGCAGAGGGATGGTGAGTGGGAGGAGGAGGTGGAGAAGGGTGCACCGTGCTAAATGTTGCCACTGCGAAAGGTGAGTAGAGGAGCTTTAGAGGCCATTTTCCGCTCAACAAACACTCCGCCTGCTTCACAGATACACACATACACACACACACGCTTGCACGCCGAGGTAACTAGATAGGCCTCAGCGTGTCTGGTCAGTAACCCATACTACTCAAGCTGGCAACTTAGTCGTAGGAATAAAAAAAAAGATACACAATTACACAGCGACGTTCAAGCATCCTGGGAGCATGTCTCAATGCTCAAAAACTGCAAGATGAGCTCTATATCAGTCCATAACACAGAAAGCGCTGTAACTCATGCAGAGTACGGTCTACTCCATGGTGTTCATATATCCCCAGGTCATTCAAATCAGCACTGCCGACTTCTCTGAACCACGACAAAACTATTCCAATTAAAATGGCAGGTACTGTAGCAAACGGTAAATAGTGACGGTTGGTCTAGGATTCCAAAGAGACTAAAGAGTAGTCATTCATTAATTATTATTGTATACTCAACATTTTACCATGTACTTTCTAAGTTAACACCAGGTAAATTGTAAACTGTAAAAAAAAGTGTGATGTCCCAAAATATATTAGTGAAGGTTTAACTTCTTACCAGTTAACTATCCTCTTTTCACAGTGAATCACTGTTTTCCACCCATCTACAAGTGGTTGAAATTCCTCACTAATTGTGCCCCCCAGCCAATATAATTGAACATTAATGTTACAAAGAATTATGACTCTGAATAAATGTGTAGCTAACAAACTGGGGGCTTCCCTCTGTCGGACTGTTTGGATGGAGAAATGGCCACCACATGTCATAAATAAGAGGAAGAATGTAGCAGACCAACTTCCTGCATAATTAAAGAAATGTGCTCCATGTGATGTTGGTGGATGCCTGCTGGTGTGTGTGCACCAGTGGAAGATGGGCTTATTGAAATGGCTGGAATGGAATGAATGGAACAGTATCAAACAGATCAAACATATGTAAACCACATGTTTGATTCCGTTCCATTTATTCCATTCCAGACATTACAATGAGCCCGTCCTCCTATAGCTCAGTCCACCAGCCTCCACTGGTGTGCACCATATGTAAAAAAAAAAAAAAAAAAAAAATAATTACAAAAATACTAATAAATATTTAAAAATCTATTGTAGAATAAGGCTGTAACATGACAAAATGTGGAAAAGTCAAGGGGTCTTAATACTTTCCGAATGCACTGAATAATGCACAAACACACACACACACACAGTTTAATTCTCTCCTCAGCACATGCATGAATGTGTTTTCTTGAATGAACATAAAGCAGTTTCTAGACTTCTTAACCCGAAAAGCACCAACATATTTCAGCCCCTAAAAGAACCAAAACTTTATACCCCAAATTTTTGTACAAATAAAATTAACCTTTTGTAACACAAGTTAATGGTTTAAATTACACAAAATACGTTTATAGTCAGACATGATGTTAAAAATATAAGTTTTTCTATGTTTTTCATGTTTTAAACAATTATTTTGTATCATTTCATCCATAGCAACTTATCAAGAAAATGATTATGTTATTCATTCAAGGTGTTGTGTTTCAGTGATACTCACAGGCTGACAAATTGGCGATTGCGCTAATCTGATGTACCGGTACGACCTAAAATAGTCACTGATACAGATGTAGGATCTTAATTTAAGCCAGTATAGTGAAAATAATCCTGCAGCAACAGGAAATTAATTATTATAAGGATTATAATTAATTTAAATGTTTTGTTTTTTGCAAATAAAGTATGACATTTTTAAGTGGAAATTACAATTTTTAGAAGCCTTTTTAAACCTTAAATACACAAAAAGTTTGCATGTCCTGCTATGCAGGAAAATTCCTGCAACAACAGGATGATCAAACTGAGATATGGCATCTGTATGGCGTTATAGGCGATATGGGCACCGTTGCCATCAGACTTTTAGCTCACATTTTGGAACACTATGCGCTATCAACTCAGTTCTAACTGTATCTGAAAGATAAGACTCTCACTTGGTATAAAGACATTGACTGGAATCTAAGTATGTATTTACATTTGTTTTGTTATTTTTTAGATCTAGTAGCTGGGTTCATATCTACAGAGCATTTGGTAGGTATTCGGACCGCCTGTTTTTTTCCACATTTTGTTACGTTACAAATAGTTTAAATTAAACATTTTCCTCATCAATCTACACACAATACCCCATAATGATGAAGTGAAAACAGGTTTTTAGAAATTATTGCATTGTATTACAAATAAAAAACATAAATACCTTATATTCATAAGTATTCAGACCCTTCGCTATGAGACTCGAAATTGAACTCAGGTGCATCCTGTTTCCATTGATCATCCTTGAGATGTTTCTGCAATTTAATTGGAGTCCACCTGTGGTCAATTAAATTGATTGGAAATTATTTGGAAAGGTACACACCTGTCTATATAAGGTCCCACATTTGACAGTGCATGTCAGAGCAAAAACCAAGCCATGAGATCGAAGAAGTTGTCCATAGAGCTCTGAGACAGGATTGTGTCGAGGCACAAATCTGGGGAAGGGTACCAAAAAATGTCTGCAGCATTGAAGATCCCCAAGAACACAGTGGCCTACATCATTCTTAAATGGAAGAAGCTTGGAACCACCAAGACTCTTCCTAGAGCTGGCCGTCCAGTCAAACTGAGCAATCGGGGGAGAAGGGCCTTGGTCAAGAAGGTGACCAAGAACCTGATGGTCACTCTGACAGTGTTCCAGAGTTCATCTCTGGAGATGGGAGAACCTTCCAGAAGGACAATCATCTCTGCAGCACTCCACCAATCAGGCCTTTATGGTAGAGAAGCCAGACTGAAGCCACTCCTCAGTAAAAGGCACATGACAGCCCGCTTCAAGTTTGCCAAAAGGCACCTAAAGGACTCTCAGACCATGAGGAACAAGATTCTCTGGTCTGATGAAACCAAGATTGAAATCTTTGGCCTGAATGCAAAGTGTCACGTCTGGAGGAAACCAGGCACCGCTCATCACCTGGCCAATACCAGGTTTAGCAAGGTGGTGGCATCATCATGCAGTGGGTATATTTTTAAGCAGCAGGGATTGGGAGACTAGTCAGGATCGAGGGAAAGATGAATGGAGCAAAGTACAGAGAGATCCTTGATGAAAACCTGCTCCAGAGCACTCAGGACCTTGGACTGGGGCGAAGGTTCACCTTCCAACAGGACAACGACCCTAAGCACACAGCCAAGACAACGCAGGAGTGGCTTCGGGACAAGTCTCTGAATGTCCTTGAGTGGCCCAGCCAGAGCCCGGACTTGAATCCGATCGAACATGGACGCTCCCCATCGAACCCGATCTAACATGGACACTCCCCATCCAACCTGACAGAGCTTGAGAAGATCTGCAGAGAACAACTCAAATACAGGTGTCCCAAGATTTTTATGTCATACCCAAGAAGACTCGTGGCTGTAGTCACTGCCAAAGGTGCTTCAACAAAGTACTGAGTAAAGGGTCTGAAAACGTATGTAAATGTAATATTTCAGTTTTTATATGTGGTGATTTTATCACAATTATTTTTCAACATTATATGGAGATTATTAGTCATTCCTCCATATTAACCCAGAAATCATAGTCAATTATGTTTTATGTTAGTAACTAGTTGCTTGACAAAATCCTAATATTTCATTAAAAATATTATTTTGAAATGAGGATGTTATTATTTTTTTTACCGCTATTGATGCTTTTTAGGTTAGTAGGGAGGCTGAGAACTGAAGACTATGGACTGAGGGCAGCGCTCCAGCTCCAGTCTGGCTTTATTAAACAGCACTTCACCGCATTTGGGGAGGAAAAAGGCTTTACCAGTCATGGCAGTGAGCTGCTTTAAGACTGACTGAACTTAGTGGGGTGGCTGCTTCCCCCCTCATGGATATATTATATTATATTGTATTATGGCCGTCAAGATAAAGTGAATCAGGAAAACTTTATAAAGACTTGACTGAAGCCGGTAGACTCAGCCAAGAGGAGAGAATAAACTCTGACCACATAGAATAATCATGCATAATAATACAGAGAATGTATTCTTATTCTGACTGGACTGGTAAGGGAAAATATCCGACCACTGCTTGGCATCACAAACACATCACACCATAATTACATGAATAGTTTAGTCTATATGAACAGGCAGAGGCAGTTCAAATATGCTTTGCATAATTATTTAGGTAGAATAAGGTACAGATGTAAGATTTTAATTTGAACATCCTGTTGCAGAACGTTCCTGCAATTTAAATTATAAACGTGTAGGGTATTTGAAGTTTAAAAATGCTTCTGAAGTTTGTAATTTCCACTTTGAAATTTCAGACTTGATTTTCCCTTACAAAAAATGTATATTAATTATAATCCACATAATAATTCACATTTCCTGGATTATTTTCCTGCTGTAGCAAACTGGCTCAAATTAAGATCCAACATCTGTGCAGATGTAGGATCTTAATTTGACCAGTATTGTTCATTATGGTGCTTGATCGGTGATTAGGCTATTAGCTAGACAAAAGTAGGCAACATGAAAAGAGCAATAGTCTTAATATAACCGTGTGTGTGTGTGCGGGTTTTCAGTGAATTTATATAAATCACGAAACTCATCTGCATTTCCTGTATCACAGGAAAATTCTCAGCAGTTAATTATCAAATTAAGATCGGACATCTGTAGGCCTACCCCACATACAAAACAGGTAGCTTAGCTTCCAAACTGAAAGTTAACAGCAATTAAAACGTGAGAGGCAGTGTGTGTGTGTGTGTGGGGGGGGGGGGGTCTGTCTGGCCCTTGGACCCATGACCTCAAAACAGCCCCCAAAACATCCTCTAAAGCCCCGAACTGCCTCTCCACCCCCGGGATACGTCAGTCGACACCTCTCGCCTCTAACCCTAAACACTAATTGTGTCAGTTGTCACTCCTAGTGATCGAGATATCAGGGCCACTGGATTTCCAAAGGCGAAAGAAAGAGGGCCCGAGTGGCTGTGATTGTTCTCGTTCTCCCCAACCAGCTCCATTGTCATTTTTGGGAGGGCGATCACAGTAATAGCCTTGTAATTGGCTTTAAGTGGATTAGGCCGGAGGCACGGCAGGCATAGCTGCTCTGACTTGGAGAGAGAGAGCCCCAGCAGCCTGCTGACCCAGCTGGGCTGATTTGGGCTGCGGTGGGCTGGGCTGAGTATGAGGTCTCAATCTGGGGGAAGTAGCCTCTAGGAGACAAGAGGCACTGCTGAGATCATTTAGGCCTGAGTTGGCACCAAAATAACTGAAGCAGGGGTTGGGGTCAATTCAGTTTTCAATTTAGTCAATTCAGGAAGTGAATTGAAGATCTTATTTTCTTTAGGGATTTTTAAATGCATTCATTCGATTTCAATTCACTTCCTAAATTGAGTGAATTTAAAACAATATTGACCCCAACACTGACCTGGGGTGAATGATGTCTTCAACATTGAGCCCTATTTATTTATCTGTTAACAATAAATCAACGCAAGAGGGTTAAAGCCTCTGACTGCATTCAATTTCCTCTCATCAAGTTAAATACATTTTATTCATTGATTTGTTGTGAGTCACAGAGCAGAGAACTCCATTCAATTAAGGATCTTTCCAGTGGGTCTCTCCTTTGTTGCTTTTGTAAATTGAACATGGCATTCCTTTGTGAAGCAGGTGTTAGGGATTACTGAGAAAACCGCTCGGCCTGAGGAGAGAGGGAGATGGGGCATTGGCAGGGATGTGGAAAAAACAAGTGTGTAGGGTACAGTTGTTGTGGGACATCTGAACTGGAACTTTGTGTTGTTTCTATGTTAAACCATTGTTTCCTTCTCCCAAGTCTTTACCTACAAAGTCAGTTCTTCACATTTTCTTCAAAAGGCATTGCTTTGAAAGGAATGCATGAAACATACATGACTTAGGAAGAGAGCAATGTGACAAAGATGCGAAAGTTCAAACATTATCCTTCACCCATATTAATTTGATCCTTTCTCTAACAATATTCCCTTCCTCTTTGCCCTGTGGTTGTGTGTTATGCTGAAGCCCTGGTTGCCACACCTCTCCCAGCTGCCTCCCTGCCACTCCATCTCTCCATCCCTCTCAGCACATGTTATCTATACTGAGAAGACAAGTGTTCCTTGTGAAGAGCCTCAGCCTGTTGTAATCTTTTAT
This sequence comes from Salmo salar, assembly GCF_965601325.2. Classification (NCBI taxonomy): domain Eukaryota; kingdom Metazoa; phylum Chordata; class Actinopteri; order Salmoniformes; family Salmonidae; genus Salmo; species Salmo salar. The sequence continues at coordinate 32,475,464 of NC_138315.1, read as the reverse complement.
TGTTTCCTTTAAAAACCTGTGCCTATCCTGTGTCATACTGTCACTGCCTATGGCATATCCACAAACACACGCACACACACACACACACACACACACACACACACACACACACACACACACACACACACACACACACACACACACACACACACACACACACACACACACACACACACACACACACACACACCCCCCCCCCTACTTCACAAGCTCGACCACAAGCTCGAGCTCGACCAGAATGTTGTGTGTGTCCGTATCGGTAACTACCCACTGGGCACACCACGTCATTTCAACTGTGGATGCTGTAATTGGGTAATATTTGGTTGAGACGTTGATCAATGAGATTACAACCTATATTCACCCGCCGAAAGTTAGTTGAATTTACAATGAGTTATCACTATGCTTTCAACTATCTAAATGCACAACCAAATTCCAATGGAAAAACAATGTCAGATTTTTGTTTTAGTTGTCACCTAAATGTCTATCACTGCACTTTCAACCATTTGAAAGCACAGCAAAGTTCAAAATGGGAATACAATGTCAGATACGTTGTTTATTTATACAACAGATTACAGTTTCTTCCAACTGCTTACACGCAAAATCTTTTCATGTCACACGGTTTTTGAAACATCTCACTCAAAGTGCAAAACTACACACCAAATATCCAAAACCATAAGCTATTTCTCAGCCTTTGACTCAGTGGTCAATTGCATAAAACACTTTTTTCAAAACACTACACACAATTCTCTACCTAAAACACAAAAATCTAACAGGATGTGACTTGCTTTCCTTTTCCAAACACAACCAATCAAAATGCTGCACTTATTCACCAGGTCACACACACAATAGGACAGAGGGCAATTACCAATGTCCCTGGACAGCGTGGGGGTAATATAACTATGTGTGCTGCCATCACTCAAAACAGGGTCCTCCATCACAATGCCACACTGGGTCCGTACAACACCGGCCATATGCTCACTTTTCTGGATGCAATTTACACAATGTTGTCCTTGATCCAGATCAGGAGCCTGCTAGATTTGTGGTTTTATGGGACAATGTTAGTTTTCACCGGGCTGTTCTCGTCCTAAACTGGTTTGCCACCCATCCACAATTTGTAGTTTTGTACCTACCCCCATATTCACCTTTTCTAAATCCCATAGAGGAATTCTTCTCAGCCTGGCACTGGAAAGTGTATGATCGCCAATCCTATGCCCGCATGCCGCTTCTCCAGGCAATGGAGGACGCATTTGGGGACATAGAGGTTGCCTCTGTCCAAGGTTGGATACGCCATGCTAGGAGATACTTCCCTCGATGTTTGGCAAGAGAAAACGTATCTTGTGATGTGGACGAAGTATTGTGGCCAGACCCAGCCCGGAGAAGAAATGAAGCATAGCTTAGCACTGGTGACTGCCCCCCCCCCCCCCCTACCAATTCCTGGACTGCCCCCCCGGGACCCCACACACACAATTGTGTTCTTTACTGTATTCTAAAGAATATACATTTGGTTTACATATGTTTATGGTTTTGTTGTATGCTACTGTATACAACAGTAATGTTTGGCCTAATAAATATGTTCTGTTTCTACATTGCATTGGTGTTTACAGTGTACTTGTTATCCCTCTCAGCAGATTACTTTCACTGTAGAACATTTGGCCCTGTCCGGGGGTATCATCGGATGGGGCCACAGTGTCTTCTGATCCCTCCTGTCTCAGCCTCCAGTATTTATGCTGCAGTAGTTTATGTGTCGGGGGGCTAGGGTCAGTCTGTTACATCTGGAGTATTTCTCTTGTCTTATCCGGTGTCCTGTGTGAATTTAAATATGCTCTCTCTAATTCTCTCTTTCTCTCTTTCTGTCTTTCTCTCGGAGGACCTGAGCCCTAGGACCATGCCTCAGGACTACCTGGCATGATGACTCCTTGCTGTCCCCAGTCCACCTGGCCGTGCTGCTGCTCCAGTTTCAACTGTTCTGCCTGCGGCTATGGAACCCTGACCTGTTCACCGGACGTGCTTGTTGCACCCTCGACAACTACTATGATTATTATTATTTGACCATGCTGGTCATTTATGAATATTTTAACATCTTGACCATGTTCTGTTATAATATCCACCCTGCACAGCCAGAAGAGGACTGGCCACCCCTCATAGCCTGGTTCCTCTCTAGGTTTCTTCCTAGGTTTTTGGCCTTTCTAGGAAGTTTTTCCTAGGGAGTTTTTCCTAGCCACCGTTCTTCTTTCACATGCATTGCTTGCTGTTTGGGGTTTTAGGCTGGGTTTCTGTACAGCACTTTGAGATATCAGCTGATGTACGAAGGGCTATATAAATACATTTGATTTGATTTGATATATTGAAATGTAGATATAAGCCTATGAAAGACCAAAGAGCTTTAGATTTAGAACAACAGTGTTTACATGGTATATCCAAAAATGTACTATTATGAAAGCAGTATTTGCCATTTGATGCAAATGCTTCATTCTGACATGTGTTTATGACATTTTGAATGCAGTGTTACATTTTGAAGGAGATGTGAGGCATTTTGCATTTTGTGTGTGCAGTTTTGGGAATTGTGTGTAGAGCTTTGAAAAAAGGAGAGGCAGTTTTGAAAACGTGTGGAAGCAGTTGGAAAAAACTGTAATGCGTTATCACTGTGCTTCATCTAATAGCACAACCATGTGATCAATGCAGTTCGAGATTCTGCACAGATTATTACATCATTTGTGAAGATCTCCACAGACCTGCGAAGACCTATGCATGCTATCTTGAACATGCAAGCTTTATATGATTACATAAAAAGAAATGCATAGTTAGGCTACAGTAACCTCAAAATGTGGCCCTGGATGTGTTACTCGTTTAAAGGTAGAATGTTACTTTAGTTTGTAAGATATCTTTAACTTTAGGCTATTTACTGTATTTCAAAAGTAATATTGAATTGTGTTTGGTTGACAACGCAACCAAATGTCAACATTTAAAGGAGATTTACAGTATCTAGTGCTTGGATAGTTCCATCTGTGCCACTGACTTGTCTGGCTTTAATTCCAGTTTGTCTACAAGTTAATAACTGATATGTTGGAATCACATCTCCATCTCAACCAAAAATAAAGTTAAAGAATAGGACTAAATCAAATCGAAATGTAAATGTACTTTAAATACATTTTGATTTGATTTAGTCCTATAATTTTTTAAACCCCTAGGCCTATTTGTTGTTGAATTCTTGGCTGAATTGAAACAATAGCTGTTGATAACTTTGCAAACACTATATCCTAAATCTACATTTAATTTGTTCTGTTAAACCTACACCTTGGAATGGCTTCGCAACAGTGAATCTATTTAGTTAAACAGTTATCTTTCAACAACCATTCTGACAATAGCACATTGGTAATTGTCAGTGACAACTGTTATAGTTAATCAGGGCTGGGCTTAGTTAAAACCCTGGATGGGAGACCAATGAGTAGCTATGGATACATGAACTCTCCAGTAGGAGGTGCTGCCCAGCCTACAACTCATTTTCTGATAGTGGATATAACCTTGAAGATCGCGTTGTTCTAAAGATACAAATTCAACATATGTTATGCAAGGTTTGTATATGTTGAAATTTAGTTACTATGATGACATAATCCTGTGGTTGAATATTCACAGTCAAAACAACAGACTTGTTACAAATCCAATGTATTTTCCACCTAGATTCCACATCACAATACTTTAACAAATGACATTAAAACAGCACTGATTCAAGCAGTTTGTGCCCAGTGGGTAAGCACTGCCAGTCACCACACACATGCACAGACAACCTTTTCAACTGGCTGCATGTCAGGGCCTTTAGATGGGCTTTGGCTGAGGGAAAGCAGTTGGTCAGCACGGTCACAGCGTGGTTCTTAGAAAGACGTGGGTTTCAGCCACTTACTGAGTGTGTGTAGCAATGCCAAATTCCATCTGGGAATGGAGAGAGCTAACCGAGCTTCCTGCTGTCCGAGCCCGGCACACGTCACACGTCGCAATGCGACCTGGGCCAAGCCCTTCAACAGGCATGATGATAACGGGTGGAGAGAGAGCTTTCAGCAGCCCTGTTACCGGGGATTATGCCTGTGTTGTTTAATAGTGCTATCGTGACCAGAATAGAATACTGTTTTATCCAAGTAATCAGTCAGGCCTGTGCTTAGACATAGGCCTAGGGGCTGTTTGGAAATGGTCGCCATGAAATGTATTCGAAACTCTCCTCGTCTTGTCTCTGTCCAATAGTTCCAGGTGAGAGCCATAAAGGAATGCAGCTGCCCCCCACAAACCTGCATTCAGACACGCACCCAGGGCATATGCAGCCTCCATAGATAGATTGATAGTGGGGGTGCCGCATGGCGGTCCCAAAATCAGCCCCAGCCAGCCATGTTGGCCTTAACACAACGGACACGCTCTTAAGTCCACAGTCGTAGTAACATTTTATGTGACAAGCATTATAAAGGTGATTTATAGTACGCATGTGTGTTGGCAGAGTATTTTCCAGAATATTTAGCTGGGGGGATTAGCTGGGCATTTTCAAATCACTTGAATGATGGTTGTTCACCAAGTCCATCTATCGACCGTTAAACAAACTTCCTGTGAAAATAACGAGCGCAGCGAATGGCGACTCAGAATGTCTACTCTGAAGGCCCGTCAAGGACAAGAGACGCATGCCGTGCCAAAGAGTTGGGAAATTCGCCACTTAAAAGCAAGGCCTTTTATTTATGACACAGGGCACTGCTTTACCCCTATAATGCTGTTTATACATCCAGAAGCATTAGTATTGTTTAGTCCATGATCACTGGGTGAATATCTGATGAGAACTCTCAATGTCCTAGATAACACTGTTATTTACTACTGTGCAGTAACACTGTCTATATGCTGCCATACTTACATCCCTACTAAGAGATACTGTCTGTCTTGTTGAAGACCTGAACCCCTCATCACTCTTTCTCTCTCTCTGGTTTTTATTCCCACCAATCATCATATTCAGATCCTGTCTGAGCTGCTCAGTCTCTAGAGAAAATTTTCTTTTCTCCTGGTGGAGGCACCGGGACACCTGTTTCGCTGTATCTGGGCCCTCCCAACCCCCACCCCCCCTTCCAAGCACACCCTACCCCCCCACCCCACCAACCAACCCACATGTGTCTGCTAATCGACCACTACCACCCTCCAAACCACCCCAAAACTCCCCAACACCAGGCCTTTTTCTCAAGCCCAGGTTTTGCTCAGCATTGAAAGGCAATTTGAAACCCACAACCCTAAATCCCTCAACATTTCTACCTTCTACATTCATGCCCCTTCTCAAATCCAGGCCATTCCTATTCCCACACAGCTCAGTCTGGCTCAGTCTGGTCGGAGTTCCGGGTCGGTATCCGGGTCAGCCGTCCAGGTCAGTCACACTATCCGCAGGCCCTCTGAGGAGGCAGCCGCTCCGGACCGGACCTCTCTCATTTAGCCATGGAGGTGACACGGTGGGGTATCTCTGTACTCAGCAGGCCACCAGCCACAGGAGACCCCCGGCCGGACCGCTTCCATCTGGGCCCTCAGGTTGATCAGAAAAACCTGCCTCGGGGGTGATGGTATCTCAAACATCTCTGTTCCCTCCAGAAGGGGAAAAAACATTTTAAGTATTTCCTTTTGACCTATGCGTCCACATTTCAGAGAATGTGTGTGTGTGTGTGTGTGTTGCGTGTGTGTGTGTGTGTGTGTGTTGCGTGTGTGTGTGTGTGTGTGTGTGTGTGTGTGTGTGTGTGTGTGTGTGTGTGTGTGTGTGTGTGTGTGTGTGTGTGTGTGTGTGTGTGTGTGTGTGTGTGATACTTCATACTGACATATGAGCTGCTCAATGCTGTTTTTCTCACACAGAGCAAAGGGAAACCATGAATCACCACCAGTTGGATCCAGAACACCTCCTCTCCTCCTCCTCTCCACCTCCTCTCCTCCTCCTCTCCACCTCCTCTCCTCCTCCTCTTCTCCTCCTCTCCTCCTCCTCTTCTCCTCCTCTCCTCCTCCTCTCCACCTCCTCTCCTCCTCCTCTCCTCCTCCTCTCCTCCTCCTCTCCACCTCCTCTTCTCCTCCTCTCCTCCTCCTCTCCACCTCCTCTCCACCTCCTCTTCTCCTCCTCTCCTCCTCCTCTCCACCTCCTCTCCACCTCCTCTTCTCCTCCTCTCCTCCTCCTCTCCACCTCCTCTTCTCCTCCTCTCCTCCTCCTCTCCACCTCCTCTCCACCTCCTCTTCTCCTCCTCTCCTCCTACTCTCCACCTCCTCTTCTCCTCCTCTCCTCCTCCTCTCCACCTCCTCTCCTCCCTGCATGTGGACTAAAAAGCAGAAACAGAGAGGAATTATTTTCTCATACCTATACAAGAGGTGTCTATCCAGAAAATCAGGAACACAATGACTAAAGGAATACGCTTTTGCATATTGCATAGTTCTTAAGTCAAATTTGATGGCTGGCTGTAAATGTGTATTCCTATATAAAAATGAAATAAAAAGTATTTCAAAAGTGTTTCAAAACATTGCATGTATGTGCAATAAAAATTGTTATTACAGTTGGCAATAAATGAATGTGTTGCTTTAGTTGAAAACTCAGGGTTCAGATATACATCCTGTGTTACTCTCAAAATACCTTCAAGATGTAAAATAAAAAAGGTATGCAAGGTATTTGAAGGAATTGGAATCTTGGTTGTGACACACAGGTGATTTAGTGTTGTAATGCACTTGTCAGTTGTAAAGTATCACATTGAGATAGTGAATCTCCTGACAGTTAGTATGATCGGCCAACGCTTAGGAATCCACGGCAAATAGGAGTATAAACACAAGAGGGCAATAGTTTACCAGAAATCGTATCTTATATGGTGATACACACAACGAGCGGTCCAGCCTATCAAAAGAAAACAGCCCCCTAGTCCCCAGTCAAAGTGAAGTTCTTTATACCTTTTTCTGCACAGTTACTATAATGGTCTTCAGTCAGAATCTTGCCCAGTGAGGTTCCCTGGGGACAGATATCACGTTTGGGAATCTGTAAAACGTCTGAAATCTGCTCAAAGAGAAAGATCAATGACCGCAGAGAGGATTATGGAACAGATACCTTCCAGTAAACATGCTGTCACTCAAAATTGCCTCAAATCCCAGCAATAGGCACTGGAACCCTCTCAACTTTGTCAGAGAGTCTCATAAAATATCCAGCCTGTTAGAAGTTTGTTGGGAATCTTAAATTGTTCCAGTTTCATATTTTGCTATATGGCAGGCATATACATCTATTAACCAATCAATCGGATTGTTTGCATATTTTACTGCTAATGAAAGAAGCCAAGATGAAAGGATGTGAGGAGGTTGTTATTCAAGCCGTTCTGAATCTGGTGCTAGAAGGCAATGTTTTGATACGGTAGTACAGAGCTATAGCAGATTCTGCTGTATATTGTATCATATGCTTTGTAGATTTCTACTCTGTGTTCTTCCTACCACATACATGCGTGCCTTTTCTCTGTAAAGCTGAGGTAATTTTGCAGTGAGGAGAAGTGGATTTTAAATGCTGCTGAAAGATGTAGGGGATATCAGACAAATAACGTGAATAATTATTGGAAATAATGTCCAGATATATGGAGTTTTGCCAAATTATGAAATCATTGCTGCTCTCCTCTCCGGTTCATCCACTCATTGCTGTAGTCATGGTTGGAAAACAGGTGTTTCCAATACTAAGCCCTGTCTCCATGGTCCCAGACCCACTTCATTCTCTGATCATGGTTCAGATATGATATTTCATGGTTGGAACCGTACGCATGATATGAAGTGATTGGGCAGGAACTTTCTCCTCGGAGGACATCCATGTAATGGATGCTGATTGGCCTGCTAAATCACTGGGGTCTGCATGGATCTGTAATGAGGGGCACCGCAGAACAAGAATAGAATCATTGTAAATACCGTATGGTTTCCCCCTCTCTCTCTCTCTCTCTCTCTCTCTCTCTCTCTCTCTCTCTCTCTCTCTCTCTCTCTCTCTCTCTCTCTCTCTCTCTCTCTCTCTCTCTCTCTCTCTCCCTCCCTCTCTCTCTCTCTCTCCAATGTTCAAATGATTACGAGCTGCTATCCTCTGAAACAGGTGGCATATTTATGTCCAGCCGTCCACAACAATAGTTACATCATGCACATGGGCTTGATTCCTTTTCTCTCTGGTAGGCAGAACCTGCAGGACTGACTGAGTTTTTTCCTATTTCAGTTTGATAGATGTGTTGAGTCATTGGTTCAAAACAAACAGGGCAGATGTGTTTACAGGACCTTGGGATAATAAATAAGACCATTCTTGGATACTTTTTCTAAAATACATGATATGCTGGTATATCTTTCTCCATCTTTACTGTTCCATACTTGCATAGTTAGTGTATTGCAGATTTCTGATGATAAAGCCACAGTCAGTAAGATTTCCTGTTATTTAAACTAATTAAATAAACTCCATGGATGTTGAATAATATGATACCATATGGTAGAATATCATTGTAATTGCTAGTAAGTGATATTTGAATAAGAAAATGTCAGAGGATGCATTTGCTCTATTCTTTGTGTTTTTGTTAGTGGTCCACTCTGATGGTACGCGCATCTTATAGTGACGGCTGTAAATGAATCAAAACCATGTAAATGAATTAAAATGTTTATTGAACTTTACTGTGCATGGCACCTGTATTTACATTTTTTTTTAATGCCTTTCTAAAGAATATTTTTGATATTTCCCTTTTTTCCACACATTTGTCTTCATGATAGATTGGCCAATATAATAGCATTATTGCTTGGCACTTAAATACGCTTATCTACAACACACCAAAACATACTTTAATTACTCTGTTCTCCTATTGTATATTTAAAACATTTCACACAACAATTTTAAAGCTTATGGTTTTTACTTGCATTCACCATCTTATATCTGCTTTTTAAAAGGTAATCCACTCAAAATTGTGAAGCCATTCCAGTCTGTGAGGAAAGGAATTGATAAGATTGTGGTGATTTCACTTTATGTTCAGTGTCCCCTTGAACAGAGCCTCTCATCCAGCATGTCCACTGAGAGATGCAGGGCCAACAACTGGGCCCCTGTCGGACACACATAGTTCCTCCGTAACCCTGACCTGTAGGTCTTTGACTTCATCCCTCCAGTATGTGCTGTATTATATTATGTTCACCCTTTGTGCCTCATCCATCATCCTCCCTTCATCACCTCTGAGTGGCCAGAGGGAAAACCATGTTGATCAGGCAGTGTTAATCTCCACAACCCTTTCAGTTCTCTCCCAATGTTGCCACAACGCTATAGAATAATGTTGCATAACTGTCCTGTTACAACTAGAGATGTGGAAGTGGAGGTGAAGTTTCTGGATCTCACGAAGCCCCTGTCACATCATGTCCGGGGCTGGATATAATCCATAGCAACAAGGCTGAGTTACTGTAGAGGCTGTCATTACTATTGCACCATAACAAATTCATGGGTTCACTCCTGAGAATCCCTGCACAGTAAGAGTATATGGGCTCCTCTCCTTCACGGATCCCTCTGTGTGTCCCCAATAGTGGGGTTAGTGTTCTGAACAGTTACTGAGAGAGTCAGGTATACGGTTTCACTTCGCCTTTTTAACACTATTGTGGCAATTAAATAACAGTTTCACTCCGTTGAATAAAGCCTGTTGGGGTGAAATTCAAAACAACAAGCATCTTGAGATGAAAAGTCATTTTTTGAAAGGTTCACTTTGTACGCTACCTCAGTATTACAAACGCTAAATGTAAAATGACTCAACATCAATAGCACATCTGAGATAACAGATTTATAGTAGAAGAAACATAACTTGTTGAAATAACAGGACAGCAAAAATTGGGTCAGAAGTGAGATCCTAGTTTTTACACGATGTGCATAGACATTTGAGAGGAGGAGCCATACTGACGGCCATCACAGGAGCCAGCCCCCTGCTGGCCAGTGGAGGGATTGCCGATCATGTGCATGCTGTCCATGCCACCGTTGGACAGGTACTGGCGTTCGGCAAATGCCCCGGCAGGGGAAGAGGAACACAGGAGGCCGCCCTGGGGCTTCTCGGGGCTGGCAGCCAGACGAGGGGAGGTGGGGAAGTTGTATCCATACAGGTTGTAGGGGTTGTGGAGTGAGAAGGCGTTGTAGGAACCCTGTTGCACATGGTGGTGGCCCCCGCTGAACATGTGGGCGGATGAGGGGGAGGAGCCAGAGGAGGAAGAGCCAGAAACGGAGCTAGAGCCCGCGTGCATCACATACTGCAGCTGGGAGGCCGGGAACGAGGTCAGCTGACCTCCATAGGCATCCATCTTTCCGCCAGTGCTTCCACTGCTGCCACCGGACAGAGAGCCATGGCCACCCCCCTGCATTCCCGCAGCAATCAGGGAGGAAGTCCTCTGGGGTAGGAAGGATTCAGACTGCTGGGTGGAGGCCACAGTGCCCCCTGCTGCCTGGAGGCGTCCGTAGGAGCTGTCGGCCAGTCCCCCGTAGCCCTGTAGGGCCGCCATGTTGCTGCGGGCGCAGGCCGGGTACTCAGACAACCCCATACTGCACAACTGGCTCTCCCTGCAGCCCACGTTGAAAGTGTTGGGAGCCAGGTGGAAGGTAGGCGGTGAGCAGGAGGGGGACAGGAGGTGGGCTGCACCAGAAGGGGAGGGGGTCCCTGTGCTGGAGGTGGTGGGAGAGGTGCCCGTGCTTCCTCCTAAAAAACACACAGAGACACACACACAACGCAAAGACAGTGAGACAGAACCAGCGCTACGGAGTGAAACAACAACACAAACACTGGCCAACAATCACACTCTGAGAATATCTCTCATTTCATCCTTTCGCCGCCAGAATGTCTCCTTCCAGCAACTGCTGCCGTTTGATCTTAACCGGTCAAATAAGAGAGTGCTGTTTAAGACTGTCGCATAAGCATCTTAATTCACATGTATTAAAGAATTCGATATTACACTTACTTGTAAATTGCAGCTGACTTCACCACCTCGACTTGCTCAACATCTGATTTTAAGGACTAATTGCATGACCGCATTACTTCTTTTAAAGAGTACTATTTATGGGATCTTAAACCCTCATAAATAACAGTTATTGTTTCTGAGCATAAATGTGGCTTCAGTTTGGTACATTACATGTCGGGTCAACAAAGCTCCGAGCTTGCCCCTTTTCTCACAGAATCATGCATTCATAATGTAGACATGTATGACCGTAAAAATAAAAAACTCATCTTGGCACAGGTTAACATGCAATAAGTCAAGCTTTTGGAATTGACCGATAGCTGTGGGATATCACTCACATATTTTTTTATTAATGAGAATTTGGGCCGCATTCACTAAAATTCCATTTGAAACCAGCTAAAGAAAAAAAAGAACACTGCATAACTAACTAATTCAGGATTCTCTCTTGGCCAGAGTTCTGATTCTGATTGCGCCATATGCCTTTGATAATACCGCTGTGCTGTTCTGTTCAGCTCAGTTCTACAAGTTTCTGTTGGTAAGGCGAGGAAGATCTCACAGTGATGTCATGTTTTCCTTTCTGGTCGGCAGGGGTTAGAGCAGCGTTAGTGTTGCTGAGGGGAACGGTTGATTACCCCGCTGGAAGGCCGTCTGGTGGAGCTGGGGGGGTGTGGGGGTTGGGGGGGTGCTCAGTCCTTACGGAGCGCCCAAAGTTCATCAGAGGCGCGAGGACTTTAATTAACGTCTAATCGGTTTGGAGGAGTTTGTGATAACAAACAGATGTCGACACAGACAAAATACTGAGTGGTGTAACGTCATCATGACCTCGGAGGAAGGAGCGCTGAACAAATTGGCTTTAAGCATCGGGGGCCTGTGATACAAGCCATGAGTAGAGACACTGGGCTGTGCTCGGTGGGGAGAGACGCATGCGACTTTCACTGATACCGCTCACGTCACAAAGCCATCCAAAAGCCACAGGGTTCATTGAATTATTTTATTGTCAAAGTCCTGCAGAATGTGAAAAGTTCAGTACATTCCAAGTCAGACGGACATGCCAAAAGTGATGACCAGTGATGACCAGACTGATGAAGGACATAGATAATCGATGCGTTGTGAGGTAAGGGAAAGGAAAAGGTATGCAGTGACAGTGAGAGAGTGTAGATGGGAGATTAGGACATAGTTTAGATACAGTTTTACCCACCTTGCTGTTTCTGCATGTTGGTGAAGTCCTCAAACGTGAGTGTCCTCACAGGCGGTCTCCAGAATGCATAGGTCTCCATGATCGCCTCCAGACCAGTCCTGTGTGAGAGAGAGAACGAGAGACTGAAACAGTGGAAGAAAAAAAAAGAGGGTCAGTGCGAGGGATGGGTTGGGTACATAAAACATAACAAGGGCGGGGCAAGAGAAAGAGGAAGGAAGAGTTGTGACGGGAAAACAGATAGTCAAAAGAACAAGAGAGGCACATAGAGAAAGGAGGGAGTGTAAGTATGAGTGAGAGAGGTTGGAAAGAGAGAGGCAGAGAAGGAGAAGTGGAGTCAGACGGAGGAAACTGGAGCCATTAAAAGGAGCAGGTTTTTACTGTGATCATAAATCTGGGTGACATTTCATCTTGAACACGGTTCTCCTTCCTGCGTGATTTACTCCTGTGTGCCCTGCTGGGCCCTATCCCAGGGAAACGAGGGCCTGTCCCAACCATGTTATTTTAGGGCCAGTAACTCCCGGGCCATTCCAGCTCGTTAGTGCACTACGCTAATCACACTGGCCCTGGCCATCAGTGCGCTCATTCATAGTGCTCAGGATCAAAACCCAACAAATAAGCTATGCCCTGTTTTACCTCATAAAGTAATGTGTCACCAGCCAAAATCCAATAGACGACATAATCATAATTTAATGCCTGAGACGGATCTGTATTAACATATAAATACATAGAGAACCAACTCAGTAGTTAATTGTACAATTTAGCTTGTGTAATATGTCCCTGTTTTTATTGATTTCAGATCGCTATAATGTTGCATTACTCTGCACAGTTCAACAGTGATGAGGTAAATTACTACCATGAGCAGAGTTAGGATATGTGTAAAGATAAATACACTTTCTGTCTATCAATATCTTATTCCTGCATAATCTTTTAATCTGTAGTTTTCTGCAATGAAATTCTAATGCTAGTTCATAAATCCGGCACTCTATTGTTTGAAAAATGAAAAAAGATGTCTCAAATATCTGTGCCGAAAATGCGCTCCAGATGGGAGGGGAGCTTTCATGTGCTGAGGGTCTGGTTCAGTGTTTCCCCTGTTACATATGATCAGACGGACGGACGGACGGACGGACGGACGGACGGACGGACGGACGGACGGACGGACGGACGGACGGACGGACGGACGGACGGACGGACGGACGGACGGACGGACAGACAGACAGACAGACAGACAGACAGACAGACAGACAGACAGACAGACAGACAGACAGACAGACAGACAGACAGACAGACAGACAGACAGACAGACAGACAGACAGACAGACAGAGAGAGAGAGAGAGAGAGAGACACACAGAGAGAGAGGCACACAGAGAAAAGGAGGGAAAGAGAGAGAGAGCCCTACCCAAAACATGTGGTTCTATCTCAGATGTAATGGGGTTTTCTTGGCAGGGGAGAGAGTGACTGATTTTATATGGAGCAGCATATGGGATTAGGAGGTATCTCCAGGGGATTATTTCCATATTAAAGGCCACGTTGGAGAAAATGAAAGATTTGCACCACACAGCATGGCGAACGCTGAATCATGTTGTATTACACAGACCTCGGGTTACTAGAGAAATATATACCTGTTTCTGCCTGAATCCCGAAATCCTTTAGCAAATGGGTTGCGGTCAATCTTTAGTCTTGTTATCTGCAGGAAAGAAAAACATTACAATCAAAACACATGACATAGCGATGACCGATGCACATGTTGGAGAGGGAAAAACATAATGTCTTTTTTTTATCGAAGAGGGACCGAATGAATGCATGAATGAAGAAAGAATTTAATGAAAATCTGAATTTGAGTTAATAATATTAATAATTGATCATTTTCCATTCATGAACTGAATTGATGTTCACTTCCAGAAATGAAAATGAATTGATCCTAAGCCTGGTGTAGATAGAGCCATTGAGTGGCAACATACCATCGTAGCAACAAAGAGAAAGGTGTCTGGTCTCAGACCTGTTGGTTCTGGTAGGCGGTGACAGTGGTGAAGACAGTCTCAGGGAAGCTGAAGGTCTTCACTCCCTCTCCACTGGGAACAGGCTTGGTGGGGGACAGGTCACTGCTGAAGTCCTTCCTGATCACATGGACACGAGGCTGGTACTTATGCATGGAGTGGAGGATGATCTGAAACCATAGAGAGATCGTAATGGTTACATCCTCTCTGTGTGTGTGTGTGTGTGTGTGTGTGTGTGTGTGTGTGTGTGTGTGTGTGTGTGTGTGTGTGTGTGTGTGTGTGTGTGTGTGTGTGTGTGTGTGTGTGTGTGTGTGTACGTGTACGTGTGCGTGTACGTGTGCGTGTGCGTGTACGTGTGCGTGTGCGTGTATGTGTACGTGTGTGGTGTGTGTGTGTGTGTGTGTGTGTGTGTGTGTGTGTGTGTGTGTGTGTGTGTGTGTGTGTGTGTGTGTGTGGTGTGTGTGTGTGTGTGTGTGTGTGTGTGTGTAAGTGTCTAAGCAAGTCTGAATTCATATCAGAGCTATATAATTAAGATGAACATGAGTCCACACTTCTAATGAGAGAGGTGGTGAGGTAAATATTTAACACCAGAGAGCAGAGCCGAGGAGTCAGGTTACGACGGCCCAGCCTTCCCTCCGGCTCTCTGTCTGCTCTTGATTACAGCCCGAGTGAGAAAGCCTCCTTGGAGCCGCAGACAACTAAGGGGGTCATTTCAAACAGAGATTGGGGAAACAGTACTGAATGACAGTGACAGTAAATGTAATATTCTAGCCAGGGCCCCCCCATCACCTTCCCCTTGCCCCCCTGCTCGGCTCACGGGACCCCGCAGTTATGACCAAGGGTTCTGAGTCCTGCCTGGGCCTGAGTCAGGTCAACCCTGCCCCCGTCACACGTATACACACTGAGCTCACAACAACACAGAGCAGCCAAGGGTCTTATCTGACAGATCTCTTGTCAAAACAATACATGTAGTAATGTCACTGACAGCCTTCTGTACCAATGCAGTGAGTTCAGCGACATATTTATATCTAATTTATGAATCACAAGCAAATGCCAATCAGCTTGGAAAATCAGCAGCACATGAAACAGATGATTAATAACCAATAGCCACCGCTGTTGATGGAGAGGTTTGATAGTAGACGGAGGAAGAAGAGAAGAGAGATGGGTCAGATACCAGCCTATCTGCGGTGAGGTTTACCACACAGGAAGTTACTAAGTTAATTTCCTCTCGCCTCGAGGCCTCCAGGAGAACAAAGGCCTTATAACGAGGCTGTGGGAGAGGAAAAAGGGGACTTGCCTGACTACCCTCAAAATACTGCTGCATCTGTTATTACATTTGTCAGAAGAACGGAGCTGCGATAGAATCAGCTGTCTGGGTGGAAAACAGGCCCACATGAGGACCAGGGTGTGCCAGCCCACCAGCGCCCCACTGGCATCCCTAAATCAGGACCTCAATGGAGAAATGGATATGCACTGGCTTCTGACTGTTTCAACAACTTGGTAATCAAACCAATCTGGCCTGTAACAGCACTGAGTTCATGTCATGAGGAGATCCATCATGTGCCATAACTACATCATGACCAATCGACTGTTTCAGTATCCGTCGATGAAGGCCGAAGTAGCAAAAACAGTCTCTCTTCTTCTCTAAGAATAGTCTCATCTATACATGGGTGGGGTGAAATAAATTCCCCTGTTATAATGTGAAGCACTTTGAGAAATACAGTAACAGTACAATTACTAATACATCTTTATATTAGTGTAGAAGTGTAACAGTGTTCAAGTGTACAGGTGTAACAGTGTACAGCTGTAACAGTGAACAGGTGTAGGAGGGAGGCAAGAGTTGGTATGTCAAGTTAAGCCGGCTCACCGGCTCACTCACATGGCCCTGGTCGTCCAGCTCATTGTTAGTGAGTTTGAGTTTGTCGAAGCTGACCACCTGCCTCATCCAGGTGTCTCCAGAGGCCAGGGAGTCTGGGTGGATGTAGACCCGCGGGGGCACGGGGGAGTCCGCGTTCCCCGCCACCATCCACTTGGAGCTGTGGTACACATACCTGGACGACACACACACACAGTGACAGACGTATCAGCACCAAACCACATTTCACATTTCATTTTCTGTTTTTTTCAACAGGTTTTGCATGTTATTAGGAAGCATTGAAGTCTTGTATACCATGTGTCATGTGTTTCAGATGCAGGGCTTGTTCACAATAGAGACATCAAATATCCCCACACACTACATATGCTTTTAATGACATATTGCCAATTAAGCTTAGTCATAACATTTTATGTTGTATTGTAAGTTACGGTACAATTTGGCTGCCCCGCCCACCATAGAGCATTCCCCTCACTGACTGGCTGACTGACTGTAGCACGAGGGGGATTCCAGCCCACTGTAGCCCCAGGCACAGCTGTTTGCCTTTAGTTCTGGCCATGTGCACAGTTGAAAGTGCTTACATGCAACGTCTCTGCCAAAGTCATCATTCAGCGGTAAAACATGGACAAAACTCTAATTTGGCCTCTTTGTTATTACACAACCCTCTCGTCTCTCTCTCTCTCATACGCACACACACAGCCTTGACCCCCTGTACACACCTACAAACACTCTCTCCACACACACACACACACACACACACACACACACACACACACACACACAGACCCGACCCCAGACCAAACACACACACAGAATGCCAGGCGTTTGTGTAATTTCCTGTTTGGAGTGCTGTTTAGGGTTAAGCTCGGTGTAGCAGGGAAAGTGTTAAGGAAGAGAGAAACCTTAGCCCCAAACAGGACTGGAAATTTGATTAGTCCCCTTTCATCTTCCATAAATCTGCCATCTGGCTCCAGCACAATCAATAAAGATCTGACTTTATGTGACACCCTTTGGACAGATGGGGGGGGGGGGGGGGGGGGGGGGGGGTATGCACGCCCCCTCATCCAACACCACACTTCCTATACACACACACAGACCACCGACACAACATATGTATGCATGCAACTCATCAAACAGATAAATACTTTTATGGACACACAGAAATTCAGACTGACACACACTTGCCAAACCCAGACTGGAAATTGGGTTACCTTACTGACAGAGTAAATATTACATTACCCTACAGGGTTGAGTTCATCAAGTCAAGTCTTCGTATGTAAACATGTGTTTTCGTGTGTGTGTGTGTGTGTGTGTGTGTGTGTGTGTGTGTGTGTGTGTGTGTGTGTGTGTGTGTGTGTGTGTGTGTGTGTGTGGTGTGTGTGTGTGTGTGTGTGTGTGTGTGTGTGCGTGTGTGTATGTTCACATATAGCGGACAAAGTCAATTTTAAGAGCTTGACATTGCTGGTCTGTGTGCGAAATGTGATTCAAACTTAAAACTTACCAACTGTCCACATAAAGGACACTTAATATATAGAGATTTAACGAACCCAGAATAAACAACAAGTTCCTAAAGAGAGGCAGAGAGCCTAAGTAAAGCAAGTAACGACTGTATTTCCAGACCCCAACTCTATGAGAACTATGAGACATTCCAGTGACAACTCGGAGCTCAGTTTACAAAGCCCTGTGGTAAAGTCCCGAGCCAGGATGAAAATCCTATTTAATTTTACAAGATCTTTTGGCTTCTAAAAATCTTCCATGATATTTTGGTTCTCTAGACCGTTCACACTAAGGCAAATGCTTCAGTCAGTGAGAGAGCCAGGGTTCTACTGTGCTTCAATGAAACAATTTAAATAAACAACTTGTGAAAAGAATACATAATGTTTAACTAGTGAAAATGCATTGTTAAAGTGGTTCTTCAGTGTTCCGTTCAAGACAGCCAAGTTCTGTTTATCAAATAAAACTTAAACATAGTAAAAATGTCTGTAACAATAATAACATTAATGCATGTTATTGATATATAAACTGAAGATGTACTCTGTGTTCAATTTGAGATAAAATAAAACAAAGGCATGGTAACCCATCTGTAGCGCTGTTATAACGTTATTGCAACTATGACACTGCCGTTTTGTCTGTCGCTCTGACACTGCGTCCTGAGATGGCTGAGATAACTTACATACATAAAACTAGTATTCCACCATGGTCAAATAGGTTTACAGTAAAAATATGCTTTGCCGTTTACACAGTGAATAAAGCTACCAATTTGATGGTCACACTCGAACCATAAACACATCATGATAAATACTTTTCATTCTCCTCTGGTGTCCTTCTCTGGAGCGCCAGACATTGTGTTCTATGCCAGAAATTCATTCAGATACTTTGACTGGAGATGTCCATCATTAAAACCTATCCCCAAGATGGACATACAGTAAAGACCATTGTTTCAGGTTCCATTCAGATGTATGTGTATATCTGCATTTCTTATCACTATGTGAAATTATCTGTGCATGTTTGGGTTTTTTTCAACTATTCTCCATCTTAAAATACACAACAACAATTTATCAATAGTAGGTTATTTCATCCAAGATGGGGGCAGAGACTAGTTTGGTTTGACTGAATAAGAACATCAATCTCAGACATGAAGAGTGTCATGTTCCAATAATGTGTTGTATTTTGTACAGTGCCTTCAGAAAGTATTCACACACCGTGACTTTTTCCAAATGTTGTTGTGTTACAGCCTGAATTTAAAATGGATAACATTGAGACGTATTGTAACTGGCCTATGTAACCGGTGTGAAATGGCTAGCTAGTTAGCGGGGTGCGCGCTAATAGCGTTTCAATCGGTGACATCACTCGCTCTGAGACCTTGAAGTTGTTGTTCCCCTTGCTCTGCAAGGGCCGCGGCTTTTGTGGCACGATGGGTAACGATGCTTTGTGGGGGACTGTTGTTAATGTGTGCAGAGGGTCCCTGGTTTGAGACCAGGTAGGGGCGAGTAGAGGGACGGAAGCAAAACTGTTACACCTACACACAATACCCCATAACGTAAAAGTGGAATACTGTTTGAGGAATTTTTACAAATGAATAAAAAATAAAAAACTGAAATGTCTTGAGTCAATACATGCTCAACCCATTTGTTATGGCAAGTCTAGATAAGTTCAGTAGTAAAAATGTGCTTAACAAGTCACATATTAAGTTGCATGGACTCACTCTGTGTGCAGTAATAGTGTTAAACATGATTTTTGAATGACTACCTCATCTCTGTACCCCACATATACAATTATCTGTAAGGTTCCTCAGTCAAGCAGTGAATTTCAAACAGATTCAACCACAAAGACCAGGGAGGTTTTGCAACGCCTCGCAAAGAAGGGCACCTGTTCGTCGATGGGTAAAATAAAAAAAAGCAGACATTGAATATCCCTTTGAGCATGGTGAAGTTATTAATTACACTTTGGATGGTATATCAATACACTCAGTCACCACAAAGATACAGGCGTCCTTCCTAACTCAGTTGCCGGAGAGGAAGGAAACTGCTCCGGGATTTCACCATGAGGCCAATGGTGACTTTAAAACAGTTACAGAGTTTAATGGCTGTGATAGGAGAAAACTGAGGATGGATCAACAACCTTGAGGTTACGCCACAATACTAACCTAATTGACAGAGTGAAAAGAAGGAAGCATGTACAGAATAAAATATTCCAAAACATGCAACCTGTTTACAACAAGGCACTAAAGTACAGTAATAATGTAAAAAATTTGGCAAAGCAATTCAATTTTTGTCCTGAGTACAAAGTGTTATGTTTTGGGAAAATACAATACAATCCATTACTGAGTACCACTCTCCATATTTCCAAGCATACTGGTGGCTGTATCATGTTATGGGTATGCTTGTAATCATTAAGGATGGGGAGTTTTTCAAGATAAAAAATAAATGGAATGGCGCTAAGCACAGGAAAAGTCCTAGAGGAAGACCTGATTCAGTCTGCTTTCCACCAGACACTGGGAGATGAATTCACTTTTCAGCAGGACAATAACCTAAAACACAAGGCCAAATCTACACTGGAATTGCTTACCAAGAAGACAGCGAACAAGAAGACTGAGTGGCCAAGTTAAAGGTTTTACTTAAATCTTCTTGAAAATCTATGGCAAGACCTGAAAATGCTTGTCTAGAAATTATAAACAACCAATTCCACAGAGCTTGAAGAATTTTGAAAAGAATTATGGGCAAATGTTGTACAATCCAGGTGTGGAAAGCTCTTAGAGACTTACCCAGAAAGACTCACAGCTGTAATCACTGCCAAAGGTGCTTCCACAAAGTATTGACTCGGGGGTGTGAATAGTTAAGTAAATTAGATATTTCTGTATTTAATTTTCAGTAAATGAGTTACAATTTCTAAAAACATGTTTTCACATTGTCATTGTAGGGTATTGTGTGTAGATGGGTGTGACTTTTCTTTTTCTTTAATCCATTTTGAATTCAGGCTGTAAAACAACTAAAAGTCAATGTGTATTAATACTTTCTGAAAACACTGTATGTGTACATCACTGTGGATACATCATTATACACACCCATCTGAATGGGGAAGTTAGGAAATTAGTTGGGAAGTTAAGAAATGTTTGGAAGCGCTAAGTGTGAGCATACCTTAAGAAGATAGGAGCATACCTGTATCTCTTATTGTCCACAGGAACAATGTCCATGGCTATGTAATACTGCTGATGGGGGTCAAGACCCACAATCTTCACTCTCATTGCAGGGAACATCCGCCTAAGAGAGGACAGAGAGAGAGAGAGAGAGAGAGAGAGAGAGAGAGAGAGAGAGAGAGAGAGAGAGAGAGAGAGAGAGAGAGAGAGAGAGAGAGAGAGAGAGAGAGAGAGGGAGTGTGTGATATTAGCAAACTAGCTTGCAAAGTTTAATATTGGATTATGAGTATGAGCATTAAAAAAGGGAAAAGGAACTCTCCGCCATGCAGACATTAAGTATAATTAATGCAGACGTTAAGTATAATGTCACTTGAAATACATTCTAGTGCACCACTGGGCAAATCACAGAAAATTCACAACACCCAAGAGAGAGACAAGGTTTGAAGTTTGACCAATGTCTTGCCAGTCATATGAGGTCATTTTTTACCCCTCATCCCATCATAACAGGGCCTAGATGCACAACTTTATGATAATTCATTAAAATGTCTATCAAAGTTCCATGTCTTCATTAAATAAATATTATTCTGATTAAAGAAAGTAGGTCATTTCATCTTCAAAGAAGATTGAAACTGTCTTAATGCACGCGCTGGCAACAAACTCACTCTTCCTTGACAATGTGTACCCAATCATGAGAAGTCTTTTTTAGTTATTCGACGCAAATCAAACCAGGAAAATAAGTTTAGAACGCAAACAGACGCCATATTAAAAGTAGGACTGCATACACAGAGACATTTTCAAGTGAATTCCTCGTTTTACACTTCAAAAGCTGCATTTTTATTTCATTTAAACGTCATACATATTTTCCCTCATAATGAGAAAAGAGGGCTGTTTTCTTACTTCCTTCCTCCTCTGAATTTATAGGCGTATTATTAGCAGAGCCATGAAATACACGCAGCCAGTCCTGTAAACTCTAGGCCTACTGCATTGAAACAGGGACTGATTCTATTTATGGGGCGATTAACAACGTAAATCTGATTCATGAATATCATGAAAACAACGTTGATCATATATTGTTTAGGTAAATCTGATTTACGGGTTAGCTGTCAAGTTAGCGTACATGTATTATTAACATAAGAGCAAACCGGAAAATACAACTTTACAACTTCACAGTACAACTTTAGAATATTATGCCATTTGATATTGGCCTAGGCCTACCAAAAGAAAATTCAACACGCAAACAACGTGGTCCTTGACATTTCTCCATAAAAACATGTAGACGAATTGGTCAGCTTCAAATAAATTAAGTTCGACAAAAATAATCCGTGGATATCTAGTTTAACGAAATGGAAAGCATTTTCAAATGAGAAGAGAAATATGCGCATCCCTATTTTAGGCCATAGAACATTCCGCTCTGCCCTCGCTCTCTTCTGATGCATGTTACATAGTCAGAGGAATTATCATATGTTTATTAATAAATGTGATTAATATCATAATATTTTCTGTTGTTAAAATTAATATCTTACTATCTTCTGTTGTTAAAAGTAGTAGGTCTAAATTAGCCTATACTAGCCTAGACTAGATGGGGACAAATCTAAAGCTTTGATGCTGATGTTTTTACTGGGCCTCTATTTCTCCTTAATTGACATTAAATGGTAGCCTAAAACATAAGTAATATTTCTGATCCATAAAAAAAATGAAATATATATATATGTATTTAAATGTGTTGAAGTCTCTGAACTCAAAACAGGGTGTTGAAATGGCCTTAAAGGGGTAGTTCACTATTTTAGAACTTGATGTTAGATGGTTCCTCACCCTGAAAATAGGAGAAACTGTAATCCATGGTTGAGTTATCTTTAAACCACTACAAACTTCAGCTAACTTTAGCCACCACAAGCTAACAATCAATGGAAGTCATGGGGGCATGTGAGCATGTTTTTTTTATGGCCAAATCACCTTTAAGAAACATCAAACCAAACATGGAGTTGAGTTGAATTGATTTCAGGTGATTTGGACATTTAAAAAAAATTAAAATACTCAGATTCCTCCATCACTTCCATTGATTGGTGGCTTGTGATGGCTAAGGTTAGCTGAAGTTTGTAGTGGTAGTTTAAAGAAAACTGAACTGTAAATTCAAGTGGCCTTTGAAACTAAAGTCAGTTAGGCCTAGGTTAGATAAACCTCTTCACCTTCTATCTGCAAATTCCCTAATTTTGAAATAAACACATGTAAATAGGTTAATGTGTTACAAACTATAGGCCTACAGAAGAACTTGCTTTCCCAATGTTTTTCATTTGTTTCATGGAGGGAATAGTAATACCCTAGACCGCTTTATTTTTAGGCTAACTTTGTGAATAAGTGGACTTCATACATTTCCTTGACGGCAAAAAAAATAAATCAAGCAATTAAGTTCCTTTCTCATATTGCTTGATCGTAAAATTCAAAATGGACGGGAAATACATGGCCCTCCCTGTGAGAGCGCGCAGGGGAAAGGTCTTCCTGAGAACAGTGTAGGTTTAGTTATATGCTCGGTTTAGGTTGTAATTGCTACCCAAAAGGGCAAGAAAACCGAAAACATGTTTCAAAGAGATTAATTAGAAACAGTTCCTTTCTTCGCCGGCTATTCTCTGACATCAGCCATGGAATACCCTCACACTTCATGTATGGCCTGTGATGGGAGCGGCTCTCGCACGTCCGGAGCCCTTTCCCCCATGTGCAACACATTAGCACCCCTGAAAAACAGGGGTAATTCCCATAGAGGACGGGCATCTTTTGCGCAAAACTAGGCTCGGTGTGCGTGTGTCTGTGTGCGTGTGCGTGCGTGTGTGCGTGTGTGGAAAATGTAGCAATTATAATCAATTTTGCACAGAACTTCATAAACAATTTTGCCTCATCAGAGGCAATGCACCTAGTCGTAAAACCTATAGAAAGCTAGGCCATATGCCTAGTCTATCCTATAGTAGGCCAACACAGAGCATATGTTCAGCGCAGCCTATTCCTAGAAGGAAATATAATATCAGATGACTCCCTTAAATCATAAATATGCAGCAGTTGCTTTACCTCCCCGCTTTAGTGATGATCATCTCCGTGCCAATTTCATGGAAGCGCTTCCAGAGGTCTGCGCACTGCAGCTCCACCTGAATCTCCTCCATGGAGGCAGCGGGAGACGGCTCGCAGGCCGCCGGGGCCAGGTCCGCGGGGGAGCCGAAGGAGCACGACGTCCTCTCCGCCAAACCCTCGCTGTATGATCCGGGACTCGCCTCCGAATCTGTGGAGATTATCAAGATTATGAAAATGCAGCCACAGTAAAGCCGGGGCTTTAGGAAAATTGGCGTTGAGTATTGACCTGTTTTTTATGGTCTCTGGTATTGCCCGTTGAGGCCAAATCACCTGCAGCATGAACTCAGAGAAAGCACCAAAACTGAAGAAAATTGAAATATGACTAAAACTATTCAATTTACGTTTGAAATGTCATAAAGTATCCAGGGGTATACAAAAAAACACAAGGGTAAAGCATGCATCAAACGAAATGGGTATTTTTACATGAAAAAAAACGCCCACGAACAAAATAAAAAAAGCTGAAAAATGAACCCAACTGAAAGCCACGCCACAGTCAATGAGAGCATAAAAATATAAAGTATGACTAACAGACTCTTGCCCATATGAATTTAAGACGTATTATTCAAATAAACATACTCACGAACTACAAACTTTAATTCATATTACTATGTATATAGTCTTATGTCATATATTACTACGCCATATGAAAAGGATGCACAACAAAGTTATAACAAAGTTCTTATATTTTTTCCCATGAAATCTCTAAGAGGTAACACAATAACAACAATGAAAATGGCAAAAGAAGTGTAGCCTACATAAACAACATGAATTGACGAAATTTCCCAGATTAACTGTTCCAGAGTTCCTTAGTTTCCAAATAAAGTCATGGAATCCAAAAGGGTTCCAAAATGGCTCTTTGGCTGTCCCCATAGGATAACCCTGTTTTGTTTCCAGGTAGAGTTCTATACAGCCTACTGTAAAGTTATGCATTCTATTTCTTATTAATGTACTGTCTCCTTTGTTTGTGCCGATATCAAATCAAATCAAACCAAATTTTATTAGTCACATGCGCTGAATACAACAGTTGTAGGTAGACCTTACAGTGAAATGCTTACTTATGAGCCCCTAACCAACAATGCAGTTTAAAAAAATACGGATAAGAATAAGAGATAAATGTAACAAGTAATTAAAGAGCAGCAGTAAAATAACAGTAGTGAGACTATATACAGGGGGGTACCGATACAGAGTCAATGTGCGGGGGCACCGGTTAGTTGAGGTAGTATGTACATGTAGGTATAGTTATTAAAGTGACTATGCATAGATGACAACAGAGAGTAGCAGTGGTGTAAAGAGGGGGAGGGGGGGGGCAATGCAAATAGTCTGGGTAGTCATTTGACTAGATGTTCAGGAG
Organism: Salmo salar; assembly: GCF_965601325.2. Classification (NCBI taxonomy): domain Eukaryota; kingdom Metazoa; phylum Chordata; class Actinopteri; order Salmoniformes; family Salmonidae; genus Salmo; species Salmo salar. Next base: position 32,450,356 of record NC_138315.1, on the reverse strand, counting down.
TCTTATGGCTTGGGGGTAGAAGCTGTTTAGAAGCCTTTTGGACCTAGACTTGGCACTCTGGTACCGCTTTCCGTGCGGTAGCAGAGAGAACAGTCTATGATTGGGGTGGCTGGAGTCTTTGACAATTTTCAGGGCCTTCCTCTGGCAGGAAGCTTGTCCCCAGTGATGTATTGGGCCGTTCGTACTACCCTCTGTAGTGCCTTGCGGTCGGAGGCCGAGCAGTTGCCATACCAGGCAGTGATGCAACCAGTCAGGATGCTCTCGATGGTGCAGCTGTAGAACCTTTTGAGGATCTGAGGACCCATGCCAAATCTTTTCAGTCTCCTGAGGTGGAATAGGTTTTGTTGTGCCCTCTTCATGACTGTGTTGGTGTGCTTGGACCATGATAGTTTCTTGGTGATGTGGACACCAAGGAACTTGAAGCTCTCAACCTGCTCCATTGCAGCCCCGTCGATGAGAATGGGGGCATGCTTGGTCCTTTTTTTCCTGTAGTCCACAATCATCTCCTTTGTCTTGATCACGTTGAGGGAGAGGTTGTTGTCCTGGCACCACACGGCCAGGTCTCTGACCTCCTCCCCATAGGCGATGTCGTCGTTGTCTGTGGTCAGGCTGTCATCGGCAAATTTAATGATGGTGTTGGAGTCGTGCCTGGCCATGCAGTCATGAGTGAACAGGGAGTACAGTAGGGGACTGAGCACGCACCCCTGAGGGGCCCCTGTGTTGAGGACCAGTGTGGCGGATGTCTTGTTACCGTTCTGACGGGGGCGGCCCATCAGAAAGTCCAGGATCCAGTTGCAGAGGGAGGTGTTTAGTCCCAGGGATGTAATATTGTATTATTTATTGAGAGCCCTGACATGAGTAGGTTGCTTTGGAAGGACACACCAAGTAAGCAGAGTTATGCAGATGTAGGACTGCTAAAGACTGGAGTGTGGCCCAGGAGTAACCACCAAGTGATCACCAGTCCCAAAACAAAAGACAAGAGCATTGAGTGGAGACATGAAGACACTGCAGGAAGGACAGATACACCACAGAGACAGAGAGAAAGGGATGAGAGAGAGAGAGAGAGAGAGAGAGAGAGAGAGAGAGAGAGAGAGAGTGAGAGAGAGAGAGAGAGAGGGGGGGGGGTGAGAGAGTGATATGAGAGGGAGAGCGAGAGAGAGGAAGAAAGAGAGAGAGAGAGAGAGAGAGAGAGAGAGAGGTGCAGAGAAAAGGAGTGAGATATTTTTCATCATCCACTTGAGAGATCCTTTCAGCGTATTGGCGGTGATGATCCTCTCTCTCACACCATGTGTGAGCCGAAGAACAAGGCAGACAGAGTGGCTGTTGATTTGGCCCATACAGCCCCACAGCCATCAGCCACACAGCGGGAGAGGCCAGACCAGATATCTGTGCCTGCTCAGGGCAACCATGACAGCCTGGTTGCTGCTGTCATCTCAGGCCTTTGCTGTCATCAAGCTGCGCCGCGTGCATCTACCAGCCCTCAATGAGTCACCACGTTGTCCCTCATAAGTCACCAGACCAGTCCCTGTCCACCACATTTATCTCACTGTCCCCCTACTCACTGACAGCCTGCTCTGTCTCACCCACTATAACCAGTCAGTACAGCTGAGCAACACAAGTGAGAGAAACGACACACATCTATCCTACATTACACAGGATATTTCTGGGTAAAAATAAACATATCCTGTAAACCCTATAAACTAACTTGTGTTTATGCACAGAGAAATCAACTTGTGTTGAACCTCATTAGACGGAGAACAGTGATTTTCCCTGTACGTCTACCAAGTTTGAAAAAAGAACAATAATGGTGTCTTCGGTTTGTCACAACAAGACATCTAGATAGTTTGAATGTGAATTATAACACTTTTATAACAAAGAATATTATGGATTTTAGCTTCTTACTCTCACACACAAACTCATTTACTATGTAATGATCTAATTAGAAAAAAACATGTTACGAAACTAACAAATGTGTGTGTGACTATTGAATTGGAACAATGGACTATTCACAGAGTATGACTAATCTGGTCATTGGTGATCATTACACACTTGCCTTACAAGGTAAAGCCCTTCCTATGCAAACAGGTTTATGAATAGAAGATGCATTTAATACAGTTGTAACAGAGTGGGTAAGTAGCAATCTACCAACCATGAAATTGAAGGGTAACCCAATCCACAAGAAGCATAACCACCTGTTTCTGCCTGAATTAAATTCAGACCCATGTTAGGGAGACGCAATAAAATAAAGATTTAACCATTTTAATAGTGCACACATCTGTTGTCTTACATTTTGGCTTTTCTTCTCAGAGGCAGAATTTTTTTATTTGAGTCTCTAATGTAGAAAATGTTTCTGGGATAATCAGAACCAAGTGACAATTTATATATCATACATTATATAATAGGTTAACATATTTAAACCACAGAATTAAATGAAGTACGGACAGAATAATAACAAAATCACTAATATATGGTTTAAAATAGAGATTCAACAGTTCAGTGACAGTAGCCTATGTCTATCTCTTAAAATCCAGTGACACCCCATAGACTGTAAAAATAAAAAAACAAGTCTAAATTATTATCCATAATATAATTACCGATTCCCTGTGTGAGACATAGATGCAAAACAAATAATTTAGTAATAGGCCAGTAATAGGCCATCTTTAAGAGTGAGATTAAAGGCAATCTGCAATATGTTATATATATATGTATTTGTAAATCCACAATGAAAAGTACTCTGTCTTATTATTACAGGTTTTGTATGTTCTCTCTCGCACACACCTGACAGTGCGGATATTTATATTTCAGGCAAGTCATTTAATATTGATTATAGTCCTTGCTTTGGAGGGGAAATCCTGCAGACAGGCCTACATGTGCTTATCTGAAACTAAGGTCATGTTTGTCATACATGTTGGTTCTCTGGGAAAACACATTGCCATTAATTCAGTTCAAGCTATTGTGTGGCGTTCTCACAATTTTGATATATTCTTCTAAGACGTGTCTTTCAATAAGAATGTTATATGACCATGTCGGTTTGAAAGCTTCACATGGAGGCAAAATCATTAAGTAAAAAGCCTAAACCGCACAAACTGACCACAGAGACGAGCTGTTTTCAATGATGGCTGGTCTACGCGTCAACTGGAGGCTAGTCAAGGCTGGATACTCTCACACACTGCCTGCAACGCTGCCAGGAATCTGGCTCATAATGACTTGGAGCTCGCCGAGACAACGTGACTTTTCAATTAACGACGACTCTAACTGGACCAGCTCATGTGAAACCGTGGAGGATATATAACCTGTATTTGACTGACTGGCTCGCTGTCCAATTGTCAATGGTAGTACCGATACCCTGCATCTCAGCTGTGAACTAATTTAGTTCGGTTCTCCTCATTTGTGAGGCATCCACCAAATGCCCAACGCTTGGCGGCTGGCGCATTTCAGTCAGCAACCTCTGTGCGCGAGGGTCCAGTCATTTTGCTGAAGGCTTCTCGACCATGCAGCTTGACCAGGCCTCAACAATGAATTGTAAAATTATAAATAAATATGTAGATTATAAAGCCATGCACGTGACGCTAAATGAGTCTACAATGATTTTAATGAACCAAATAATATATATTTTATATATATATATATATATATATATATATATATATATATATATATATATATATATATATATATAGGCATATAGCCTATAATGCAAAACGTTTTAGACCTTTTTAGATCATTAATGCAGGACTACATATTTGAGAAAAAGCAGGAGGGGCTTCGCCTTTTGTCTATAGGCTACAAGACCTATTGTGAATACAGTTGTAATGGGGATTGTTGGTTTACGTGTCTGTTGAAATTCAATGTAGGCTATAATGAGCTGAGAGGATATATATATGAATGTGTATTAGGCCTACGATTCATATTTTAGGCCAGAGGCGGTTAGAATAGGCCAGGGTATGGAATATCTCCATCGTCATGTAGTTAATAAAGTAAGGATATTCAAACTCGAAGCCTCAAGATTGTGTCATTGTGTCTGCTTTTGACATCAGTCTCTCCGATAAGATCGATGCAGTGTTCTTCAATTCAAACCTGCTCCAAATCCCACAAAACGTAGAAAAGACGATACATTTGTGACATATAAAAGGTTTTCATACAGATTTTGCTGTCTTCGTTATTCATTTAGAAAATTCTAGCATTTAAAATGATAGATAGGCCTATCCTAACTTGAATAAGTGACTTGCGCACTGTAGGCCTAGGCCTGCAATAACTTCGACCTATTGAAAATCCTGATAGGCTAAGCTACTTACTTTGGCTTATTACAACATTTCCAACAAATAAAAAACGATAAAAGATTTTTTAAAGATTTTGATAGTTGCGATTTATGGATCTGAAATGTTTTGACAGTAATAAAAAGCCTGCGTGATTCATAGCAGGCCATTAACAGTTGCCTGGGCATTTCAATTTTGGGATTTAGGCATACAAAATTCATAATCATCAATTTTAATGAAATATACATTGATGTCCCAATTCTGTTTTAGGCTATTCTTTATACGCACCATTGCTCATATAGGTGAGTGCTACGTGGAGATTGAGGCCCGAGTCTCTACCCAATCGACGTTTTTCCTATAGCGAATACACTGCAAAAATACATATTATTAAAACGTTACAAAATAATATTAAGACTCAAGAATTGACTGAAAGCTGTGTTGATGGTTTCCTTCGACTTAAAGTAATCCACTGAACACATTTTGAGTAGGCCTATAGGTCAAACGCAGACGGGGGTTGCGTGTCCTTAATTTCATATAGCGAAATAGTTGATATTATTGGAAAAAGAAACCAATACAACATAATAATACAAATAGTTTAAACGTACGTTTTATTGGCCTATTGTTTCCCAAATATGAACAATTATGGCGTTAGGGTAGGTCTATATATGCTGCACGAAATTGGAATAGAAAATATAGTGCACACAGGCTAACCATGTGCAGACAACACACACACTCTCTTCACACACACATTGTCTTATATTATATTTGGACTCACACATTTTTTTTATATAAAAAAACCCAGATTTGGCCTTTGATGGCTTATTTCTACGATATCTTGTATGTGGCATTCTGCAAAAATGCATGATTTGCATTGAACCACAGACACTACACTAATTCGTGTAACCTTGCTGCTAATCTAGGCCTACCTCATCTCTGCAAAATATCTCTCTCAATTCAAGACCATCTTAATATGTAAATATGAATTACAATTGATCATGTCTCCACTGACGTCACCTGTATGGCCAATTGTATTATATCAACTGAGACCCTCTGGTCACACACTGGTTGAATCAACGTTGTTTCCACGTCATTTCAATGAAATGACATTGAACGAAAGTGTAATAGACGTTGAATTGACGTCTGTGCTCAGTGGGGAGGCACACGTGAAATAGATTTTACCCAGCTAGCCCTAATAGAGAGGGGACACTGGCTTCACATGCGACCTGTATGTTGTACTAATATGTAGTAATTTGTAAAACAATGGTAATACAACTTTTAAGGTAACCATTTACGATATGAATGAATATAGTAGTGCAATAAGAAAATGAACCGTGACCTTCCGCGAGAGGCTACTACGTTTTCTGCGTGCTTCTACTGACAGGACAATTAATTTGTTAAAGCAATGGTTCTTATACTAAATCAATACTTTGTGGTTAACTTCTTTGATAATTTACACAATGTTAATACACCACTATTAGGCCAACGGTATATAGTTATGTTAAACTACAAACATATATTATTTACGGGCAGTATTAGCCTACTAGGCTCCTATATTATTCCACATTAGTTATCTCAGGAAAAAGTATGAGGACTCGTTATCTTTGAGATAGTGATGAAATGATTGCCGTTTCTGTATTCCTCTTTTCCGTGAGATATAATCCGTAGTTTTGTGATGGAAGCATAACAATATTCAACAAACCCAAAATATGAAGTAATGGTGGTTACGCACTGACCGGGGTCGATATCTAGACAATGTGCAGGGTCGTCGCCGTCTCCTAATTGTCCGTTGGTGGCGAGGCTCTCCATAGACAACTCCAGCTCCTTTTCCTCCCAGCCCCGGAGCTTTCTCTTCTTGTTTGACCCGATCAGGGCTTCCACCGAAAAGGCGTGCGCTCTCGAGCTCAGAGCAGCGGCAGATCGCCTCCTGTCACTCATTTCTCCCAAGGCAAATCCACAAGAGGGAAAACAAAAACTCCGTCCAAGCAGTGAGCACAAGGAAAATGCGCACGTCAATGTTTACAACAGTGCAAAAAGTCGACAATGACGAAAGTAATCCAAAAACTATGACTATAAATGGTGTCTCAAACCTCTAACGATATGATATGCCATCTCTACGGCGCGTTTGATTGCTCGAAAGTAATGCTATCTATCGCTTTTGTCTCTCCGTCCTGCTTTTCTGCCTCTTCCTTTTTCTCTTTTTGTCCTTCTCCCCGCTCTCTGATTGATACTCACTTCTGGATAACTTTTTTTCCGAAGCGTTAAGTGCAACCCTCTCGCTCACTGTCAAACCTCGCGCGTCCAATGAGAAGCCTAGAAAGAGAGAGAGCCAAAATGTGTCAACCAATTGCAGATGAGAGAAAGAACAACTCCTGGAAGAGGAATCTGATACTGGACCCTCGTAACTGACCATCCAACACTAAATTAACATCGTCAGGGATTTATGGGAAAAAATAGTCCTACATTTATTTGATAAATATAATTCAAAACGTATCATAGCCTACTGCACGAGTAGGGCTTTATTTGATTTCAAATTTAGCAGATTTAATTAAGTTATGTTAGAGCTTCATGAACAGCTGAAAATCAGAGCGAGCTCAAAGACCATGACAGGTGGCCTGGTCAGAAGCAAGATTATTTGTTTGAGGGGAGAATATAGAAGATAATATGTATCTTTACCAAGTTATTGAAACGTTGTATCTATAGCTGTGCACTGTGTACTAGAAGACACTGAAAACAAGGCTTTGATTAGTTTTATTTGCCTCTATTCTTTTCATACTAAAGCGCGCATGTTGCTGGTAGAGTCAGGGCGCAAGTTGGAGGCCAAATGTTTAAAACTGTTTAGCAAAGACATCTAAATAGACTATCTAATGAATAACGTTTACACACTCAAAACATAAGGAAAAGTGGTTGGCTTATCATATCTTTCCAATTGGAGAAGATTTAACAAACATAATAGAAATGTTATTCTTGAGTTATTACATGTAAAAAATTTTTTTTTTATGGTAGACCTAATCATATTTTCTATTAGACTATAGCCTAGTCATTACATTACAGGATTTTTCAGAAAACCTGAGTGTGCCACTAGAAAAAAATGAGACGGGACAAACACGTATGAAATATGTCCTATATATGGTGGGTTAATGTTGAACGAAGCAAGTAATACCTTGTTATGTGGGCCAGCTATAAAGCATTTGAGCAAAAGTTTAGTATCAGAGGTAAAACTACAGTGCACAAAACATTCCATGAATAAACGTACTTATATATCACTTTTATAATTAGGAACGTTTTTAGTTTGAGACCCCTTGACTAATCAAACGAGGTTTCCTTGGGCCAAGAAACCCCATGCATAGAAAATAAAAAGTCGCTTGGTAAACAAGCATAACATTTATTTGATTATTATAATTCATGTAGGCTATGTATTGTTGTATGTTTCTGCCTACAGATTTGAGCATCCTCTAATTAAAAGCGATGAATAACAAATTCAATTAATTATAAAATAATTTTTCTAAAACTAATATCAAAATGTTAACAATAGTGTTGGAGTTGCGGTAAAATTATAATTTCATAGACCTACAAAATGACAACAATTAGTTTGAATATTAGTCTATAATTTGATGATGAAATGATCCAATAGTCTAAATGCTCCTTGCGTTCCTTGGGTTCTGGGTAAATGAACTGCCCATCAATCAGCAGCTGAGAATTACTCGTTAATAATACATTCATTCAGAGTAAATAATAACTAAAGGACAACAAGGTTGAAACATGTTCATTCATCGTGAAATTCTTTACAAAATATAGGAAAAGTAAACGAAGATCACTTTAATTCAAGATGTGATGGCTGAAGGCCTATCAATGTGGAACATTTTGAAAATATTTAAACACAAATGTGAAAAAAACACCACAAAAACAGTCAATTGTTGTGTTCCTTTCTCGTAGAAAGATGGTCGTATCACATAGGTTACAGTCCTATTGGGCAACATGTTAAATTAAAATACTTGTCAACCATAATGTCAACCATAATTAAAAACGTAAAACGGGAAAGAGGTTGAGGTTGGGTGAATAAAAGCTAATATTTGCAAGGAATGGTTTTGTTATCGAGTTTATTAACGAACCGATGGCCGATATAACTGAGTATTGTGATGAATATGGTTAACCATGTAACAATATTATAATGATACTTCAAACAAATTTTGATATAGGGTTATGAACAATATTATGCAATGTGCAAACCTTAATACTTAAAATGCCTGGATTTTTAGAGTACCCCCTGCCGTGGCCACATTGCCCTAAAATGGCGCAAGGCAAAAATTGTGCATAATGTCCAATATTCCAGGACAAATAGTGTGAATCCTAAAAGCATAACATAAAACCAATTTATGTTACTGGAAAATGTAAAATATCGTCACTAATTTACCCAATTAGGGTTGTCCATTTCAGATGATCATCATGAGGGTTATTCATAACAGCCCTATTAGCTAATCTGTCAAATAAGATAGGTTACTTCTTAGTTTCCACTATCTAGCCGGATATCATTATGTTGATTATGAAAGGGTTAAAGACTTCAACACCCACCGTTCACATTCAATTAGTGCAATAAGTTGTTTGACCCCGTGACCCCGGGGAAATAAACCATGCAACGGAGGAAACAAGTCGGGGTGCAGTAGGCTAAACCATCCAAAATGACAACACATCGGCTGTTATAACACTTCCAAATAAACGGACAGTTCAGGCTACAGGCGACCCGGTCCTCTCTACATCAACTGACAGCTCAGGGCCTCGTTTCCCAGAGCCTTAGTAGTGTTAAGATAATCGTTAAAACCTTCTTATGATGCATCTTTATAGTAGCGGAGGTGTTTCCCAGAGCCTTCGTTTGTAACATGGCTTCTAAAAACATTCACCCGTCTACGAATAATCCAGACCACGTGTAGAGCAGCCAAAGAGCATCAGATTATGGTGTGCCCTTCTGCATCACTTTATTCACAGAAGAATGAAGCCGTTTAGGCTGTGACTGTGACCGCCGATAACTTCAGAACGAAGTTGACTACAAATACAAATACAAAGTAGGCCTATTTGCAATTGTTACAAACAAGTGAAGGATAAAATTATGCTTCAAATGAAAACAGAGATGACTGCATTGATAGATACATAGAATACATGGGCCTATACAGGCCATTTCAAACATATTTAAATACAGTTCATGTTCAATTAATTGAGTTGTAATTTGCTACTAGGCTACGGTCTGTCATTTTTGCCTCAATGTTGGGTAAATCAAATTTAAGCATAATAATCCGCCTCAATAGCCTATCTAGGAGCTGATATGTCGTCAGTATTGTGTAACAATTATAATGTAAAGGTAAGATTTAAATGGAGAAAGCTGATCAGAGAGCAGCGCTGGTTTTCTTTCGATCCTATCAATATGGACAGTCTAACAACGCACTTAGCAAACGTTCTCTCTCGATGTGCTTGTTTGGGAAACACATAACTTGGCTCATAAATAATGATGTATCTGTTACGATCATCAGGTTAAGTTACGTCACAACTGGGAAACGAGGCCCAGGACCCGGTTTTCGATAGCGATGGAATTTAGGCTTAGGAATGTTTTAATGATACATCTTTCATGGACACTTACTGACAGTTGTAGCTTCTTCGCGTGATGTATGGTTGTCTCTACCTTCTTGCCCCTTGTTCTGTTGTCTGTGCCCAATAATGTTGTACCATGTTTTGTTGCTGCTACCATGTTGTGCTGCTGCCATGTTGTGTTTCTACCATGTTGTGTTTCTACCATGTTGTGTTTTCATGTGTTGCTGCCATGCTATATTGTCGTCTTTAGGTCTCTCTTTATGTAGTGTTGTGGTGTCTCTCTTGTCGTTATGTGTGTTTTGTCCTATATTTATTTATGTTTAATCTTTTTTATTATCCCAGCCCTGTCCCCGCAGGAGGCTTTTTGCATTGTAAATAAGAATTTGTTCTTATCTGACTTGCCTAGTTAAATAACGGTTAAATACCATTTTAAAAAACAGCCGAAGATGTAACTTGCGTTTCCCAAAACACCACACAGAGAACGGTCGCTAAGGAAAGAAAGCGAGCTCTGCTCTCAGATCAGCTTTTTCCATTCAAATCTTACCTTAACATTATAATTATTTTACAATACTGAGGACGGATCACCCACTGGGCAAAAACTGGTTGAATGATGTCATTTCAACCCAAAAAATCAATATGATGACTTTGAAACTACATAGAAAACTAATTGGATTTGCAAAAACTCATCCAGCAACAAGCTCTCACAGTCAATGCAGAATTATACATTCATCCACATTCTCTAAACGTCAAATTTCGAAGTTGCTCCAAATGTCAATTGTCGTAGTTTTTGTGGCTCCTGCTGCTTTGTATCTTCCATTTCTCCAAATGTAAAATATTTAAGTATAGGGTTAAGTTCAGGCACTCATTCCGAATGGTTAAGGTAAGAGTTAAAGTTTGGGATAGGGTTAAAACCCAAAAAGTAAAACCAGTTATCCGGAGTCACGGGTTTACGCCCATCCACAATCCGATCCACAACATCCTAGCAAAACCCAAGCCTACTTGATGGTAATAGCGCTCACTTTTGCCCCTAGTGGCCGGTTTTGAAGGCATTTTCCGATGTCCTCCGGACATAGATAGAAGTCCAACTACGACGTCAATCTTCAAGGATCTCCCTGCAAGTAAGAGAATTTCGTATTTTACCCCCAAACGTTTAACCTAAGTCCAATGACATAGTACATTTTTTGTTGATTTCACGTTAGTTGACAACTCAACCAAAGGTAAATCCAAACCAGACATTGAACTGACGTCTGTGCCCAGTGGGCCGCTCGTATTACCACTAAATATTGAGGTGCTTATTCTAATGCTTACCCAATAACAATTCACTAAATCACAGATGTGGCACATCATTGCGCATATGCTAGGCTACACATCATGAAATGTATTGAGACAAATTACAGAAATCAGTTGATTGAACACAAAATGTATTACAACATGATTGAAATATGCATAGCAGACTGTTTATATATTAATACAGTCATCTCTGCTCATTTGAATCTTATTTTCGCACATTGCTTGTTCGTATCAATTGCAATGACATTGGCAACTTTGTATTTGTAGTGAACTTTGTTCTGAAGTTATCAGCAGTAACACAGAGACGGATAAACCATGTGATTCTATTTTTAGCAGAGATGTTTGTGTATAAATTGATGCAGCAGTGAAGAAAGAAAACCTATAAGGAAGCACTTAGTTCTAGCTGTTCTATGACTGCTCTGAGGCAGGCGTTAGATTGAGTGTTTTCAAGTGCAACATTAATAAGGATGGTTTTGCGAAACAGCTCAGAGATTTAAGATGATCCTATGAAGGTTCTGGTGGTGACCCATAATTCAGCTCTGCTCCACCTATTTTGAGCCCCACATTTTTAGAACACATTTTTTGGGGGCTTGCCTGTTTTGCATGTTATTTTGGCATGAATACGTGTCACATATCAGTTTGAAAATAATGTAAAAACATATATAATTGAGTTAATAAAGCCGCATACAAACATGGTCTATTTTTTGTTTTTCTTGATTAAGGTGGCACAAATGCAGGGGTTTCAGCCTAGCTCAGTGCTTTCTGTGGTGGTGGGGCAAGCCAGCAGAAAATAAGGAGCGTTGCGCCGTGATTGGCTCAGTGTTCTGTCACTCATGGGGACACGACGTCACCTCTTAGTCTAAGGGGACACCTAGAAAATTCTAGCCCCTTGGGTGCTGCCATAGATTTACATTAGAAGTGCCCATCCAAGAACACTCAAGGTCATTGGCCACAGATAAAATGGCCTCGTTATATGTACAGTAGCTTTGATTGGACTGATCATAAAATCATACTTTCAAAATCTTAGCTTGCAGTCAGAATCAAGTCGACAATTTATTGGAAAATCCTTTTTAATCCTTGTCATATGAAGAGAAATTATAGATAAAACATATCGGTGCTCATCAACCATAGGACATAAACATTAAACAACAAGTTGGAAATAGCAAATTCAACAATGAGTGGTTTGGAAGGAATCAGTGACAGTGGCTGTGTGGTCCCAAATCTAGGATTAAGGGGCTCTTTTCCAAGTTTAAAATGATAAACATTCAACATTGGCCATGCTGTCAATGAAGCATGATTTGTGCCGCAATCAAAACAACTTAACTCAGAACTGCGAAAACTTGACTTAAGTGAGTTCAAGACAACTGAGAAGTCGGGAATAAACAAGTTCCGATTGGGAAAATATGTTTTGAACAGTCATCTAATTCGGAATAGTAAATCCGGCCTCTTTCTAGAGCTACGAACTGAAGATCAATGCCATCATCATGATTCAACCTTGTTTTTTCCCCCAGAGATCCCAGTTGTTTTGAAAGCCCCATAAATCCAGAGAATGCCAGACTTTGAAGACAAAATTTGCCCACGAAGGACAGCCGCACCATCTTCCTTTCAAGTGAGCACAGCACAAGGTGAGTCCAAACATGTATTGTATGCTGCTGCATAAAGGATGTAATATGCCAGGGAGATAGTATTACTTTCTTAGCTATAGTATACATAAGGGTATGTTGTGTAGTAAGATGTTAGTAGCCCATGTGCCTCACCCTAATAATTTGGTCTATTTACCCCTCTTAATTTCGCCTACTGTTCTGACTTGGTTGTGCACACTTAGCCTATAACCAGTTTTAGAGAAATGTAATCATTGAATATTGTAAGAGCTTTCATTGTGTGCTTCTATGCCCCCTTAATTTATACTACGGTTCTGACTTGGTGTACAGGGAGAAAACTGTAAGAACCATGTTCTGAATTCTGTCGCTGTACATTTCAGAAGTGCTAAACAAATAGTTATATTGACTACATCCATCGTAGCTTGCTCATTAATCTCTTAATCGAAATGGATTGCCTCTTATCCGCTTGTCGTCCCCTTACGCCATAGTTTGTTCATCTCAATTGTCATTAGAAACCACATTTGTTTAAGCAAGTCAGCCATATCAGCTATGTTTTTTAAAAAGGCAGTAAATGAGGCTGAATGAACTGTTTCGCTGCCAGACAAGGTTCCGCTGATGGGAAGATGTTCGGACTGCTGTTGGGACAGCTTTATGTAGGCCCTAACAGTTTGTGGGCACAGTTTGTCACCGTTATAGTTTATTTAATGTATTGTTTAGTGTTGTGCTGTGGCTTTGCTGGCATGCATCCCACTTAATTATTTTTTTGCCCCACCAAGATTTATATGCTAAAATCCCCACTTGAAGGTTCTAACGATGAAATTAGCCTTAAAGACCGACTGCCTTTAAAAAGCAACGAATGCCTTTGAAACCGGCCTGTGGCATCGATTTGAGTCAGAAACAGTTATTCTACTGTCAAAATTGACTACAAAGTGTAAATAGGATAATTTGTCATGAAGTCAGTCTCATTTAAAACTGAGTTTGGAACGTCCATGCATCACAACGGATAAATTAAGGTTGAGTTTTGATTTGACGATGTCCATTTACCCACTAACATGGGGTGAACAGCTGCAGTGATGCGCTCTATCCAAGAGCATAGACAGTGAGACAGTCCTGCCCAGCAGCTCTGACGTTGTTTACATAAGACAAGACATTGAGCATTTTTGAACTTGAGAAATACTGCACCAAACACCTTAGTTGGATGTACAGTTGTGAAACTAAAACATCCTTGGCAAAAACATAAACATTTCAGATTTCTTGAGTTCTTAGATTCATTCTGGTTATTTTGAGGAAGTAAAATCCATGTCTACAGTGTTTCATGGGGGACAAACATCATTAACCAAACGTGAAATCGGTCAGGAAACAGCTCCAAGACTGAAATCTCATTTTTCTAAAGAGCAACAGAAAAACACAAGTGTCAATCATGGTGTTCAGTGGCTCTTTAAGACGCTTTTGGGAAAGCGGGTCCAGGTCTTTCTATACACTGAATGCAAAGTTCTGAATTGAAGGGACCAAATCCTGATATTTCTGTGAAAATCATGCACTGATTGATACTAGTGAAATCTATTTTGTGGATTCAGCAAATAGTCTGGGTAGCTATTTGATTAGCTGTTCAGGAGTCTTACGGCTTGGGGGTAGAAGCTGTTGAGAACCCTTTTGGACCTAGACTTGGCACTCTGGTACCGCTTGCAATGCGGTAGCAGAGAGAACAGTCTATGACTAGGGTGGCTGGAATCTGACAATTTTCAGGGCCTTCCTCTGACACTGCCTGGCATAGAGGTCCTGGATGGCAGGAAGCTTGGCCCCAGTGATGTACTGGGCCGTACACACTACCCCCTGTAGTGCCTTGCGGTCGGAGGCCAAGCAGTTGCCATACAGAAGCTCTCAACCTGCTCCACTACAGCCCTGTCGTTGAGATTGGGGGCGTGCTCGGTCCTCCTTTTCCTGTAGTCCACAAACATCTCTTTTGTCTTGATCACGTTGAGGGAGAGGTTGTTGTCCTGGCACCACCCGGCCATGTCTCTGACCTACTCCCTATAGGCTGTCTCATCGTTGTCTGTGATCAGGTCTACCACTGTTGTGTCATCGGCAAACTTAATGATGGTGTTGGAGTCGTGCCTGGCTATGCAGTCATGAGTGAACAGGGAGTACAGGAGGGGACTGAGCACACACCCCTGAGGGGCCCCTGTGTTGAGGATCAGTGTGGCAGATGTGTTGTTACCTACCCTTACCAACTGGAGGCGGCCTGTCAGGAAGTCCAGGATCCAGTTGCAGAGGGAGGTGTTTAGTCCCAGGGTCCTTAGCTTAGTGATGAGCTTTGAGGCCACTATGGTGTTGAACGCTGAGCTGTAGTCAATGAATAACATTCTCACATAGGTGTTCCTTTTGTCCAGGTGTGAAAGGGCAGCATGGAGTGCACTAGAGATGGCATCATCTGTGGATCTGTTGGGGCGGTATGCAAATTGGAGTCGGTCTAGGGTTTCTGGGATAATGGTGTTGATTTAAGCTATGACCAGCCTTTCAAAGCACTTCATGGCTACAGATGTGAGTGCTACAGGTCGGTAGTCATTTGGGCAGGTTCCCTTAGTGTTCTTGGGCACAGGGACTATGGTGGTTTGCTTGAAACTTGTTGGTATTACAGACTCAGACAGGGAGAGGTTGAAAATGTCAGTGAAGATACTTGCCAGTTGGTCAGCGCATGCTCGGAGTACACGTCCTGGTAATCCGTCTGGCCCTGCGGCCTTGTGAATGTTGACCTGTTTAAAAGGTCTTACTCACATCGACTACGGTGATAACACAGTCGTCTGGAACAGCTGATGCTCTCATGCATGCTTCAGTGTTACTTGCCTCGAAGCGAGCATTGAAGTAATTTAGCTTGTCTGGTAGGCTCGTGTCACTGGGCAGCTCGCGGCTGTGCTTCCCTTTTTAGTCTGTAATAGTTTGCAAGCCCTGCCACATCCGATGAGCATCGGAGCCGGTGTAGTACGATTCAATCTTAGTCTTGTACTGACGCTTTGCCTGTTTGATGATTCGTCGGAGGGCATAGTGGGATTTCTTTTAAGCTTCCAGGTTTGAGTCCTGCTCCTTGAAAGCAGCAGTTCTACCCTTTAGCTCAGTGCGGATGTTGCCTGTAATCCATGGCTTCTGGTTGGGGTATGTACGTAAGGTCACTGAGGGACGTCGTCATCGATGTACTTATTGATGAAGCTAGTGACTGATGTGGTGTACTCCTCAATGCCATCGGAAGAATCCTGGAACATATTCCAGTCTGTGCTAGCAAAACAGTCCTGTAGCTTAGCATCTGCTTCATCTGACCACTTTCTTATAGACCGAGTCGCTGGTGCTTCCTGCTTTAGTTTTTGTTTGTAAGCAGGAATCAGGAGGATGTAATTATGGTCAGATTTGCCAAATGGAGGGCGAGGGAGAGCTTTGTACACGTCTCTGTGTGTGGAGTAAAGGTGGTCTAGAGTTTTTTTTCACTCTAGTTGCACATTTAAGATGCTGGTAGAAATGAGGTAAAACTGATGAGTTTTCCTGCATTAAAGTTCCCGGCCACTAGGAGCGCCACCTCTGGGTGTGCGTTTTCCTGTTCAGTTATGGCAGTATACAGCTCATTGAGTGTGGCCTTAGTGCCAGCATCGATTTGTGGTTGTCTGTCGACAGCTACAAAAAATACAGATGAAAACTCTCTTGGTTAATAGTGTGGTCTACAGCTTATCATGAGATACTGTACCTCAGGTGAGCAAAACCTTGAGACTTCCTAAGAGTTCGAGCACCAGCTCTTGTTTACAACATACAGTTGAAGTCGGAAGTTTACATACACTTAGGTTGGAGTCATTAAAACTCGTTTTCAACCACTCCACAAATTTCTTGTTAACAAACTATAGTTTTGGCAAGTCGGATAGGACATCCACTTTGTGCATGACACAAGTCATTTTTCCAACTATTTTTTACAGATTATTTCACTTATAATTCACTGTATAATAATTCCAGTGGGTCAGAAGTTTACATACACTAAGCTGACTGTGCCTTTAAACAGCTTGGAAAATTCCAGAAAATGACGTCATGGCTTTAGAAGCGTCTGATAGGCTAATTTACATCATTTGAGTCAATTGGAGGTGTACCTGTGGATGTATTTAAAGGCCTACCTTCAAACTCAGTGCCTCTTTGCTTGACATCATGGGAAAATCAAAAGAAATCAGCCAAGACAGAAAAATAATTGGAGACCTCCCCAAGCCTGGTTCATCCTTGGGAGCAATTTCCAAACGCCTGAAGGTACCATGTTCATCGGTACAAACAACAGTACGCAAGTATAAACACCATGGGACCACGCAGCCATCATACCACTCAGGAAGGAGTGTTTGTCTCAGAGATGAACGTACTTTGGTGCGAAAAGTACAAATCAATCCCAGAACAACAGCAAAGGACCTTGTGAAGATGCTGGAGGAAACAGGTACAAAAGTATCTATATCCACAGTAAAAGGAGTCCTATATCGACATAACCTGAAAGGCCACTCAGCAAGGAAGAAGCCACTGCTCCAAAACCGCCATAAAAAAAGCCAGACTATGGTTTGCAACTGCCCATGGGGACAAAGATCGTACTTTTTGGAGAAATGTCCTCTAATCTTATGAAACAAAATATAACTGTTTGGCCATAATGACCATCGTTATGTTTGGAGGAAAAAGGGGGAGGCTTGCAAGCCGAAGAACACCATCCCAACCGTGAAGCACGCGGGTGGCAGCATCATGTTGTGGGAGTGCTTTGCTGCAGGAGGGACTGGTGCACTTCACAAAATAGATGGCATCATGAGGAAGGAAAATTATGTGGATATATTGAAGCAACATCTCAAGACATCAGTCAGGAAGTTAAAGCTTGGTCGCAAATGGGTCTTCCAAATGGACAATGACCCCAAGCATACTTCCAAAGTCGTGGCAAAATGGCTTAAGGACAACAAAGTCAAGGTATTGGAGTGGCCATCACAAAGCCCTGACCTCAATCCTATAGAAAATTTGTGGGCAGAACTGAAAAAGTGTGTGCGAGCAAGGAGGCCTACAAACCTGACTCAGTTACACCAGCTCTGTCAGGAGGAATGGGTCAAAATTCACCCAACTTATTGTGGGAAGCTTGTGGAAGGCTACTCGAAGCGTTTGACCCAAGTTAAACAATTTAAAGGCAATGCTACCAAATACTAATTGAATATGTAAACTTCTGACCCACTGGGAATGTGATGAAAGAAATAAAAGCTGAAATAAATCACTCTCCACTATTATTCTGACATTTCACATTCTTAAAATAAAGTGGTGATCCTATTTGACCTAAGACAGGGAATTTTACTAGGATTAAATGTCAGGAATTGTGAAAAACTGAGTTTAAATGTATTTGGCTAAGGTGTATGTAAACTTCCGACTTCAACTATACCTTCTGTTGCTACTGTTCCAATCACATTTGTGATGGTATGCTGCAGGGACCAGTCAACAATGATCACAAATATGTGATCGTACACACCAAAGGGTTAAACAGGTTAATGTAAAATAATGAATTATGTTGGCTTACACTTATGGCACTTCCAATCCCGTTTCATGATGATTATTACGGTCGTGTCAATCATGTTATATACTTAGGCATATGCGAGCATTGTAGTCCTACCACCTCTGCCCAGAGGCCTACTAGGCTTTCATGGCAAGGCTGTTAGAGTTCACTTTGCCAAGTATGAGCCTTGGTTAGAGTCCCTGTTGCAGCTTTCACTTTCTTATGCTACACTGGTGCCAGCTCATCTCTAACTATGTGATCTAGTGGTGGTAAGCGTTCTGTTTTTCAACATTGTGTTGGGTGTAATTACATTGGTGCTTATCCATTGTTCACTAGATAAATCAATGGGCATGATGGATAGAAGTAGTCACAGCAGTTGTGATCAAGCCTTACATCAAAGTTGCCTGAAGCTGAATGGAAAGTGCTATGCCCTGACCAGTTATTCAGAAGAAAATCCTCTGTGACTGTCTAATTTACATACAGTGCGTTCGGGAAGTATTCAGACCCTTTGATATTTCCACATTGTTACAGCCTTATTCTAAAATGGATTAAGTAAATGTTTTCCTCAATCAATCTACACACAATACCCTGTAATGACAAAACATTTTCGATAATGTAAGTAAATCTATAAAAAAAATAATAACTATTCAGACCTTTTGCTATGAGACTCTAAATTGAACTCAGGTGCATCCTGTTTGCATTGATCATCCTTGAGATGTTTCTATAACTTGATTGGAGTCCACCTGTGGTAAATTCAGTTGATTGGACATGATTTGGAAAGGCACACACTGGTCTACATGAGGTCCCACTGTTGACGGTGCATGTCAGAGCAAAAACCAAGCAATAAGGTCGAAGGAATTGCCTGTAGAGCTCCGAGACAGAATTTTCTCGAGGCACAGATCTGGGGAAGGGTACCAAAAAATGTCTTTGGTTTTTAAGGTCCCCAAGAACACAGTGGCCCCCATTATTCTTAAATGGAAGATGTTGGAACCACAAAGTCTATTCCTAGAGCTGGCCGCCCTGCCAAACTGAGCAATCGGGGGAGAGGGGCCTTGGTCAGGGAGGTGACCAAGAACCTGATGGCCACTCTGACAGTGCTCCAGAGTTCCTCTGTGGAGATGGGAGAACTTTCCAGAAGGACAACTATTTGGGGAGAAAAAAAAAAAAAAAAAAGTCTGCTGGAATACTTTGTACATATGAGTGTGAAATTGGGTTTGGTATTTAATACAGTGAGCTGCTGCAGTTATGGAAAATGGGAAAAGAGCAGGATAGCATACAAATACTCACTCAGAAATGTAGCCGAAGGATGAAAAATGAATAGTCCAACAGAAATTGGGACTTAGTTTACCATGGGAATTATAGGGAATGTGGAAATAATGACAGTGTATTTTGTTTCTGAATGTGATTTATTGCTCTGAAAAAAGACAATTGCCACCCCCATGCACCCTGACTTCTCTGCTCACAGCATACTGCCAGGACTATCAATAGCCTAACCAAACTTTGGCTAATGCATTTCTGAGATTAATTCATTACATACTAAGAAATAAAAAATGATTAGTTAAGGGGTACAATGTTATTTCAAACTTATGAGTAGCCTAAATCAATTAGCCAACTATTATAGTACAAAAGCCAAACAATTTAAAATAAAACATGAATACAAAACCTCAATGTTTGTTTTTAGTGTCAAATAAAATGAATACTAAATACTTGAACCTGCATTTGCCTCCGTTACTGTTTTCTATTTTAATGAAATACATCTAACACATAAAGTAGCCTATCTGAGTCCGGCTACGTGTGTTGCAAATTAAAGTGCCTTTCCGTCCCTTCAGAGTATTTCAGCGGCTCTGGAGGTTCAGGCTATTTTCCTACGAGTTTTTAGCCTATACCATTAAGATACAATACAGCTTTTCCTATGGACAAATTGGGCATACACTCCATTTAACACAACTATCGGATAGGCCTACAAACCAGGACATATTCCGGCCACAGATGACGTCTGGATCGAATATAAATCCGAGAGGAGATTCAGCCGAGGTAGACTAAAAATACAAAATCAAGTTGACCACCTCCGTAAAAACATTAAAATAAAAATGGGTTTATTTGAATTTCTACTCATGCTAGATTACATTTACATTAAAATGATCTTGTAAAATATATTATACATTTTATACTGAAAGATCCTTGAATATATAAATATATTGCATGTATTAAATTGAATTTGGTAGCCTACTCCTTAGTCATTGTAGGCTATTATTGGCTAGTATGAATAGGCTATATTTTCTGCCATATTTTTCTGAGTCCAGCTCCCACAGAGGGATCTGTTTCATCACCAGGACTGTGGGAGAAAATATCAGGATAAACCACAGAGGGTAAAAATATTATCCTAAGCAGTCCGGATCGCAGGTTAGTCTATCCAAGTATCACAGTGAGGCTGAGCTCTTCTCCATGTTCCATCTCCATCTGTAGACCAGAGCCCACAACTGAACAGGCAGAATGCCTACGATTGACAGGGCATTAGCCTACTCACTACCCACAGACTGTCATGAAGGGAAGGTGTGTGTGTTGTGTGTGATAGAGCTTGAGAAACCCAGAGTATACTGTACATATTTATTCTTTAAATAATAAAAAAAAGCATTATCAGCAATATGAAACAAGGTACAGAGCCTCATAAATGACAACACATAGTCAAGCACCATAGCCAATCTTCCAGTCCCCCCCCCCCCACACCACACACACGTTGTCCCTCTGTCCCAACCCGCCTTTCTGGATTGGGATTATTCAGAAGTAAATTAAATTCATTAATTGACAAACCATAGAACAGGCAATTTGACCCTCCTTTTCCCCTCAGCAGAAGCCTACTCTGTGGCGGACCTCCTTGAGTACAGGTGCAGCCAGCTCCCTGGCCCTCTGGGCTCCGTGGGCCAGCAGCCTCTCCAGGTGGCCCCTGTCCCCCCTCAGCCTCTCAATCTCCTCCCTGATTGGTGTGAGCCGCTGCACCACGGCGTCCGCTACCAGCTGTTTGTACTTTCCCGTGTCCAGCCCCTTGGCCCACCCTACCGCCTCCTCTACTGTGCACCCCGCCACTGCCGCATGAATCAGCAACAGGTTGGACACGCCCGGACGAACCTCAGGGTCAAAGGTCACCTCAGAGGTGAAGTCTGTGACAGAGCGGCGGATCTTGAGGACGATGTCGTCGGGAGAGTCGGTGAGGTTGACAGTGGCCATCTTCTGGGGGTCTGATTTGGACATCTTGGAGGAGGGGTCACGGAGGGATTTCACCTTCCGCGTGGAGCCTGATTGGAATGAAAGAGAATAGGTCTGTTAAGGCTGGGTTGTGTTAGGCAGCGATATGGCTATAGCCTCTTATTAAGGTAGATGTATGCATGATATCCTTGCTTCAAATGAATCTCTTTTGAATCATGTCACCATAAGAACCAGGTCCTGGCAGTATGCTGTGAGCAGAGAAGTCAGGGTGCATGGGGGGTGTGAGGGTCCATATCCTGATAAATCACCCTGAAACTAAGAGCTTAAGAGGACATCTCTGATTTGGTTTCAAAGACGAGGCTGATGATTGACAGGTGTCAAACTGCTGACAACCCCTGTAATACACACACACACACACATCATCTCAACACACACACAGCATCAACACACACACCAAGTCATCTTGAGGACATAGCAGCACCCCCACCCCCAAAAAAATAAATCTATTATCACTCTAGTTCTCAGATATAAGATGACTGGAACAGTCCTTTAATAAAAGCTCCATTACACGCATGGTTTGTTACATCTTGTGCTTTTACGATGGCCATAATGATGGAGAACATGCTGGCCATGTGTCTTTCTGTCAGTCTCCATCAGTAGAACATGCTGGCCATGTGTCTTTCTGTCAGTCTCCATCAGTAGAACATGCTGGCCATGTGTCTTTCTGTCAGAGTCTCCATCAGTAGAACATGCTGGCCATGTGTCTTTCTGTCAGAGTCTCCATCAGTAGAACATGCTGGCCATGTGTCTTTCTGTCAGAGTCTCCATCAGTAGAACATGCTGGCCATGTGTCTTTCTGTCAGAGTCTCCATCAGTAGAACATGCTGGCCATGTGTCTTTCTGTCAGAGTCTCCATCAGTAGAACATGCTGGCCATGTGTCTTTCTGTCAGAGTCTCCATCAGTAGAACATGCTGGCCATGTGTCTTTCTGTCAGAGTCTCCATCAGTAGAACATGCTGGCCATGTGTCTTTCTGTCAGAGTCTCCATCAGTAGAACATGCTGGCCATGTGTCTTTCTGTCAGTCTTTCTGTGTGTGCACATATTTGCATCTGGACGTGTATGAGAGAGAGAAACAGAGAGAGAAACAGAGAGAAACGTTGAGAGTACTCTGCCTGCAAATATAACCAATGATCATACAGTGTGCTGACTTACTGAGCAGAGCACGTGGCTCAGGGAAGAAGTCTCCGTAGGTGTTGTTGAAGATGCGGGCCAGGTCCTGAGCCAGCTCCAGATGTTGGACCTGATCTTCTCCTACTGGGACGTGAGTGGACCTGTCAGAACATATAGGAGAAAACCCAAACTTACTAAACGTTGTCTTAAATATTTTATTCATTTGAGGCAGCAGCAACACAGACACAATGTGGTACTGTAGAGACTGATCGCACTTGTAGAGGAGAATATCTGCAGCCTGCAGGACGGGGTACGTGAACAGCCCCACACTCCCCTCATTCTTCTGTTTACTCTTCATCTGGAGAGAGAAGAGAGGGAGAGAGAGAGAGAACAAGAAAAGGAAAACGTGTTGTGTTATTTTTAAGAAGGCATTTTCTCTTTACGAGTGAAGAGTGCTCCCACAAACCCAACATGGCTGAATTCAAGGGACATTTTCTGCCACGTTTGACATTAACTCATCGGTTGAGTAAACAAAAAGGTGTTTTCTGAGTAGAACCAGAACACTGCTGGCCGTCCCTTCCTTCCCTCTGGCATCCTAGTAAAACTGCATGTGGCCAGGGAAATCACTGTCATTATGAGAACGTTAAAACAGATCTGGCAGGTGAGGTATGAGAAACAAACAGGACTAAAACAAAAGTCAGGATGCTGAAAATGAGAAAAGAAAATGGATTAAGACGGAAGAAAATCATTGACCTTTCCACCATTTGTAACTTGACTAAATAATTGTACTTATCAGCATAATTCTCCCATTTACTGAGCGCAGCACAATTCTCCCATTGAAATCAATGCATCATTTACACAAAAACTCATGATTTGGGGTAAACTCATTCAGTGGTTCTACCACTATTTCAAATCCCACAGCATTCCCAAGCCGTTCTGTACCTTCCACTGAGGCAGGTGTCTGAGTCGGGGCATACTGGTAAGACAGCCTAGGATCCAGGACAGTTCAGCGTGTTCAGAGACCTGTGGAAGAGAGGGAGAGACATCACAACCAGTCAGTCAACATAATTGAAGTCCAAATATTGTTTGTCTGTAGTCCTTTCCAATCGTACCCGTATACGGGTTGAAAAATGACAGATTTGGACATAGATAAGCACCGGAAATGGAACGCAGTGGCTGTACAGTAACACGCTATACATGACGTCAGAGCCCAGTGGCTGTACAGTAACACGCTATACATGACGTCAGAGCCCAGTGGCTGTACAGTAACACGCTATACATGACGTCAGAGCCCAGTGGCTGTACAGTAACACGCTATACATGACGTCAGAGCCCAGTGGCTGTACAGTAACACGCTATACATGACGTCAGAGCCCAGTGGCTGTACAGTAACACGCTATACATGACGTCAGAGCCCAGTGGCTGTACAGTAACACGCTATACATGACGTCAGAGCCCAGTGGCTGTACAGTAACACGCTATACATGACGTCAGAGCCCAGTGGCTGTACAGTAACACGCTATACATGACGTCAGAGCCCAGTGGCTGTACAGTAACACGCTATACATGACGTCAGAGCCCAGTGGCTGTACAGTAACACGCTATACATGACGTCAGAGCCCAGTGGCTGTACAGTAACACGCTATACATGACGTCAGAGCCCAGTGGCTGTACAGTAACACGCTATACATGACGTCAGAGCCCAGGGGCTGTACAGTAACACGCTATACATGACGTCAGAGCCCAGTGGCTGTACAGTAACACGCTATACATGACGTCAGAGCCCAGTGGCTGTACAGTAACACGCTATACATGACGTCAGAGCCCAGTGGCTGTACAGTAACACGCTATACATGACGTCAGAGCCCAGTGGCTGTACAGTAACACGCTATACATGACGTCAGAGCCCAGTGGCTGTACAGTAACACGCTATACATGACGTCAGAGCCCAGTGGCTGTACAGTAACACGCTATACATGACGTCAGAGCCCAGTGGCTGTACAGTAACACGCTATACATGACGTCAGAGCCCAGTGGCTGTACAGTAACACGCTATACATGACGTCAGAGCCCAGTGGCTGTACAGTAACACGCTATACATGACGTCAGAGCCCAGTGGCTGTACAGTAACACGCTATACATGACGTCAGAGCCCAGTGGCTGTACAGTAACACGCTATACATGACGTCAGAGCCCAGTGGCTGTACAGTAACACGCTATACATGACGTCAGAGCCCAGTGGCTGTACAGTAACACGCTATACATGACGTCAGAGCCCAGTGGCTGTACAGTAACACGCTATACATGACGTCAGAGCCCAGTGGCTGTACAGTAACACGCTATACATGACGTCAGAGCCCAGTGGCTGTACAGTAACACGTTATACATGACATCAGAGCCCAGTGGCTGTACAGTAACATGTTATACATGACATCAGAGCCCAGTGGCTGTACAGTAACATGTTATACATGACATCAGAGCCCAGTGGCTGTACAGTAACATGTTATACATGACATCAGAGCCCAGTGGCTGTACAGTAACACGTTATACATGACATCAGAGCCCAGTGGCTGTACAGTAACATGTTATACATGACATCAGAGCCCAGTGGCTGTACAGTAACATGTTATACATGACGTCAGAGCTCAGGCTCTGCGCTTCACAGCTCCGTATAGGTTTTGACTGACAGCCGTTCTGAACTTGAGTACCGCACACATCAAGAAGTTGCCCCCATCCTCCAGCTAATTTGGCAACATTGTCTTAAGTCTGGGTGAAGGAAATGCTGTAAATTACAAGGGCTCTATGTATTTTGAAAGATAAGTTGAGGATTATAATAAATACCGCTTTGATGTCATACAAGCCAAACACCCGCGAGTCCAAATGTGCACTATCATAAAACGCATGTAATATACAGTGTCACCATTAATGATCACTATGTTTGATGTACAGTTACAAGATGACATGCTGTTATACCCTGGGTTGTCCTGAACAGAATGAGCTTGTTTAATAAGAACATTTGCCATGGATCACACTTATGAATGGACTCATGACTCCATTCTATTACCATCTGCTTCTCTGAATTGCCTTGCGAAAGCCTGACACTAAGATCGTATTTTAGAACTTAGCTAGTCATGTTGGCAATAGAACAAGCTTTGAAATGATGCCCACCTGACCCAGATTGCGTTATATAACAGATCGTTTTTGGGTTGCACAAACCGCAATTGTGTAAAGACGGGGATGCGGAGCTGTGTTCAGTTAGGAGAGCTCCAAAAAAGTATCTTATAGTTGAAGACTTCTTCGAGTCATAAAAGCTCATTGAAATTACATAGAAACGAACTGTACACACTTTAGAGGTGTGTGTGGCCACTTGGAAAACACCAGTTGGACCTCTCTTTCAAACCCATATTTTTTTTGTCTTATATTGCACCTGCCAAAAACTTTCCAATGAATTTCTTATCAGGTTACTGAATGTATCCAGAGAATTTTCAGATCGTGTTATCAACAAAATGAGGTGAAAAGTACAGTAAATGTAAAATGCACATAAAACCAAGTGTAATGTTTGGATTCAGTCTTGTCAGGTGAACTGCTGTGTCCTCACCTTTAGTCTAATCATTTTGCCATAATCTCCAACCGGTTCCCTTTTAATTGCTACCATGGTTATGCATATGCTTCCATATTTCCTCTGTAATAAATATTTCAATTGATCCTTATACGCCAAGTGTAAGGGGTTAGACGAAGCCTACCTGTAAAATGAAAATCAAAGTCTCTTCTCCACTAGTCTGGTTGACCCCATGGGTCAAGTCAGCCAGGCTACTTCTCCACCACTACAAAACATTCTGCAACAAAAAAAACAACCTTTCAGATTCTCTGGGGACAGGTGGGGGTGACGCCTAGCCCCACCATGTGGCAGAGATAGGAAGTACACTGGATTCCCCCCACCCCCCCTCTCTGAGTCTGCACGCCTTAGCAGGTGCTCTTTTGCCCTAGAGGCCATAGCCAATCGCCATACTCCATTATACATCGGTATCAAGGCATTAGAGCCATTAAATAACTCCAATAACCTATGCATTAGCAGGGTTGGTTTAACCACTCCCTCTCTGCATAAGGCTACAACCATCCGATGCTTCTCCCTTTCTGACATGGGCCCCTCTAAAATCAATGGGCCTGGCCAACAACTCTCATTGGTGTGAAAAAAATTCTGCTTCAGAGAATTAAAGTTTATGGGCACTGGCAAAGTGGCTGCCATCCCTCTCCATTTAAAACAGATTCTAAAGAGTCTGATTTAAATTTAGGACAGCACAGAACTAAACCAGGACTTTACACTGAATGCATGTAAGCAGAGAATTCCAGCCAGACGATGAAGGTGAGATAAGAGGTTGATGACAGCAGAGTGAGGGACACAC
This sequence comes from Salmo salar, assembly GCF_965601325.2. Taxonomy (NCBI): domain Eukaryota; kingdom Metazoa; phylum Chordata; class Actinopteri; order Salmoniformes; family Salmonidae; genus Salmo; species Salmo salar. The sequence goes on along the minus strand of NC_138315.1, from coordinate 32,423,327 downwards.
TGACATGGCTCTAGTTTCAATAAAATACTTTTTAGAAGGTTCATAATGAACAACAACTGCATTCATATTGAATGTGATCTTTTTTCGTAGTAACTGAAACAAAGACGCTACTATTAATGTTATGGACTGTCATTATAGGACGACTGATTTAGTAATTACACAGTAGATCAACAGCTCTTTCATTTCATTAGCGGGTGGGAGCCAAGACATTCCTATAAAACTCACAGCTTTGTCGATCTGCTGCTGTTATTCCAGTAAGAAATGGTCTAACTTTACTATGATCTTTCTTTCACGCGCACACACTTTTCCATTTTCAAGATGAGGGCCCTTCCCTTAAGACACTATTGATTTCGGCTTGTAACCACTTTTTCAATGAAGTCAAGTGTTTTCTTTGGGCGGTAGTGGTATTTGTACATGTGGAACAGACTCCAGCTCATGTGTTCGATGGGAGGTCCCCTTCACTGCCAAGATATGTGGCATGAAGCTAAACGGGAATAAAAATAGGGCTGTGTGTGTGTGTGTGTGTGTGTGTGTGGGGGGGGGGGGGGGGAAAATCACAGATGATCACACTATCAAAACAGACATGGCATTTCCAGAGATAGACACACAAACACACAATTTAGGTGTCCAGGGAAAATAAAATGTCTCATGATTCACTTCTATTCCTAACACCTCCCTGAAACTGATCTGTTGAAGTGGTACATATGGTTAATTTATCATTATCCCCCCTTCATGTGGTTTCCTCTGAAGTAAATGGTGTTCTGTGAATATGTGTTTTCCTAATCCCTGTGAATTTGCAGAGCACACAAAGATAAGGATCGGAGTGATAGAATAAGCGTTTTAAAGCTGCTGCATTAGGTAAACATTGAGTTTGCCATGATAAAACATACATTCCAATATGGCCACTGCTCCAGCTGTCTCTTGTTGACATGCTGGGAAACAGATCCAAGGCAGCCTGCTCAGGCAGCCAAGTCACAAAAACACTCTCAGCTTTTCTACCGGTTTGTAAACCACATAAGAATGTAGAGTACCAGTCAAAAGTTTGGACACAACTACTCATTCAAGGGTTTTTCTGTATTTTTACTATTTTCTACATTGTAGAATAATAGTGAAGACATCAAAACTATGAACACATATGGAATCATGTAGTAACCAAAAGTGTTAAATCAAAATATATTTTATATTTGTGATTCTTCAAATAGCCACCCTTTGCACACTCTTGGCATTCTCTCAACCAGCTTCACCTGGAATGCTTTTCCAACAGTCTTGAAGGACTTCCCACATATGCTGAGCACATGTTGGTGCTTGTCCTTCACTCTAAGGTCCAACTCATCTCAATAGGGTTGAGGTCAGATGATTGTGGAGGCCAGGTCATCTGAGGCAGCACTCCATCACTCTCCTTCTTGGTCAAATAGCCCTTATACAGCCTGGAAGTGTGTTGGGTCATTGTCCTGTTGAAAAACAAATGATATTCCCACTAAGCCAAACCAGATGGGATGGCATATCACTGCAGAATACTGTGGTAGACATGCTAGTTAAGTGTACCTTGAATTCTAAATAAATCACTGACAGTGTCACCAGCAAAGCACCCCCACACCACCTCCTCCATGCTTCATGTGGTTACCACACATGCGGAGATCATCCGTTCATCTACTCTGCATCTCACAAAGACACAGCGGTTGGAACCAAAAATCAAAAATTTGGACTCATCAGACCAAAGGACAGATTTCCACCGGTCTAATGTGCAGTGCTCGTGTTTCTTGGCCCAAGCAAGTCTCTTCTTATTAGTGTCCTTTAGGAGTGGTTTCTTTGCAGCAATTTGACCATGAAGGCCTGATTCATGCTTATCCTCTGCAGTAGAGGTAACTCTGGGTCTTCCTTTCCTGTGGCGGTCCTCATGAGAGCCAGTTTCATCATAGAGCTTGATGGTTTTGCGACTGCACTTGAAGACTTGCAAAGTTCTTGAAATTGTCCAGATTGACTGACCTTCTTGTCTTAAAGTAATGATGGACTGTCATTTCTCTTTGCTTATTTGAGCTGTTCTTGCCATAATATGGACTTGGTCTTTTACCAAAAAGGGCTTTCTTTGGTATACCACCCCTACCTTGTCACAACACAACTGACTGGCTCAAAAGCATTGAGGAAAGAAATTCAAAAAAAAAAACTTAAACTTTTGTGGTATAGGGGGCAGTATTTTCACGGCCGGATAAAAAAAAACATACCCGATTTAATCTGGTTACTACTCCTGCCCAGAAACTAGAATATGCATATAATTAGTAGATTTGGATAGAAAACACTAACATTTCTAAAACTGTTTGAATGGTGTCTGTGAGTATAACAGAACTCATATGGCAGGCCAAAACCTGAGAAGATCCAATACAGGAAGTGCCCTGTCTGACAATTTGTTGTCCTTCTGTTGCATGTCTATCGAAAATACAGCATCTGTGCTGTAACGTGACACTTTCTAAGGCTTCCATTGGCTCTCTAAAGCCACCAGAAAGTGGAATGGGGTGTCTGCTGTCTTTGGGCAAAGTACAAAACAGCTCTGTTTGTGAGTGGTCAGCCTGGGGACAGTGAGACTGAGATGCGCGTTCACGAGACTTCTCCATTTTTTTCTTTCAGCCTTTGAATGAATACAACGTTGCCCGGTTGGAATATTATCACTATTTTACGAGAAAAGTAGCATAAAAATGTATTTTAAACAGCGTTTGACATGCTTCTAAGTACGGTAATTGAATATTTTGAAGTTTTTTGTCACGAAATGCGCTCGCGCGTCACCGTTTGGATAGTTACCTGAACGCATGAACAAAACGGCAGTATTTCGATATAACTATGGATTATTTGGAACCAAAACAACAATTGTTGTTGAAGTAGAAGTCCTGGGAGTGCATTCTGACGAAGAACAGCAAAGGTAATCCAATTTTTCTAATAGTAATTCTGAGTTTAGGTGACCCCGAAGTTGACGGATGTCAAAATAGCTAGCCGTGATGGCCGAGCTATGTACTCAGAATATTGCAAAATGTGCTTTCGCCGAAAAGCTATTTTAAAATCGGACATAGCGATTGCATAAAGGAGTTCTGTATCTATAATTCTTAAAATAATTGTTATGTATTTTGTGAACGTTTATCATGAGTAATTTAGTAAATTCACCGGAAGCTTTCGATGGGTATGCTAGTTCTGAACATCACATGCTAATGTAAAAAAGCTAGTTTTTGATATAAATATGAGCTTGATTGAACAAAACATGCATGTATGTATAACATAATGTCCTAGGAGTGTCATCTGATGAAGATCAAAGGTTAGTGCTGCATTTAGCTGTGGTTTGGGTTTATGTGGCATATATGCTTGCTTCGAAAATGGCTGTGTGATTATTTGTGTCTATGTACTCTCCTAACATAATCTAATGTTTTGCTTTTGCTGTAAAGCCTTTTGGAAATTGGACAACGTGGTTCGATTCAGGAGAAGTGTATCTATAAAATGGTGTAAAATAGTCCTATGTTTGAGAACTTTGAATTATGACATTTTGTGGTTTTAAATTTGGCGCTCTGATTTGTCACTGGCTGTTGAATAGTGTGGGACGATTTCGTCCCACCTCCCCGAGAGAGGTTGACAAGGCACACCTGTTAATTGAAATGCATTCCAGGTGACTACCTCATGAAGCTGGTTGAGAGAATGCCGAGGGTGTGCAAAGCTGTCAAAGGGTGGCTACTTTAAAGAATCTCAAATATATCATATATTTTGATTTGTTTAACACTTTTTTGGTTACTACATGATTCCATGTGTGTTATTTCATAGTTTTGATGTCTTCACTATTTTTCTACAATGTAGAAAATAGTAAAAATAAAGAAAAACCCTGGAATGAGTAGGTGTGTCAAAACTTTTGACTGGTACTGTAGGTTCAAACTCATAATAGAGCAGTGTGTGTGTGTGTGTTTGGGGGGGGGGGGGGGGGTGAACACTACCAATTGTGGGTGTATGGTGGTCTGTGTGTGTGCGTGTCTGACTAACCTGTGACTGTTGGAAGAGGATAGATGTCTCTGGGTTGATGCCACAGGCCAGCAGGCTGGCAGCCATGTCCAATATGTTAACCCGCAGCAGGGCTTGGTCCTGGGGCTGGGTGATGGAGTGCAGGTCCACTATGCTGTAGAGCACTGAGGGGTACTGGTTCTGCAGGGACACCCAGCTCTCCAGAGCCCCAAGGTAGTTTCCCAGGTGGGGCACACCCGTGGGCTGGATTCCTGAGAACACACGCCCACCTGGAGGCTCCTGGGGGGGAAGAAAGATTTGATTTTCATTGATGAGCTGTTATTGAGATGCTGAATTATCTCCATAGCTAGCACAGTCAGTGGGAGAACAGAACAGCCAACGAAATGAGCCAATGAGGCCAGAGCATGAACAACTACAAACTGCCAATGAAAGCAGGGCAGGCTGTCAAATCAATACAAATAATTTAAAAAGGCTCCTCCTATTTAGTGTAGGTATATAGTCAGAGCACAAATCAAATTTGGGAGAGCGAGAGAGAGAGGGGTCATACACTTTGGTTTATGGCGATCTTGAGTATCAGAAACAAAGGCATTATTTTAAGATCACTCTTCCCTTTCGGATCTGTGGGTAAATAGTGTTTCTGGTTCTGCTGGGTTCTGGCATGCTCAGGTCTGGCTTTGACTTACTCCATTGATCCATGGCCTCGATAAAGTCTGCTAGGTTCTGGCCTTGGTCCATTCCTACTAGATATGACATTGTGCCCGGCCTGCACCACATATTGCGGTACTGAGGTGGCATGGAAGGGGACCTGGAACTTCACTTATGACTTGAGGGGTTTCTTGGCTAAATATATTATACAGCACTGCTGTTCAGCAGAAAAGCGTAAACAATTTGTTTTAGTATGTTAGGAGGGACTGTCTGCTCACTCTGCTATGCGTGTCTGAGCTTTGGTTATACACAGTGCTTGACATTTTATCGCTGCACTACCCTTCACACCACAAGCGAAAACAGGTGTCATAAAATCAATTCTGGATACCTTGCAAACAACAAAATTGGGTTGAAATCCCTTGCTGTGTAACTTGACCTGCAATCTTTGAAATTCTTTATCTTGACAAATCTTTAGGAACTTACGCAAATATTGTGCAGGTAATTGTACAGTATTTTGTCTTATCATAACTAATCAGAAAACCAAAACACTCAAAGGATGGTGTACGTTCAGCAAACAGCAACAGTAGTCTGAATCCCAATCAGTTTCTGTGAGGGACAGACAGCCTTCCACGGCCTCTGGGATAAGATAACAGCAGTTCCTAGACCAGTCCCATCCTGTTTGTCGTCTCTGTCTGTTCGGCCTAGGGGATCAGATAACTGCTCTGAGACCAGCCCTCTGGGATCAGATTCCAGGTCAGTACGGGGCAAGCACTCAGCGCCGGCAGGAAGGAACTGGGTGCTTATGTCATTATTACTGAGGGGGTAATTGTAGCAGAGAGCCATTGATGCTGAGGGCCCCTTCAGAGGTGTCAGGAGTGATTTGGGTGTGGACGGCCTGAATATGGCTCATGTGTTCTCACCTCGCGTTGACATGCCAAATGCATCCCCCCCCTCCCCTACTCTCACCCTGGGGGAGGCTATTAGCCATGCAGACATGGTAATGGTGTTATTTGAGACAATCGCAGACTAACAGAGTCAACGCTAACTGCTAACTAGCCACTGGGTAATCAGGCTCACACATCACAGACGCCTGCCTGACATCTCTGCTCAGTTTAGCATTTGGTCAGAGAAAATTCTAAAACTTTCTTTAACATGTGCGACTACAGTTGAGGAAATACATTAAGATACGTAGGAAAGTATGCTAAAATGTTGACAACGTGACAATATCGGGATAATTAAGGCAAATATTGAACATGAAAGCGGCTGTTCTTTGAGGAACTGAAATGACCTGATGCTTGGTGAATGGTCACCGATGCAGAATAGCTCTCCCATTCGTAACCAAACCCCCTCAACCCGTCTCGCCCCCTCTCTGCGCGTCTCGCCCCCTCTCTGCGCGTCTCGCCCCTCTCTGCGCGTCTCGCCCCCTCTCCCACCCGTTGTGAGCCTGTTGATGACACGTAGCAGCATCGGTAACCTCTACTCATATTTTACTATGAGGGGTGCGATGCTGTCCTACCACAGCGTAGCCTAGGTGACGAGAGGTTTCTTCATCCACATCTAGCATATGGTGAATACATTACACACTGAGTGTGAATAACGCCAACAGCTAGAAGGGTTACGTATACTTTCAGGCCATGTCACAATCACAGACACTTTCCGGGATGCGTGTTCGTATAACACGTGTGAGTGTGTAAGAGAATGATGGAAAGAAACTGAGGGAGGGATGGAGGTTGTGTGTGTGTGGGTGCAGAAGGAATATGACAGAACTCATCACAGATGGAAAAAGTGAATCAGATCTGACATCAAAACCACACTAATGACATTACAGAAATGCAACGCACGGCTTCTATTAAGCAGAAAAACATCAACAATCGTTGATGGAAGTTTTGGAAAAGATTCAGTTAATTAGAAAAACTGTTTTCTTTATGACTTATTTAACCAGAGAAGACCTGCAGCCTAAATTCAATGGAACAGCACAACTCTCCTCTCTTTCCCAAATTCTCCTCCTAGTTTCCCCCAGACCACATGTGGATCACAGCACATGTGCAAAGAGGAATGCCAGAAATCCTTATTAATTGTGTGCAAAGTACAGTGCTGTGACATCTTTCCACTGGAATGTGTAAAAGATGACAAATATATTGCTTTACAACGAGAGAGAGAGAAATCATTTTTAATTGAATGAAGGATTGTGCTCTCAAAGGCATTCCAAAGGGAAGTCCTCCGAGTTACCACAAAAAGAAGAGTCTGCTTTCCTGACAGTCGTCCAAGCATGTTGTGTAGGCCTACGTCGCTTGAGCTATCTCATCTAGGCTAGACTTCCAATCTCAGTTGAGTTGACTGGCTGCTGACTTGCAGCCTGTCTAAGTCTGTGTCCAGCCAGCCAACACCATAAATCACTGGAGTAGCTTGATTGCCATTGGGTAAGAGGCTGGGAAAGTGATTTTCTTCCGGACTTTTCTCCTCACACATCATATGAGAGTGGCTCACTGACATCCCCCTCACAGGGCTTCCAGATGACCGGCCCCTGCAGTGGCCACAACTCCACCATGCCAATTTCAACACTTCTCAAAGTCTCCACCGGGGGCACCGGCCACCTCCACAGGGTACCGTCAGCCCCTCCGTGGGACCAGATCCGTCACAGCATGGGAAGGATCGAGCTGGGCCTAAGCGGTGGGGATTAGATGCTCTCTGGTTCTTGTGTCCGTTTGCCTTAGTCCCCCTCGGTCTCCCACTGAGACAGACACACAGGGTCCAGTGTTCCCCCTCACCCCAGGCATCCCATTAAACACAGAAACCATGCTGAACCAACCTCTAAAACAGGCCTCGGTCCTGCCGCTCCCACCACCACCTCCTTCGTCTCCCCCCTCTCCATCATCCCTCTTTCTCTCCATCCCACTCTCGCATCGGGACCTGTTAAGGCAGGCGACCAACAGAGCCCCACTTCAGTGAGCTATTGAGCAGGAAATGGTGTTTAATGTACGCCCTCACTTTTAGAGGGTGATAGGGCAGTGTGTGTGTATAGCCTGTATCAGATCACAAAGTGTGAATGATCACAGAGAAAACACAAGGGTAGAATGAAAGCGAGACGGAAGATATTAAAAAAACGAGAGAACGCAAAGCGAAGGAGAGCAACGTAGAAGCCAGAGAGGGAAAGAAGGTAGGTCTGGGTGAAAGAGAGAGATTATTTGTTCTCTAAAAAGGGGTTGTGAGGGGTATGGATGGAGGAGTGGGGTGCCCAAACGGAGCGTTTGATTAAATCTGTGGTTGACGTGTGGGACAGGTGAGATTGATGAGGTTCCTCTGTGCTTCATACTGTGCAGAAAGCAGGGAGGAGAAGGGAGAGAGGAACAGAATGTGTCAGTGAGGCGGGACAGGGAACAGGGCCTGCTCACACCATGGGGTCCCCCGGCTGATTAATGGGACTGGAGACCCTTCAAAAACAGTGCTCCCCGCAGACAGAGACCGACAGCACTCCAAAAATAACCAGGAGGCAGCACAGCCCAGGACTACCCCAATACAGAGCTATGGCTACAGTCGGATATCAGACCTAGCTTAATGCCTAGCCAATAAAGCCCTGGCCTAGCCAAGCCGATACAGCTCACCATGGACAAATCAAGACATTGGATAAATTAGGTCCTTGTCAACAGCATTTGATACCATTAATAGGCCTTTGCATTAAGTAATGAGTGTTTTAAATTTGCCTATAAAAAGATGGCTGAATGAGTTAATGATGGAGTGGTTTAATTTTACTCCACAGACTGGAAATAATAATACCATAAGCACAGCAAAAATAACCTGGAGACACTTCATAAATGATTCAATCTATAATGATGGTAACACTGAGGCCAGGGCCAACCTCTGCCAGGAAACACAGGCACACGCAGCGTCTGTTGACTTGAGCGCGGCCCAAAAGCACGATTCCAGATACATTTTAATTAAAAACCATCAGACCTTCTGTCCAACGTCTGGGTCTCCACAGATTAAGACATGGGATTGGAAAGCTTTTAAGGCTCCCTGGGTATTAACATAGACATAGAGACAGACTTATTCTGTAATTCAGTTTAGGTACGTTGAAAAAAATATGCTGACATTCAGGGGAGTTTGGACAAATGGCTGATTTGCAAAGCATTGGTGGGCCTAGCAGGCCTTTGACACACCTAATTATCCTGTATGGAGGAGACTGGTGAGAATTAGTGGGCTTTTCTGACAGTTTCAAATAAATAGAGCAATTAATGAATGTACTCAACTTGAAGTCCATGATGTTTCCCTGTTCCCCTTTCCCTGTTGTGTGGGGCTAGGGAGCTGTTCTAATGGTTTTAGCTGACACCACAGTGAGTGAACTTGGAACTGAGCAGAGCAGAGGCGAATTAGAAGTCACTTCCTTCTTCCTGGAGCGTGGGGTTGAGATGACTGATATCAGCCATTAGGAGCACAGATGAGTTAAGGAGCGGACAGAGAGGAAGGGAGGGAATACCATGTTACACAGTGCTAGGAGGAATCATGGCTGCCCAAAGCTGCTGCCACAAGTCTGCACTCAGGTTACTCGCTCTCTGCCCCTAACAACTGATGTAATATCAGTTCTGCCTACACCACACCCTAGCGTAATAGATACACCATTATGGCCTTCTCTGGCCAGCTGTACATTCAAGTGCATCAACTGCCCACAATCTCATGCTGCAAAATACTTCAAAAAAGGTGCAATATCCAGAAATCGCTCCGCCATTTCCTGGTTGCTAAAATTTGAATAGTTCGCCTTATTTCACTTTATGTGACAAAACAAGCAATTATAGAGAATTATTCTACCATCTAAACTGCTGTGAAATATCCTTTCAATAACCAAAAATATTGTATTTTCAGCTGGTGTACAAAATATTGCAGATTTAAAGAAAATGTGTTGATACATTTAACTATTTACTTTAAAGGTAATTTCCAAACGAGTTGACAGATGCACCGTTTACCATGGATGCAGTCTCCGTGAATGCGGGAACATTGCCTTTAAATGTCAATCGAGCTATAATACAGATCTTCACCTATACTTCAACAATACGGATTGAATCCAGACCCAGTACACTGCCTTTTAACATTAACCTCACAGATGAGGACGACCTTAGTATTTAAAGGATCCATAATTTTCCACGACTTTGTAGACTGACGGAGCTGTATAAGCATAAGAGTTAAACTATCTCACTATAAATTGTATGTGTGGATAGGTTACTAAGAAAATATGGCTACAAAATGTGTTAAATAGTCTCAGATTTATAAAAGGCCAAGTCAAACGTCATGGTCTGCTCTAGATCAGTGACAGTTTATAGTTAATCTCTATTGGTCTGCAGAGGTTCAGTGATTTAACACACTTTTTCGAGGTCAATGTCTTGACGCACATCACACCTCGGAGCATTGTGTCCGGATTTGCGCGCTGCCGTCGACGTTTGGAGATGATTTAAACAAATGAAAACCAACACTTCATTTCTGATGTTATTTCAGGTAACGAAGCACTGCTGTGATGATGCTTTCGGTTCCTCCACTTCCATCTAGCCTTCCGCCTCCGCGCGCACACACCTCTCCAAAATCTCGAGAGTCTTCGCCTTAACAAAACACAGACGCAGCGGCGGTGAGCGCGCATTCCGTTCCTCAGCACCACTGGCCAGTCATTAAGGCCCCACAGCTCGTACATCAGTTTAAAAAAATAAAACAACTCGGTCGTAACACAATAATTAGCATCCTTACTGTGCCAAAACGCTCAAACTATTGTTAGCGGATTGTTGTTGGATTTAACAGTCTATGAATTTATCCAAGGGGGCTCGTGTCATGGCAAGTCAAGGGTGCAGCGCAAGCTCAAAATAGCAAACCATCCTAGAATAAATTACGCATTTTAAGGAGATCAAATATGTAATAATTATAGACCTCTAGATTTGAGGACACATTTCCTCATGAAACAGCAGTCTAAAGCACTAGGCTATATCAACTGCTGAGCATTTCACACAAGGCCTTACTCAATAGCCTACTCAGTGTGCAGGCTTTTGTTCCAGCCCAGTACTAATACAGATGAGGGCTTGCTGATTGAGTTCATTAGTGGGGAGTTAGAACAAAAGCCTGCATGACCAGGGTTGGTGACCACCATTCTAGCAAATACTACTAAATGAATTGCCTATTTAAGTGAAAGGTTTTTAGTAGTTAGGTTTATTTGATATTGTACACATTCGCAGCTAACAGCTGAATTACATGATACAGACAAGAAATATAACAAATAATTAGATTGAGGAAATTGAAGAGTGATGGATTAAAAAGTAGATTGAAGCAGGTCGGGATGAATGGCGTGTGGTGAAGCACCTTTGTATCAAATATGACAAATCGCAGGATAATTCTACACAGCCACATTGCTCATAATCTCAATGCTTTACCACTAGGCAAATAATAGTAGGCAACTACTAGCTGCGATTATAGAACTAATAAACAAACTATCCAAATCATCATCATTATTATAGCACTAACATTGAATTATTAATACAGCCTAAGGGGGGGGGGGGGGGTTGAATACATTAACTACATCGTTTTCGTTTATAAACCATGCATTTTCCCAACAAGATAATGTCAGGAAGCCTTGCATCAGCTAGCACTGTTTCATGAACTTGAACTGTCAAAAACAGCGTCCTACTGTTCTCTCCTGGTCTAAGCATAATATCAAATCAAATTTCATTTGTCACATGCGACGAATACAAAAGGTGTAGTGGACCTTTGTGAAATGTTTACTTACGAGCCATTTTCCAACAATGCAGAGTTAAAAAATAACAACATTTTGGAAAAGGAAATAGTAACACAAAAAAATAACGAGGCTATATACAAGGTGTACAATAACCAATGAATATACAGTAAATGTGCATTTGAAACCCACTACCTTTCCGTCCGCACATTGTCCAGCGTAGAGTAGTCTTTTTGGAGAACGACGCTTTTGAATGAATTGAAGGAGATATTTCACATTACCCCTGATCGGGAGCGCCATCTTGGAATAAGGAACTACGGTGGCTGCCACAGGCCAAACAGCGCGTTCATAATGTACTCCTATATCGGCTACTCTCAGAATGTGCCTTTTGAGAACTAACTTGAGTTGTATGAGATGGCTGGGGAGCCTGCATATTTAATATCATATTATTATACAATAATATAATATTTACTATAATATATTTACTCTAATGTAAGACATTTTTCACAGTTAAATTGTTTTAATCGAGCCCTTCCACTATAGATAAACTCTTCAAAATATGTAGCTACGTTCTTAAGTGGGAAAATAGTATTTGATTTAACAAATAGACATGCATAAGTTAAAAGTTATAATAGTGCAAATGTGAAGATGCTGTATATTATATTATATACCGGTACATTATATACATTTTCAATTCCTATGATATTGTTTGTCTTTGTATTTTTAGTATGTATTGAGAAGGCACAGTATAGTAGACCCTACATATATATGTATACATATGTATAGTTGTGTGACAGACGTGTGGTTTCCTCTCTGTCTGAAACCTATGTCTAATTGGCGGGTGTTGTGTCTAGCCAGCTCCTAAAACTTCCCCAGCAGCTGCAGAACTCTGCTCCATACCTCCCTAATTACGAGAGGCGATATATATGATTATAGGCTGAGGTGGATTGGATTTCACACGTTTGGAGGGCACGCTCGATCCTCCAAGTCCTCAGAGTTCAGACCCATTGTTTTGCCCCCGTAATCAACATCTGCTCCTCGTTTTCCCCACCTTTACATCTGGCTGTATTTGCACAAATATAATTCCATATTCATTATTATTTCCTGAGGCGCTGAGCTCCTAATGCACCAGGTCTCTGTGGGGATCCTCTCCAATCTGAGTTAGCGGTTGGTGTGTGTGTGTGTGTGTGTGTGTGTGTGTGTGTGTGTGTGTGTGTGTGTGTGTGTGTGTGTGTGTGTGTGTGTGTGTGTGTGTGTGTGTGTGTGTGTGTGTGTGTGTGTGTGTGTGTGTGTGTGTGTGTGTGTGTGTGATGGGCCTGGTGTGTGTTGGCTGGTTTCACCCGCTCCACCATTGAAGCCTCTGGCCCCGTTTCCTGGCCACCCACTTGAGGTTTGTGTCTCCTCTCCTCCTCCTCCTCTCCCTCACTCAAGAGGAATTTACTCCCCTTGTTTCAAAGTATCAAAGTGTATCTGCAGGTTATTCCTCTTCATCTCTATTGGTACGGGGAAGGAGGGTTTTGTTTTATCCCCTCTTTTTGTTATCATCCTCTTCTGTTCTTTTCACACATAGTTTGTTAAATTAACACCCATGTCAAATTAGAGTTTTTAAGTAAATGCATTAAGAATGGGTCTTCCTTCATTGACTGTGTACACTGCCATCTACAGACTTTTGGCAGACTTTTCAGACAGTCCATCTGTGGAAAATGGAGGGAGAAACAACGAGGGGCATTTTGTGCCAAAATCAGCAGATCTCCTGAGGCCCCTCCTGCCTGTCCAGCAGCCTGCTGAGAAATGGTGAGAAGCTGCCAGCTTGCTGAGTGACAGCCTCACCCTTTCATCACTCTCCACAGATCGCTAATTGTCTGTCCTTTCCCCACACGTCCATCTGGGGAATTTATCTTTGATCCTCCACGACTTGACTCCTCACCCTCCTTCACCACCATCACCACCCCTTCAATAGGCAACATTGGGGCCCTATCCCCTTCCAACAGGCTATGTATTTGGGCCTAACCCCCTTGTCCAGACATATGTATTTGGCCCGAGACCTATTGACCGCCCCTCCTGAGCTGAACAGAGAATGGGCAGGGTGGTGGCGACCGACGGCCCACCTGTGATAATAAAGACAGGCAGGGGGCAGCGGCCCACCATGGGCCTGGGCTGGGAGGCCTGGGGCTCTGCAGCACTGTGTATGGGCCTCAGTGTGGATCAACGGATCCCCAACATGGCTGTATCCTGACACTGAAAGACAGGCCCTCCCCTCTGACACAGCGGCCGGCTGAGACCATGGGGTGTCCGCCACCCAAGTGGATGGACAGATGAGTGGAGGGGTGGATGGATTGAGGAAAAGGAGGGGGCCGAGGGGGTCAGAAAATTGGAGAAGATGAAAATCTCTGCGTTATTTAATGGAAGGTGTCTCTATGGAGTGAGTGCGTAAGGCCTGCAGGAACATTCCCCAAACTCATTTTATTATTTTCTTAGTGTGAAAGTCTCTGGAAGGATAATAAACATTTTTTGCACTAAAGTATTTTGTGTAAAGCAATGTTTGCCTCCCTGAGGAAGGTCTGGCTTTCATTAAGGCAGCAGCGTGTTTGTCTGTCTGTTGTAGCCTGCGCAGGCAGGCAGCAAAGAGAGGCAAGCAGACAGGCAGAGCAGCCGAGCAGAACCCCCCAGGCCTGACAGAGAGGGGCTTTAAGTGAGTTGTCTCTGTCACAGCATCTGATGTGACTGACACCAGAACACCAATCACACGACCAGGGGTCACCTGGGCCTGGACATCAACTAACCACCATGAGCAAGACAGACTCTCAGAGTTTCTCTTTTTTTTCTTACTCTCTCTCTCTCTCTCTCTCTCTCTCTCTCTCTCTCTCTCTCTCTCTCTCTCTCTCTCTCTCTCTTCTCTCTCTCTCTCTTTCTCTCTTTCTCTCTTTCTCTCTCTTTCTCTCTCTCTCTCTCTCTCTCTCTCTCTCTCTCTCTCTCTCTCTCTCTCTCTCTCTCTCTCTCTCTCTCTCTCTCTCTCTTTCTCTCTCTTTCTCTCTCTTTCTCTCTCTCTCTTTCTCTCTCTCTCTCTCTCTCTCTCTCTCTCTCTCTCTCTTTCTCTCTCTCTCTTTCTTTCTCTCTCTCTCTCTCTCTCTCTCTCTCTCTCTCGTGTGCCTCTGATTAGCTGGCATCTCCTATGGATAGGTATATAGTATGCAATGAGCGGGTACTGTAACTTTAGCATGTCTACAGCAAAAAAGGAAGCCTACAAAACCCTTAGGCATGTTTTGCATTGTGGTTGAAAAATGGCGACGGTAACATTTGGTATATTGTCGATGATATATTGTCATCATGTACATTTCTTTGTTGAAATATTTTGAAAACAGCATTGATTGAACCAGTTTGTGTCCAGTAAGTTTTCTCTAGTAGGATTTTAAGTCTGTCTAATACATCTGAATTTCCATGAAAGCTATTTCTACAAGTGTCATCATGTCGGATTAAGACAACACACAAGGGGGTGTGTTTGCTGCCCATCTCCACAATAACAAAGGTCTGGGGATGACTGCATGTTAGTTAGCGTGTAATCAAAGCCAGCCTCTTGCATAAATCAATGCTCGGGTTTATCATAAAATGACTGACGATAGTAGATCAAGACTTCTCCTGATTTGACCACAATTGAGGACCAGCATTAGCCAGACTGGCATTATTCATTTAGTGTGAATGCATTAAAATAATGTCTGTCTCTTTAGATGCGAGGTCTTCCTGAATCCACCCTGAGACTGGGTGCCACAGAGCCAAACTCAATTTTGTTGACAGTTTTTTCCCCTTCATAGTTTCACTACATCCATGTGACCGCTTACCAAGATCTATCTATCTTCTTGCTCATATTTTCCTCTGTTTTTGTCTCGCTAGTTTTGGGGTTCAGTAAGGATTCAGTGATGTGGGAGGAAAGAGGTAGGGAAACGAAAGAAAAGAGGGTTTACAAGATCGTAGCCTAACAGCCTTGCTTGGCTTACTGTGTAGATTGGTACACACACACACACACACACGCACACACACCACACACACACACACACACACACACACACACACACACACACACACACACACACACACACACACACACACACACACACACACACACAGTGAATATACTCTCCATGGAGCGAGGGAGTGTGGTCAAGCCCAGCTATTGAAGGGGATTTACTTTTGCTCGGCCTATAAGCCTTTGATGATTCAATAATTCATTGTTTCAGGCTATAATTACCCTGCATTAACACATGGTGGAGGGCGGCAATGACGTAGGCGTCGCCCGCCTCCCTCACAACCTAATGACTGATGAAGCGTCAGAACAGTGCACACACTGTTCGCTCAAGTGTCAGTAATCTAGTGTGTACTAGCGGGAGTGTGGGTATGTTCAAGGGTTGCTAAAAACACCCTCAATATTATAACACCTAATTTTCTCCAGTTTTAAAGCCAGACAAGGAGTGAAGGAAAGGTCAGACGTTTTTTTCACTGTACAGATGTTCAAAACACGTCAATTTACAGCAAAGTTTCAGCTGGAATTATCTAGATGAATTAGTGATCGTTAATTGATGATTAATTAAAGATGCAGTCCGGGATCTTAAGCACAAAAATTCTTAACATATTGTACGAATTGGATTCATAACATATAATACCAAATATATATACTGCTCAAAAAAATAAAGGGAACACTTGAACAACACATCCTAGATCTGAATGAAATAAATAATCTTATTAAAATCTTTTTTCTTTACATAGTTGAATGTGCTGACAACAAAATCACACAAAAATAATCAATGGAAATCCAATTTATCAACCCATGGAGGTCTGGATTTGGAGTCACACTCAAAATTAAAGTGGAAAACCATACTACAGCCTGATCCAACTTTGATGTAATGTCCTTAAAACAAGTCAAAATGAGGCTCAGTAGTGTGTGTGGCCTCCACGTGCCTGTATGACCTCCCTACAACGCTTGGGCATGCTCCTGATGAGGTGGCGGATGGTCTCCTGTGGGATCTCCTCCCAGACCTGGACTAAAGCATCCGCCAACTCCTGGACAGTCTGTGGTGCAACGTGGCGTTGGTGGATGGAGCGAGACATGATGTCCCAGATGTGCTCAATTGGATTCAGGTCTGGGGAACGGGCGGGCCAGTCCATAGCATCAATGCCTTCCTCTTGCAGGAACTGCTGACACACTCCAGCCACATGAGGTCTAGCATTGTCTTGCATTAGGAGGAACCCAGGGCCAACCGCAGCAGCATATGGTCTCACAAGGGGTCTGAGGATCTCATCTCGGTACCTAATGGCAGTCAGGCTACCTCTGGCGAGCACATGGAGGGCTGTGCGGCCCCCCAAAGAAATGCCACCCCACACCATGACTGACCCACCGCCAAACCGGTCATGCTGGAGGATGTTGCAGGCAGCAGAACGTTCTCCACGGCGTCTCCAGACTCCGTCACGTCTGTCACATGTGCTCAGTGTGAACCTGCTTTCATCTGTGAAGAGCACAGGGCGCCAGTGGCGAATTTGCCAATCTTGGTGTTCTCTGGCAAATGTCAAACGTCCTGCACGGTGTTGGGCTGTAAGTACAACCCCCACCTGTGGACGTCGGGCCCTCATACCACCCTCATGGAGTCTGTTTCTGACCGTTTGAGCAGACACATGCACATTTGTGGCCTGCTGGAGGTCATTTTGCAGGGCTCTGGCAGTGCTTCTTCTGCTCCTCCTTGCACAAAGGCGGAGGTAGCGGTCCTGCTGCTGGGTTGTTGCCCTCCTACGGCCTCCTCCACGTCTCCTGATGTACTGGCCTGTCTCCTGGTAGCGCCTCCATGCTCTGGACACTACGATGACAGACACAGCAAACCTTCTTGCCAGAGCTCGCATTGATGTGCCATCCTGGATGAGCTGCACTACCTGAGCCACTTGTGTGGGTTGTAGACTCCGTCTCATGCTACCACTAGAGTGAAAGCACCGCCAGCATTCAAAAGTGACCAAAACATCAGCCAGGAAGCATAGGAACTGAGAAGTGGTCTGGGTCCACACCTGCAGAACCACTCCTTTATTGGGGGTGTCTTGCTAATTGCCTATAATTTCCACCTGTTGTCTATTCCATTTGCACAACAGCATGTGAAATTTATTGTCAATCAGTGTTGCTTCCTAAGTGGACAGTTTGATTTCACAGAAGTGTGATTGACTTGGAGTTACATTGTGTTGTTTAAGTGTTCCCTTTATTTTTTTGAGCAGTGTATATACTTTTTTTTTGTAGGACGTAACGTAGCATACGAAATGTACACAAAAATGTACACAAAAAATAGGGACCCGTTTTGGGTCGTGAGGGCCACTTCCAAACTCAGCTAAAATCATACTAACATTCCAGAGCATCACTTTATATATATAAAACACAGGAAATCAAGTTTTTGACTGCGCTGGGCCTTTAACAAGATCTATATGAATAAGACTGTTTGGTCGGTAGAATGTTCCTGCTCCAGGCTCACCTGGTGCAAAAGTCTGGCATCACCTGGTCCATGGATCAGACATGAGTAAGCACAAATCAAGATGTAGACTGTTGTAGGTCTTTACACTCGTACCCATGTATGGGTTGAAAATGGCAGATTTGGGCGCTGATAAGAGCCTAAATTGGAACTCGGTGGCTGAACAGTAAGCAACATTTCCTTTCGTAAGATACCCAGAGGCAAAGTCATTCATATCTGTTGGGGGATTAGTTGAGGCTTCTTGGGTGCTTGACATCACTCTGAGACCTTACCAAAACACAAAACACGGCAGACAATTTCTCTTGCCTCGGATCTGAAACCATTAGTAACTACCAACTTCAATTATAAGTTGGTGGACGAATCTAACATTCTCGCGTGCAAATAACATTGTCTCGCTCTGCATCATCAGCCTCTCTCTGCATCTTCCTCTGCTTCTCTCTCTCAAGGTACTGATGTGCCCAATCACTCCTAAAACTCTCCTAGAAAATGAGTACGCTTAGGTCCAACAAACACTGCCACCAACAGAAACAGTCCTACAGTTCTCCAGCACTGGCATGTAATTAGATGCGTAATTACAGCACACAATAGCCGGCTCTGAGACACACAGGATCTGCCGGCTGCTTTTACAGGCCGCTTAGTTTAAGGTTCTTTCTCGGATAATGAAGCGTAGAGGAGCCCATGCATACCCGCCCCAGTTGGAGGTCATCCTGAAATCCTAAATATGACTGCTCTCAGATTCACAGGTTTTTAAAACAAACCGTAAACATTTCAGACAGATCATTACACGATCATTAGTGGTGGCTGTGTAGTGGCTGGAGGAAAGGCAATATCTACTGGTTGTAAGGCAGGAATGTCGTTAACAACGCAAACGTTGTTGTTTATGTTGCCAGCTAAAAGTCACAAGTTTACAGGTTGTTGTTCTTTCAATTGAAGTTCAGTCTGAAGATTTGACTTTGTGTCAGTTTTCTGTAAAATGTATATTTTGCTCTGCAAATGTATTAATTATGGAGTGGTACTGTTCACAGACACAAATTTACACAGTAAAATGCTGGAATATTGAAATGATGTATTATTTTAAACATTTATCAAATTTCTTTTGAAAAGAGAAAATCACAATTTAGGAAAATGGACACAATATTTGAGCAAATTTGTATTTATACTAATATTTTGCAAGAATGTTATTCATTTTCTGAAATGATTTGTGCAAAAATAAATATAGATAAACTGAAATAGTCTAATAAAAAGCATGCTAACACACCATTCTTTTCTCCATTGGTATTGTTATACTCTTAGCAGTATTTATTCTGTTACTAGTTACTTGATTCACATCCACAGTACGGTCTCAGATAAGTCAATGAAAATCGATTTATAATTTGTGTAATAATTATATAATTTGGATTATATAAGTAGTATATCAATCATAACTAGCCACAATATCTCTCTTTGAAACTAGGAAAGTGTCATCTAGCGGAAGGGACCAGCCTTTTTGCATTTCAAAGTGACTGACAGTTAGTATTCTCACAGAGAGCAAGACAGACAAATGGATCCTACACATCTGCCTGATCTAAGCAGTGTCGTTTCCTAACGGCCTGCCTTTGTAACCCACATCCTCTAATGTGACTATACAGATGCAGGATCTTCATTTGACCAGCGTTGTTGCTGCAAAATAATCCTGCTGCAACAGGGTTTCAATGTTTAATCCATATTCACACTTTTCCACCCACCGCTGTAATGTTGCTTGATCGGCCAAAGTAAGGCTACAAGAAAAGTTCAATACTGTTAATATAATGTGTGTTAGTGCGGGTTTTCAGTGAATTTATGTAAATCCTGCAGTGCAGCAACAACAGAAGATCCTATATCTGTATGTTATCCAATGACTCTATTGACTTAGCATTTCAAACATCTCCCACATTCCTCCAGGCGTTTGTTCAGCTGGGTCCATACCTCAGGTTCAACAGTTTCTCACCTCACAAGGGATTCGCACACCCACAACCCTCTGGCCCGAGGCTCAGAACAGACTGCCTCTGCTAACTGTCCACCTTGCCCTCAGCAGCCTGAGCAAATACGTTAACAATAATTACATTTACTGATTTCCCCATTTAAAAGAGGTCACAGGTGCTCCATGTCTTACGGCTGAATAATGTGTTTGTCTTTAGAGTAGTGAATTATTTGATTCATGGAGGTATGACATCTAATAACATGTTATAGTTTAATTAGTTTAAAGAATGAGGTGTTGGCGAGAGAGGTAGGGCCCTCTACTGGTTCTGATTGGTCAGCCGGTCTCTCCTGACACTACTGGGGTTGTCCAGATGTTGTACACTCAATCCCAAATCCCCCTATAACCCCTACCTCCGCCACCCCTAAGCCCTAAACTTTAAAGGTGTAAATGTGCAATCTGGCAGATATTCCAATAGCCTATCAGAGGGCAAGGTAAAGATATAACCCATCGAATAGTTCAATATACACAAACAAAGACACGTCTTTCTCCGGTAAATTTTCTGGCAACAAGAGTCAGACAGAGATAGTCAGGTCATAAAAGCAGAGACATATTGAAGGCCTACAAGACTTCTACGTCCCACGTCTGCTTGTCTTCTCCTCAGTCATGTCACATTTCATCTGCAAATCTCCTCACTAGGAGAGATGCCTGAGGCCAGCAGGCTGAAGCCCTGACTCCACTCCAGGGGCAGACAGCAAGCCTTGGCAGAACACTACTGCAACTATAGCAACCCATGTCAAACAAGCCTCCACTTTAGATGGTGAAAGATAATAGCTTTGATCAATTCCCAAATGGAGCAGAAGATGTACTGTCTATATACAGTAATGCACCATTTATTTCACCGTTATGTAAACATTTTCCAAAAGCCCCCCAAAATTATTGTTTTCAATATAATACCAAATTGTGACAACTGAACAGATTAAATATTTTACTAGTTAAACCTCTACACAATATCTGTCATTCCTGATGACGTGGATGTGGATTAAGGCAGCCTCCCGCACCTCTCTGATTCAGAGGGTTGGGTTAAATGCAGAAGACATATTTCTGTTCAACGTATTCAGTTGTACAACTGACCACGTATCCCCCCTTTGCCTTTGCCTGTCCCAATACATGTAATGTACAAGCAGACAGTGTATCTTTCCTGTGTGAAAGGCCTCCGCCTACTGGCCAGACTGAGAAATCCCTCAGAGAGCAGGGCCCCCATCCACCAGGCTCTTCCCTGAGCAGGAGAGACAGAGAAAAACAACGAAGTGTCATGAACAGAGTTAACCATCCATGACCGTTCTGAGAGAGCGATAAGGAATCCCAACGCCGACCACAGTTTACTGGTGAACGAAGCAGAGGCGCGCTACACTAATGGCAACAATACAGAGTTCTCAACCCAGGTGGATTGAATATCATAGTGAGGGAAAGTGTGTGTGAGTGCATGCATGTGTGCGTGCGTGTGGCAGTGTGTGCGTATGCATGTGTGAGGGAATGAGGGGTGTACTGTATTCAAGAGAAGGTGCATCAAGTGTGACACTACATCTGCGCATCAGCAGTCCCATCCATCCATGAAAACAATCTTCAATCCCGCTAATCAAGGGCCCTGGAAGAAGAGGATTCGGGTCAGGAGCCGTGTAAATGGAGCTGGGTTGCCGTGGAAACCGAATACAGTACATATAAATTACGTGATCTATTGGTGCCATCTGGAATAGATTGGACCTGGGTGCCGTCGCTGCCTTCCTCTCTCTATATGAAGGGATTCATTACTGTATTTATTTGTGCAACTAAACCCTGGTCGGCGAATGAGATTATGTAGTGGGGGATTGAGAGTATATCCTAAACAAACAGAGCTATTATAGCTGAATCTCAGCTATATCCTGAACAATAATGCATTTACAAGGCAAGAGTTTTCACTTTTCACAACCTCTCATTTTCCAGAAATTGAAACCAGACCCAGAGAATGAGAGAGTTCCCTGCTATGTGCACAGTAGGGGGAGGGACCTGGCCAGTTTAGTTATCATAGTTTAAAAAATCTGAAGTGAGGGAGAGCGAGAGATGGAGATGGACAGAGAGAGAGAATACTTACAGAATTAATGTACTTCTCCATACAAGCAAGTTCTGTCAATCTAACTTTTTCTGAGCATTCTAGCTACATTCCTTATTTCATCATCCCTTCGAATCCTTTCTCCTGCTCTCAGAAGAACATCACTCTCTCTCTCTCTCTCTCTCTCTCTCTCTCTCCCTCTCTCTCTTTCTCTCACTCCCTCTCTCTTTCTCTCTCTCTCTCCCTCTCTCTCTGCTCTATCTCTCTCTCTCTTTCTCTCGCTCCCTCTCTCTCTCTCCCTCTCTCTCTTTCTCTCACTCCCTCTCTCTTTCGCTCTCTCTCTCTTTCTCTATCTCTCTCCCTCTCTCTCTGCTCTATCTCTCTCTCTCTCTCTCTCTTTCTCTCGCTCCCTCTCTCTCTCTCTCTCTCTCTCTCTCTCTCTCTCTCTCTGCTCTATCTCTCTATATCTCTCTTTCTCTCTCTATCTCACCTATTTCTTTAGCATCAACTCTTGCTCTTATTATATATGCTGTACAATTCTGTCTTCAGGTTTTTCTGTGTTCCTCTGAACAACTCTCTTGCCTTTCTCATGCCCATCAGTGTTTTCTGTGTTCCTCTGAACAACTCTCTTGCCTTTCTCACCCCCATCAGTGTCATTTTCACTTATTAAAAAACACTCAGGCAAGCAAACTCATGTTAAACTCAATCATCTCTCAGTCAGCAGTAGCTAGTGAAGACTGGCTCTGGATCTGGCCTCCTCTCCATCAACAGACCAGGAGGAATTTTTATCTACTGTTAGTTACTCACTGCATGCTTTTCCATCTGAGCCGTGTCCAGAGGCCTGCTGTACTGTACTGCTCTCTGCTGTGAAGCCTCCTCCAGGGCCTCTGCTCTGTGTTCAATTCTCCAACCTCTACCTGAGCAGAGCCAGCTATGCTGTCCATCATGTACTGTACTGTCCATCATGTACTGTAGTGTACTCTACTGTCCATCATGTACTGTACTGTCCATCATGTACTGTAGTGTACTCTACTGTCCATCATGTACTGTACTGTCAATCATGTACTGTAGTGTACTGTACTGTCAATCATGTACTGTAGTGTACTGTACTGTCCATCATGTACTGTACTGTCAATCATGTACTGTAGTGTACTGTACTGAACTCAACTACACACATCTGTGTGAGATGTACAGTATGCTTTAAAAACATGTGCGTATTGTATTTCTTCATGAGATATCTGTGAGTTTATATATGTGTGTGTGTGTAACAGTGCAGTAGGCCTAATGCTCAGATGTATCTTTACATTCTTGTGTTAGTCTTGGGAGTGTAAGTCAGGTCCTGTCCCAGCCCTGTGAGTGAGACTGGTGATATCCCTGACCAGCTCTGAGTGAGTGAGACTGGTGATATCCCTGACCAGCTCTGAGTGAGTGAGCCTGGTGATATCCCTGACCAGCTCTGAGTGAGTGAGCCTGGTGATATCCCTGACCAGCTCTGAGTGAGTGAGACTGGTGATATCCCTGACCAGCTCTGAGTGAGTGAGACTGGTGATATCCCTGACCAGCTCTGAGTGAGTGAGACTGGTGATATCCCTGACCAGCTCTGAGTGAGTGAGACTGGTGATATCCCTGACCAGCTCTGAGTGAGTGAGAATGGTGATATCCCTGACCAGCTCTGAGTGAGTGAGACTGGTGATATCCCTGACCAGCTCTGAGTGAGTGAGACTGGTGATATCCCTGAACAGCTCTGTGTTTGTTTCTGATTGTAGCGGACCGCCAACCTCAAAGCCTTGTCTCCATGTGTGTATCAGCGCCAGGAAGGACCAATCAGGGTGTTGATCAGGAGCGAGGGAGAAAACTGCCAGCTATCACCCACACACTCAAGATGACAGGCCCAGATCGCAGACAGGAGATAAGAGGGAAATAAAGTGAGACAAAAAACTGGACCGAGGTAGCTACACCCCCACCCCTTTACCCCACCTCTATCTACACCCCCACCCCTTTACCCCACCTCTATCTACACCCCCACCCCTTTACCCCACCTCTATCTACACCCCCACCCCTTTACTCCACCTCTATCTACACCCCCACCCCTTTACCCCACCTCTATCTACACCCCCACCCCTTTACCCCACCTCTATCTACACCCCCAACCCTTTACCCCACCTCTATCTACACCCCCACCCCTTTACTCCACCTCTATCTACACCCCCACCCCTTTACCCCACCTCTATCTACACCCCCACCCCTTTACCCCACCTCTATCTACACCCCCACCCCTTTACCCCACCTCTATCTACACCCCCACCCCTTTACTCCACCTCTATCTACACCCCCACCCCTTTACCCCACCTCTATCTACACCCCCACCCCTTTACCACACCTCTATCTACACCCCCACCCCTTTACTCCCACCTCTCTCTACACCCCCACCCCTTTACTCCCACCTCTCTCTACACCCCCACCCCTTTACCCCACCTCTATCTACACCCCCACCCCTTTACCCCACCTCTATCTACACCCCCACCCCTTTACTCCACCTCTATCTACACCCCCACCCCTTTACTCCACCTCTATCTACACCCCCACCCCTTTACCCCACCTCTATCTACACCCCCACCCCTTTACTCCCACCTCTCTCTACACCCCCACCCCTTTACCCCACCTCTATCTACACCCCCACCCCTTTAACCCACCTCTATCTACACCCCCACCCCTTTACCCCACCTCTATCTACACCCCCACCCCTTTACTCCACCTCTATCTACACCCCCACCCCTTTACCCCACCTCTATCTACACCTCCACCCCTTTACTCCCACCTCTATCTACACCCCCACCCCTTTACCCCACCTCTATCTACACCCCCACCCCTTTACTCCACCTCTATCTACACCCCCACCCCATTACCCCACCTCTCTCTACACCCCCACCCCTTTACTCCCACCTCTATCTACACCCCCACCCCTTTACCCCACCTCTATCTACACCCCCACCCCTTTACCCCACCTCTATCTACACCCCCGCCCCTTTACCCCACCTCTATCTACACCCCCACCACCTTTACCCCACCTCTATCTACACCCCCACCCCTTTACTCCCACCTCTATCTACACCCCCACCCCTTTACTCCCACCTCTATCTACACCCCCAGACCTTTACTCCCACCTCTATCTACACCCCCACCCCTTTACCCCACCTCTATCTACACCCCCACCCCTTTACTCCCACCTCTATCTACACCCCCACCCCTTTACTCCACCTGTATCTACACCCCCACCCCTTTACCCAACCTCTATCTACACCCCCACCCCTTTACTCCACCTCTATCTACACCCCCACCCCTTTACTCCACCTCTATCTACACCCCTACCCCTTTACCCCACCTCTATCTACACCCCCACCCCTTTACCCTACCTCTATCTACACCCCCACCCCTTTACTCCCACCTCTATCTACACCCCCACCCCTTTACTCCACCTCTATCTACACCCCCACCCCTTTACTCCACCTCTATCTACACCCCACCCCTTTACTCCACCTCTATCTACACCCCCACCCCTTTACCCCACCTCTATCTACACCCCCACCCCTTTACTCCCACCTCTATCTACACCCCCACCCCTTTACCCCACCTCTATCTACACCCCCACCCCTTTACTCCCACCTCTATCTACACCCCCACCCCTTTACCCCACCTCTATCTACACCCCCACCCCTTTACTCCACCTCTATCTACACCCCCACCCTTTTACTCCACCTCTATCTACACCCCCACCCCTTTACCCAACCTCTATCTACACCCCCACCCCTTTACTCCACCTCTATCTACACCCCCACCCCTTTACTCCACCTCTATCTACACCCCCACCCCTTTACCCCACCTCTATCTACACCCCCACCCCTTTACCCCACCTCTATCTACACCCCCACCCCTTTACTCCCACCTCTATCTACACCCCCACCCCTTTACTCCCACCTCTATCTACACCCCCACCCCTTTACTCCCACCTCTATCTACACTCCCACCCTTTTACTCCACCTCTATATACACCCCACCCCTTTACCCCACCTCTATCTACACCCCCACCCCTTTACCCCACCTCTATCTACACACCCACCCCTTTACCCCACCTCTATCTACACCCCCACCCCTTTACCCCACCTCTATCTACACCCCCACCCCTTTACCCCACCTCTATCTACACCCCCACCCCTTTACCCCACCTCTATCTACACCCCCACCTCTATCTACACCCCCAGCCCTTTACTCCCACCTCTATCTACACCCACACCCCTTTACTCCCACCTCTATCTACACCCCCAGCCCTTTACTCTCACCTCTATCTACACCCCCACCCCTTTACCCCACCTCTATCTACACCCCCACCCCTTTACTCCCACCTCTATCTACACCCCCACCCCTTTACTCCACCTCTATCTACACCCCCACCCCTTTACCCAACCTCTATCTACACCCCCACCCCTTTACTCCACCTCTATCTACACCCCCACCCCTTTACCCCACCTCTATCTACACCCCCACCCCTTTACCCTACCTCTATCTACACCCCCACCCCTTTACCCTAACTCTATCTACACCCCCACCCCTTTACTCCACCTCTATCTACACCCCCACCCCTTTACTCCACCTCTATCTACACCCCACCCCTTTACTCCACCTCTATCTACACCCCCACCCCTTTACCCCACCTCTATCTACACCCCCACCCCTTTACTCCCACCTCTATCTACACCCCCACCCCTTTACCCCACCTCTATCTACACCCCCACCCCTTTACTCCCACCTCTATCTACACCCCCACCCCTTTACCCCACCTCTATCTACACCCCCACCCCTTTACTCCACCTCTATCTACACCCCCACCCTTTTACTCCACCTCTATCTACACCCCCACCCCTTTACCCAACCTCTATCTACACCCCCACCCCTTTACTCCACCTCTATCTACACCCCCACCCCTTTACTCCACCTCTATCTACACCCCCACCCCTTTACCCCACCTCTATCTACACCCCCACCCCTTTACTCCCACCTCTATCTACACCCCCACCCCTTTACTCCACCTCTATCTACACCCCCACCCCTTTACTCCACCTCTATCTACACCCCCACCCCTTTACTCCACCTCTATCTACACCCCACCCCTTTACTCCACCTCTATCTACACCCCCACCCCTTTACCCCACCTCTATCTACACCCCCACCCCTTTACTCCCACCTCTATCTACACCCCCACCCCTTTACTCCTACCTCTATCTAGACCCCCACCCCTTTACCCCATCTCTATCTACACCCCACCCCTTTACTCCCACCTCTCTCTACACCCCCACCCCTTTACCCCACCTCTATCTACACCCCCACCCCTTTACTCCCACCTCTATCTACACCCCCACCCCTTTACTCCCACCTCTATCTACACCCCCACCCCTTTACTCCCACCTCTAACTAGACCCCCACCCCTTTACTCCCACCTCTATCTACACCCCCACCCCTTTACCCCACCTCTATCTACACCCCCAGCCCTTTACTCCCACCTCTATCTACACCCCCACCCCTTTACTCCCACCTCTATCTACACCCCCACCCTTTTACTCCCACCTCTATCTACACCCCCACCCCTTTACCCCACCTCTATCTACACCCCCACCCCTTTACTCCCACCTCTATCTACACCCCCACCCCTTTACCCCACCTCTATCTACACCCCCACCCCTTTACTCCCACCTCTATCTACACCCCCACCCCTTTACTCCCACCTCTATCTACACTCCCACCCCTTTACCCCACCTCTATCTACACCCCCACCCCTTTACTCCCACCTCTATCTACACCCCCACCCCTTTACCCCACCTCTATCTACACCCCCACCCCTTTACCCCACCTCTATCTACACCCCCACCCCTTTACTCCCACCTTTATCTACACCCCCACCCCTTTACCCCACCTCTATCTACACCCCCACCCCTTTACTCCCACCTCTATCTACACCCCCACCCCTTTACTCCCACCTTTATCTACACCCCCACCCCTTTACCCCACCTCTATCTACACCCCCACCCCTTTACCCCACCTTTATCTACACCCCCACCCCTACTCCCACCTCTATCTACACCCCCACCCCTTTACCCCACCTTTATCTACACCCCCACCCCTTTACCCCACCTCTATCTACACCTCCACCCCTTTACTCCTACCTCTATCTACACCCCCACCCCTTTACTCCCACCTCTATCTACACCCCAACCCCTTTACCCCACCTCTATCTACACCCCCACCCCTTTACCCCACCTCTATCTACACCCCCACCCCTTTACTCCCACCTCTATCTACACCCCCACCCCTTTACTCCCACCTCTATCTACACCCCCACCCCTTTACTCCCACCTCTATCTACACCCCCACCCCTTTACTCCCACCTCTATCTACACCCCCACCCCTTTACTCCCACCTCTATCTACACCCCCACCCCTTTACCCCACCTCTATCTACACCCCCAGCCCTTTACCCTACCTCTATCTACACCCCCACCCCTTTACTCCCACCTCTATCTACACCCCCACCCCTTTACCCCACCTCTATCTACACCCCCAGCCCTTTACCCCACCTCTATCTACACCTCCACCCCTTTACTCCCACCTCTATCTACACCCCCACCCCTTTACCCCACCTCTATCTACACCCCCAGCCCTTTACCCTACCCCTATCTACACCCCCAGCCCTTTACCCTACCTCTATCTACACCCCCACCCCTTTACTCCCACCTCTATCTACACCCCCACCCCTTTACTCCCACCTCTATCTACACCCCCACCCCTTTACCCCATCCCTATCTACACCCCCACCCCTCCACAGCTTCCACTCTACCTCTCCAATCAACACCAGAGGAACAGAGACATCGATGGAGAAGGAGAGTGAGCACAGAGTCTTTAGAACCTGTCCACAACACAGCTCAGTGGATCGGGCATGTCAACACCATCAGTGTAACATCTAAGGTAAGTCCTAAACACTGATTTCGATTATCAATCTAGAATCCAGACAGAGACCAAGAGAGTTAAGGAGAGTCTGTTTGGAATAGATACAGATTATCAGCACTGATGATTTCTGTTGTCTCCCTCCCTCTCCTCCTTGGTTCTCATCTGGTCTTGATTTTTCTCTCTGTATCCTCCTCCTGTCTCTTAGTGCTGCAGCGTCTTCCCAGCCAGCCAGGAACAAGCCAGGAACCAGCCAGTCAGCCAGCAACCAGCCAGCCAGGAACCAGCCAGCCAGGCCAGACCCAGGGAAAGTCGAGAGGAGGCTCTGCCTAATTGGGCCTCTTCCACAGAGCCAAGAGGAAGTGGAGCTGCCAGGTCCCCTTTCCCTCACGATCCCTTACCCTGGCTGGGCACAGTCCGCCCGGGGCTGGGCCCCTTCAATCTGGAGCTCTCTCCAAATGCGAGGTGCCAGCTCCAATCTCCCCGATTTCTCGTTCATCAATGCTGGGATGCCCTCACCCCACTATCTGGGGTTCTCACTGTGGTTATCCTTCCCTTTCTGTCTAAATTAGTTGCGATTGGGTCTCCTGTCTTGGGTTACGTGTTGACTTGTTAATGTAACTTTTTTTAACAAACAGAGATATGCCTAGGAGTGCAGCTGCATCTCAATGGTTGAACAACACACACACACACACACACACACACACACACACACACACACACACACACACACACACACACACACACACACACACACACACACACACACACACACACACACACACACACACACACACACACTATAGTACATTCCCATACAGTTCACACACTGACACGCACATGCCTGACAGACTCCCGAGGCAGATCGATGTCCACATGAAGCCGAGCACCCCGATACTCAATGTGCTGTACAGATGTGTGTTACCAGAGTTAACAGTTCAGCACAGCATGAGAGGTGTTCCCATTTCTATCTGAGACTGTGGAGCCGTCAGATTTCACTGGCGTATCTGACACTTTTGTGAAGTTTACCGTCAAGCTCGAAGACTGAGATGGCTCAGGATAAGCAGAGGATCAAAACATGAAACATATCTGAGGTCTGGTAGATACCCACACTTACCCTGTTTGTCTGGTCCATTCCACACCACCTCTCTCTCCCTCTCTCTCTCTCTCTCTCTCTTTCTCCTGTCCTCTTATTCCAACAATCATTCTCTCTCTCTCTGAGACATAGTTAAAGTGTTAGTTTGTGAACCAAGTCCAGGTCTCTCTACTTCCCCTGGAGGTTTCCGTCGCTGGCACACACACCAGGGGACCCCTATGGAGCAGTCGCCACAACAGAAACAACACTCTGTCATGTCTGTGTGGGTCCATTGTCTTTGTACATGTGTGACTCATACTATAACAACAGCAATAACACATGGCTGATATTTTGATATCATATTAATCAAAGCTGTACTGGAGTATGTCTTTAACGGCATGTTTTGTAGAGCTACACACACACACAACATGTTTCTATATCGTGCCAGTTAAGGGTTATGGCTTGTAACCATAGCAGATCCCTTGTGCCTTCAGCCACACGTTGGTCCCGTGTGGCTCAGTTGGTAGAGCATGGTGTTTGCAACGCCAGGGTTGTGGGTTCAATTCCCACGGGGGACCAGTATGGAGAAAAAATGTATGAAATGTATGCATTCACTACTGTAAGTCGCTCTGGATAAGACCGTCTGCTAAAATGACTAAAATGTTAAAAAAAAATCAGAAAGTATTCACACCCCTTGACTTGTTCCAAATTTTGTTGTGTTACAGCCTGAATTTAAAATGGATTACTTTGAGATTTTGTGTCACTGGCTTACATACAATACCCATAATGTCAAAGTGGAATTATGTTTTTATATGTTTTTACAAATTAATAAAAAATGAAAAGCTGAACTGTCTTGATTCAATAAGTATTCAAGCCATTTGGTATGGCAAGCCTAAATAAGTTCAGGAGTAAAAATGTACTTAACAAGTCACATAATAAGTTTCATGGATTCACTCTGTGTGCAATAATAGTTTTTAACATGATTTTTGAATGACTACCTCATCTCTGTACCCCACACATACAATTATCTGTAAGGTCCCTCAGTCGAGCAGTGAATTTTAAACACAGATTCAACCACAAAGACCAGGGAGGTTTTCCAATACCCCTCAAAGAAGGGCACCTATTGGTAGATGGGTAAAAAAAAAACGGAATATCCCTTTGAGCATGGTGATGTTATTAATTACACTTTGGATGATGTATCAATTCACCCAGTCACTTCCTTCCTAACTCAATTGCCGGAGAGGAAGGAAACCGCTCAGGGATTTAACCAATGAGACCAATGGTGAGAATAAAACAGGTATAGAGTTAATGGCTGTGATAGGAGAAAATTAAGGATGGATCAACAGCATTGTAGTTACCCCACAATTCTAACCTAAATGACAGAGTGAAAAGAAAGAAGCCTGTAAATCGGCATGAAAATCTATGGCAAGACTTGAAAATGTCTGTCTAGCTATGATCAACAACCACCTTGACAGAGCTTGAAGAATTTAAAAAAGTATAATGTGCAAATATTGTACAATCCAGGTGTGGAAAGCTCTTAGAGAGTTATCCAGAAAGACTCACAGCTGTAATCGCTGCAATAGGTGATTTTAACATGTATTGACTCAGGGGTGTGAATACTTATGTAAAATTTATATTTCTGCATTTTATTTTCAATGAATTGGCAAAAATGTCTAAAAACATGTTTTCACTTTGACGTTAAGGGGCAAAAATATCGATTCAATCCATTTGGAATTCAGGCTGTAACACAACAAAATGTGGAATAAGTGAAGGGGTATGAATACTTTCTAAAGGCACTGTATAACCATTTTTGAAGGTTCTATAAAGAACCATGCTCATAAGGTTTTAAATAGAACCTTTATGATTCTATAAAGAGCCTTTATAAAATATTCTATATAGCACCAAAAAAGGGTTCTGCTATTGTTACAACCTATTTTGGGGCTATATTGAACCCTGTTTTATGGTTCTTTAAAGAACCTTTGTGCAGAATGGTTCCATAAAGAACCCTCAATCTCAAAGGTTCTTTGTAGATCCTTTTGAAGAACCATACAATGTTTTTTATTCTGGTTAGCCATATTATATTGTTAAATTCCTTAGGCGTTATTGTTGTATTAATTCAGTTGAATCAGGTGTGCTGGCTCTAGAACACCTGGGGGTTCCTGAGGAGAGATTTGAGAACAACTGATTTAGTCAACAGTTCTCGATTGACACAAGGCCTTACGAGAGTCTTTCACGAGACACTGTCACCGACCATTGAAAATTAGGGAATTTATGCATTGAATTAATTGTAATGAATAAATGACAAATAAATACATTTCTATTACATAGAAAAAGTGCATCAGCCCAATGGGCGCAGCCTACATGGGGTCAATATTTTAGCCCGCATTGGGCCCACATCATGTCAATGTGGGTGGCAGGTAGCCTAGTGCATTGAACCACTAACTGAAAGGTTACTGGTTCAAATCCCTAAGCTGACTAGTTGAAAAATGTGCTCTTGAGCAAGGTACTTAACTCTGGCTAAAAGTGTATGCAAAATGACTAAAATGTAAATGCTTGCAGGGAAAAGATGGGTGTATTTCAGGCAAAGTGAGGGATGCCATTCACCAGATATGAGCTGGCCACACTGGAAAAATTCCTTGGGGGCCAATGTACAGCTGATGCGCATTGGCCCAATGTTGGCAGCTTAGACATGGGGTTAATATGTTAGACCGCATTGGGCCCACATCGTACCAATGTGGACATGTTTGCTGGGTTGTTGGTATGAGGACTGTTTGTACCAAATCTCCAAGTCTGTCAGCACCCATTTTTGACAAACACAGTGGCTTCACTCCAGTCCATTCTACGTCACTATACTCAGCATCAGGCTAGCAGAATACCAGAATAACCAAGAGCTAAATGGGGATAAAGATAAAGATGAAGAGGGGAAGAGCCAGGAGGTTCAGGACATGAGTATCTCTGCTCTAGAGGAGCAGTGGAGAGGTTCTCTATCAAAGACGCTTTTCCTTCCGCTCATAAATACCAAGTCAATGAATAATATCCCTCACTCCAAACGACGGCGGGCATAGAGTCAAAACCTCAGATCTGGTCAACACATGAGCTCCATCCCCCCTCACTCTCTCCCAAAGAGAAGTCCAAATCTTTCTCTGAGTATTGAAGACATTCAACATTTACTTACCCACAGTTCCTTTCCTAAGTCAGGCTTTGTGATCATTATTATTATTCATCAGTATAAAAATGGACCAGCTAGTCAATTTATAGTAAGTAGGATTCTGTCGAAGAGCAACAATGAAAGTCAGTGGCTCATCTGGCGACCAGTAGTGATGCGTGGGTAAAATCACCGTGGAAGCAAAGCCATGGGGAAATAGCCATATTACAACCTATGTGTTGTGATAATTGTGTTGTTTATTCTATAACCTGTTAGTTCATATGCTTTGACATCGTGATATATAGGTCTAAGGCCGAGACAATCAGAAGAGACAGTGGCAGAATAAATTCAACCACACCTTTGTTTCATTAGAGCAACATCTGTCCGGTGAAGTCCACAAAACATATTGCATGTAACAAACAGTTACATGACCTACAGCATGGTCAAGTAAGTTAATGTTTCCGACATTTTCTGACCACTAAACAACTATTGCTTTTGAACCACGAAGAGTTACTGCAAGTCGCGAAGAAAACAGGCGCTGTCTCCACTCTTCCAGCACCATTTCAACTTCAACATTTCAACATCATCAAATCACTTATGCTTAGTCTAATACTTTGACAACTAAAAGATACCAAAAACGATTTAGTCAAATCAATGTAAGCTAAATATGATGTGGCTGTCCATGGTACTGATTTGTGTGTGTGTGTGTGTGTGCGTGCGTGCGTGCGTGCGTGCGAGTACAGAAACAAGTTGACTCACCCTACTTGTAGAGAAACAAAATGTTTTATTTAGTAATTTAGCAGACACTCTTATCCAGAGCAACTTACAATAGTGAGTACATACATTTTAATTCGTACTGGTTCCCCTTGGGAATCTAACCCACAACCCTGGCATTGGAAGTGTCATGCTTTACCACCTAAGCCACACAGGACCCCTATGCCAAACTCCAATGCCATCCTCCTCTTTCATGTTTCCTAAATGGTCTTTGACTTTGTCATGCAGTACACACGTGTAGTTTTTGTTGTCCTAGGCTACATGGCTAAAATGCTTGCTTGCTATCCTAATTTCCTGTAATGGGCAACGATGCACCAGGCCAGCTAGTTAACAATAGCGTACTAGCTACATGTTGAGCTTCCATCCACTCAGGCTCACAATGTATGAAATTATGGTTGGATCAGAATCACCGTTATAATCATTGGTCAGTACTGAGAATTATGTAAAACTGCATGTCCAAATCCCTATCTCCATCCATGGATAATTTAGGAAAGGACGATTTTAGCTAGCTAGCTAGTCACCGGAAGACAATGACACAACCAGATGCAACAATTCATTTTCTGTCAATGACGTTTGGCTTCTGATGTGATGTGATTGGTGTGAAGCCAAATCCAAAACTGGCTTCACTTGACACTTTTTTTGGTGAGCCAGGACCATTCACAGCTGAGCTCACTCAGTTTAGCTCAAAGCTGATTGGCTATTATTTTATAATTGTTTTATCAAGGGAGGCCAAATGTTCGCTGGCTTCCCTTCTATTCAATGCTACGGGTGAAAACAATGTCATACTCTTTTTGACCAGACAGCATCAGAAAGACGGGCTACACATACTGCGACAGAGGGGCGCTGTTTCGTTCGCTGGGATGCTTTCTCTGGTGAGATACATTCAGCCTCTTGTGAATTTAAGTACATTTATGAAACAGAGAGATGAAAGATGAATGGGGAAGGCTTCCCTTGGCATCCATCAACACACGCCACTCCTAGTGACTCTATTTCTATGCTAATGACATAACCAGGATGTGGGATCTGACAGACGGAAGCTGAGGTCACGCCTGACTTAGTGCAGCTCTGGCTGTAACCCCGGGGGGCTCCAACCAACCACCCAACCTCTGTCTCTCAGAGTCTGAGGAGGGGAATCCTCTAAGACGTCTTAACCAGACAAAGAGCCCAGTGGCCTTAAACACTTCATCTGAGGATTACCCCAGGATGCTCTCTGGCTGAGCCAAGACCACGGAGAGGGGATATATTGGCCTCAAACAACCCTGCTGCTTCCTTTATTCTGTATCCTGTCTTTATCACAGAGCCAGGCTGAATAGGAGGAGCAGATTGGATTGTTTTTCTCTTTGGAAAAACGGAGCGGGTGGATGGGAGCTTTCCTTCCTTCCAACAGAGATTCAGCGCCGAGGACTTTTGCCAGCGAGCAGCGCTTTGAAAGTGAAACACTAGAGTGGTAGATCACAGAGGCCAAGAAAAATGATATTCCTCTCGTTATGACTCCCCCAGCCGATTCCTTTGTTGTGGGGGCTTCTGCTTTTAACTGGAAACAGGTCTTCCTCTGCTGTCCTGTGTTTTGGAGCAGCTTGCACAGACACACACACACACACACCATCATCATCATTTCTCCATCTTCTAAGGCCTAGTGACAGCTTGTTAAACCTGATGCCACATGCACGCTCTGTCTCTCTACAGGAACTTTGTCCTCACTTGTCAGTGAGACGTGGGGTGGTGAGGTGGGGGCTGTTGACTGCCATAGTAGGCAGCTGGTTGGGGGACATTGATTGTAGTGTACTGTATGAGATCCAAGGGAGGTCTGACCAGGTAGATCTGCTGCAGCACAGAAGGTGAGGAGAGGGAAACCAGAGAGAGAGAGAGAGAGAGACAGAGAGAGAGAGAGAGAGAGAGAGAGAGAGAGAGAGAGAGAGAGAGAGAGGAGAGAGAGAGAGAGAGAGAGAGAGAGAAAATATAACATCCCTTCTGAGCGTGTTAACCTGTCAGCGCCACTTTTCTCTCTCCACCTGTTACACACCATACTGGGGACTGGTATTCAATCAAACACAAGTTAAATTTGTTCTGGGATATGTCAATGACACATTTTCTTTACACTGCACTAATGCACTAATGCGCTAATGCACATGTGGCTTCATGTTCTCATCAATACCACGTTTAGAGTGTGAAACTCAAAACAAGTTCTGCATATTCATTCCAAGAGCATTGATGTGTCTCTACAGAGCAACGTGGCATCTCATTTTCACCCCCAGCAGCCTGGCGCAGAGTGCTTCTGGCTGCCTGTTTTATGGCTGAAGCTGAGCCTTCCTTTCGGCTGTGTGACGGCGTTGGGAGACCCGTTACTAACCCAATGGTTAAATGAAACACCCGTTCTCTGGCTCGGTATGGTAAACCATACCAGAGCACTGCATCCTTCCACAAGTCCATCCTCCAACACTCTTTAACGCTCATGTTTTTGATTTGCCATCTGATATTGTTGATTTGGGGAATTTCATGCTTTGTTTAATAAAACAAAAAATTGTGTAAAGCAAATCTGGCGCCACTTTCTATTTGGCAAATATTATTTTGTCTCTGTCACCCTGGTTCTATTTTCTGGGGGGGAGAGATCGGCAGGCTTCAGAGGCTGTGCCGAAGCCTGTAGCATATGAGTGTGTAGCGTGTAGCATGTGATCGCTCATCTTTTTAGCATTAAAGGAGATTGACAGCTTTTGGTGGAAGCCGGAGGGTGGGATTTGGGACCACTTTTGGTTTAAAATACACACACACGAAACATCGACTCCCCTGTTGAACCCAAAGCGGCACAACAGATTTGTCTTCATAACAAAACAGCTGTTGACTCATTTCTTTTGAAATTTAGGGGGGCCATAACCAAGGTCCCAAACTCACATCATCTTGAAAATCGCTGAAACGATGCCACTTTGACCCCTGACCCTTCAGTAAAGGTCACAGGACTCGTTGGTTCCTTGTCATTCGTTTTTCACTAACAGGGCCATCATAAAAGCCGGAGTTCCCATGCCTTTCCTCCACATCTGCTGCATATTGTTAAACAGAGAAAACCAGTAAAACATATTTACTTCCCTCTGCCTCTTTGAGCTAAATATACTTGTGGAGACGTGGGAGTGATTGGGCTCTGAAAAAATGGCCTTTCTGTCTCTGTGTGCAGCTGTAACAAATTGACTGGCTGATTTTCATCAGGTGGGTTTTCTCTCAGCCCTGTGATAAATTATTGTAGCACAACATCGCATCGCAACGCAACACGTGAACCGTGCTTGAGATTGATGCCTTCGCACCGCCATGAATATAAAGCCAGAGATATTCAATTGCTAGAGTATTAGTGAATGAAACGACAATGTGCTTAAAAATGGACTAAAAACTCAATCAAGATCAGATTGTTATATCCCAGATGACTGCGTTCTCTCAGAGGTAGTCAGACTTCAGAAAACATTGGCAGCTCCAGCTTAAGCACTAAAGATCCCAGACTAGCCAACATGCTGGGCCAAATAAACTGTAGTTGATGCAGTCAGACCTGGGCTTGAGACTGCATCAATAATCCAGACCAAAAAAAGACCAAGACAGCTGTGGACAAACAGAGCACATCACTTGTACAGTGTATGAGTTGGCAGAGGGCCAATGAGTCAAATTGTCCAGCGTATCGCATAGTATTTTGCATAATGTGTGAGTGGAGTGCACACAGAGAGTTGATTAGGGGAGATGTCAAAGTGGATTCAGATTTCAGCAGCAACTGATTGACCCTGAAGCCTCCCAAATTAGCCCAGAGGACATGGAAAGTCTTGGAAAGTTGGAGAGAGAAAGAGAGAGACAACGACAGAGAGACAGAGAGAGAGACAGAGAGAGAGATAGAGATAGAGACAGAGAGAGAGACAGAGAGAAAGAGAGAGACAGAGAGAGAGACAGAGAGAGACAGAGAGAGATAGAGACAGAGAGAGAGACAGAGAGAAAGAGAGACAGAGAGACAGAGAAAGAGAGAGAGAGAGACAGAGAGTGCTGGAGCGTTGTTATCCTGCTCTTATTTCATAGGCATACTAAATCAAAAAATTGGGATTGAAACTTGCTGGATTTTGGATGATCTGACAGATTCATTCCAGGATATTTACAACGAACGCCAAAGTTATAACGAGTCAGGCGTCATCATGTCTTTCAAGTCGTTCATGTCTGCTTTCATCCTGTCTGTCTCTAGAGGCACGCACAAATATTCACCCCAGTAAAAAAGTGGACTAAGATAAGAGGACATAAAAGGTTTATTGTCGGCTTTATACTTTCACTTTGGATAAGGAGAGGCAGACAAATAGATTTTAATCGAGTAGAACTATAGGGAGATCTGTTCTATCTGATTTATATATAGAGGCTGGAGTAGGGCTGATGTTCAGCGTGGATAGATGCTGGCAGGACTTTAGAGAGACTCTGGCTCTGGGCCTTTGGCTCTCCTGTAAAACTAACTGACGTGACAGAGAAGTCTCCCTTGGTGTCTCAGACAGATGGCATTAACACACACAGGCCTGACAGACAGGCCTGAGAAACACACACACACCTACGGAATACACTGTACTACTTTTGTCCAAAGACATTTAAAAGTTACCCCTTGTCCCGCATGAGACCTGTCCAGAGTGCTGAACACTACCAATCAACCTTTCTTAGCACAAGAACATCAAAAGAACCCTGAAAACAACCTGAAAATATTGTGACAGCTTAGGGAGCAGTATGAACCCAGCTAGCACATAACATTCTGAGAACCATATGTTTCTGATATCTTGATGAGAGCGTGGTTGTCCTATGGTTATTTTGCATACAACCTTCCCACAATTTTCTGGGAATTGTTCAGGATAGTTGCTTGGCTTTGGAACATTCTCAGCACATTTAAGGAACTTGACAAAAAAATCATTTTCTTCTTGGTGTTTCATTACTTTAACAGGACTTTTCCTAAAAGTTCAAACACGATTACATTTAATTTCAATTTTAGGTAATAGTAATGTTCTAAGAATGTTCTCCAACTGGTTTGAAATTGGTAAGGTTCTCAAATAGTTCAGAGAACGTTAACAAACAACATTCTTCTGTGAGAATTTCATTACTTCAGCATAATGTTTCCTACAGGTTTCCTCAAGGTTCTATTTAAAGTCATGTTCTCAAATTGTCCCAAGAACGTTAAGACAACTTTCCATGAAAACCACAAGAAAACTTTAGTAACATTCAGAGAGCGTTCTAAGAATGTTATTTAAAACATATACAGTACCAGTCAAAAGTTTGGACACACCTACTCATTCCAGCAAAGCTGTCATCAAGGCAAAGGGTGGCTACTTTGAATAATCTCAAATGTAAAATATATTTTGATTTGTTTAACACTTTTTGGGTTACTACTTGATTCCATATGTGTTATTTAATCGTTTTGATGTCTTCACTATTATTCTACAATGTAGAAAATAGTAAAAATAAAGAAAACCCCTTGAATGAGTAGGTGTGTCCAAACTTTTGACTGGTACTGTACATTCCATTCTCAGCATCAACAAAACTCTCACTATCCTCTATCTTGTTAAGTGTGATTAGGTGTGTTGGCTGCGCCCACTAATTGGCCACACCTGATCTTAATGAGTGCTTGTTTCCTTTGAAATGGGGTCTGTTTGAATAGACTAAAATGAACAGCTTTGTATGTGTAACAAAACATGGCATGCTATATCAATCTTGGTGGCGCAGTGGACTCATTCCATGGATAGAGAACAGAATATTATTTGTTTGACTCTCACTGATATCGAGTCACAATAAAAACAATTATGTGTTTGCGTTAGGGCTGTCCCCGACTAAAAAAATATATTGGTCGACAGAAAGTCGTCTGTTCTTTCAACCAATCAATTGGTCAAATTCTTTAAATGTGTATTTTTCCATATATAGACACACCCTATGTGTTTTAATAAAATCAACGATATGCATTGACCGTGTCTGATGGTTTTGTGGTTTGATGAATAAGACAAATGCCTCAAGAGGGCGCCAGAGATCAAGATAACCAGAAGAAGAAAAAACTTCACCTGACCCAACTGTTCTCCTCCCGCTCCTGCTGGCTTTCGCAGATTCTGCCATTACTCTCCTGTCATGTGGTTAATCACAATTCTATGAACATCTAAATGAAAATGATACAAACCTAAAAAGTTACTTCTATTGCCATTGACAACTATGTAAAAATAGCTTACATAAAGCCAACAAATAAAAACATTGCAGCCTGCAGGTAGAAAATATCCTGATAAAAATAAATATCCTATAAATCACATTGTCTACTTATGGCCTGTCTGCAACGAACTTGAAACATTATATCAATTATTAACTGGGGTCCGACCAGAAGCTTGCCCTAGCGAACTAACAACATTGTGTAAAATATGCAGGGCCCTCAGAGTTTCCTGTGCCAGTGAGCTCGGGACAGACACAGCTGTAGGCTATTTGCGCAAGGGATAAGAAGCAGTGCTTGACTTGGGCAGGAGCTCACCAAAGCTGAGTACCAGCACCTCAAATGTCCTACTGCTTGAGGTCCTGTTCCTCTTATAGAATATTAGCTCAAAAGTATTGTGGAGCTCCTGCACCTAAATATAAACAGTACCAGCACCCAAAATGAGTACCGGAACCTATTTCAGTCCAAGTCAAGCACTGATAAGAAGTAATCAGGTAGGCCTGTTTTATGATGTTTCCACTGGATCAGAGCATGACATTTTTCCCTTTCACGCTGAGTGATTATTGAAAGGGAGAGAGCTGGAAAGATTTTTCAAAAATATTGAGGAACTATTGCAATTATCAATGGATGTAAAAACAGACTTTGTTTTCTTGCTGTTTGAGTTGAAAAAAACATTACTTTGAGAAGCTCCACAGGTCATTAGTCGTGGTGCGTTAAGCCAATCAGAAATACTATCAGATCCCCAAATGTACACATTTATATGCCTATGTTTAGCCTATGGGCCTACTTCTATGCATGTGCATCCTTACTCGACATTGACAGGAGCGCTGCAAACAAAAGATAATGACTAAATTGACAAAACTCGTAAATGGAATTAAATAAACCAAAACTTCTTCCTCACAAGTGTAGAATAGGTTGTACACTTTGCAAACAATGTGTCCACTCTGACAATGATAACAGGAAGACTGGAATAATAATATTGAGTGCATTAACAGAAATTCCCCTAACCAAAGTAACAAACTTTGTAGATGAGAACTGATAGGAATTAACAGTAAATGTACTTCTGGTGATATATGTAAAGGGAAATTGATATACACTAACAATCAAATGCAAACAATTCACACAATGATGTTATGAAACAATGAATGTGCACAAATTGGCGGGAGAGAGCGCATTCTGGAGATTTTTTTTATTTATTTTTTCACTTTTATTTAACCAGGTAGCCTAGTTGAGAACAAGTTCTCATTTACAATTGCGACCTGGCCAAGATAAAGCACAGCAGTTCGACAAACACAACAACACAGAGTTACACATGGAATAAACAAACATACAGTCAATAATACAGTAGAAAAAAGAAAAATCTATGCACAGTGAGTGCAAATGAGGTAAGATAAGGGAGGTAAGGCAATAAATAGGCCATGGTGGCGAAGTAATTACAATTTAGCAATTAAACACTGGAATGGTAGACGTGCAGAAGATGAATGAGCAAGTAGAGATACTGGGATGTAAAGGAGAAAGATAAATAAATAAATAAATAAATACAGTATGGGGATGAGGTAGTTGGATGGGCTGTTTACAGATGGGCTATGTACAGGTGCAGTGATCTGTGAGCTGCTCTGACAGCTGGTGGTTAAAGCTAGTGAGGGAGATATGAGTCTCCAGCTTCAGTGATTTTTGCAGTTCGTTCCAGTCATTGGCACCAGAGAACTGGAAGGAAAGGCAGCCAAAAGAGGAACTGGCTTTGACCAGTGAGATATACCTGCTGGAGCGCGTGCTACGGGTGGGTGCTGCTATGGTGACCAGTAAGCTGAGATAAGGCGGGGCTTTACCTAGCAGAGAATTGTAGATGACCTGGAGCCAGTGGGTTTGGCGACGAGTATGAAGCGAGGGCCAGCCAACGAGAGTGTACAGGTCACAGTGGTGGGTAGTATATGGGGCATTGTTGACAAAACAGATGGCACTATGATAGACTGCATCCAATTTGCTGAGTAGAGTGTTGGAGACTATTTTGTAAATGACATCGCCGAAGTCAAGGATCGGCAGAATAGTCAGTTTTACGAGGGTGTGTTTGGTAGCATGAGTGAAGGATGCTTTGTTGCGTAATAGGAAGCCGATTCTAGATGTAATTTTGGATTGGAGATGCTTAATGTGAGTCTGGAAGGAGAGTTTACAGTCTAACCAGACACCTAGGTAGTTGTGGTTGTCCACATATTCTAAGTCAGAACCGTCCAGAGTAGGGATGCTGGACGGGAGGGCAGGTGCGGGCAGTCATCGGTTGAAGAGCATACATTTAGTTTTACTTGCATTTAAGAGCAGTTGGAGGCCACGGAAGGAGAGTTGTATGGCATTGAAGCTCGTCTGGAGGTTAGTTAGCACAGTGTCCAAATAAGGGCCAGAAGTATACAGAATGGTGTCGTCTGCGTAGAGGTGGATAGAGAATCAGCAGCAGCAAGAGCGACATCATTGACGTATACAGAGAAGAGAGTCGGCCTGAGAATTTAACCCTGTGGCACCCCCATAGAGACTGCCGGAGGTTCGGGCAACAGGCCCTCCGATTTGACACACTGAACTCTATCAGAGAAGTAGTTGGTGAACCAGGCGAGGCAGTCATTTGAGAAACCAAGGGTGTTGAGTCTGCCAATAAGAATGTGGTGATTGACAGAGTCGAAAGCCTTGGCCAGGTCGATGAATACGGCTGCACAGTAATGTCTCTTATCGATGGTGGTTATGATATCATTTAGGACCTTGAGCGTGGCTGAGGTGCACCCATGACCAGATCGGAAACCAGATTGCATAGCGGAGAAGTTACGGTGGGATTCGAAATGGTCGTTGATCTGTTTGTTAACTTGGCTTTCGAAGACCTTAGAAAGGCAGCGTAGGATAGATATAGGTCTGTAGCGGTTTGGGTCTAGAGTGTCTCCCCCTTTGAAGAGGGGGATGACCGCGGCAGCTTTCCAATCTTTGGGGATCTCAGACGATACGAAAGAGAGGTTGAACAGGCTAGTAATAGGGGTTGCAACAATTTCGACAGATCATTTTAGAAAGAGAGGGTCCAGATTGTCTAGCCCGGCTGATTTGTAGGGGTCCAGATTTTGCAGCTCTTTCAGAACATCAGCTGTCTGGATTTGGGTGAAGGAGAAATGGGGAGGCTTGGGCAAGTTGCTGTGGGGGGTGCAGGGCTGTTGACCGGGGTAGGGGTAGCCAGGTGGAAAGCATAGCCAGCCGTAGAAAAATGCTTATTGAAATTCTCAATTATCGTGGATTTATCGGTGGAGACAATGTTTCCTAGCCTCAGTGCAGTGGGCAGCTGGGAGGAGGTGCTCTTATTCTCCATGGACTTTACAGTGTCCCAGATCTTTTTTGAGTTTGTGCTACAGGTTGCAAATTTCTGCTTGAAAAAGCTAGCCTTAGCTTTCCTAACTGCCTGTGTATATTGGTTCCTAACTTCCCTGGAAAGTTGCATATCAGGGGGGCTGTTCAATGCTAATGCAGAACGCCACAGGATGTTTTTGTGGTGGTCAAGAGCAGTCAGGTCTGGAGAGAACCAAAGACTATATCTGTTCCTGGTTCAACATTTAAAGGGGCATGCTTATTTAAGATGGTGAGGAAGGCACTTTTAAAGAATGACCAGGCGTCCTCTACTGACAGCATTGTGCATCTGGACGCATGGTCAATCCGACGTCTGCATTGGCCGTGCAGCATTTACGATGATACGGCCTCAGCAGAAGTCAGGGCATTCATACTTCTTGCGCTTCGCGGAGCAGTGCTGAGCTGTTGTCAAAGAAGTGAGTTTGTGTTTTCTACCGTCAGCCAATCATGTCAATTCGGAGCTATACAGAGCCCTCCAGATTGTTACAAAATTTGGGAGGCGCATGGCAAAGCCATACGGAACTTGATTTGGCTTCTGCATGCCTCTGGAGGCTCTGCAATCGCATCACACCCTCCATATGGAGCCTCCGACCACATTTTCGGATCAAGCATAAATTGGCTTTTAGTCTAGTTCTCCACAATTGATTAGTTCACTGAGATGGGCGCAAATATATACAGTATATTTATTACTGCTCGACTAAAACAATCGAACTGTCACGTCCTGACCAGTAAAAGGGGTTGTTTGTTATTATAGTTTGGTCAGAGCGTAGCAAGGGGTGTTTGTTTAG
Source organism: Salmo salar (assembly GCF_965601325.2). NCBI lineage: Eukaryota > Metazoa > Chordata > Actinopteri > Salmoniformes > Salmonidae > Salmo > Salmo salar. The sequence continues at coordinate 32,379,164 of NC_138315.1, read as the reverse complement.
GGTGTTTCGGGGTGTCTTGGTTTATGTTCTATGTTAGTGTATTTTTATATTTCTTCTATTTCTTCTATTTCTATGCGTAGTTTATTGGATTGACCTTCAGCTGTTCCTCGTTGCCTCGAATTGAAGGTCCTATTTAATATTGGTGTTTTTGTCATGGGATTTGTGGGTAGTTGTTTCTCTGTATAGTCATTTTGTCCTTACGAGACTGTTTTTTTGTCGTTGTTTTGTTTAAGTGTTTTGTATCACGTTTCTTTATAAATAAAGAAGAAGATGAGCACTTACATTTCCGATGCGTTTTGGTCCACTCCATACGACGAATGTGACAGAACTACCCACCACCAATGGACCAAGCAGCTGAGGATGGAGCAGCAAAGGTATTTGGAATCGTGGACATGGGAGGACCTTGGCACCAGGCTGGGGAGTACCGGCGACCTAAGGAGGAGCAGGAGGCAGCGAAGGCGGAACGGCGTCATTATGAGGCATTATACGCACAGATTGGCAAGTGTGAGAGGCAGCCCCAAGAAATGTTTTGGGGGGGAACACGGGAAGAGTGGCTAGGTCAGGTAATACACCTAAGCCAACTCCCCGTGCTTATTATGGGGAGCAGCGGATCAAGAGAGCACCGTGCTATGCGGAAGTGCGCACGATCTCGCCCATGCACACGCACAGTCCGGTGCGAGCGATCCCAGCCCCTCGCAAGTGCCGTGCTAGAGTGAGCACTCAGCCAGAAGGGGTTGTGGGCTCCAGACCTCCAGTGCTTACTCATGGACCAGTGTATCCAGTTCCCGCTCCTCGCACTAGCCTTGTGGTGCGTGTCCCTAGTCTGGCGCCTCCAAAGCCAGCACCACGCACTAGGCTTCCAGTGCGTCAGTCCAGTCCAGTACGTCCTGTTCCTGCTCCTCGCACTAGCCTTTTGGTGCGTGTCTCCAGTCTGGTACCTCCAGTACCAGCCCCATGCACTAGGCTTCCAGTGCGCAGTCCCCGTCCAGAGCTTCCGACAACAGTACCTCGTCCAGAGCTTCCGACAACAGTTCCCCGTCCAGAACTTCCGGCGACAGTTTCCCGTCCAGTGTTCTACAGTCCGGAGCCTGCAGAGGCGGCCCACAGTCCGGAGCCTGCAGAGGCGGCCCACAGTCCGGAGCCTGCAGAGGCGGCCCACAGTCCGGAGCCTGCAGAGGCGGCCCACAGTCCGGAGCCTGCAGAGGCGGCCCACAGTCCGGAGCCTGCAGAGGCGGCCCACAGTCCGGAGCCTGCAGAGGCGGCCCACAGTCCGGCGCAGCCAGAGTCGGCCCAACAGTCCGGCACCGGCGCAGCCAGAGTCGCCCTCCAGTCCGAGGTCTCCAGCGACTCCCTCCAGCCCGAGGTCTCCAGCGACGCGCATCAGCCCGAGGTCTCCAGCGACGCGCATCAGCCCGAGGTCTCCAGCGACGCGCCTTAGCCCTGAGTCTTCAGCGGGGGTGGACAGGTTAGGTTGGGGACTAAGGCAGGGGCTTGAGCCACCTCCGTAGTTGGAGGATTGGGGAGGGGGGGTGTAGCACGGGAGCCGTCGGTGACGGTAGCCACCCTCCCTTTCCTCCCTTTAGTTTGAGATTATTTTTTGTTGTATTACTTTTTGTTTTGTTGTTTCAGGTGCATCCGGGGTCTGCACCTTGGGGGGGGGGGGGGTACTATCACGTCCTGACCAGTAAAAGGGATTGTTAGTTATTATAGTTTGGTCAGGGCGTGGCAGGGGATGTTTGTTTAGGGTGTTTTGGTTTATGTTCTATGTTAGTGTATTTCTATGTTTGTTCTATTTGTTCTATTTCTATGCGTAGTTTATTGGGTTGACCTTCAATTGGAGGCAGCTGTTCCTCGTTGCCTCGAATTGAAGGTCCTATTTAATAGAGGTGTTTTTGTCATGGGATTTGTGGGTAGTTGTTTCTCTGTATAGTCATTTTGTCCTTACGAGACTGGTTTTTCATCGTTGTTTTGTATCACGTAAAGAAACGTGATAAATAATGAAGAAGATGAGCACTTACATTCCCGCTGCGTTTTGGTCCACTCCATACGACGAACGTGACACGAACAACAGGCCTAACAACCAAACAATTGACCAGTTGACTAATTGGGGTCAACCCTAGTTTGCATAATTAATGCTTAAGGAAATTAATTGAAAGTTTCATGTTTCATGTGAATTTTCATGTGTCCTTGGAGTTCAATAAAGTGTACCCAAAATAAGATAGCAGTGTTATGAAAAGTCTAATTGAAACATTCAGCGAAAGTTATTTAAAAAACCTCCAAATAGTGTTAATAAAACCTCCCTGGAAAACTTTCAGGAACCATAGTAAAACATTCTCAGAACCTCCCTGCAACCAAAAGATTAATGTTCCATTTTCACTTCCGTTCTCAGAACGTTAAAACTATCAGTTTTACCAGTCAGGAAACGTATAGCTTTAGTCCCAGAACCAATTGGAAACCAAAAACGTACATTCCCACAGCTTCCAAGGAACCAAATGTGCTGGCTGGAAAGTCTCCCCTGCAGTTACTGTAGATGAGAGGAGTGAGAATACAGAGTATAGATGAATCATGACGGCTCATTGTCAGTTAAACTGTGAGTTATGCTCCCTGTCTCTCCCAGACATTAAACACTGGAGACATCCATCATTCATTCAGTACATGACATTTACAGCAACTTATGTGTTCACTTTAGGGCTTTTTCACTCTACTGTTCACTCTACAGTAGAGAAGCAGAGAAACAACTACTGTATATCTGTGCCTGTGTAACAGATGGGGCTTACACCTGCTGTCACTGCATTGTGGATTTCTGTATAATGTGTTTATTTTGATTGCCGCATTAGAACAGGTCTCCAATTTATTTTTTATCAGAGTAAAAAGTTTAAGAACTTTTATTGGCCTAAAATCTGACCATCTTTTGTTCCCAACTTTTACCCTCACAATTTAGTCAACTGCATGTACAGTTCACAACGCAATCTGTTGGGTGGGAAATCTGCCACACATTTGACTCCTAGTCCCTGGTCACATACTGCTTTCCCCTGATCTAAGAACTGTGATCAACAGCCAGCCTTATGGCCTTAACGCAAGGTGGAATGAAACAATGAGACCCAAACACCTGAGACTACAAACCTATGTAATTTAAGAGGGCAACTTAGACAGAGGTATAGAAAGAGTTGAGGATGCTTGCCAGGGCAGGAGAACACCTTAACAATTCAACAAACATGTTCTGGACTAGCCAAGCAATAGCCTGAGAGAGAGACAGCATGTGGAAGAGGTTTTCTCCCCTCCTCTCCTAACGTGTCTGAGGAGTTGGGAGCGAGATAGACGCAGTGATAGGCATCAGAGCCAGCTGTGGAATAACACAATTTACACGTCACTTAGAGCAGGTAACAGAGCCACCTCCCCATGGCCCTCAGAGGGGCCGCCAACGTGTGAGACTTGGCCAAAGCTTTGGAGTCCCAACCCCAGTCTCAACCCCCAGCCCCTGGCCTGCACCTTCACAGTCTTCGAATTAAAACAAAATAAAACACTCAGCAAAGAGCTGTTTTAAGAGACCTGGCTCTGTTACTGCAGCGGTAAAATTGACTAAGAATAAACCGAATTCCAAGGTAGTAATGAAATAGAGAGACCAAATCTAATTTAGCACCACTACACCCACTGCTGTTTTAGAACGCTTGAACAACGTTTCAGGGAGTTTTGTTACGTTCGTGGCAAGTTCAGACACTGTGACATTTATTGAATTCACTCTTATTTTCTCACTCTCTCTCTGTGTCAATCAATCTCTGTTTCTCTCTCGCTCTCTTTCTCTCTACTCCATCCTCCTTTCTATGTAGTGAAAAGATGTGTAGTGTGGGTATACAGCCTCCTTTGTAGGACATTTCCAGAGGACTTTGACAGTAATGATTTACAGTCAACGGGGTACTGTGCACATGAAAAAATTAAGACAATAATGAATCAAGAATCCAAAAAGCGGTAGTCATTCAACTGTAACCAGGAGGACAGGATACACATGAATGCACACGCACACTGTCTCGTAAGTAATGTGACTGTCGGTCACTCACCCACTCACTCTCACTCACTCATTCAGTCACCTACCCATCCATCCATACACCCATCAATACAATTGAAGAGAAGGGTTGCTATGCTATCCTATCTGCCCCCCTTTATCAGGCATGTACAAAGAGAGAACAGGGGCCCCATACTGCTGACAGGGGAGGTTAGTATTGAGCCAGTGTGTGTGAATGAGTGGTGGGGGGCGGTATCAAAGGAATTCTCCCAAATGGAGTGAGTGGAGCTAGAGTTGCCCTGCCCCTGACACTGTCCTGCCCTGCACACTTGTGTCATATGAGAGGTGACAGGCTACGAGAGCAAACTAGGACAGGTTAAAGGACAAGGTAAGACACCTCACATTTTCCTCCTGTGTGGTTGCCCTCAGGGCCTTTTTACATCAGCTACTGTAGGACTACATCTATTAACATAGTAGAGACAGGGAGAGAGAGAGAGAGGGAGAGAGAGAGAGAGAGGGAGAGAGGAGAAGACACTGTAAACAAAAAACAAAACAAGATGTACATTGCTCAGTAACAACATCACTGCCTGTATCTTTGGGAACTGATATGTAGCTGCTTTCTTTGATAAATATCAAAACATCTGAAGTCATAGTTATTTACATGTGATGTGATCTACAGTAAACCAAACCTTGAATTTTTTTCAAAAGGTCATTTTATTTTCTGTTATATGTATGCTATTTTCCATAGACGTTTATTATAATACACACAGCTGCTCTTCTAGAAATGTACCATAACAATGTGCTTTGAAGTCCCACTGAGAGCGCTGAAATGACCCACATTGACAGGTGTAGAGAGGGAGGTAACTTATCATTCACAATCTATAGGACACAGGTTAACATTCATTTAACATCATGTTCATCGAACGTGACTGATATTTGTGGAGAAACATTACTTTAGAACTGATCGGATCTGAACCTTACCTGCAAGTCTATCTTGCAAATTCTATAGAAGACATAATTGAGGGGAAATAGTATGATCATTGTTTAAACAACTCATTTAAAGGTTTTTAATGAAGGCCTCAAAATTCAACATGAATCGTTTTACAGTAGGCCGCTATGCATTTGAGATACAGTATTATGTCAACAGCCATTTTCATTTGAATGGCAGCTCAGTATACAGTATACTGTTGCTGAACAGTAGGTATTGTACATGTCATGTTCTCTCATTGAATGTGTGATAGCCTGGCATATTATACAGGTAGAGATTGAACAGCTCTGTTTATAATCCCTTTACTCTGTATTGCACTGCCCTCAGGTGTTCATAGATCACATTGTTGTCAATCACAGCATGGGAGATGTACAGTCAAAAGTTACACACACCGCACAACAATTAGCATAATTGAGTTTTTAGGATTTGTGTTTTTTGGCATTGTTTTATTGGAGGTTGACTATATTTTTTTGGCTTTTCAATCTGGGGAAAAATAATGAGTATCTTAATTTTCTTCCAGGTTATGACTCTGCCAGGAGTATTGAAGTTCATTCAGAGACAATGAGCACCAGCTGTAAACGGTGAGTGGTTCTCCATAGATGGTTACTCAGGTCAACAGGTGAACTCAGTGACTGTCAGATACAGTGACATACAGTAAACTCAGATAAAACTGCACAATAAAAACCTCTGTCATGTAAACTCAAAGATAAACCTATGTCAGTTGAGGAGTCACTAACAACCCTGTGATAATTTGGTATGTAGACTACAGTAGTTGTTCAAGTTATTGTGTGCAATGTACTCCAGGTCTGTGGTAAGTCACTGACCACCCTACTATACATGTACTGTAGTGCTGTGTGTTACTGACCATGCTGCGGCTTGCCACATTCTGTGTGTTTTATGTGTAGGCCTAGTATGTATGTCCCCATCTGTGCTGTAGTATGTAATGTGCAACCCCCCTCCCTTCTCTGTGGCTTGCTGTGCCATCAGCACAATTCCAGCCTCTGTAAGCACAATAACGCCAAAGGTCACGGCAGGGTCACACTCACTGCCAGTGTTAATCTCTATGATAGTTTTATTTAACTCACACAAAAGCACACAATCACACAATTGGAATAGATCTAACTCTGAGCTGCATTGCTCTGTTAACCAGACATTCCTGAATGGATTTGTGTGTGTCTATGTCACTGAGGACTAGAGTGATTAGTTGTATCAGAATGATATTAGTAGACCCTTCATAATGTCATTTGACACGTTGCTGTGTGTGTTGCATTTCAGCTGTTTTGCTCACATGAGCACCTCTATTGATGTGAGTTTTTTTTCTTTTTTTTCGCAGATTGACATTTCATGAAATGACAATGACTAGATGAATACATTTATTTAAAAAAATGTATACTGCCTGTTAAATGTCCAGACCAGTCTAAATCCACTTTTTCTTACTGAAAGAGCATGGCCAGAACTTACCCATGCTGTTGCACAACGATTTAAATCAATGAGTCATCGTTTTAGTCAAAGTATGATATATTTTCGCTTTAAGTGACAAATCCGACCTGAACACTTCCTGCAAATCCATGTGAATGCAGTGTTTTTTCTTATGCTATTATATCCAAATTCTTTTCAGCCTACATTTAGTTTCAGGGCTGAGTTTAATTTGAATGTTACCATCCACCAGCATGGCGTTGTTTATTAATCAGAAACAGCTGCAAAGTTCTTCCCCTTCATGACTGAGATGAGCCAAACAGCCTTGTGTCCACTTGGCCGCCTGAGCCATGGAGCAAATTAAAATAGTGGGTGCAAACTTGTGTTTTTGCACTAGGGCTGTTCTAGTCACAGTATTACCGCAACACCACAGTCATGAGTCAACACCACAGTCATGACACCGCAGTACAATTCATGTGACCATTGAGTCACAGTAATCTCCTGTTATGCACTCTGGACATGCATTGGTAGTATGTACCCAACTTGCTAACTACCATCAGGTCCTAATGGCCTGGTACTCAGCACTATATTGTCCCTCTAACCACTCTGATGTCAATGCAAATGCTATCAAAAGTCACATCAAGCACTTGTCATCAAAACAGTATCACACTTTTAATACTCACCCCACTGTGATGATCAATTTGAAGAAAGAAGTTCAACAGCAGGTTGAAACTGAGTGTAAAACATGGTAATTGTGAATGTTGTTTTCAAGCCTAACTCAACGAAACAGATTTGACTTGGTTTCCCAAATTAAGCACTGGGTAGATGCAGGAACAGGGTTGGAGGGCCCATGGTATACAGTTTGGGCGGAATATAACCTGTCGCGCAGAGCATGCTCCTCACACAGTAGTTGATGCTTGGATTTAAATAAGTGTTCTCATATCTATTTGTCAGCTTGCTAATATTAAGCACATGATCTGCTATAAAACCGAAGTAGCCTACCAGGCATCATTGAAAAACAGACGGTGGGAAAGCGTGCTGCATCCATTCTCTAATTCCAGTGCATACAGATGACATGTATTTTTCCTTTGCCCCTGTTCCTGACCATTTGATAATTGATCATTCTAAATCGAAACTAATTGTACATATTAGTAAAGACAAGATTAAATTGAGAATAGTCTGATCCAGAACATTCCAAACATGCTCAGTGGGTGACATTTGCAAGCAGGCCATGGAAGAACTGGGACATTTTAAGCTTCCAGGAATTGTGCACAGATCCTTGCGACATGGGGCCATGCATTATCATGCTGAAACATGAGGTGATGGCGGTGGATGAATGGAATGACAATGGGCCTCAGGATCTCATCACGGTATCTCTGTGCATTCAAATTGCTATCAATAAAATGCAATCGTGTTCGTTGTCTGTAGCCCATACCATAATCCCACGCCACCATGGGGCACTCTGAAAATAAAAAATAAAATACAGAAATATCTCATTTCCATAAGTATTCACACCCCTGAGTCAATACATGTTAGAATCACTTTTGGCTGTGATTACAGCTGTGAGCCTTTCTGGGTAAGTCTAAGAGCTTTGCACACCTGGATTGTGCAATATTTGCCCATTATTCTTTTCAGAATTCTTCAAATTGGTTGTTGATCATTGCTAGACAACCATTTTCAAGTCTTGCCATAGATTTTCAATCAGATTTAAGTCAAAACTGTAACTCGGCCACTCAGGAACATTCACTGTCTTCTTGGTAAGCAACTCCAGTGTAGATTTTGCCTTGTGTTTTAGGGTATTGTCCTGCTGAAAGGTGAATTAATCTTCCAGTCTCTGGTGGAAAGCTGACTGAACTAAGTTTTCCTCTAGGATTTTGCCTGTGCTTAGCTACATTCTGTTTCTTTTTTATCCTGAAAAACTCCTCAGTCCTTAACAATTACAAGCATACCCATAACATGATGAAACCACCACTATGCTTGAAAATATGGAGTGTGCCCCAAACATAACACTTTGTATTCAGGACAAAAATGTATTGCTTTGCCACATTTTTTGCAGCATTACTTTAGTGCCTTGTTGCAAACAGGATTAATTTTTTGGAATATTTGTATTCTGTACAGGCTTCCTTCTTTTCACTCTGTCAATTAGATTAGTATTGTAGAGTAACTCAAATGTTGTTGATCCATGCTCAGTTTTCTCCTTTCACAGCCACTAAACTCTGTAACTGTTTTAAAGTCTACATTGGCCTCAGTGTAAAATTGTCATGCCCTGACCTGAGAGAGCCTTTTTTATGTCTCTATTTAGGTTTGGTTAGGGTGTGATTTGGGTGGGCATTCTATGTCCTTTTTTCTATGCTTTGTATTTCTTTGTTTTGGCCTGGTATGGCTCTTAATCAGGGACAGCTGTACATCGTTGTCGCTGATTGGGAGTCATACTTAGGCAGCCTGTTTTCCTTTGGGGTTTGTGGGTAGTTGATTTCTGTTTAGTACCTGACAGAACGGTTTGGCTGTCGGGGTCTTGGTCAAAGTGTTCTAGCTTTAATAAATTCATGATGAGCACTAACCACGCTGCGCCTTGGTCTACTCTCTTCAACAATTGCCGTTACAAAAATCCCTGATCGGTTTTCTTCCTCTCCGGAAACTGAGTTAGGAAGGACGCCTGCATCTTTGTAGCGACTGGATCTATTGATATTCCATCCAAAGTGTAATGAATGACTTCTCCATGCTCAAAGGTATATTCAATGACTGCTTTTTTTACCCATCTACCAATACGTGCCCTTTTGCGAAGCATTGGAAAACCTCTCTGGTCTTTGTGGTTGAATCTGTGTTTGAAATTCACTGCTTCACTGAGGGACCTTACAGATAATTGTATGTGTGGGGTACAGAGATGAGGTAGTCATTCAAAAATCATATTAAACACTATTACTGCACACGGAGTGAGTCCATGCAACTTATTATGTGACTAAGCACATTTTTACTCCTGAACTTAATTAGATTTCCCATAACAATAGTGTTGAGTACTTATTGACTGAAGACATTTAAGCTTTTCATTTTTAAACTTGTAAACTTTTTGAAAAACATAATTCCACTTTGACATTATGGGATATTGTGTGTAAGCCAGTGACCAACAAATCTAAATTTAATCTATTTTCAATTCAGGCTGTTGTAACACAACAAAATGTAGAAAAAGTCAAGGGGTGTGAATACTTTCTGAAAGCACTGTAATTACTGAACATGTCATTTGCGGCGTGCATGATCATGAGCAAAGTCATTGTAGTCTATCATTTAACTTCCCCTGTAAGAACCATGAGCATGGGCTTGCTTGGTGCCGTGTTGCACAGTTAGTAGAGCATGGTGCTTGCAACACAAGGGCTGTGGGTTCGATTCCTACAGGGACCAGTATGAAAATGTATGCACTGTTGCTCTGGATAAAAGTGTCTGATAAATGACTAAAGTATAAAATGCTTTACTGCAGCCTACCTACCAAAGGTTGCACCATGTCCATTACAATGTAGAAAAACACGTATCTTTCAATAGTTATCAATATGACCAGAGTTTCATCTTATTCTTTATAACTCTTTCAATGGCAGATTCACGGCTGCAATTTATGGAGGATGCCAAAACTTAAAATAGCAATAGATGGCAAAGACAAAGATGGAGCAGTGGTTTCCATCTGTGGGAAGTTTTCCCTATGACAAATCCAGCTCCAGAACCAGTCATAGAGCCAGCTGGCTAATCTTTTGAAAAAAACACAGCGACAACAGATAACATTAGCTAGATAAGATTAGCAAGACAGCTAGCTAGCTAGGTTTAGATTACATTTATTTAACCAAAGAAAATAAGTGATATACAACAATACAGATAAAAACAAATTCATAAAAAAATGGTGTGCAGGTGGGTTTGGAAGCCCAAAGGCTTATATAAAAACCACAAAACAATATACAATAAGTACAAAAATAAAACAACAAAACCCACCAATCATAAATGTACAAATAAACCGATTAGCAATCACAAAAAATAATAAACAGTATATGTTTTGTTGAAATGTGTGTGTGTGTGTGTGTGTGTGTCGGGGTGTGAGTGTGTGAGAGTTGGGCTATATGGAGGAGATTACTGAGTAGTTTGGTTCATCAGGCTGACCCCCAGTCTTCGTTATTGAGGAAATTTTGGCAATGTGAAGATAAGAATTCCAGAGTATGGTATCTCTGTATCTGATAGAGAACTGACTACGTGAGGTGTGGCAGAGGGGAAGGTGAAGGTTATCGCAGCGTCTTGTGTTATATAGATGAATTTCAAAATTAACCTGGAAGAATCCATGGAAGGGGTTAGGTAAACTGTTTTTAAGGAATGAGTATTTGTAGATGAAAATGCATAATTGGCGTACATTGATGTCGTATATAGACAATATTTTGAGTTTCTTAAAGGTGCAGATAGAGCCAGGTAATTAGAGGAGGTGGCCAGTCTTGCAAATGTATTTTGTAAGATGAGTAATTTTTGTATGTAGGAGGCATATGTACTGGCCCAGACAATATAACAGTAAATGAGATATGGGTAAATTAAGCTATAGTAAAGAGTAAGGAAGCAAGACTGATGAACCAAACCATTAATCTTCCTGATGACACCAACAGATTTCATCACTTTGCTGCAGACCAACTGAATATGATCTTTCCAGGACAACTTTTCATCAATAAGAACTATGAGGAATCTAGTGGGTGTGACTTGATCCATATCAGTTCCACCAATTGGGATTCTGGCTTTTTCTTTTTTACAATATTTCTTGTTCTTACTAGTGAATACAATAAAGTTAGATTTTTTTGAACATTTGAAGATAATTTGTTTATCTGAAACCATTCAGAAAATTGGCTTCATTAATTAGTGAATCAAAATTCTTGTGTGATAAAATAAAATTGGTATCATCAGCAAAGAGAATGGGAAGTAAGACATTTATTTTGTATGAATTTTTTTATTGAACCTTTATTTAACTAGGCATGTCATTCTTATTTACAATGACGGCCTACCCCGGCCAAACCCGGACGGCGCTGGGTCAATTGTGCGCTGCCCTTTGGGAAATAACTATATAACCAATTATATGTATAATCAGCTATATACGGTTAGCAGGCTAGCAAGCTACACTGACAGCTGTCAGTGCCCTATTTGTTGATGTTTATCAACTCCACATGAAAATTCCAACACCTAATTTGTGAATGTATAAATAGCCTTCGTCATTCTTCGGAGATGAAACCTAAATGTGCATTTGCTCTCTAGGACAGGACATTACATTGAAATACTGGCATACACCCTATCCTATCCAATGCCGTAGAGAAAGAGATAGGTGAAGTTAAACTAGCCCAGTTCATTGGAAAAGGTACATTGCTAATATTTTGTGGTAGCCAGGCTTGGCAAGGGAAGATTCTGCAAATGGAAAAGCTTATTTGGAAGAAGATTGAAAGCCATGTCCCTTGTGCTTATGCTAGCTTGAGGAGAGTCATCACTGGGGTCCCAATATCTATGTCCATAGATGATATTAAAGAACATGTGAACGGAGGAAGAGTGATAGAGGCCAAAAGGTTGAGCCGTAGAAAAGAGGGTCAAAGAAGTGAAAGCTTATCAGTGCTGCTGAGGTTTGAAAAGGTTTTACCTGGAAAAGTACAGATAGTTTCAATGTCAGAGAATTTGTCCCATCCCCATGGCAGCATTTAAATGCCAAAGAATGGGTCATGTAGTTGTTCAGTGTAAAGGAAAGAAGAGATGTGCCAAGTGTGGAGGGGAACATGATTACGGTGAATGTGGAAGCAATATGAAGGTCAAGTGATGTAATTGTGGGGGGGAACATAGTGCAGCATTTGGTGGATGCCAGGTGCAGAGAGAGGCTCAGAGATATAGAATCATTCATGATGTATCATATGCAGAGGCTGTAAAACAGATTGGTGGAATGAATGTGCTGTGTCACTTTGACACTTTGGTAGTGAACATAGTTTTCATTGGTAAGGTTATCAACACGACTCGGTTTGTGGAAAGCACAAATGCCAGGTTGAAGGTTATAGTGGATACGACAAAATAGTTATTGGGGGTAACATATGTTACTGTTGAAATGGTAGAAGTTAGTAGAGATTTATTTGGTCTTTAAATGTTATTTTCTTAGTAGTACAGAATTAAGCAGACCATGATTGATTGCACACTCCAGCAAAGTAGGTGGCGGCATGCACCTTAAACGTTTGTTTGTGGACCGCCATGATATCATAGAAGAAGAAGTAGTGGCGTCAGCTTCCTCTGGGGGGGTCTATAATAGTTAAACTACTCAAATTAAGACAATGAGATTCATAGGCTGGTGTAATTATTTTTTAGAAAAGGAAAAAGATGAATATGACTGCACTGTTATGTTTTCTGGCATTTTGATTGTGTAGATTTTTTTTCTCTGTTGTGATAATTGCTTAGTATTGTACTAGTCCAGTAGGCATATTTGCAAAAAACATGTGTGTTGACAAGTTGGCTAGTTATGTATTGTGTCCGTAATTAACTTTAGGTTATTTGAGGTCATCTCTGTGCGTACAGACCCAAGCCCAGCTGTATTTCCAATGCAGTGTGTAATGCAGTGTAGCTTAGTTTTATTCACCATCCCAGCAGCGCAAAAGACTCGCTGTTGAGCCAAAATCATTTGGGTCGAAAGTCCTGAAAGCCAGGTTCTGGTGACACCACAACATTTTCCACACTGTATTCTTGTGAAATATGCACCAGAAGCTGTTTGCAGTTATTGTTTGTGTTTCAATTGCACAATTTACAACTCCTTTCAGCTCACAACAAAGTACAGTGTTTTTACTGTGTTAAATCTCCATCAATGCCATAACTATTTCTCCAGTTCTGCTTTTAATACAGGCTTACCTGATAGTGTAATTGACATATTGATAACATTGCTTTACATCTGCTGTCCCTGACAGTGATCATATATCCCACAGAGAGGGGATCCGCTGTGCTGAGATGGCTATGGTATGTCTCACAGACTTTGAGGAGTATGCCAAAGAGCACCTCTCCAAGGCAACCTGGGACTACTACGCAGCCGGAGCAGACGAGTGCTGCACCAGGGACGACAATCTGCTGGCCTACAAACGGTAGGTACCTCTCCCTGTCCTGTAAACTACAAGACATACAATTCAATGTCACAAAAACCACTCAACAACACCACACGTCAAATTGGAGTGCTAGGAAGATCCAGTAACAATGTGACTCAAAATAATCAATTTGTCTCTGTCCCAGGATCCGTCTGCGACCACGGATTCTACGGGACGTGTCAGTGAGTGACACCAGGACCACGGTGCAGGGCACAGAGATCAGCTTCCCCGTGGGCATCGCCCCCACTGCCTTCCATTGCCTGGCCTGGCACGAGGGTGAAATGGCTACTGCCAGGGGTGAGCACTAGGAGGGGTTTAACAGCTGTAGAGGTTGAGCTCTGCAGGTCAATAGCTTTGTTGTCACAGAGTATCCTAGCGGTGATCAACTCAGAATCTCTCTCTCTTTCCTCAGGTACGGAGGCAGTGAACACGTGTTACATCACCAGTACCTACTCCACCTGCTCTGTGGAGGAGATCGTGGCTGCAGCGCCTAACGGCTACCGCTGGTTTCAGCTCTATGTGTACCGGGACAGGAAGCTGTCTGAGTCCATCGTTCACCGTGTGGAGGCCCTGGGATACAAAGCCTTGGTCCTCACCGTCGACGTGCCCTACACTGGGAAGCGCCGCAACGATATACGCAACCAGTTCAAGCTCCCGCCGCACCTCAAGGTCAAAAACTTTGACGGGGTCATCCAGGTAATGGTAAAATAAACATATTTTTTGCTTTCTTTTCTAGATCAAATATTTTTAACAGTAATGATTTAACCGTAAAATCATTTTGGAACCATTTCTCGGACAAAGATTAATCATAATTTTGGGCTAAGAAGCACTTTCAATGAAGAATCTCTATTGAACATTTAGTCCTTTTTAGTCCAGGACTAGGCTTAATCTGTGTCCAGGAAACTAGCCCATAGTGCGCATAGTACAGAGACAGTAGCTGCATTTCCCCTGAGGCGTCCCTCTGTGTGTATATGTTACTGTACTGTATATGTTACTGTACTGTATATGTTTGTGTACTGCATTTTATGTCTGTAGGAGGCTGCGAGTTCTGAAGAGTATGGTATCCCTTCCAACACCCTGGACCCCTCCATCAGCTGGAAGGACGTATACTGGCTGCAGTCTCTCACCCGCCTGCCCATCATCATCAAGGGCATCCTGACCAAGGAGGATGCTGAGCTGGCCGTGGAGCACGGCGTCCAGGGTATCATCGTGTCCAACCACGGAGGACGCCAGCTGGACGGAGGGCCCGCCACGGTAAGAACGGGACAAATTACACCACCTCGTCCTCATGTCCCCTCTATTTCACTCTACAATCAGCAAGCCAAACAATATTTAGTTAATGAAATTGTGATATTAAAGGACAGTTAATTTGAGGCCTCCTACTGTACAACAATGGAGGTGGAACTCTAAGGGAAGATCTCAATTGCATACTTCTCACATCCTCTCTCACATCCTCTCTCTCAAAACCCATTGGATGAGATGCCAGTTCCTCCTCTCTGACCTTCTTCAATGGGTTTTGAGAAGGAGGCTAGGAGACTAGGAGAGAGGACGCGAGGAGTATGCAATTGAGATCTTCCCCTAGAGCTTAACCTCCATTGTTGTACAGTAGGAGTCCTCAAATGAACTGTCCTTTGTGTCATGGCTAAGTAGGATTTTCTTCTCTACCTCCCTCTGCTCTCTCTATCTACCACACAGATAGATGCCCTATCTGAGATCGTGGATACGGTGCAAGGGCGTATCGAGGTGTATCTGGACGGGGGGATTCGCACCGGTAGTGACGTGCTGAAGGCCGTGGCTCTGGGAGCCAAGTGTGTGTTCATTGGGAGGCCAGCCGTGTGGGGCCTTGCCTATAAAGTAACTATTAACGTTGTGTGTCATCGACCTATTAAGTTAAGATACTGAGAGTAACGAATGTCTTGCTGCCTGTGTTTGTTCCCTCAGGGTGAGGAGGGAGTGAGGGAGGTACTACAGATCCTCAACGATGAGTTCCGTCTGTCAATGGCTCTGTCTGGTGAGTGAGGAACAAAACTTCTTACATATAAATGAAGGATATTCATTTGAGGCAGTTTGCTACAACAGGAAAATAATTCTACAGCAATAGGAAATGTGAATTATTATGTGGATTATAATTAATGGACATTGTTGTAGGGGTTGATATATTTTTCGTTAGAAGAAATCAAGTCTGAATTTTCGAAGTGGAAATGACAAAGTTTAGAAGCCTTTTTAAACCTCAAATACACTACACATTTGCATTTCCTGCTGTGCAAGAAAATTCTTAGTAATAAATTAAGATTCTACATATGTAATTATATTTTTTCCAGTCTGAGATTAAAAATCCTTAGCTATCATTACATCAACCTCATAACAATGCAACACTAATGTTTTGTTGGTCTTTCCTCCCCCAGGGTGTAGGAACGTGGCTGAGATCAACAGGAACCTCATCCAGTTCTCTAAACAGTGACTTGACAGCAGGGGTCGCCAGAACCAGCCAGACGACTATGACGACGCAGCAAAACGGAGCTGTCTTCTCAATCAATATGACTTCGAACTAAACTGGAATTTGGGACAACAAAACAATACCTGTCACGTGAATCATAATGAACTGAAACTGAATCTGACATCAATCTAATGCATCCTCAACTTTAATAGTTGAATCCAATGTGGCTGCCCGAGTTCTTGTGGGGAAATGACTGGACATTTCAACACAAGCAGCTTCCATATGATATAACCAGCAAAATATGGTTATCACTCAGCTGAGATATGTTGACATGATATAGATCATGCCGTTTAACCTATTCCTAACTCTCAATGGCTGCAGGCCCAGTGTTAACCCATGTATGGGTGAGAGAGGCCTGATATTGTGTCTCTGATATGGTGACTAAAGTTTAGTGAATTGTGAAGGTGGTCTGCTTTTAGATCGTCTAACAGAGATCCCTCAGTCAAAGCAGATCTGAGGGTGAAATGATTGATCGCTTCTGGTTTGATTGTAATAACTGTTCTGGATGGTGAAGTGGAATACGGTTGTGAATGCAGCAGTGAGAGGAGTGTGGTTGATTGGTTGATAGAGTGATGTAACATGGCCGTTTGGGATTCCAGTTCCTAATCCTCTGAGAACAACAGTGTGATTTGATTCAGAACACTGGAGACACAATGACATGAAAACTCATAGAAATAAGAATGAATAGAATGGACTTGGAAGCGCTAACCCTGGCAATTGACTGGTAAACTCATGGGTACACTCGCAATGGCTGCCTGGTGTTATGATACAATAATTTCCATGGTATTTTGGAATGTTCCATCAACTGATTCTGGAGTGCTGTGGTAATGTAAAATGTTCATTAAAATGATGCTAACTGATGTGGCTCATGCAATGGAGTGTATTCTTATAATGTCAGTTGAGTTGACTCAACAAATCACAGCACAGATTGAAGGGATTCTTCCTGATTTTACATCCTGGCATGGGTACACTCAAAATGGCTGCCAGTCCACCCATTATGCCATCATTGACTTGAATTGAGATGCCCTTTTATGCCCACTACTGTAAAACCACATTGAGAGTAAAATATCATATTTTAGAAGACTTTATGCCTCATATCTTTCATTCAGTTTGATTTGATACCAAAAAATGTTATGGTGTTTGTTATTTGTTTCCCCTTACAATTGAACTCACATTTCTTTAGACACTAATTACTTGAAACATGAGATTATAATTTAAAAAAGATTTAAAAAAATAAACTTAAGACACTGTAGTGCCACATTTGACACTAAAGAAGTACAGTATAGGAGTCTCTGGAGTTTGAAAGGATGAGGAACAAGTCATTGTATACATCTGTCAAAGATGGTGGTTAAATGAAGATGTCCCACTCAGGTCGTTTACAGTGAAAAATGTTTTCAGTTTTGGTCTGCTTAGGGGGTGGCTCTCCCATGTGCACCAATGCATTAGTAGCTGAGTCTGGTCTGCTTCCTTCATTGTCTGTATATGAACCAGAAACAAATTGCATGTGGGATTTCTCGCTTTCTCTTCCATCTCTACATCTGTCTTTACAACACCTAATGTGTCAAAATAAGGGTGGGGAGGGTTAAACGAAATGAGCGAGAAAGAGAACTGACACAGGAAGTGGCTGAGCTCTCGGTTAGCTGTGCTGCTGTTTACCACGCTTTACATAACGGTTCCACTCTGCATCCAGCTGCTGCAGAAAAACATTTAGTGATCTGTAAAGCATTAAACAGATTGCTGTAGGTTGGTTATGTGTGTATCCCGGAAGAAGGCCGTCCGGTTAGGGAGAACCTGTTGAAAATAATAACTTCAAGGTAGGTTCCTTCCTTTCCTCTCATGTTTGTTAATGCAGGTGTAAAGTGTGTACACTTGATATAGAGCACAAAGTCTTGCACAGAAACTTCCATGATCCAAAAATAGAATATAAACAGAAATTATGAATATGTAGTGAGGTGTAAGTTCAGAGTTCAGAGGCTACTGTTAGATGTAAAAAAAAATACTATTGTAATCCACTAGAAACATCAGAAAATGTATTGAAGTTACACCATAGCAACATACTGCAACATAAATGTGTGAAGTTACAGGAATGTCTTAACATTTACAGCGTACATGTACACGTACACACTAACACAGAGACAATATGGTAACGATGTGATCAAGAAAGCCCCACATTGCAAACATGCACCTCTATCCCTGGGCCTGATCTGATGAAGTGAGTCATACTATACAGCATTGAGTACCAGACAACCTGTAATGCTTTAGTTAGAAGAAGTGTCGGAGTCAGGCGCAGGACACATGGATGAGTGTAAACAATAACGTGTTTACTAAAATCATAATCAAACTTCTTCCACATCCAAAATACAGGGTAGGAGAAAACACCTCCAACAATCACAAAACAGGAAACAATAACGGACAAGACAAACAGGGAAGCCAGAGGGTTAAATAATGAACATAATCAGGGAATCATAAACAGGTGTGGAAAATAAAGACAAAAGCAAACGAACAGGGAAACATGGATCGGTGGCAACTAGTAAACCGGTGACGTCGACCGCCGAACGCCGCCCGAACAAGGAGAGGGGCCGACTTCGGTGGAAGTCGTGACACAACCTATGTATGAAACAAAGACATACTCAACTGTTTCATTTCCCAAATTGTAGCTTGTTCAGAGTGAAGAGGCTCTGAAAGAGAGAATAGAAAAGTATATTGTACTGACAGACTAAACATTAATTTAATCCTGCCCTGTTTTAGTTTTGTCTCATGTCTCTGTTTCTAAGGAACCTTTCACAGAGGGGCAGCAGGAAATCCAGCAAGACACCAACTGAGATGGGGTAGGCTGATCCGAATATTTGTCATTTTTAGGTTTAAGTATTTTTGTCAGGGGCACAACTTTCACTGGGGACGGGAGACATGTCCCCACCACATTCTGAAATTGCATTTTTGTCCCCCCCAGTTTTATAACTGGAATGTGATACATAATGAGGCAATGGTGTGCTTTAGGGCCATGCAGACGCCTCCGAGCGGTCGGGTAGGCTGTTTGGAGCATTTATCCGACTGGATAAAAAAATATTTTATAATTACGCCCCCCCCGCCACTTCTAAAACCAAAGATGCGCCCCTGATTTTTGTGTATGAATCAATGTGAAAATACAAAAGACTAGCCACTGTAAACCTTTATGTAAACGGACAAAAATCCAGTATATGCACTTTTCAGCACTGAAGATATGAGTTTATGTGAAAAACAATGTCATAGAAAGATTAATGTGATAAAGGGTGGAGTTAACTTATACTGTAGCTGAGGATGATACAGCAGCTCTCAGACCCCTGTCGTTTTGTTCCAGGGGCAGTGGAGAGGAGAAGGAGAGCGTGCAGGGGAGGTTTCACAGGAGACTGTCTCGTCTGGGGAGCAGAGGCTCTCTCAGAGAGCCACCCAGACCTCCACCCCAACCTGTCCAACCCCCAGCCACATCTCCGCCCCCAGCCCCAGCCCCAGCCCCAGCCACAGTTGACAGTCCCACTCCCTCAGCAGCGAAACCTCCAACCCCTACAGCCCTAGCCCCTAAACCCTTGGAGCTTCCCCCAAAACCCACTGATATAAGCCTGAAGCCAAGCCTCCCTCCAAGGCCTCTAACCAGGTGGTTCAGCAGCAATGAGCATGGCACCACAGTCCTACAGGTACAACCCAACCAGCCCTCATACACCAGGCAGAGATATTAAAGGTGTAATAGGGTTATCCCACATAACAAATACTACATTTTACTATAGAATACTATAGTACTTACTATAGAATTCTATAGTATCCTGTAGTAAACTCTAGTATACTGGAAAATACTATACTATACTATACTATACATTGTAGCATCCCTCGATCGTGTAGTGCTTATAAATATAATTTTGTGGTATTCTGTAGAATATTATACTACACACTGTCGTATCCCTTGATCGTGTAGTGCTTACTGTAGAATTGTGTTGTATAGTGTGGGAATACTATACTACACACTGTATTGATACGCAAATGTTTAATATGCATATACCCCGCCCATTCCCCACCCCAATATCCATATCCCAACAAATACACTACAGTAAATACTACATTATACTACAGTCATATCCGCAAAAACACTGCAGTAAATACTATGTATAAAAATATTACAGTATACTATAGTCTTTTTGTCGTAGGATTATTTAGCTGTGAGGGTTGCCAAGATGTATAAGAATCCTAGGAGGATTATTTCAGTAATCTATCTGAATGGTTGCTAACACCTTTAAACATGGAGCGGATCGAGACCATTGATGGAAGATGAATGTTATTCTTCCTTCCAGGGGTTTGAGTTGTTCCGTGGTGATGAGACTCTGTGTGATGTCATCCTGGTGCCTGGGGACAGCAGTGACACCTTCCCCGTGCACAGAGTCATTATGGCCTCTGCCAGCGACTACTTCAAAGCCATGTTCACTGGTTAGTCTGTGATAAATAACATTTAAAGAGGGCTTTCAATTTGTGCAATACGTCAATATATTTTTATATGTCAAATTATTTCACTGGTGATTGTTTTAAAATGAGAAAAAAGAAGGAACCCGCACACTGCTCTTGATAGTATCACTGCTCTTTAATAAGCTTTACGTATCGGCCTCACAGCCTTCTCAGAGCTTTGTGAGTTTTTTAAATTAGCACCCTCAACCTAGCCTCACCCACATCCGTTCCACGCATCGAATGGGGTTGGAGTCGAAGGAAAACAAATAAGTGCTACCAAATATAACAATATGCATTTCGTAAATATTCTAATAAAGTGTGGACATAAAACACGTCTGTAAAACCACATTGAGGACATCGACCTACCAAGCAAGTTTTCATAAATCATTGGGTACAGCGCGAGAAAAACGTCAGCGTAATCTGAAAGCAGCACAACAAGGCTCCATGAAAGAAAAGATGTAGGAGAGGCAAGTGGTCAAAGAGGGGACCAGGAACACAGGCCGGGGACAGCTACAGCAGGATGCGGTCATTAACCTCTCCAAAAAAGTCTGACGTGCAAATCTCAGTCTTATCTAAGGGCCTCTCTTTTGTACCTACATGTACAGACAAACCATTTGATACGAAAGTATATCTGTTTATATTCTTTCGCAAGAAGTAAACTTAAGCACGTGTTTTCTCAAAACACTGTTTCGTGCCTAGAAACTCAACAAAGAACTGGTACCCATTTTAAGCCCAAAAGCAAATTCTGTCCTATGGTTAACAACTCCTCAATTAATACCTCCTCAATTATAATCGAACAAGATGCCATGTCAGTGTAACAGTTTAGCTTCCGTCCCTCTTCTCGCCCCTACCTGGGCTCGAACGAGGGACCCTCTGCACACACCAAAAACAGCCACCCTCGAAGCATCGTTACCCATCGTGCCACTAAAGCCGCGGCCCTTGCAGAGCAAGGGGAACAACTACTTCAAGGTCTCAGAGCGAGTGATGTCACCGATTGAAACGCTATTAGCGCGCACCCCACTAACTAGCTAGCCATTTCACATCGGTTACATCAGTATATACAACAAAAACATTCATTCAGAAGAACCTCACTAGAACAGAAGAACAGGCACTTAATGAACTAATGAAAGATTCATCTTTGGTTATTAAACCTGCAGACAAGGGGGGTGCTGTTGTCGTTTTAGACTATGAAAAATACAAAGAAGAGATTCAGCGACAACTCAGTAATGAACATTTCTATAGAAAACAGAGTGTTGATCCCACACAGGTGTTCCAAAGGGATATATGCTCTAATCTGGAGCAAGCCCTATTAAATAACCTTATCTCAAAACCTGAATATGAATACCTTTGCTGTAAATGTGCCATATGTCCATGCCTGTACATTTTGTCGAAATTACACAAACCTAAAACACAACAAGGCAATTATCCAGGCAGACCAGTGGTTGCAGGAATAGACTCAATGCTAGAGCCATTGTCGAACTTCGTAGACTCTTTAATTAAAATGAATGTGCAAGCATTGCCATCATATGTAAAAGACTCTGTAGACTTCATAAACAAGATCTCATAATAACGGGTTTAACAGAAGACTGTATTTTGGTCACATTAGATGTCGAGTCTATATACCAGCATTCCCCATACAGGGGGGCTGGCAGCCCCAGCTCATTATTTGAGAGACAGAGATACTAACGAATACCCACCAACAAATGTTATTCTAGAGCTGGCTGAATATGTTTGATGTATAACTATTTCAGGTCTGATGATGAACACTATCTCCAAACGAATGGAACATAGATGGGCTCCACATTCGCTCAGAGCTATGCTAACCTTTATGTACCGAGGTAGACAGTTTCAGGTTGGATATTCAATGGATATTCGCGCTTTCAAGCCTGAATAGCTTTCAAACCACTTGAGCCACAGACTCCAAATAAGTGTCATGATGTTGGAAAAATTGCGCACAACATTGCACAGGTCTTATTTTCACTAATTGACCCTTAATTAGCTTTGAAAAGCTAATAAACATGTGAAAATGTGAGCAGCATTTTGTATTCCTAGTTGAATTAGAGAACGTAAACAAAGTACAAACTTTTTTATATTTGAATTTAAATAGCTCCTTGGTCATGTGACCTACTGTCCTCAAACATGGTTCAGAATATATACTGACTACCCTTCTATATTGCACATCCTTTAGTTTGTCCATTTTCATCTCACACGTTTTTACATAATTTTTTTAAACTTTAGAATTTCAATAGCTTCTTGGTCATGTGACCTACTGGACTCAAACAAGGTTCAGAATGTACACTCAGTGGGCCTACATATTTCACACCCTTTAGTTTGTCCATTTTCCTCTCAAGCAATTTTACATACATTTTCTATCTTTTTCAATGTTTCTAATTTCAATAGCTCCTTGGTCATGTGACCACCCTTCTATATTACACACCCTTTAGTTAGTCCATTTTCATCTCACACGTTTTTACATGAATTTTTTATCTTTAGAATTTCAATAGCTTCTTGATATTGTGACCTGCTGGACTCAAACAAGGTTCAAAATGTACATCAGTGGGCCTACACATTGCACACTCTTTAGTTAGTCCATTTTCATCTCACATGAGTTTACATGAATTTTTCTAAATGTAAAATTTCAATAGCTCTTTGGTCATGTGACCTAATGACTTCAAACAAGGTTCAGAATGTCCACTGACTAGCCTTCTATATTGCACACCCTTTAGTTTGTCTATTTTCATCTCGCACGTTTTTACATTCCATTTTTTTACTTTCTAATTTCAATAGCTCCTTGGTCATGTGACCTACTGACTTCAAACAAGATTCAGAATGTCCACTCAGTGGGCCTACACATTGCACACCCTTTTGTTTGTCAATTTTCATCTCACACAATTTTACATTAATATGCCTGCTCTGCCCCCGTGAAGGACAGTGTCACTCACACACCTATTCATTTGGGACTTCTCCCTGGGGCCTTCCTGACCTCCAGGCAGGCCCCCAATGACCTGGTGACCTCTCCTGGCCTCTAGGCCTACACTCCCTGCCCGCCTGCCTGCCCTCTCCTTGGGCCTGAGAGTGTATAGCTTACTCCCTGGAACTACAGCCCTTCAGGCCTCCACACCTATTCTCCCTACCCGGTCAACACCCCTCTCCCTTGGCCTTAGCGTATAGCTTACTCCCTGGAATTACTAAAACGTCTATAGTCCCGCTGTCAGGAACCACGTGCACTTGGTAACCCGTAACAGGCTCTGTGCTCCTGGTGACCCACCCTCTTTTTTCTGCTCACAGACTAAGTCCCCACTCCAACATCCATGGCCTGAGTGCTGCCCCCAACCCCTGAGTCCGGGCCGCCCCTGCTCGGACTCTGAGTGCCCCCTGGCTTGGGGGAGGCCTCCTTGTGCACCTGGTGACCTTTTGACTTCCACAGCGAAATTCCAACATGATCCACTGTCCCACCAGAGGTCTGTGCATCCCAAACAGATGATGAGGCATTTGGCTACCTCGAGACTCTTATTTATGTCCCGCCGTTTACCCCCGCTTCATCAAATTTCCTCACTTTGACATAAGTGGGTCACAGCCACCCCGAAGGTGGTTTGAGTGCGAATGTGAAGGGTTGCCTGCTACGGTCAGATATCATCAAATTTACATCCATTCGAGTCATGCCCGGTGGTATCATCAGAGGCTTTTCTGTCTTACAAACTGGGCATCAGTTGCCGCTACTAACCTTCAGCGGACTTTAACTGGGTTTTTACACCCAATCAACATCAAGTGCCAGCGCAATACTTATAGGCTTGAGAAGCAAATACCCCTCGCAGTATCTAGCGGCACCATCAACCGGGTGTCGGAAGAAGCAACAGAAAATAATCATCCCCTTTAAATAATTTGCTTGCCCAGTCAGCTCTTCGGGACAGAGCCATAGCAACCACCTTCACCAGCGCTTCATCGATATTCCACACTTTGACATGAGGGCGTCACAGTCACCCCACGGGTGATTTGAGTGCGACCGCGACAGGTGGGTATGCTCCTTCGAATTTCATCAAGTTGACATCCAGTGATCCGTGCCCAGTGGGAACCTAGGCTTCTTCCGTCTGTTTTATGGTTCCACAGCAAATCAATGGGCGTGGATGGTACTACCCACATCAGATGTAGGCCTCCCTCCCCAGACAAGCTGGAGATACCTCTCCCCACTTTGTAGGGCATGAGCCAGATCCATGCAATGCCCTATCACTGTGGGACCAATGGGTTTAGTCTCCACCTCAAGTCTAGTGATCATAGAGGAGACCTCCCCACCTACAATGTGTGGGGCCGGCGAGCGCCGTAGCTAGGGAAATCCGCGAGAAGGGCCCGGCATGTGTCCAGAGTTGCCGCCGCCAACCGCCAGACCCAACCCCCCACCGGTCCGCCTTCAGCCCGCCAACGGACACCACCCTGACGAACCCCCGCACGCAGTCCCTTGCGAGACCACACGAGAGACTGTGAGATGGGCCGAACAACAAACTTCCAAAGGTGCTGAGAGGAGGGCAACGGAGCGACTGCTCCCCTAGCCGCGGCTCGAGCCCTGCCCCGCTTCGCACCGCAGCCCGATCAACCCAGCCCTTAGAGTCAATCCTTATCCCGGAGTTACAGATCTTTTTTGCCAACTTCCCTTACATACATTGTTATAACATGCCAGAGGCTGTTCCCCTTGGAGACCTGCTGCGGATATGGGTACTGACCGGCGTGAGATTTGCACCTTCCCCCCCGGATTTTCAAGGGCCAGGGAGAGCTCACCGGACGCCGCCAAAACCGCAACGCTTTTCAGGGCTTGGGCCCCTCTCTCGGGGCGAACCCATTCCAGGGTGCTCTTCACAAAGAAAAGAGAACTCTCCCCGGGGCTCCCGCCAGCTTCTCCGGGATCGGTCATGTTACCACACTGGATGACTCGCGGCGCCCATCTCAACCAGTCCGTGGACATTCTGAAAGTAGTTTGAGGTCAGTAGGTCACATGACCAAGGAGCTGTTAAAATTAGAAACATTGAAAAACATTGAAAATTCATGTAAAATTGTGAGAGAGGAAAATGGACAAACTAAAGGGTGTGCAATGTGTAGGCCCACTGAGTGTACATTCTGAACCTTGTTTGAAGGCAGTAGGTCACATGACCAAGGAGCTATTGAAATGTAAAAAAATAATAATAATAATTTAAAATAGTGTGAGATGTAAATCGACCAAAAAAAGTGTGTGCAATGTGTGTCTATGCCATCGGGTTAGCTAGAACCAGTTTTTAAAGTTGTAGGAGTAATGGTTAAAGAGCTATTAAAATTTGAAAATGTTGATTTGTCACTATGTTGACGGTCCCTAACTGCTGTTGGTGGACGTAAGGAAAACTACAGGCGAATATCCGTCGAATATCCAACCAGAGTCCGTGTTTACCTCGGTTCTTTATGTGGGTCTTTTTGAAGAACGTTTTGTTAATAATGAAAACGAAGTCCTGAAGTGGTATCGATATATTTACGCATTTTTTTTGGCATATGGGGAGGAACGGGAAAAGAGCTGTCAGACTTTATGGCATTACTCAATGACATTGACCCCAATCGCAAATTCACTATTGAATGTGACACTAAACGTGTTCATTCCCTCGATATGTGGATTGAGAAATCAAATGGAACCCTGTTTACAACTCTGTATAGAAAAGAAACGGAAAGAAATACTATATTACTGGGGGACAGCTTCCATCCTGAGCCATTCAAAAGAGGACTTCCAAGAAGCCAGTTTTTCAGACTGCGCCGTATATGTCACTCCACAGAGGACTATCTAGAAAAAGCAGCGGAGATGCGCACTAGGTTTTTAAGAAGAGGCTATTCTCCACAATGTGTGGATGAAGCTCTTAATTTGGCATTGGGGAAAACACGAGATGAACTGCTACAAAAAAACGGTTCCAAATAAATGACATTATTACGTGCTCCACCACCCATGTTATCTACATTATTAAATGTCCATGTGGGCTGTGCTATGTAGGTAAAACCTCTTGTTCTCTCAAAGAGAGAATCATTAAACTTAAACGTTAAATTAGGAGAAACGATAGGGATTATCCAGTCGCAGTACATTTTAATGACCTAAAACATGACATTTCTACCTTTTTAGATTTTGTGGCATAGAGAAAGTTAAGATATCAGACAGGGGACGTGATATAAATAATACTCTGAGCAAAAGAGAATGTTTTTGGATTTTCACCCCCCGGACATTATTTCCTAAAGGTCTTAATGATGAAATGCCTATGTATGTTATGTTGTAAATTTGAACATGAATTATGCCCCTATTTCAGATTACGCTGACGTTTTTCTTGAGCTGTACCCAATGATTTATGAAAACTTGCTTGCTAGGTCGATGTCCTCAATGTGGTTTTACAGACGTGTTTTATGTCCACACTTTATTAGAATATTTACGAAATGCATATTGTTATATTTGGTAGCACTTATTTGTTTTCCTTCGACTTTAACCCCATTCGATTAGTGGAACGGATGTGGGCGGGGCTAGGTCTACATAAGGGCGCTAATTTTAAACAACTCACCGAAGCTCTGACGTAGACCGTGAGGCGGATACATACAGCTTATTAAAGAGCAGTGATACTATCAAGAGCAGTGTGCGGGTTCCTTCTTTTTTCTCATTTTATTCAACTGTTACCATGCACCTGCAAAATAGATAGCTCAGATGTGCGAGTGACTTTTGAATTACTGGTGATTGTTTTACAATGTGTGGTGGAGAGGATTTGTCGAGGGCATAAGCTCCCAAAGGATCAATGATCCTAAGTATGTAAGATTGTTTCACGGATGAGTTCAGGGCTGAGCTAATGAAAAGTCGTCCTCTTACTGTACTTGCGCTCATCACGTCCACTCAGACCAACCACCATAAAGGGGAAATGTGGTAAGGAACAAATTCCAGAGAAGGACACTGACACCTTGACTTAAAACGTCATATTTTTACATCTCACTATGTTAAAATATACTTTCACTCTTACACCACTAACTGTAACAGCATCCACCCTCTATATCTCTCCCTTTTCCTCGCTCCCTCTCTCTAGGGGGTATGAGAGAACAGGATATGAGGGAGATTAAGCTCCATGGGGTGAGTAAAACAGGACTGAAGAACATCATAGAGTTCATCTACACATCCCGGCTGAGTCTGAGCATGGCCAACCTGCAGGACACTCTGGAGGCTGCCAGCTTCCTCCAGGTCCTCCCCGTCCTCAGCTTCTGCAACAAGCTGCTCAGCACTGAGGTTAGTGAATCCGGTTACCTACTGGTACTGAAACATTTTTTTGTACATTTTTCATTTAACCTTTATTTAACTAAGCAAGTCAGCTAAGAACAAATTCTTATTTACAATGACGGCCTATCGGTGAACAGTGGGTTAACTGCCTTGTTTAAGGGCAGAATGACAGATTTTACCTTGTCAGCTCGGGGATTCGATCCAGCAACCTTTCGGTTACTGGCCCAACGCGCTAACCACCTGCCGCCCCACAAACAATGGGCAGGTAGATGGGTGGATTGAAGACACAGTGGAAAGTTTGGTCAATGTAAAGACAGGAGACCCTTCACAAGTTCATGCAGTCTTGTCTGTTTACCTGTTTGTGTGGCAGATCACCATTGATAACTGTGTGGAGGTGGAGCGCATCGCCGGGGACCTGCTCCTGGAGGATGTACAGGCCCACATTGGGAAGTTTGTATGTCAGAACCTGTCAGCGCTGCTACAGTCTGGCCGCTACCTGCAGCTCTCTCAGCCCAGCCTGGCCAATGCCCTGGCCAGCGACAGCCTCAAGGGCTTCTCTGAGATGGAGCTGTACCGCATCGCCCGCTCCTGGCTGGACCACGACCCCCCCACCCGCCGCTCCGCCGCCTACTCCCTGATGCGCCAGGTCCGCTTCCCCCTCATGACCCCCACTGAGCTGCTCGAGATCTCCCAGGAGGATGAGGGGCACGATGACGGCGGAGCGGCCATGATGCGCTCGGACACGGCCTGCGTAAACCTCCTGCTAGAGGCCAGCAACTACCAGATGATGCCCTTCCTCCAGCCTTCCTTACAGACGGAGCGCACGCGCATCCGGTCGGACGCCACACACCTGCTGGCGCTGGGCGGGGTGATGAGGCAGCAGCTGGTGGTGAGTAGGGAGCTGAGACTGTATGATGAGGAGATCGGCCATTGGAGGGCGCTGAGGCCTATGGAGGTTCCCCGCTACCAGCACGGCGTGGCCCTGCTCGGGGGCTTTCTCTACATCGTAGGTGGCCAGAGCACCTACGACACCAAGGGCAAAACGGCGGTGGACAGCGCCTACCTCTACGACCCGCGCTTCGACCGGTGGCTGCAGGTGGCATCGCTCAACGAGAAGAGAACCTTCTTCCACCTGAGCGCCCTGAAAGGGAAGCTGTATGCTGTTGGGGGCCGGAACGCCTCAGGAGAGATCGGTGAGTCACTACTGGATAGGATTTTACTGCAATCTTTTACACAGAAATATCAATAAATTGCAAGGGATTATGGTGCATGTTGAGTGAATTTATGTTTTTTTACTCTTTCAGACACTGTGGAGTGCTACAACCTCAGAAGGAACGAGTGGACATTCGTGTCGCCCATGGTCGACCCACACTACGGGCATGCTGGGACAGTCCATGGTGACCTGATGTATGTCTCAGGTGAGTTTCTCAGACCACTGGTAGTTAGAATACAAACTTACCAAACTGTTAACCTACAATGTGAAGGCCTGAAATTTCTTGCACACACAGACTGCCAGAAAACAGCTTATTCTGAACACATGTTTTGAAAGTGCATGCAGAAAATGTATCATTTTTAATCTGCAATCATTTAAACAGTGGCTTAGTAGTTTGAGCCCAAAAAGCAGGTGGATTCCATTGGAGGTGTTATGGAACATGTAGAGGAGGGTGTAATGTGCAGAGGAGGCTGGTGGGAGGACCTATAGGAGTACGGGCTCATTGTAATGGCTGGAATGGAATAAATGGAATGTAGTCAAACGTGGTTTCCATATGTTTGATACGGTTCCCTTTATTCCCTTCCAGCCATTACAATGAGCATGTCCTCCTATAGCTCCTCCCACCAGCCTCCTCTGGTAATGGGTTAATGGCATAGACATTAAAACCAGTAGATAGTGATAGCACTGACGCCATCCATGTATTCCTATGGAAAATTCCCGATGGCGCATAAAGGAAGTATTTGAATTTGAAGCGCACCATATTGCTGAATGGGGCTGAATCAGTGGAGGCTGCTGAGGAGAGGTTGGCTCATAATAATGGCTGGAATGGAGCAAATCGAATAGCATCAAACACATGGAAACCATGTGTTTGATGTTAATACCTTTCCACTTATTCCGCTCCAGCCATTACCACGAGCCCGTCCTCCCCAAATAAGGTGCCACCAACCTCATGTGTGCTGAATGGCACCAGAAAAATCGCAAAGGATCATGGTGAAAGTGGCCCTAGCAAGCAAAGGATCATGGTCAATGTAGTCGTTTTCATCCTGCCTGAGAGTCAACCGGGAGTCTCCTCGTAGCCTGCCAGCCCGTGATTGGTCCGTGTCTGTACGTGGTCCTGTGTGACTCCAAATGTAGTAGTCAGAATGGATCACCATTTAATTCAATATCTTGATTTCTAGCCAACTTTAAAATAATTCACAGTGGGGATCGAACTTGATCATAATAAACACATTTTAGAGGCCAAAACAGTCAGTCTACATTTTGTGTTTGGCCGTTCTGGCAATCGTAGTTTACATAGGCTTTCTAGGGCAGACTAGGGCTTTCGGCACTGCTACATTGCTACACAGTAACCGACCAGCAGAGCTCGTGACTTTACACTGCAGACCGGACACTGGGAGCCTGGGTAATGGCCACAGCTCTCTGCAGCACCAGACCACGT
The DNA here is from genome assembly GCF_965601325.2 of Salmo salar. NCBI lineage: Eukaryota > Metazoa > Chordata > Actinopteri > Salmoniformes > Salmonidae > Salmo > Salmo salar. The sequence continues at coordinate 32,348,796 of NC_138315.1, read as the reverse complement.
CCTTCCTGTTCAGACCCAAACATTTCTGGTTTTCACATTACTGCTCCTATCCCACTCTACGCTGGTGGTTGACAGTATGTGTAGGAAAGCAACTGACCACCGGCTCACAGTTCAGTCCCCTACACCATCATTCTTTCCTTCTCATGGTCCATCCTTCACATTTACTACCAAAGTTACACTGCCTTCCCCTTGAACTCCTTGGCTCTTTTCAAGTCAGGGGAAGAGAGCGGCAGTCAACGACCTTGGTGGAACTTCACATGATTATGCATAGTATTGACGTCAGATGGAAGCACCAAGGACACCGATCGTGTGAAAGTGTGTCTTCCTAATGTTGTGAGACTTTCTGTTGTTTACAGAACACTGGTGCTGTGAGATTAGAATATCAGGGCCTGCTTAGAAAGTAGGAGAAAAAATGAATGGCTGCAGTATTGCCGTTAACATTGATGAGTATGAGCATGTGATGCATGGAATGTTAAGGCATACTTATATGAATGTATTCTTATTTTACATTTATGGAGTTCTGTTCTTGTCTATTAATGCTCTGTATTATGTCCTGTTTAATGTTTTGTGTGGACCTCAAAAAGAGTAGCTGCTGATTTAGCAGTAGCTAATGGGGATCCTAATAAAATACCAAATACAAACTCTCTCTGACCGTGGTGTATGGATTGAAATTAAAATGTTGTCTTATTAAAACCATAGTATACTAGTTTGTAGACATAAAATAGTATTTTAGTAAACATGTTGTCATCGTATCTAATAATGAAACCAATGTCAATTCACTGATCCAACAGGCGGAATCACACGGGACACGTTCCAGAAGGAGCTGTTGTGTTATGACCCTGAGACTGACGCATGGAGTCGCCGTGCCGACATGATGGAACTGCGTGGCCTACACTGCATGTGCACGGTGGGCGACCGGCTCTATGTGATGGGAGGGAACCACTTCCGGGGCAGCAGCGACTACGACGACGTACTTAACTGTGAATTCTACAGCCCTGAGGTGAAACAAGGCAAAGGCCCTGATTTTGGTCCCAACAATATGATAAGCAATTTTACCACTTTCCCAAAACCTTACTCTAATCCTAACTGTTACTTAACTAAGTCCTGAGTTTGATGGTCAGGTAGCCTAGTGGTTAGAGCATTGGGCCAGTAACCAAAAGGTTGCTGGATCGAATCCCCAAGCTGACAAGGTAAAAATCTGTCATTCTGCCCCTGAGCAAGGCCGTTAACCCACTGTTCCCTGGGCGCCGACGACTTGGATGTCGATTAAGGCAGCCCCCCCGCACGGCTCTGATTCAGAGGGGTTGGGTTAAATGCGGAAGACACATTTCAGTTGAATGCATTCTGACTAGGTATCCCCCTTTCCCTTAAAGCTTTAGGAACTTTCTGGGTTGGGCGAAAATGACGACCAAACAAGGAACCAATGGCATTTGGAGAAATGCGAAATTCTGAGACCATTTAGAGCTCAGACCTGCGTTTTATATCTTTCCTCAGGTGGACCAGTGGACGGTGGTGGCGGCCATGCCACGGGGCCAGAGTGATGTAGGGGTGGCCGTGCTCCAGGGCCAGGTCTACGTGGTTGGGGGCTACTCCTGGAACAGCCGCTGCATGGTGGACATCGTGCAGCGCTACGACCCAGAGAAGGACGAGTGGGACCGGGTGTTCAATGTGCTGGAACCCCTGGGCGGCATCCGGGCCTGCACCATGACCGTGCATCTGCCTGAGGGTGCCGTGGACGACGGCCAGATGCAGGAGTGCCCGCTGGACACCGCCAAGAACTGAAAGCTGAGATCAAGAACATATAGATTTAGCTTCTCTGTGTTTGTGATGCTGGAAAATGTGACTTTTTTTGTGGGAGAAGTGGAACATGTGCAGTAGAATTTCTCGAATAGGTCCCACCAGGGGTTGGAACAGGTTCAGGGAACACAACAGAAAACCGGAAAATAACAAAACATTTCAAAGAACAGAAACGGAACCGGGAACGAAAGTGATCCATACTGTTCCGGAACTGAACTGTTATTTTTTTTAAAGGCATGGCAACCGGTTAATAACGTTATTTTACTTTCCTGGCATTTATTTATTTTTTGTCCCACAAAAAAATGCAACAAAGTGGCTATGCAAAGCCCTCACTATATATTCCAGTGTCTGCCTGCAAGATAAATCTTTGGCTGTGATTTTGAGTGTTTAGGCTACCTGCCCCTCCCCCCTCTGAAGCATAGGCTCCTGTACTGACGTTACAACTGTGATTCAGAAGACGGGGAGAGATTTTTTTTAAGTTGGAGAAGAATGGATTATCTTTTTCAATGCTAGTTAAAGATACTATAGACCCAGTTATCAAGTTTCATGTTGGATTTATTAACTACAAAAAGGTAAGATGTTTTTTATTCTGGTGCCGCTCTGCACACACGAGTTTGTTAGCTAACTAGCTCAAAGGACAGTCAGTTTCTCCGTACAAGCCGCTACTCCTAGGTATAATTCTGTGGACCTAATTCAGATAATGCATGTCATAACAAGATGCCCAGATCTTCAAGCCTCCTCCTCAACCCTCTCTCCCCACCCGTAAAATATCAGTTGCATCTTCCGCTATAGGCTACATTTCTGTCCATCACGCATGTAAACAACTAGTTTGCCTGTTCTATCTACACTGATTGGTGAAGTAATTTAATGAGCTAAATGTAAAAAAAAGCGTGCTTTCACAGGTTAAAAAAGGAACAGAAAGGAATGATATAAACCAGTACTTTTTGGGAGGTTCAAACCAGTACAGAACTTTATTTTTGGAACGGAACAACAACAAAGTGGTTCTCTTCAGAACAAAATGATTGGGAAATAATTTTGGTTCAAATCCCTGGGTCTCACTGCCTCCTTAGCTATCTGGTTGACTGACTGTACATGTAGTTGACTGACTGTTGGTTTCCACTCCTTGAGTCTATTTTGTTGGAACTCTTTTTGTATCTGAGCGACTTCTGCTATGCTCTTTAATGTGCAACACTTATGTTTTTAACTTTTGGCATTGTATTTTCAAACTGTAAATGATGGCTTAAATTTATGTTTGATAAAATAGTATTTTGTATTGTATATGAATGACTAGTGTATTTTAAGAAAAAAAATGAATACTATGAATCATCCTTTTCAAGTCAAACCAAACACCACACAATCTAACATGTCATCCCACTAACGAGTCTAGAGGGGTTGATTGAGTTGAAGGGTTGTGGGTTGAACATGGAGGTCTTTGCATGTTTCAGCTGTGGCCTTGGCACAGTGACATTATCCTTCATCCTCCAGATAAGACAACAGAGAGGGAGGACCTAATACCAGACCAAGGTCTACTAACACGTCTGCTATCACAGGGAGATGGAGAGCTTATGAAACTGGAAACAAACTCAGACACCTAAAACCATCTTTTTAAAACCATCCCATAACAGACATGTCCAGTGTGTTACTCTAGAATCTTAAGCTGTTCAAAATGTCACAAAACCACCTGCAATCACATACATTTGGCAGTTTATGAGAGGATAAAAATACTTCAACATATGACCAAGCTGATCCTAATGCAGATCCAGATTAGGTTTAAAATCTAGAATAAATGACAGGATGAATATATAGATGTTTTATAGAGCATGTACAGAATCAGTGGCCAAGCCTGTCAAAATAAACCAGCCAGAGACACTAAATCTGATAAACTGACTCTGGTCAGTTTATCACTGTCAACAGGAGACAAAAACAAATTGTTAGTCAGACGTCGCCTTGACATTCAAGTCTTCTGTTTTCCATGGCTGAACTGGGACCTGTAGCCTTGGCGGCCGTCCTTGGCAGATACTGGGGAATAAAACATCCCTGTCCTCCCTCTCTTGCGTATGCCTGCCTGTAGACCTTGCCTCACTTCTCACCCCAGAGTGGCAGTTACCGGCACTTCTAGCACATTCCCTCAGGCTAGAAAAAGGGAGTTTTCAGAGTGGTGTTAAGTTAGTGTCTGCCATGCCCTCAGGATAGCAGAGGAGTTTTAGGACGGGACAAAATCCGGAGCATTGGTCATTCCCAGTGCCTAGGAAAGGGAGTTTTCTGAAAGGGGTAGTAGGTTCAGAGTTTGGACTGGGCCATGTCTCTGCAAGGTGATGTGTGTGTGGTGACAGGAGCCTGTGGGTTCCTGGGAGAGAGGCTGGTCCGGCTGCTGCTGGAGGAAGACAAGCTCACAGAGATCCGTATGCTGGACATACATATCCGACCACAACTCATACAGTGTCTGGAAGGTAAATGCACCAATTTGTAAGTCGCTCTGGATAAGAGTGTCTGCTAAATGACTTAAATGTAAATGTAAATGCACCAATTTGTAAGTCGCTCTGGATAAGAGCATCTGCTAAATGACTTAAATGTAAATACTATACCAGCTCTCCTTTTTTTCTCTCTCACTACTAGGGTTAGTGTAAATATTGATATTTTAAAACTTTTCTTTGGTTTGTTTCTTCTCTGATTGGTTTGTTGTCAGAGATCAGAGGGGACACGCTGATAAGTGTATTTGAGGGGGACATTAGTGATAGTGAGCTGCTGAGGAGAGCGTGCAAGGGAGCATCGCTGGTCTTCCACACTGCGTCCCTCATCGACGTCACCGGGAAGGTGGTCTACAGTGAGCTTCACAGGGTCAACGTCAAAGGTATGATCAGATTTTACTGAAGCTTTGGGTTGGGATTGGCAGCAGACCTGAGTGAAATACACATGTCCAATACTTTCAAATACTTGAGCTGCGCTTGAAAACGGAATTGACCCTGCTGATGTACTCATTCATCTGATATCTCCCACAGGAACCCAGCTCCTTCTGGAGACGTGCGTCCAGGAGAATGTGGTGTCCTTCATCTACACCAGCAGCATCGAGGTGGCCGGCCCCAACGCCAACGGAGACCCCATCATCAACGGTGATGAGAACACACCCTACACATGCTCCCTAAAGTTCCCCTACAGCAGGACCAAGAAGGAGGCCGAGCAGGTCACCCTGCAAGCCCAGGGTGAGGTGCTCCAGAATGGGGGCCGGCTGGCCACCTGCGCCCTCCGACCCATGTACATCTATGGAGAGGGCTGCCGTTTCCTGCTGGGCCATATGGGAGACGGGATTCGGAACGGGGATATGTTGTACCGTACCTCCCGCCCGGAGGCCCAGGTGAACCCTGTATACGTGGGGAATGCGGCCCTGGCCCACCTCCAGGCCGCCCGCGCCCTGCGAGACCCCCAGCGGAGAGCTGCCATCGGAGGGAACTTCTACTACATCTCAGACGACACGCCGCCTGTCAGCTACTCTGACTTCAACCATGCTGTGTTGTCGCCGCTGGGCTTCAGCATCCAGGAGAAGCCTATCCTGCCCATCCCAGTCCTCTACCTCCTCTGTTTCCTCATGGAGATGCTGCAGATACTGCTCTGCCCCTTCAAGCGCTTCACACCGCCCATAAACCGGCAGCTCCTCACCATGCTGAACACGCCCTTCAGCTTCTCCTATCGGAGGGCTCAGAGGGACATGGGGTACGCCCCACGGTACAGCTGGGAGGAGGCACGCAAGCGGACCATGGATTGGGTGGCTTCCCAGTTACCCAAGGAGAGAGAGAGAATAAAGGCTAAATAATTGCCCCACAATCTGCTAATAACACATAACATATAGCTCACCATCCCCAGTCCAAGTGTCTAATCCTCATTACTGCACTCTGTAAAAGTTTCTATTAAAGTTGTGTGAAAACCAATCTCTGAACATGTTCTTTCCCAGTCTGTTCTCACTTATGACCACTCAGCCTGACCCATTTGATTTCATCAGAAATGGATGGAGACTGACACTGTATTCTCAATCCCAGACACAATAGGCCTACATGTCCTTGACCTAGTTCTCCAGAGAGGAGGATTATTTTCTTAAATAAAAGCTGAACTACTACAGTCTGATTTGAGTTGCAGGTCTATCTCTATAGTCACATGGATGAGTATAAGGGTAGACTAGTGTGAATCCATTGCTGAAATGAATTCACCATGAGACACAGTGAGAATGTCACCCTCAGACAGCCAGAGTTTAGTATTAAAACAAACAGGCATTGATCACCAGTGAGGTCATGGATCCACGACCCCCCATATAGACTAAGCACTGGGTCCTAAACAACACACTGACGAACGACTGGAGCAGGAGAGGTATGTGGGTATGTTTTCATAAGGCTAGTTTACTGTGCCAGCTGAGCTTTGCGAGAAAGTAGGGAAGGAAATTATCCCAACCCCCCATCTCTGTTACTGTGTAACTAACTATTTCAATGCCAGGCATTGTGAAATAACGTTGTGTTCAACTTCATTCTCTTAAGTAGATTCCTGCGCTTTTGTGGCCACTGTTGACCAGTAGAGGGTTGAATGACATTTCTAGAACCAAAGTGAGCTACAGGACTATAACATAGTTATTGCATAGCTACAAGGACTGCTGAGAGAGAAAAGAGAGTTTCCAAAGCTAAGGATCTGAGGCACAGTTCACCAACACATTTCACCAACTTAACTGGTAAAGCCAAGTTACCATTCTTGATACTCTTCTTTCAAGACAATGGGCTGGAAACTGAAAACAGTGCAAACTATTCTCAGTATTCTAGCCTTCTACATTACATCTGCAGTAGGTAAGTACAACTCTCTATTGCAGAAGCTTCTACCTAATACATTTCTATTAAATGAATATACTAATCTTCCTCTAAGCATATTTATTATAGCATATGCCATGTCACTGTAGATGTAAAGAAGATTTTTTGTGTGCAAATGGTGCATCTGTCATTGTTGTTGTTGGTGTTGTTCTCAAGGTTCTTTTTGGACATTTCTCCTCTGAACCTGCAGGGGAAGATGAGGAGCCCAGATCAGAATGTGCTGACTTCAACAGCACGACCTGGCTGGAGTACCGTCAGCAGGGCAGCAAGCTACAATTGCAGTACCTGCTCTTGACACGCAAGAATACAGACTGTGCCAGCCTCTTCAGTCAGGAGTCCCTCAGCAACAACACCTCCTACTTCAACTCCTCCCTACCCACCAAGATAATTGTCCATGGATACAGGTGAGGAGAAAGGGAGGGAGGTCAAAAACTTGGCAAGGTATATTCATACTCTACATATAAAACGTATAAGCTATCTCTCTCTCCCAACCTCCCTCCCTCCCTCCACTTCCCCTTTCCTCCCTCCCTCCCAGGGCTCTGGGCAGTAAGCCGTCCTGGGTGAAGCAGCTGGCCCAGGCTCTGCTGCGGGTGCAGGATGCCAACGTGGTGGTGGTGGACTGGGTCTATGGGGCCTCACTCGCCTACAACATGGTGGTGGAGAACTACAAGGAGGTGGCCATCCAGATCTCTGTCCTCATCAACCAGCTCCAGGTTAGGGCCTCCTCATTTGTTTATGTTTACACTGACAGCAAATTAAGTTAAAAGTAATGAAAATAAAGGAGGTCTGATGTCTGTCCCACAGAACCATGGATGCAAACTGGAGTCATTTCACTTCATTGGGGTTAGTCTTGGGGCACATGTGTCTGGATTCGTGGGCACCCTGTTCAATGGCAAGATAGGAAGAATTACAGGTGAGCTCCATCTGTGTCTGACCCATTAACAGTTCCACGGGGCACCTTCTGTCTGCAGAACAAGGCTCAACAGGGCCAGACAGAGACTGGTCACCACAAAGCAGGGCAGTCACTCACAGACCCTCTCATCTCTGCCAATCTGACTGAATTAGGCTTTCAAAGAGAGAGACAGCTCCGGAAAACAACAACAGCTGACATTGAAAGGCAGTGAGCTGAATTTGTGAGGGAGACGTTACCCTTCTGAAGTCGCACAACGACACAATAATACATACGATTGTCTATCGCTGGTGTTTTTGTCTGAGTGGAGGCCTTCAGCGCTGTGATATGAAATTGTCTGAATGCTTTAGTGCAGTAGTTCACAGGCGCTCTGTGTGTGTGTATTTGTGTTTGTCATCACTGTCGCTGATGCAGTACTCTATCTATCCCCCACTGACCTCTGTATCTCCTGCTGTAGGTCTGGACCCGGCTGGACCCATGTTTAAAAGAGCCGACACTTTTGACCGTCTTGATCCCTCAGATGCACTGTTTGTGGAGGCCATCCACACTGACTCCGACTGTGAGAGAATAGGCTACACACAAATAGTCATTGTTATTGCAAAGAGATTTCTGCTATCTTTTCCTCTTAGGCCAACTCTATTTCAAAAGTCTCACTGTTCACTGGAATGACAACATGACAATGTCCTGGTATCAGCCATTCGACATCAATTATCATCCTTTTCTCTCAGATTTCGGCATCTCCATCCCTGTCGGCCATGCAGACTTCTTTCTGAACGGCGGGATGGACCAAGCAGGTTGCTCACGCTCCAGGTTTTCGTCAAGTAAGTACGTGTTTTTGCCGCCAAAATGTTTCATTGGCAAAGAGGTCTAACCTAAGTGTGTATGAATTTCAATATAAACTTCAGACATGTCTTTCAACTTAAACAACTGTTGATGTTTTTTGATTATTCACTAACTAAACAGTAAGCACTATGTTTACTAGCCTATAGGCTATTTAGTGGTAAGCTTCTATCTACCTGAGAATCTTCGTTTGTGATCAGTTCTTGTCTACTTTCCAGTGTATCGCTATGTGATCTGTGACCACATGAGGGCGCTCCACGTCTACATAAGCGCACTGAACGGGACCTGCCCACTGACTGGCATCCCTTGTTCCAGCTATGAGGACTTCCTCAAGGGGCGCTGTTTAGGCTGCCCAGGCAGATGTCCACGAATAGGTAAGGACATCATCAACATTACACTATTTCCCCAGATATTATACCAACCTGCTGTCTGTGAGTACGTTGGTCATGCAAATGTAAATATTATAAATAGCCACCTTTTACATGTAGCCTAGAGTAGACTATGCACAAACGATTTTGATCACGTGAAACGTGTTTTCAATAGGATATTTTGGTAATATTCATACTTCCCAGCACACTTTCCATGTTCACTTTAGTCAGGTTTCACTCAATGAGAGATAGGGCAACTGTCTGACCTAGCTAGTGTCATGTCTGGTCTGGGCACACTGGTCTGGGCAGTGACAGACAAACCAGTAAATGTACTCTGGAGGCCTTTCATCTGTCATAACTGTGATAGGAATGGCTACTTTACATCTTACTCTCTCTGTCTTTTGTATGTGCATGTGTCCTTGTGTGTTTCAGGGTTATTGGAGAACAGTGGCTTAACAGTCTTTCCTCTTCCTCAACTAAAGAAGCTTTTCCTCCTGACAACCTCTGCACCTCCCTTCTGTGGTGAGTAGCCAACATTTACCTCTATGTAAAAACACAGACTGGCTGTCCATCAGACGATTGTTGGATGCTCATTATGACACATCTCCACTACTTTGACCCCACAGTTGATAGGTTAAATACAGCAATATCTCATGTGATGATGATCAAGTTACATCCCGTCCCCTCCTCCCCTTCCCCAGCCCATCACATCCTGGTGCAGCTGGAGGTGTTCCTCCTGCACAAGAGTGCTGAGGTGCAGGTGATCCTGAGGACTGGGGGACATCCTGAAACAGAGCAGAGACTCAGGCTGTAGGTACAACCACTAACCCTCACTGTTAGAGACAAAAATGTATACACAGCATGATTCACAGCTGTTCACAGTATGATACGTAAACATGGATTATATTCTCAGTAACAGGCATGGGGTGTGTGTGTGTGTGTGTGTGTGTGTGTGTGTGTGTGTTTCAGACAGACAGGCGGCACCATGTACAGGAGGGTGATAGCCCACCCAGGGCCACTGTGTGAGATAGACTCCATCCAGCTGAAGAACACTGGAGCGCACTTCTACAGGCAGGGAGACATCCACGTCGTGTCTGTCTGCATATCAGAATTCCCCTCTGTTGGGTATAAGTCCTTTCATCTATTTAACACACATACTTTCACACACTTACCTACACCACACACAACATTCCTGTGCATGCATATGACACTGTAACTCATTTGTTTCAGAGAAGTGGAGCCATTGTGTGTGAAGAAGATTGATGTAAGGCGAGGATCTCCATGGAACCATGATTTCGTACAGCTGTGTGAGAATTACTGATGTAGTAAACACACACAGAGCCTATGAACCAGCATGTTTCATTCTCTCTGGCAACCTCCTAATATTCTGAAACAGTGTCCTTTCCTCGTCTCCTTTCCTTCATCATCAATGATGTGGAATGCTTTGATAGGTCTAAGCAGTAAGGAGGAAGCCTATCCTTATAGTTATCATTGGGCATGAAGGAAAGGAAATTAGAAGAGTTTTACTGGGACTAGCTCACACAGAAACACACACATATAGCTAATAGCTCCCGTTGCAAACAGCTACACACAAACTTTGCCATCCTATAACCCTAGTCATATGTTACTGACGGACCACCTACAGCCAAACAGATTCCAGAACAGTTCCAAACTACTTCTTTACATTTCTTTTGTATATTCTAACAGCATTAGTATTGATGTACATAATCATTCTGACACAGCTGAATGTTACTTTATTCAGAGCTTCTGTTGAAGCAAAACAATAAAAGGGTAACTCTGGAAGGTGTGAATTTTGTCTGTACTCAAGGGCTTAACTCTCTGAGTTCTGAGAAGCAGGGGTGAGCAACATATTCAGCAACAAATGTGCAACTGTGATAACTGATTTTGAGTGCCTTGTGATGATAAACCTGGAAACAATAGTATTTCTGACAGAGGATGAAGGAGAGAGGAGACAGACAAAAACATTACAGGAATGCATTTTCACCAAGAGCTTTATCAAGAAACATTGGCCCCATGAAAATACATGTATATGTAGTCCCATTTTTCTTTACAAAAACATAAACACTCCTGTTCTATGTTAATGACTAAATAAATGTACAATGTGTGAGACATCTCACATTCACATAAACAAATGGCTGTTCAATTTGGAAGCATGTTTTGGAAAATGTGAGTATGAAGATAAATCCCTTTCTAGCATGCTGTCTGTCAAACTTTATTCTCTCAGATTATGTCTGCACAAACAAACACGATTAACGTGCCCCTAGCTAGCCAACCCAACCTCGGCTGTTAAAAAATGAAATATACATGATTGCTTTAATGTTGAATCATAATCCTATCTAACACAATATCCACATCAAAAGGCTTTCCATCCAGATGAATGGGAGACATGTGAGTGACATAATAAAAAGAGGTCTGTGACCTTAACTAATAAATTCAGTTTTATAACATAATTCTGTTCAGTGTCCAGGGTTTCACTCTTTCCTATATTGTCACGCACAGATGACACCAGAGGAAGTGAGGTAAGGTGAGAGAGTGGGATTTGGTGTTGGGTAGGTCTGATTCCACCCAGGGCAGTGATGGTTGTGTTCCAGGTCCTCTTTTTTGCAGTCGCACTGCTCATCTCAGAAGAATGCTATATGATATTAATGTGGTTCCTGAGATGTTAAACACTTTGCCAGGTGTTGTGACATCTGATAATCTGCATAGACTGACTCTAAAAATACTTCCTGGAACGTGTCCACTGTTTCCAATCCGGGTGAAACCATCACAGCATAGAGGTGTCCATGGGGGCCAAGGGAGCTCTCCCTCTCTGGTATCGCATTGGTAGAGTCCCAGTGGTTTCCTCTCCTGTGGAATCAACTGAGAACACCTGTCATTGACAACTGGTCGGTCTATCATGAACTGTCAAGAAACACAAGCTGAACTGTTACTATGGCAACATACCGAATGGCAGGCAGTTCATATTCACCTTGTCCAAGTATAGAGAGTGTTTAATCTTCACCTAAATGCTATGTACACGCCTTACCGCTCAAATACAGTATAGTGTCGGGATGCAAGATGATCTCACAACGAAAGCTCCCATTGGTCGAATTACATTGGCATAGTCCTCACATTCCTGACACCCGAACTGGTTAACAGTGAGAGATGAGGGATATATTGACCTGTGATGTGACACTTACCTGGTTTCCATCCAACCATTTAATGCGAATTAATTACTTGACGCATGAAAAAAGTCACAACCGGGCTGATGGAAATAGGAAATGCCGATACAATTTTATAAATGTCGACAGAATTTGTTCGTTCAACACGGTGGGATCTTTTTGCGTAAGTAAAATTAATTATGCGAGAAATGGCTACAGATGAAATCAGTTATGAATTTCACAGCCAACTGGGCACAGACGTCAGTTCAAAGTCTAGTTTTGATTTACATTTGGTTGAGTTGTCAACTAACGTGAATTCAACATGAAATCAACAAAACATTTCACCATGTCATTGGATTAAGATTAAAAGTTTAAAAATTAAAATATGAAATGACCTCATGTTGATGACTTTTTGCAAATCCAATCAGTTTTCGACGTTGATTTAATCTTTTTTTTTTTTAAATGACGTGGAAACAATGTTGATTCAAGCATTTTTTGCCCAGTGGGAGGGTGGTTAAAGTGCACGGTGATGAGCTTGATGCTCCTTTCCAATAAATATCGAGGGTCTTATTCTGGTGACATAATGATCATGCTTGGCTGCCATTTCACAAAAAAAAAACGATATCGCTATTATCCATAATAATCTCATCATGTAAGTAGCCTGCCAGCACTTTATCTGCGAGCTGCTGGATAGAGCGCACGTGTCAAGACCAGAGTGGGCATATTTGCTATATAACACAACAGTTTTTGTGACAAAACCATCAGTAGAGATAAAAATACAATGGAAACCCATTTAACTTGCATTTTTTTTATTTAATACGCACAGCCTTTTATCCACAATAAGTTTGTTTGATGGAAACATCTCTGGTGGGAGAATCCTTTATGCAGATTTTAGAATATTCGCATGAAAATCTGTCGCCAATTGGATGGAAACCTAGCTAATGGTAGTGGAGTGATGGGCTGTTCTCTAAGCGTGTCTGGTCTCTGCTTTCACATGATCCACATCCCTCTCCCCTCTTTCATACCTCATCCCTGTCGACCCTCACCCCTCTGCTTGCCGTAGCCACTGGCTAACCGACCATAGACTGTACATGAAGGTCAGCAGCTATTACAATGACAGCAGAGCCAGAGCCCTCCACCCTCTACCCAGCAACTATCCTGGAATCCAACCCCCCCCCCGAAACACGATCTGACCTGCGATTGGGTCAGGGAGGATTTTGGGATCACTAGGGAGGGGGCAGTGGGTAGGCACGTGGATTAAGTGCATGGCACTGGATCTCTGGCTGCCAGGATATCCCAAAAGTTTCCAGCAGGCTCTAATCCTTGTCAGACAAAAACACACAGCTGACTGCCAGCATCCCACCCCCACCCTGCTGTCTCCCCTTCCTGTTCCAAACTACAAACCTCCAACATACATACAGATGGTACCCCATCTGTCTGAACCAACATAAGCTATCAGGGTCACTGTGAGGTAAACGGCTTTGTAAACGGTTTCATAAACTGTAGCACAAAAGTATCTTTCATTTGGCCTGAATCCAGGCGGAAAAGGGCAGTCTAACCTAGGTAAACGAACACAATCCAAACACACACATACTCTCCACCCATCCTCAGCAGGACGTTAGCTACTAAGAGGGCAGGCCACACACAGAGAGGAGTGAGGGAGAAGCTGCAATATACACACCCCTACGAATTTATTTGGACAGTAAAGCTCAAACTTTTAATTTGGCTCTATATTCCAGCATTTTGGATTTGAGATCAAATGTTTTCTACTGTGTGTTCGGAAAGTATTCAGACCCCTTGACTTTTTCCACATTTTGTAACGTTACAGCCTTATTCTAAAATTAATTACATAGTTTTTTCCCCTCATCAATCTACACACAATACCCCATTATGACGACAAAAAAAAAAGATTGTTTGAATTTTTTTGCAAATGTATTAAAACCTGTTGGGGCTAGGGGGCAGTATTTGCACGGCTGGATAAAAAATCGTACCCGATTTAATCTGGTTACTACTCCTGCCCAGTAACTAGAATATGCATATAATTAGTAGATTTGGATAGAAAACACTCTAACGTTTCTAAAACTGTTTGAATGGTGTCTGTGAGTATAACAGAACTCATATGGCAGGCCAAAACCTGAGAAGATTCCAAGCAGGAAGTGGAAATCTGATTTGTGGAATCACCTTCAACACTTTGCCTATGAAACACACCGTGAGTTAGGATTCATTTAGCACTTCCTAAGGCTTCCACTAGATGTCAACAGTCTTTACAAAGTGGTTTGAGTCTTCTCCGGTAGAAACTGACTGAAAGAGAGGCTTGGAAAGTTGGTCATAGGGGGAGGGCCATTACTTCTATGACGCGGGCGCCCATGGGTACCCCTTCGTTCCGAAATGTTTAGTAAGACAATGCAATCGTCCGCCTTGAATATTATTGAAGCTCTGATTGAAAAAGGCCCTAAAGATTTATGTTATACAACGTTTGACATGTTTGACCGAACGTAAATATATATTTTTTGCACATTCGTGACAACAAGTCCAGCGCGCCTCGTACATTATGAGTAGCCTTCGGAACGCGCTAACAAGAAGGAGCTATTGGGACATAAATTATTAACTTTTTCGAACAAAACTACATTTGTTGTGGACCTGGGATTCCTGGAAGTGCCTTCTGATGAAGATAATCAAAGGTAAGGAAATATTCACAATAGTATATTTGATTTTAGATGGTTCCAAGATGGCGCTAACCTGTATCGCCTAGCCTATTTCTCTGAGCATAGCACCTCGTTTATTGCAAAGTGTGATTTCCCAGTAAAGTTATTTTTAAATCTGGCAATGCGGTTGCATTCACGAGATGTTAATCTATAATTCTTTGAATGACAATATTACATTTTAACAATGTTTTCGAATAGTAATTTTGTAAATTGTAGCGCTGTTCCCGGAAGCATTTGAGGGAAAATATTTTATGAACGTCACGCGTCGATGTAAAATGCTGTTTTTATATATAAATATGAACTTTATTGAACAAAAAATGCATGTATTGTGTAACATGATGTCCTAGGAGTGTCATCTGATGAAGATTGTCAAAGGTTAGTGCTGCATTTAGCTGTGTTTTGGGTATTTGTGATGCATGCTAGTTGCTTTGAAAATGGCAGTGTGATTATTTTGGGCTGGGTACTCTCCTAACATAATCTAATGTTTTGCTTTTGCTGTAAAGCCTTTTTGAAAATCGGACAACGTGGTTCGATTCAGGAGAGGTCTATCTATAAAATGGTGTAAAATAGTCATATGTTTCAGAAATTGAAGTTATAGCATTTATGAGGTGTTTGTATTTCGCGCGACGCGATTCCACTGGCTGTTGACTAGGGTGGGACGCAAGCGTCCCAGGTTCTCAGACAGGTTAATAATAACTGAAAAAATACATTTACATAAGTATTCAGACCCTTTACGCAGTACTTTGTTGAAACACCTGTGGCAGCAACTACCACCTCGAGTCTTCTTGGGTATGATGCTACAAGCTTTGCACACCTGTATTTGGAGAGTTTCTCACATTCTTCTCTGCAGGTCCTCTCAAGCTCTGTCAGGTTTGATGGGGAGCATCGCTGCACAGCTATTTTCAGGTCTCTCCAGAGATGTTCGATCGGGTTCAACTCGGGGCTCTGGCAGGGCCACTCAAGGACATTCAGAGATTTGTCCGAAGTCCACTCCTGCGTTGTCTTCGTTGTGTGCTTAGGGTCGTTGTCCTATTGGAAGGTGAGCCTTCGCCACAGTCTGAGGTCCTGAGAGCTCTGGAGAAGTTTATCATCATTAAGGATCTCTCTGTACTTTGCTCAGTTCATCTTTCCCTCGATCCTGAACAGTGTCCCAGTCCTTGCCGGTGAAAAACATCCCCACAGCATGATGCTGCCACCACTATGCTTCACCATAGGGATGGTGCCAGGTTTCCTCCAGACGTAACGCTTGGCATTCAAGCCAAAAATAGTTCAATCTTGGTTTCATCAGACCAGTGGGCTTTCGGAGGACGCGATGCTCCAGATACTCAACTAGTCTAAAGAAGGCCAGTTTTATTGCTTCTTTAATCAGAACAACTGTTTTCAGCTGTGCTGACATATTTGCAAAAGGGTTTTCTAATGATCAATTAGCCTTTTAAAATGATAAACTTGGATTAGCTAACACAACGTGCCATTGGAACACAGGAGTGATGGTTGCTGACAATGGGCCTCTGTACGCCTATGTAGACATTCCATTGAAAAACAGCCATTTCCAGCTACAATAGTCATTTACAACTTTAACAATGTCTACACTGTATTTCTGATCAATTTTATATGGACAAAAAAATTGCTTTTCTTTCAAAAACAAGGACATTTCTAAGTGACCCCAAACTTTTGAACGGTAGTGTACGTAAATAAGGTATTTCTGTTTTTTTATTTTTTATACATTTGCAGACATTTCTAAAAACCTGTTTTCACTTTGTCATTATGGGGTATTGTGTGTAGATTGATGAGGAAAAACAATTATTTTATACATTTTATAATAAGCCTGTAACGTAATAAAATGTGGAAAAAGTCAATTGGTATGAATAGTTTCAGAATGCATTGTATGAGGCGACAGTACAGAATGTCACCATTTATTGGAGGGTATTTTCATATGTATCTGTTTACCGTTTAGAAATTACAGCACTTTATGAATATTGTCCCCCCCTTTGAAGGTGTCATAAGTATTTGGACAAATTCACTTATAGTGTATTAAATTTAGTCAAAAGTTTGGTATTTGGTCCATATTCTGAGCACACAATGACTACATCAATCTTGTGTCTCTACAAACTTGGATGCATTTGCAGTTTGTTTTGGTTGTGTTCGGATTATGTTGTGCCCAATAGCAATAAATGGTAATAATGTATTTTGTCACTTTTATTGAAGCAAAATATGCTAACCTCTCACGGTTACCAATAACAGGGTCAGTTAGCATTTTGGGGGATTATATAGATTGTTTTCAGCCATCTACACACAATACCCCATAATAACAAAGTGAAAACAGGTTTTTAGAAATGTTTGAAGAAAATGTATTGAAAATGAAATACAGAAATATCTTATTTACGTACATATGCACACCCCTTTGCTATCATGCTCCAAATTGAGCTCAGGTGGATCAAATTTCCTTTGATCATCCTTGAGATGTCGCTACAACTTGATTGGAGTCCACCTGTGGCCAATTCAATTGTTTGGACTAGATTTAGAAAGAAACACACCTGTCTATATAAGATCCCACAGTTGATAGTGCATGTCAGAACAGAAACTATACCATGAAGTACAATGTCTGTACCGCTCCGAGATAGAATTGTGATGAGGCATAAATCTGGGGAAGAATATAAAACAATTTCTAGAGTCCTGAAAGGTTCCAAGAGCCCAGTGGTCTCCTTCATTGAGAAATGTAAAAAAAAATATGGAACTATCCAGACTCTGGTTTGAGTTGGCCGTACGACCAAACTGAGCATCTGGGCAAGAAGTACCTTGGTCCTTGGCTGAGATGGGAGAACCTGCCAGAAGGACAACAGTCTCTACAGTAATCTGGGCTATAAAGGAGTGGACAGACGGAAGCCGGACAAGGACCCCAAGTTTACAGCCCAAGCAATGCTGGAATGGCTTCAGAACAAGAATGTGAAAGTCCTTGAGTGGCCCAGCCAAAGCCCAGACTTAAATCCCATTGAAAATCTATGGAAAGACTAAGATTGCTGTTCACCGCCACTCCCCAACTATCTTAAGAGCTTGAGAAAATCTGCAAGGAAGAATGGGAGAAAATCTCAAAATCAAGATGTGCAAAGCTGATAGACATCCAAGACAACTCAAAGCTGTAATCGCCGCCAAAGGTGCTTCTACAAAGTATTGACTCAGGGGTGTGAATGCGTATGTAAATAAGATATTTCTGTCATTAATTTTCAATATATTTGTAAACATTTCTTAAAACATGTTTTCACTTTGTCATTATGGGGCATTGTGTATAGATGGGTAAGGGGAAAAAAAATCGAACCCATTTTGAATTCAGGCTGTAACAAAATGTGGAACAAATCAAGGGGTATGAATACTTTCTGAATGCACTGTTTGCCACTAACTTTCTCACGATTAATTTATTATTATCCGTAATCATGGTAGCATCCACATTAATGTAGAGGTGTTCAGAAACATATTCTATTCTTATTTACACTAAAAGTGACTCAAATGACAACATTATTTACCATTCATTTCTATTGGGCACAACATTATCCAAAAACACAACCAAAACAAATTGCAAATGCAGCCAACAAGTTTGTAGGGTCATGAGCTTGATGTAGTCATTGCGTGCTAGGAATATGGGACCACATTTAATACACTATAAGTGGATTTGTCCAAATACCTATGACACCTTCGAATGGGGGGACTAGATACATAAAGTGCTTTCATTTCTAAACGGTAAAACAGATATGTATGAAAATAGCCTCAAATAAAAGGTGACATTCTGTACTGTCACCTCATAAAACATTTGATCTCAAATCCAAAATGCTGGAGTATAGAGCCAAATTAAAAGTTTGCGCTTCACTGTCCAAATAAATACGTAGGGGAGTGTACATGTAAAGAATTAGAACAGCTAAAGTTTTGGGGGTGGAGAGTTTGAGGCTTCAGATCTACATTGAGATGGAGTGAAGGTAAACTTTAGAAACAGGAGACAGAGGCCTTTGGGGTTGGTTGGGTGGGTACCCAAGAGGCGAGGTGTCCCAGATCTGCCAACTCTTTGATCAATCCAATGTTCTTCCTCTCAGGCTCATTAACTTTTACCAAAAAATGTATCGATTTTACTAACTCACTCTCTAAACTTTAATATAATTTTAGAAGGCAAAAGAGCAAGCAGTGCATAGCCTCTGTATAAGAGAGATTGAATATGTAAGATAACAAACAGAAAATCATTGCAAAATTGAAATGATGTTCTTTACCACATGGCATGGCCAGTTCAAAGCTGGATTAGTGAGTGTGGACACAGCAAGCAAAACACACACGCAACCCCCGCCCAGCCCACCCTCTCACTGCACACAGGTGTACTTACATGTATTTTAAGTAGTGGCCCAGTGTGTTAGCTCCAGCAACCTGCCATCTACCTCAAATAATCCCTCTCACTCCCATAATCCATTAAGGACCCGGTCATATCCGCAAAGTCTTCCAGGACCAGGCTGGTAGAGTCCTCACCAGATGGCATCTCCCTGTCTGAGGGCTGGCGCTGGGATGGTTGGCAGGGGGTTGGCCGAGATGGGGTGGGGGTCTTCTCTCGGATTTGCAGCCGGGGAGTCGGGGGTGTTGGAGGCTCTGACCTCTGGTAGGCTGGAACCGGGTCCACATCCACCACTGCTGCTTCCTGCTGCTCCACTGGGGCTACCTGATCCCTAGCACTCCCACTACCACTGCCGCTACAGACCTCACCCTCGCTGCCCAGGGAGGAGGGGGCCAGGACGTGGTAGAGGCTGGGCAAGCGGATGTCGAGGCGTACGCCGCTCTTTGCGAAGAGCTTGTCGTTGAGTGAGTAAAGCTTGTCGGCGATGTCGCTGCCAAGCATGATGGAGAAGAGGCGGGCAATGTAGCGCTCCTTGGACAGAAGCATGTAAAGGCGGCACCGGCGCCATGAGATGTAGCGGCAGTCCGTCTCCGCTGTCAGGGTCACCTGAGGTTCAGGGTGATAGATGGTCAGGGAAGAGAGTGAAGGGAAAGGCTGAATGTTCATAAATCAATGAATGACTGGATGAATGGCGAGCATTTGTCCAGTACCTGAAAGTTCCCCTCTTCGTTGGGTCGGAGAGACTCCCACTCAGGAGAGTCCAGGAACTTGTGGGGGAAGATGTAATGGAGGAACTGTCCATCCAGAGACACACGGATCCTACCAAGGAGAGCAGGAAAGGACAAGGTTAGTAAGAGAGAAGGAGAAGGGAGAAAGCATGGATAGGTGATGATGAGAGAAGAGAGGGAGGGAGAAGATACACATCACTAGACTTGATCCAAAACCTTGAAGCAAGTTAACGTGAATATCTCTGTCCTTAACCTCAAAATTCAAGGGAAGTGATCCAAGAGAGAAAAACATCTATTGTTGGTTTACAAGTCACAGACATTCCCTCGGTGCTCTTTCAGGTATGACTTCATGTTTATGGCATTCGTTTGAAGTCAGTGAAACCTGGAATTGTTAGTCATAAAAATGGCATAAACAGACGTCATCTTATAACACCAAATGTTATTTGCGAACGATAGTTAGCTATTCCGGTGTACGAACATTTAATTTTAGAGGTCGTATAGGAGTTAGTTTACTGTGTTGGTACACAACCTCAGGAGAGCACCAAACATAAAGCTATCACAACAACTTAGCAGCAGCCACCAGACCTGGGTCAAATACATCATATAGTTTAAATTACTTGAACAGCGCTTCGTTTAATTTGCCTGGTACCAATGGAATAGTCCCAAATGAGCTAAATCAGGTACACCTCAAATACTTGAAAGTAAAGTATTTGACCCAGCTCTGGCATCCTGCCACTAAGGGGAGCAAGTACACCACAGTCAGTGACACAAATACTCTGTATTTTACAACGTCTGGGGCTCGGATAATATAACCACACCTTCCCAAACCCAACTTACACACACTAAATTCAATCTTAGCCAACAAGCAACAGAGTCACTCCTTAGGACACATGACCTCTTGAAAGTGTTCCATGTTTAATTATATCGTTGGTAAGTAATATCCCTCTCTCAGGTTTCCATGAGCCCTAGTTTGGATCATTGTCGTTGTTTGACAGACAGATGAAGAGATAAAGCACTAGGCGGGGAATAGAACACTAACCTCACTCAGAACATTAACTAAAAACACTCACAACAACATGACAATTGCAATCTGACATCAGCAATTTAACTAAACTACAATTTACTGATACTCCAGCAACTTAACTAAAACAAGACTCCCGTCTTTTCCAATATCTACAGTAGCATACTACCAAGAATGAACACTGGAATTGGGACTTACACTGGAATGTACACCTTTCCCTCACTCACCTCCCAGACAGCAGAAAGGAGAGCTGGTCGATGGGCGTCTTGCCCTCCACCGCATACGTCTCCTCTACCCCTAGTGCTAGCACTTTGTTCTCACAGGCACCCACAATGTCTTTGAACACCTGTACGGGAACGTCCAGAGGCTGGTAGACGGCTGAGTAGAGTGCCAACAGCTCCTCGCTGGCCAGGCCATCCTGTTGCAGCCTGTATACGAGGTGGCAGGTCTGGAGCACACAGGCCACCAGCAGCAGCAGGTTCCAGGTGAACACGTCCACCCCACACATGGTCATCCAGCCCCACAGGGCCAGGCAGGTGAAGGCAATCGTCAGGAAACCAAATATGAACAGGCAACCATAGTTGCCGCTGCCTCCCATGTACCCAAGGAACAAGACGGTGTTGCCCAGGTGGTAGAAGGCCCCCTCAGTGTTGTTGGTCCAGCCATCGCATGGTGGATGGCCGTAGAGAACCACCTCCAACAGGGTGGAGTTGTCTGCACACATGGTAAGGGAGGCTGTTATTCCAAACCAAACATCGTTGTTCAATAAGTTAAAAAAAAAATGTTATATTCCAAAGTTTACAAAAGATACCAGAGGTCAAAGCTGGTAGAAAAAGGTTGTCCTCCACTGAAGCTTCAGGTTTTTGTTGCTTTATCAGTGAGACTAAACAATTGTCACTGGAGTTGGTCTATTTCTCAAAAGTTCGGTCAAAATTGAGAAAACATTAAAAAAAATGATGTTCCCTTTTCCCTTACATACAGCTGGAGGACACGATGTGTCTTTATTCGGTTATTACACCATAAACACAATTGGAATGGATTTCTCACATTCTGCGTCTCTCCCTCCCTCTTGTCCCTTCAATGATTTGTCTGTCTATAGATTTTCTTTATTTCTCCTCACCCATTTGTTTGCTCTGGAGCTCTCACAGTTGGCAGCAGAGAGAGAGAGAGAGGAGAGAGACCCCTAGAAGGATAACCATGTTAGGAATTGAAACCCAAGGAGTAGAGCCACAGACAGAAAGCAGACCCGCTACTTAACATAACACTGCGGGAGAGAGGGAGGAGTGAGAAGTGACAGAGTTTAGTCACGTGTGCAGAGCAGCAGATGTAATTGCAGGGTACAGTGAACATTTTATGCTCCGGGCTCTACTGGGTGCATATAGAGCAGCTCTAGTCATGCGTCCAGGTATGTCACACCAAGAAGAACTCTCCCTTCTGCCAGACCTAAACAACGTTTTCACCAGAATCACTATTTACCCATAAACCTCACTGGGCCAGAGAGGGGCTCTGTTGGGTGCATATTTAGAGATTCTGAAATAGGTAGAATTACAGAGTAGATCAGGTTTACATAATGAACCCCCTTCCCCCATAGTTGACATACCATGCCCCACCAGTCAGAGGACTAGTCCAAGTGTCACTGGAATAGGGGTCGGGGTGAAGTGAGTGGCTTTGATCATACCCCTTGGGATATCGAGACACAAAAAGTTGTCAGACTAGAACGTGCCTTCACACCACATAAGATGTGTCCATTTGCTCTGACATCTGCTGTTAAAAATATACATTAAAAGGTAAAGAATTTCAGTGGACTTTCCCTTTCTTTAAATGTATGCCTTATGTAATCCAGCACCCAAATACTTTCTACCACAAACATTTGAGCACACCAATTCCTTTTAAGAATTCAGATGTGCCAAGTGTTGGCTGGAGCAGAAGTTATTATAAGCCAAAGTGCATACCAGAGCAGTTGTCACCAGTCAGCCTTGAACAGTAAGGAGAACATCAGAGGACCGTCATACCAGGACGTTTTTGCAGGGTGACAGGGAGTATAGCCTGGCCTTTTCTCATGTATAGTTATGTCTATGGTTCAGCATAAAATTAGGATAGTATTGCATCCTTAACACTTTCTACCTATTCAATTCATTCACTTGCATTTCATCCTGCCATATAAAATCAAGTACTCGAGTCAAATTGCATAGGATATTTATGTCACTCAAATCAGCAGAACAACATTCACATAATTCTGAAACTCAGATCATTAAAAAACACGTCACTCCGTGGAACATATCTTCCATCATGACCATCTGTGCAGCGATCACATCTTCCTTTCATGTTGAGGTATAAATAAAAACACGAGGAATATCCCAGGTCCCTTCAACACAGCCAGCAACAACACTGCAAGAGGAGAACAGTAGTGTCAACCTTAACAGAAATAAACCAGGAAAGGTCATGAATACTGATCAGAATAGAGAAAAACAATGGTAATATACACAAGCCTGTCCCCATTCCTGATGCAAGCATCATTTATTTAATTTACATTTAAGTCATTAAGCAGACGCTAAGAGCGTCATACAGTAGTGAGTGCATACATTCACACGTTTTCCCCCTTCCATATTGGTCCCTGTGGGAATCGAACCCACAACCCTGGCATTGCAAGCACCATGCTCCACCAACTGATCTTCACGGGACCTCCTAGAAGTCAATCCCAGAGAAACAAGTCCTGCACCAACACCAAAAGTTCTTTGCTGCCATCCATAAATAATAAACACAACAGCAGTTCACATCAGCAGTTTGATCAACTTTTGCAGAAAAGACATCAAAAGGTAACATGACCCTACAGAGGACAGTGAAAAACATGCAGAAGACAGGTCTGCAGTCGTTGAGTCACTGCAAGCTGAACTGCAGCATACAAGTAAAACCACTGGAAGATCCATGATAAACCAGACAAGCAAATTCAATACATACCTCTAGTGCAGTGGTTCTTAACCTGGGTTCGATCGAACCCCAGGGGTTCGGTGAGTCAGTCTCAGGGGTTCGGCGGAGGTCAAGACACACACCCGACTCATATGATTCGTGATGACACGCCCCGCTTGGCCATCATTGGCTGCAGGTGATCACGCAACATCGCTTGGCCTATCTGTGCTGCAGGGAATTTGGCGCGCTCAGTAGTCGAATTGTGACTGTCGTGATGGTACGTCGTGTGATTTCGATATAACTTCGCAAGCTTTCCCCTGCTGGACGACTGTGTAAGTAAGATCGAAGATGTATCTGGAATCGGAGACATTTCTGTACCCGCGGAACTGAAGCAAGCAATTGCCACGCACTTAGATGAGCTTGCAAAGTCTCTCGACGGATACTTCCCTACAAGAGTCATATCCAGCATGGGTGAGACAGCCGTTCACGTTTAGTGTTGAGACAACAGATGTCAATGATGAATACCTCGATGAAATCATTGAAATTCAGCAGAGCCAGGTTCAACAGCAACTCTTTAGAACAACAACGCTCTCAACGTTTTGGTGTCAACAAATGGTAACGTACCCTGTTATTGCTAAGGAAGCTCTGGAGATCTTCATACCGTTTGTTACAACATATCTTTGCGAGCAATCCTTTGAGGATGCTGGACATAAAAACGAAGAAAAGGAACAGACTTTGTTGCGAAAATGACATGAGTGGCACTTGCCAAGGTGAAGCCGCGCATTTCTGAACTGGTCTCTGAAAGGCAACAGCAGAAGTCACACTGATTTGCAGTAAATATTCATTATTATGTTTTTGTTTTTGTGTGAAAATCATGTTTTAATGGTTTTGTTCTTTGAACACTGATGTTGATGCACGGTTCATTTTGTGCACCAGTAAAATATATACCTATGTTTTGAATTTTATTTTTCCAATTAAGAAGGGTTCGGTGAATGCGCATATGAAACTGGTGGGGGTCAGTACCTCCAACAAGGTTAAGAACCACTGCTCTAGTGCCACACCCACTCCTATTGCATTGAGCTGCATCTAGGACATAATGTTCTTTTCACAACACAAGCATGGCAAAATTAATATGAGAGTTCTGCTCCAGGGCATGACACTTACCAATGACTCATTATATAAAGTTATATTAAATCTTGAATCCAAGCGCCCTCATACAATCCTTATGTGCCTCGATGAGATCTGTGCAACTTTCTTCGCCCTTCTCAATGATGCTGAAACATAGGAAATGGTCATCAGCAATTGCATACTCCAAAATCAAAATGTTCACGAAAAACGTTCACTTTACAAGAATGCAATTCAAGTTCCAAGAAATTGTAAACATACCACGCATCCCTAACTTTCTTCGTCTCTGGGCACGCACAACAGGGCTTCAGTGGTTTCTTCTCTGTGCCCTCAACTGCAACGGGCTCGACGCTGGCAGCAGATATGGTGGACATTTTTCTGGCTGTAACAAAGTGAAAATGGAGAACAATGAGCGGGGCAACAATGTAGCGAGTCAGCGTTGCACAAGGGGATACTGATACATGCGTTAAATTAACATTCCTGAATATATTATAGTTGCTCCCAATTTGATGGCAACATTGTAGCTAGCTATAACTCAATACTAACACTTTCCTATAGTAGCTGTCAGTTTGTGTTAGATTAACTAGCTAGCTATTATATCACGTTGAAGTTAAAGTTCCAAAATCATAGCCAACTAAGTTCGCTCTTTGCTAGCAAACCCCAAACCATCCAACCTGTGAAAGAATGGGCTCTGGCTTATAAAACAACACACGTCAGTGATGCTAGCTATAGCCCACCAGCTAACAACTACTGTTAGCTAGATGTTGGAAAAATATCACTCGTACTGAAAACTCTTAGTGTTCTCCCACAACGTTTATTAACGAACAGCGCGCAATGAAACATTCACTTGAGAAACTATTTAACAACACACTAGTGGAAATAACACTTATGTAACATACTTAACTAGCTGGTAAGCCTTCTTGCACAGCGACTCCGATTCACGTATGTCCTACTCTGTCCTTCCTTATACAACGTGGTTGAACCAGGCATGTCTTTAAATGGTTGCGCTAAGTTTCTGGGACATGTAGTTTTAATTTCCGAGCTGCAACAAATTCAATTGACAAGTGTAGGCCATTCTACACTTACCATGTATAAATATCCCAAATGGAATTCCATGGAATTAGCGTGTATTATGTGGTGTTGACGTTCTCATGCACAAATATTGTGGAATGGTTTAGACTTAATTTTCCAATGAGGAAATGTAATCTAATTTAGGCCTACATGCTTTACCTGGATTGCGTTCAGCAGGACGCAACATTTTGTTATATTCAGATATAAATATGCTATGTAGAACAAACATGCCTCTATTCTATGACATGTAGAGTAAGGAATCACGTCCATTGCATTTATATCTACAACGTTCCAAAACATTTTCGTACTGAACACGGCTCTGGCATGCCTGTGTGAGTGGCTGTGTTGGAAAGCATCAAAACTGTATAGAGCAGCACAGTGGAGGTGTCGTAATACCCATAAAACCTAGCGGTCAAACAGGGAAATGGTTCCAATCCTTTTTACACCATTCATTTTTTCCATAGGCGATTTTAGAAGTACTTAAAATAAGGTCTGTGTTTTGTGTAGGCTTACCCTGTTTGAAAATGATACTTAGCACTGAAGTAGACATCATGCAAGACTACAAATCCCTGCAAGCTCCTGCATGTCATCTCTAGCTGAAACCTTTGCTAAAAAGGTATTGTGTCAATTTAAAACTGGCATAAGACAGTTAACAGAATTGTAAATTAAAAGACATTTTGCCAATTTATTAATTATTACATTTAGCTAACATTAGATAATTAATCCAGAGATTCTAACCTTTGCGTCGCTTCAGCAGTCTCGTCCAGATCACCATGGTATTTGGAGTTCTTTATGATAGCCACATTAGCAGCTTGATAAAAGTCACCTCGTTCTACAGAGATTTTGCACGGTTATCAAAACGTCATGGCAGGGTAAGCCTACACGAAACACAGCCCTTATTTGAAGTGTTTCTAAAATCCCCTTTGGGAAAAATGAAAGGTGGAAAAACGATTCGAACCATTTCCCTGTTTGACTGCTAGGTATTATGACTATTATGAATTGGGTGGTTCGAGCCCTGAATCCTGATTGGCTGACAGACGTGTTATATCAGACGGGTATGACAAAACATATCATACCACGGGTATGACAAATAATATGAGACAAATAATATGATCTACAAATAAAAATGAGTAGTTATTTATGGTGCAAGGTGATTTGTAGATCAGTCAGTTGGCAGTTGCATTCACTATCGGCTGCAACGTCGAACAAGCCGTGTGTGTGTGTGTGTGTGTGTGTGTGTGTGTGTGTGTGTGTGTGTGTGTGTGTGTGTGTGTGTGTGTGTGTGTGTGTGTGTGTGTGTGTGTGTGTGTGTGTGTGTACACCTTACTGGTAGCCAACGCTGCTGCCATGATTACACACGTAGATGCCTCTGCAAAGGCCTTCAAGGACAAGGTGTTCACTGAAGAAATAGTGTAAAACGAGGCATGGACAGAACAATGATTTCAGTGGATTTATCAAGGGTTGTTGTCATGTCCTATCATATGCAGTATTTCACAGGTGAATCATCTGAAAGACTACATGTCCTACAGAAAGCTTCCCAAGGACCTGAGGCTTCGCATCACTACTACATGGAGGGAAATGGTTTGACGAGAAGGACACGCTATTTGGTGTCCAAGTCTTTGAAAGAGGTAAAGGTGTACAGTATGTCTATACAGTACCAGTCAAAAGTTTGGACACACCTACTCATTCCAGGTTTTTCTGTACTATTTTCTACATTGTAGAATAATAGTGAAGACATCAAAACTATGAAATAACACATATGTAATCATGTAGTAACCAAAAAAGTGTTAATCAAATCAAAATATATTTGAGATTCTTCAAATAGCCACACTTTGCCTTGATGACAGCTTTGCACACTCTTGGCATTCTCTCAATCAGTTTCACCTGGAATGCTTTCCCAACAATCTTGAAGGGCCGGCTGGTAGCCTACTGGTTAGATTATTGGACTTGTAACCGAAAGGTTGCAAGATCGAATCCCAGAACTGACAAGGTAAAAATCTGTCATTCTTCCCCTGAACAAGGCAGTTAACCCACTGTTCCTAGGCTGTCATTGAAACTAGAGGTGTGTTGGGTCATTGTCCTCTTGAAAAACAAATGATAGTCCTTTTACCAAATAGGGGTATCTTCTGTTACTCACCCCTACTGATTGTCCACAATTTAACAAGGCACACTGTCACGGTCGTCGTACAGAGCGGACCAAGGCGCAGCGTGAATTGAGTTCCACATAATTTTAATTCACAGTGAAACAACAAAACATCCAACGAACATGAAGTACAGCGGGAACATTGTCACTAACTGAAACAATATCCCACAAAGCAGGTGGGAGAAAGGGCTTCCTAAATATGATCCCAAATTAGAGGCAACGATTACCAGCTGCCTCTAATTGGGAACCATACAACTCACAAACATAGAAATAGAATGACTAGAACACCCCCCTAGTCACTCTCTGACCTCAACACCATAGAGAACCAAGGGCTCTATGGTCAGGGCGTGACACACACCTGTTAATTGAAATGCATTCCAGTTGACTACCTCATGAAGCTGGTTGAGAGAATGCCAAGAGTGTGCAAAGCTGTCATCAAGGCAAAGGGTGGCTACTGTGAAGAATCTCAAATATATTTTGATTTGTTTAACACTTTTTTGGTTATGTCATGGCTGTCGAAAGGAGCAGACCAAAGTGCAGTGAGGTTGTAGTTCCACATTTTATTTAATCCGTGAAACTTTGCAATACATAAATAACTGAATTGCCAAAACAACAAACCGTGACGCAGCGAGAAACAAACCCTATTCAAAATATAATAACCCACAAACCCCAGGAAGAAAAACCCCTACTTAAATATGATCTCCAATTAGAGACAACGAGGACCAGCTGCCTCCAATTGGAGATCAACCCAAAAAAACATAGAAATAGAAAACTAGAACTAAACATAGATATAGAACAAAACACAAAACACCCCCTGTCACGCCCTGACCTACTCTACCATAGAAAATAACATCTTACTATGGTCAGGACATGACAGGTTACTACATGATTGCATATGTGTTTTTTAATAGTTTTGATGTCTTCACTATTATTCTACAATGTAGAAAATAGTAAAAATAAAGAAAAACCCTGGAATGAGTAGGTGTGTCCAAACTTTTGACTGGTTCTGTATATAAGTATAAAATAATTTCTGGGTAATAATTAAGTATCTTACTGTAATAGTTTCCCATTAAAATTGACAAAAATAGTTTTATCAAGAAATAATTTTGCTAGGACTGACTGGGAGTGTTCTCAGTGGGGAGAGAAAACTGAAAACTAGTTGTTATTGCCAGAGAGTTTTGGAACACTCTTTGTTATTGGTCTATTAACCAATTTACCGCTTGGTGCCAAAACTCCTGCCCATGCAAACATTCTGATTAGAAGGTCCTATGTAGATTGTATTTTCAACCAGCAGATATCACTGATACATTTTTTTTTGTTTCATCAGCTTTTGTACATAAGTGGTCTATCAGAGGACAATGAGCTGAGGCGCGTGCACAGGGCGACACCATGTTTTTAGTTTCTCTCTCTTTGTACTAAAACACAGATTCCCGGTCGGAATATTATCGCTTTTTTACGAGAAAAATGGCATAAAAATTGATTTTAAACAGCGGTTGACATGCTTCGAAGTACGGTAATGGAATATTTAGAATTTTTTTGGCGCGAAACGCGTCGGGCGCGTAACCCTTATTTACCCTTTCGGATAGTGTCTTGAACGCACGAACAAAACGCCGCTATTTGGATATAACTATGGATTATTTGGGACCAAACCAACATTTGTTATTGAAGTAGAAGTCCTGGGAGTGCATTCTGATGAAGAACAGCAAAGGTAATAACATTTTTCTTATAGTAAATCTGACTTTGGTGAGGGCTAAACTTGGTGGGTGTGTAAATAGCTAGCCCTTTGATGCCGGGCTATCTACTTAGAATATTGCAAAATGTGCTTTCACCGAAAAGCTATTTTAAAATCGGACATAGCGAGTGCATAGAGGAGTTCTATATCTATAATTCTTAAAATAATTGTTATGTTTTTTGTGAACGTTTATCGTGAGTAATTTAGTAAATTCACCGGAAGTTTGCGGGGGGGTATGCTAGTTCTGAATGTCACATGCTAATGTAAAAAGCTGGTTTTTGATATAAATATGAACTTGATTGAACAAAACATGCATGTATTGTATAACATAATGTCCTAGAAGTGTCATCTGATGAAGATCATCAAAGGTTAGTGCTGCATTTAGCTGTGGTTTGGGTTTATGTGACATTATATGCTAGCTTGAAAAATGGGTGTCTGATTATTTCTGGCTGGGTACTCTGCTGACATAATCTAATGTTTTGCTTTCGTTGTAAAGCCTTTTTGAAATCGGACAGTGTGGTTAGATTAACGAGAGTCTTGTCTTTAAAATGGTGTAAAATAGTCATATGTTTGAGAAATTGAAGTAATAGCATTTCTAAGGTATTTGAATAACGCGCCACAGGATTCCACTGGCTGTTACGTAGGTGGGACAATTTCGTCCCACCGACCCCAGAGAGGATATAATACAAAACACAGAAAAACAGAATTTTGACTGCACAGAGCCTTTAAATAATGATGGAAAGTCATTGTGACGTTGTAAAGCTAATTGGCTTCTCTTGTTGTTTTGTGTTATCCAGGAGATCCTGACAGTGATGTGTGCAGACTTGATGAACAACATGCCCATGTTGAAGAACCTAGACGTCAACTTCCTGAACGCCGTTCTCACCCAGCTGCAGTTCGAGGTCTTCCAGGAGGCTGACATCATCATCTGGCAGAACACGTCCGGAGACCGCATGTTCTACATCGAGCACCGCCAGTTCCTGGTGAAGACCGACTTCTTCCAGAAGGAGCTTATTGAGGGAGACTACTTTGGAGGTGGGCTGGGAAAAAGATCCTTGGACATATGTGTCTGTCTCTAGAGTTCCATTTTCTTCATAGAGGAAGACCATGATTAGCTGAAACAGGGCTGGAACAAAAGCCTGCACACTATAGCTCTCCAGGACTAAAGTTGGTACAGCTGCTTTGAAATGTGAGTCAGACTGGTCTGACTGCAGCGACTCACTGCTTTGTCTGTCTCTGTCCCACAAAGATCTGCCTCCTGACCAAAGGAAGCGTTTGGCAACAGTGCGAGCTATGACCATCTGCCAGCTCTTATCCCTGCACGCTTCCAGCAGGTCCTACAGGCCTTCCCTAACGTCAGGAAAGATCTGGAGATGACTGCCCAATAGCGCCAGGAGGACCTGAACAGTGAGACCCTTTTATCTTCATTAAAGTCCCTATTCTGCTGCTTTATGTCTCAACAAATGTAATACTCACTCTTTATTCAAAATATATATACCTTTCTTCTTTTCAGAGGCACAACAACAGAGTGAATCCAAACCTAAAGATATGCAGAGGGAAAACTGAAGGGGCCTCGCACAACACCATTCACTAACACTTAGTTTAAAAAACAATGTAGAACCAAACAATGTTACACATTTTTTGTAAATAAAATGAACAGATACTGGTATGCTGTATATTGTAAACTGTGGATTAATTTCTTACATTATACATTTATAATCTTTTGGACAATATAATAAAAACAATATGAAGAAGAAAATGCTATATCCATTCATATTGTAATGGAAGATTAAAACGAGACTGCATGTAAAAAAAAATCCAACATTCTTCTTGTCACGTCCTGACCATAGTAAGCTGTTATTTTCTATGGTAGAGTAGGTCAGGGTGTGACAGGGTTTTTTTTCTAGTTTAGATTTTCTATGTTGTTATGTTCTAGTTTTGTATTTCTATGTTGGGCTTTGTTTGGGATGATCTCCAATTAGAGGCAGCTGGTCATCATTGTCTCTAATTGGAGATCATACTTAAGTAGGTGTTTTTCCCCACCTGGGTTTGTGGGAGATTGTTTTTGAGTACGTGTAGGTTAACGCTTCGTCACGGTTTGGTGTTTTTGTTTATTCAGTTTATTGTGTATGTCTTGCATAGTTTCACAGTTCAATAAAATATGTGGAACAATAATCACGCTGCACTTTGGTCCACTTCATCCTACGACAACCGTGACACATCTTGTATACTAAAATAACTTTTTCATAAAGGCAAACCAACACGAGAAAATTCAGTGTAACTTTGGATGTGGCATGTCTTGAAATACATTTTTGATATACTCAGCAGTGGGGGCTGCTGAGGGGAGGACGGCTCACAATGTCTGGAACGGAGTAAGGGAATGACATCAAACACATGGAAACCATGTGTTTGATGTATTTGATACCATTCCACCGATTACACACCAGCCATTACCACGAGCCAGTCCTCCCCTATTAAGGTGCCACCAACCTCCTGTGGTACTCAGGTTGCATCAAAAATAGAATGCATAAAAATACATTAGGCCAGTCGATTGATATCGACCATGTTATTTGGAATGAGTGTAATTTTGTCTTGTGTGACCTTTACATGAAATCGGATTGGCAGGAGTTAATTCCTTTTACCGGTTACACTAGTAAGCTTTCATTTCTGACAACACTGATCTCATCTGACAGTCATAAAGCATTTACTGGGAGCTTAGCCAGAAGACATGGCATTGTAATATAATATACAGACATACACAGATCCCATGAGATAGCATCCCAGATAAGTATGTATGCACAAAATATGTTAAAATACCAAAACCAACAAAAAACAAGAAAGTTGTTAGCCTATAATTTATAACAAATTTGCTATTACAGTTTTAACATGTAACTATTGTCCTGGTTAAATTACTATTTTAATTATTCAATAGTCTACTGTTACCATTACTAAACCTCTGTGCCCTGTGCCCTGCTAGTTGTGTAGTTCAGATGACAATAATTGTGACATTCAAAACCACCCATTGTATTCAGTATTAATGTGATCCAGCCTTGTCTTTTGACTGGGCTTGATTCATGCTTGCATGAAGCGGAGATACTGAATAGTTGATGAGCCGGGAGGGAGAGAGAGAGAAAGGATGAGGGGGGAGAGAGAGAGAGAGGGAGAGGAAAGCCTGGCAGCCGCTCTCCTCCCACCACACCGCCTCAATAAGCCCCGTCCACAGGAGCTGTGATGGAAAATTACCCTGTGACCAAAAAGACAGGTCAGTTTAGAGCAAAGTTAGACTCGACTCTTCAGCAGCCCAGAGAAGGATGGCCAGCGCAGTCAGCTGAACAGAATAACCGTGTGCTGCTTCTGGCATGGAGAACTCCCAAGCCCCTGTCGGCAGACGCACAGCCAGCACCTGTGGTTGGAGAGCTGTCTTTCTGCCTCAGCTGAACAGGCAGTCTCTATCTGTGTATGGCAGCGAGATAGCTGTGGAGAAGGAATGTATACGCCAGCTGCAGAGTGGAGTCTGGGTCATCCACCCATTCAGCCCCATAAGGTATTCTTCTCCGGCTACTGTTTGTGCTGCCTTGGCATTTTGTCTGTCCTAGAACAACACAACAAAGTTAGACCTAAGGGAGGTCTTGGTATTTTTGTCTGTCAAAGAACAACACAGCAAAGTTAGCAAAAACTGCAAAGACCTTAGGTATATGCCAAAGAAAACACTAAAGGGTGATTCTAACAGTGATTCTAAGAAATGCATGTGTGCATGACTTTAATCATGTACATACCCTTTGTTATTGTGTCTTGTAGGAGTTACTACATCATGTGTATGGTTGCCATCACATTCCTGAATTTGATTGGGATCCCCATGGAGATAGCTTTCTTAGACGGCTACAGTGGAGTGGGCTGGGAAGGTTTCAATGTCTTCTCAGACACTCTGTTTCTGATGGATGTGGCTCTGAATTTTCGCATGGGTATCATCTCTGAGGACAGTGAGGTAATGAGGAGCTGACTTTACTCTATTTTCAGACCAGACCCAATCTGCGATAGTTGTATAATCCCTTTCCACGAGCATGCAAACCCAATCTGCCCTTTCTGTATTCGTTTCAGTACATGTAAAGGGACAGATTAATTGAAACCCTGGCCCATGTGCTAAACCTGCAGCTGTTATTTGCAAGAGTGAATAGATTTTTTTTTAAGATAACGATTCAGAGATAACTATTTAAATAGATTAGGTTTGCTTTTGTGTTATATTCTCACATGAAAATAACAGGCACAAACTTTACTGGGGAGCAAGATGCTTAGTAAATATGTTCTGAAGTGCACTGTGCACAGATGATGAAACATGATGAAACATGACTGTGGACCCTTTTTATTTCATAAAAAGCAAATATGCATGTAAGGGGGCTGATCAAGCACCAGGTTGTGTCTTATTCTGTTCCAATTTCATGTCAAACTGGTGTAAAATATTAATCTGAAAGTTTGGCCAATTGACGACCCTGTCAAGTTTATATTAATGCAGTTCTCTATTAGTAGCTTCTGACGTACATTCTGGATGGCATCACTGTCTCGTTTCATTTTGGCCAGAATCCCAAAGCATTGAGCTTCAGTTGCATTGTTGAAGTATTCATTCATTTGTCTGAGGAATGCTGCCAAGCACTAATAACAATCAACTGAAAATCTACTGTCTGTTTTTCAATTCCGTAGGTGGCTATACTGGATATCAAAAAGATCCGTGTGATTTACCTAAAGAGTTGGTTCATACCAGATGTGATTGCAGCATTCCCAATTGGCTACATACTATTAATCGCGGTAATGATAAATTATGATAAATCCAGCAGTAGTTCCAGTCTATTGTAAGATCAATACATTTAAAAAATATTTTTTTATTTCTGTATTTTTATTGTGACAGGAGTTACAATCCCACAGTGACACCTCCACCTCAGGTTCCAAAGCCAGTAGAATGGTGCGGATCCTCATGTTTGTCCGAATCATCAGCCTCGTCAGGCTCCTCAGAGTCTCCAGGCTTGTCCGCTTCTTCAATGAAGTTGAAAAGGTAAGTTCTGGTATGCTACCATCTCCCCATGCTGAAAATACCACAAAGTCAAACCTCGTACTACAAATACATTTGGCTAAAAATGAATACAAAGAAGGACAGGAGAATAACTTTTGATTGGTGTACACATTACTTCTAGATTATCTTTGCAATCCAATCAGTTCATTTTTATTTCCATCATTTTAATTGAGTGCCTTTGTTTCTTTCTCCGTAGGTTTCAAATGCCAACTTGGAGTATGTTCAGCTGTTCTTCCGCATACTGTCTTTGTTTATGATGATGTTTCTGCTGTGCCACTGGAACGGCTGTATCCAGTACTTTGTCCCGATGCTGGAGGAGTTCCCATCTGACTGCTGGGTCAGACAAGAGAAGCTGATGGTAAGCCCCACACCTACTGAGACGTGTAAGGGTTTGGCTGCATTTAAAGGGTTAGTTCACCCTATATAAACAATGTGATATTTTCCAGAATGCCACGGTTGGTGAGAAGTATTCCTTTGGAGTGTTTCGTGCTCTCTCTCATATGATCCAAATTTCCTATGGCTCCAACGAGTCACCAACAAGTAAGGACTGCTGATAACCTGTCGATATTCTGTTGACACAATAGAGCATGTCTTTCATATGTACTTATACAGTATATTAGACCTGTGCTATTCCAAGACTGTAGTGCCCGGAGTTCAATATCCAAGTATTACACTGTATTTATGTGTGTACCGGGTGTTTTGCTCCCTAGATGAGGTGGAGCTGTGGGTGGTCATGACCAGTATGCTGTCTGGGGCGCTAATGTACACTGTACTGGTGGCCAACGCTGCTGCCATCATCACCAACGTGGACCAAGCAGCAAAGGCCTACAAAGATAAGGTATACTACGTATAATGGAAATGTAATGCCTTGGCTTTAACACCGACGACTCGGCTTCAAACTCCATCACACAAGCAAGGAACTCTATTGATATGTCACTTTTGATTGTAATGGCATGTAAAGTCCACCACGTCTGACAATCCACAGATGAATCATCTAGACGACTACATGACCTTCTTGAAGCTTCCTAACGACCTTCGACTTCGAATCCAGAAGTACTATGGGGCCCGCTATGGGGGGAGATGGTTTGACGAAAAGAACTTTCTAATTTCAGTCTCCTCAGCTTTGAGAGAGGTACTTGAGTCGATCACATTCTATTTTATTCTATACAATTTAGGTCCTACTGTACATTACACAGACCTTATACAATAGTTACACAAATGTACCACTATAAGTATAAGTATGTAACTACATTCTACTTACCTATGGTTTCCTTTGGATATCACACCTTTGTTTAGTAGTGGGACCTGCCTGTCTATTTGTGGAACTTCTGTTTGTCAAAGTTCTATTTGTGGAACTTTATTATGAAACGATCTGAAAAGAATCTCTGTGTGTGTGATACAGGAGATTCTGACAGTGATGTGTTTGAGCCTGCTGAACAACGTACCCATGTTCCAGAACCGAGACGTCAACTTCCTGAACACCGTTCTCCTCCAGTTTCAGCATGAAGTCTTCCAGGAGGATGATGTCATCTTCCAACAGAACGCGCCCGGAGACCGCATGTTCTTCATCGAGCATGGCCAGGTCCTGGTGGAGACAGACTCCTTCTCGCAGGAACTGGCTGACGGAGACTACTTTGGAGGTCAGGCTCAGATCCGAGTAGCTCAATCCAGCATCATTAATTTATTCCTTCATTCATTTGTCAGAATATCATTCTATTCATCACACAAGAGATTGGGTAATCTAGAAATTCTGATTGTCAAACCTCATCCCCCATCCATTTTCTTACATAATTGAAAAAGACCCAACCCCCCGCACTTGTTATTCTTATTCTCCTGTTCTACATTGTTTTGCTGATTTCATCTCTTGGGACTATGCAGGATATGACAAGGAACAGTGGGCTTAGCTGATAAGCTGTGTAATAAATGTATATTGTGTTGTTCTATACCGTACTGGTTTACAGAGACCTGCCTCATGACCAAAGGAAAGCGTTTGGCCACGGTTCAAGCTCTGACCACCTGCCAGCTCTTCTCCCTGTCCTCAGAACGCTTCCAGATGGTTCTACAGGGCTTCCCTGATATCAGGAGAGACATGGAAAAGTTTTCACAGCAGGACAAGGAATATGTGCTACATCTCTAGTACAGTGCGGCCATTTATCAACAGTAGTGGTCACTAAGCCTGGTTCTGGAGAGGTACAGGATGTGCAGGCTTATGTTCCAGCCCAGCACTAACACATCTAATTCTGTTAGTAGAACTAGGTGTTTTAGTCCTGTGCAGCCTGGAGCTCAACATGACCAGGATTTGTGACCACTTATGTATTGTGTAGCTCAGACTTGGTATTGTGTAGACTGGTCTAAAATTGTATTATACTTTATATATATATATATAAAGATTTCATTGTTATTTATTTGTTAAACTGTGCATCATACAATCCTTAGTCTGGATTACTAATAGTTATACTCTAGATCCTCTCTGGGTGGATACAAAACAGTATATGATATTGTTGCTTTAACTAAGAGTGTATTTCAGGACATGTAATGATTAAAATATTTGTTTTGTTTTTGAAAATGTATTTATTGTGAAGAAATATTATTCTAACTGTTTTTTGTTTTTCTAATTTCCTTTATTGTGAAGAAATGTCAATTACATAATACAAGGGCAATTTCATTATGAAACTACCGGTATGAAACAGCAGAAATAAAGAGGAAAACATGGTTTCAGTTGACTGTGAACATCTGGAGTTTTTTAAAGTAGTGCATTCATGTGTGTCCAGCCTCAGCAGATGTAGCACTGCAGCAGCTGAGCCTCAGCCCGCAGGCCTAGCCAGACCCCCTTTCTCTTATCCAAACACACACACGGTGCCCGAGGACAGCCTGTGTTTGTACCCGTACAGGTAGTAGGATGCTTGGAGGAAGTTACACTTCATCTCCATATTGTCTGGCACCACGTGGACGTCTACCGCGGAGCACAGCCCCTCCTGCAGCTTCTTCAGCATGCGAGAGGCCATGTACCATCTGGCCTTCCCCGGGTCTCCCTCGATAGAGGCGTACTCCTCTGGAGGCGGGTTGGGGATCTTTCACTCCAGGTCCACGATCAGCTGGTGGATGCGGCTCTTATCCAGCGAGCTGGGCATGTCACGGTAGCAGGCCTCCACATGAGGGCAGGGTGCCTCAGACAGCACGGACAGGAAGTGAAGTGGTCTGTTGAGTGGTCCCCCGGACCTGCCCCCGTCCTCATCCAAGGGCCCCATGGCACAGTGCACCATTACAGCCCAGCGCAGCCAGTCGTAGTTCTTCTCCAGGGTCTTAAAGATGCCGGCTGCTGCCTCCTCGGGGGCTGAACGCCTCTGCATGACCTCCTGCAGCTGCTGACGCACATCCTTCTTCGCCTGCTGCAGGAAGTAGCCCGAACAGCGCCCCCTAGTAGTCTTCATCTTCATCAGACCCGTGCCCAGGACAAAGTTCACCTGCAAGGAAAGGGAAGAGAGGCTGATAGAACAAAACCCAAGTTCTATGCTGTGACTATATGGCTCATGTTCAGTTGATTCAAATGGTAGAATGTTGGCCCACTTGGATGATTGGTGCTCTACTATACTGAACAGACTGCATTTTGTAGAATCAGCATTTGGAGAAGCATAGCACAAAGCTATTTATGAATTGAAAAATCTGCTGCAACAGCAGTGGCTGGGATGATTCTTCAAGATCATAGAGTGCCCAAAATAGCAGGTATTTAATCAGTATCATACATCATACATTTTGCTGCTATGTTTGTGCCTGATAAGTTAGCCAAGGTTAACATAACAGATGTGGTTGTATTTTTACCAAGGTGAAATAAGGTTTTCTCTCTACACACATTTTCTGCTCGCTAGGAGAGGAATGCAAACTGACATCTGACCTAATTCTGCGGTGTGACGTACCAAGTGTTGGACTAGATATGGGTGAGCTTTGGATATGCAACTGCATTACAATTATCGCTATATATTTTCAATAACAACACAACCTATAACTATTTTAGGGTAAAACATTTAGGGTTAAAATCATTAGCCTGAGTACCAGTCTGTTTGTACTATCGTGCCAAAAATGTTTGGCTTGACAATGACAGCAATGGAGTTGGCAAGAGCACAAACATATTTGGGATCAGGCAAGAAAATCATTAACTTCAACTCTATTTTATAAACTATTTTAGTCTGACAGTTGGATAAAGCATGGCTCCCAGGCAAACAATTTTGTTCTTTGAACTTCGTGTCTAATTTTGTTAAACTCCATACACTGTGTGCAAATGATTTACACATTCAATAGTTAGAGATATTGAGAGTTGAACATAATGATAACTGTTGCCTGTTGGGCATTGTGTGCTGATGGCTGACCACGCCCTGACCCCCACTGAGCTGGACACAGAACTCCCTCATCTCCCAGCATTTGGGCTTGTGGCTCTGGACAGCTCCTCCAGCAGGGTTGGCTGATCCGTCAGCGCCGACACCCCCATCAGCCTGCTGTGGAGCATCATCAACTGCCTCTCCAGCCGGTGCTCCTGGACGTACTGGAGGACACCTCTGTCTCCCGCTTGGTGAACTCCGGCTGTGCCCTGACGGCCACGCCCAGCTGGTAGTAGACCACGGTAGACTAAGGCACTGCCACCCAGGTAGGTACAGATGCCCTCCACCAGGGTCCTCATGGTCTGCATGTAGCCCACCGGCTCCAGCACCTTGCCAAACATTGCCATGGCTAAAACTAGATGGGTTTACTTAATAAATATATGTTTATTGTGAAGCAGCCAACTGATTCTGGTGCGGAGGAAAGAAGAGGCATATCTAATTATAGGCCAATACTCCACTGTAGTTGATACAGTAGGCCAATATCCACTAACTAACCATAATATCAGCTTACCATATCTACTGTACATACCTTTGATATTCAGAATAACTTGTAAACTTGCTGTGCTCCATTACTCACCTGTCAGAATGTTTCTTAGTGCATGTCTGTAGTGACCTTGACTGTTTCCTAAGTATTTATACACTCTCCAGCATAATCAGGGATCTGATAAGGTCCCTCCACCTCCCAGCTCTAACCTTCCTCTGCACTCATCCCCATATTGTTTTTATTTACTTTACTGCTCTTTTGCACACCAGTATTTCTGGTTGCACATCCTCATCTGCACATTGATCACTCCAGTGTTAATTTGCTAAATTGTAATTACTTGCTACTATGGCCTATTTATTGCCTTACCTCCTCATGCCATTTGCACACTGTATATAGACTTTCTTTTTTCTATTGTGTTATTGACTGTACACTTGTTTATTCCATGTGTAACTCTGTGTTGTTGTTTGTGTCGCACTGCATTGCTTTATCTTGGCCAGGTCGCAGTTGTAAATGAGAACTTGTTCTCAACTAGCCTACCTGGTTAAATAAAGGTGAAATAAAAAATAAAACAATAAATAAGCAAAGGAAGTGAGTCTAATGTAAATTTAAAGAGATATAGAAAAATTGTTACTCATGGATGTTACAAATGTTCATTTGGAAGTGTATTACAAACTCTTGGCTTTGAAGTTTGCTTATTGATTATTTTGTGAGTCCACCACACAACTATTCTAAAATGATCTTGACCATAACGTTAAAAAAATATATACTGTATATATCGAAGTCGTCAAGGACGGCAGGTGGCAGAATTGCATTTAGCTCGAGATGCTTTCTCTTCTTCGGTCTTGAGAGTCCTGAATAAACCTACTTCCGTTAGATTCCGGATGTGGCGCCAAATTTGAAAAATATTCCTGTTTCAATTTGTATGAATGTAAACAAACAGCGAAACTTGATTAAATTGCCGTTCAATATAATACTACTTTTAGAAACATATCTGCAAATAAATGGACTCGTCGGCACGTTTTTTCGCCAAGTTGCGAAACCTAGCCGTGAATTTGGAGACCGAAACTGCCAGTCTTCAACAGGCACACCA
Organism: Salmo salar; assembly: GCF_965601325.2. Classification (NCBI taxonomy): domain Eukaryota; kingdom Metazoa; phylum Chordata; class Actinopteri; order Salmoniformes; family Salmonidae; genus Salmo; species Salmo salar. The sequence continues at coordinate 32,308,075 of NC_138315.1, read as the reverse complement.
GAACTACGACGATGAAGGTAACACTATGAAACGGACTTCCACTCAAATTTTATTTCGGCTAACGTGTCTAGTCAGTCAATGCACCACCAATGACCAGTGACTAGTGTATTCTTGTATACTGTAAAATTGTGTTTCAGATCATAGCACTGAGGGTGCGGTGCGAGTTCTGCAAGAGCTGCACTCCGAGGTCAGGGGACTCAAGGTAACTGTCAATTTAGCACCTGCTGAGCTGTTTGAACAGCGCTGTGTAGCTTATATAGCTATGTGATTCATTAGTATACAGATATTTACATAACTGGCTTGTTTTGCATGCCCAGGGCCAGGTGAAGGAGCAGCTGGTGCGCCAGCAGGCAGGGGAGAAAGATGTGAGGAGCTTTATAAAGACGTGTATGGTGCTGAAGCAGAGGACCACAGAGGACATCCAGAGACTGAGGAGACACTATGAAAAATATGGCTACAGAGCGCCTAAGCGCACACAGATACAGTCAGGTAGTAAAGTATCTCTATTTAACACTTCACGTAGAATGTCAATCATTCAGTATTTGGTTTGGTTTACTTGATATGCACTCAGTATACAAAACATTAAGGATACCTGTGCTTTCTATGACATAGACTAACCAGGTGAAAGCTATGATCCCTTATTGATGTCACTTGTTAAATCCACTTCAATCAGTGTAGATGAAGGGGAAGAGAGGTTAAAGAAGGATTTTTAAGCCTTGAGACAACTGACCCATGGATTGTGTATGCTTGCCATTCAAAGGGTGGATGGGCAAGACAAAATATTTAAGCGCCTTTAAACGGGGTGGTAATAGGTGCCAGGCACACCGGTTTGAGTGTGTCAAGAACTGCAATGCTAGTGGGGTTTTCATGCTCAACAGTTTCCCGCATGTATCAAGAATGATCCACCACCCAAAGGACATCCAGCCAAATTGACACAACTGTGGGAAGCATTGGAGTCTAGAAAAAAAGAAACGCACACCTTTAAAGGCGAGGTGCTGGCTAGCGGAGTAGAACACTAGAAAATAAAGGAAAGCCGCACACTCTAAGAGCTCAGATGCAAAAATTTAATGACCAACGTTTCGACAGCGAAGCTGTCTTCATCAGGGTATCATCAAACACTGCGAGATGAGTCATTTATATAGTGTCAAGAGACACACAGGTGTTTGTAATCATGGCCAAGTATGAGCTAATATCATTGGTTAACTCAAATATTAAAAAAAATGCCATACAAAGAACATACAAAAAGACAAACAAATGGATAGCATACGATCATAGCATTTGTAGTCTAAAATGTATCTAACAAACAATTACAATGGCAAAATCACAATTATCACAAGAATGGCTTCAGATCAAAGTCTATGTTGAGACCGAAGGGAGCAAGGGTCAACATGGGCCAGCATCCCTGTGGAACGCTTTCGACACCTTGTAGTCCATGCCTGACAAATTGAGGCTGTTCTATGCACAAGGACTTGTAACAATTTCCACAGAACATTTGACATAAACATATTTACTTAAACAGTGCAGATGCAAAGTTTGGTAACAGAATGACGGCACAAATTAGTCCTTATGCGTAGCGTTGTATGATTTTTAACTTTGCAATCATTGGTTTTTGTTTGACATTTTAATGTGTAAAATCTGAGTCTCAGCATCAATCTGTTACTAATTGCCCATTTCTATCTGAATGTTTTCCTCCTGACCTGTTGGTTTATCTAGATATCTTGTCTCTCTCCCACAGAGTCGAACGGCCAGGAGGCAGAAGCTTCAGAGAAAGAGGACGAGGATGAGACCGAGGGAGGAGAGGAGGACCAGGAGGAAGGAGAGGGATACCTCACCTCAGTGACCCCTCTGAAGATGCCCCCTCCGCCCTTCATTGACCCCTTGCGCACCCCCCAGCTCTCTGACTTCGGCCTGTCAGAGATCCACCTGAAGAGGGTGTTGGGTGGCACAGTGTTTTCCAGCGCTGAGGCCCCCATGCCCACGATGACCCTCCCTCTGCCGTCTCTAGTCCTAGCCATGCAGCCGCCCATGCCCAAAACGCCCAAGTGCACCTTGCGTATGGACGAAGATGACGACCTCCTGACCCCCCGCATGGTCGACTTTGGCCTCACGGAACACACTGTGTGTCTCAACAATGACTTCACCATGGACCTGCAGCGCAAGAAGCCCACAAAGCCTCTCAGGTGTGTAGTATAATACTGTTCTGTCTGGCTCTGATTGACTCTCAAATCTACTACTTGGCTGGTTAACAGCTTCCAAAGTTTCACCCAAGTTCCTACAAAAATTAATAAGTCAGCCTTCTTAAGTAGAATGTCCTGTGCTCTTAGTCTTATGAATGGTGCTGTTTTGTTAACAGCTCAGCAGTGTCCTTGGGCTTGGGAGCAATGTCACAGAGACCGGCACATGTCCTCTCCACCCCACCATCAAACTCCATGATGTACAGCCTGGCTACCATGGAGTCCCCCGAGCCGCCTGTGTTTTGCACCCCAGGTCTGAAGATCACAAAGTCTCAGCGACACGCTCTGTCCCCTCCTCTGCAGGGAGAGATTGACCCAGAGTCCCCCTGTCGCCTTGGCAACCACCAAGCCACCCCTGAGGTCCCAGCATTTGAGACACCATACATCAACAGACTCCTTAGCACCAGAAAGGTGTGTGTTACTGTCAGTCGGTCAATGTGTCTGTTTGTTTATGCATTTATTTTTTTATGGAGGCATATGGACCATAGACCATAAACTACAAATTGCACTCAAATATAGTGAGTAACTGTAATGTTGTTACAGGGTGAGAGAAACACACAGGCAGATGAAGACCAAGATCACTCAGAACTTCCAACCTCCAGTAGAGGCTCCAATCAAGCCTGGTCATATAATGTGTCAGAGATCTCAATCATTGGATGTACAGAGGAAAAACTTACACCAGAGATGCCAAGCCTAGAGTCCTTTCTGGGCAGCTCTCTACCCTATGTAAGCTGAAACCGCTATAAAGGCCCTTGAGTGCTTACTTTCCCCCTGTTGCTGAGGATGTTGGTAAAGTTAAGTTTGAGTGTATATATATTTTGCCTCACTGTCTCTCATCTCCCTGACTGTAGAGGGGTGGTGGTGGAACCAGTGGAGAGCAGACTATGGGGTCAGGAGAGCCCCCTCTCTCTGTCCTGGATCAGGATGGTCCCACCCAGACATTCAACCTGGGGACCCCACGGGTCAGAGGGGACTACCCCGAGCCATCCACCCCTGAGATGCCGGACCTAAGCTCTGTCACACAGGACATCTTTAAGGTGAGTGGACTGGAGACTTGTGGGATTCAGAGTATGGAGTAGATATGAGAACTGTGCCTTCCCTGTCCACAGACAGTGGGGGAAAATGCTTTTATGATCTGTACTACTAAGTGTGAATGTTTGAAACTTTTAGATAGCGTTGTGATTATAACTACTGTGCTGACTGGTTCTGATGGGTTTGTCTTTCATCTTGCAGCTCATTTCCCAGAGCAAGAAGCTCCCCACAGCAGTAGTTCAGCCACACCTCAAGCCTTCAACCCTCCACACTGCAACAGGGAAAGAGAACAGGTCAAATCTTACGGTGTCAGCAAAGAATGTAGAATATGGTTATTATTAATGTATCTTCAAAAGCTAAACTGTTCCCAATATCAATAGATTACTTCACTTGAAATTACTAGTCATACCTCTGCTCTCTCTGTGTTGTTCCTCCAGGGCTCAGAGTCTGGCTGTGGTGTCAGAGAGGGAGTTCCTGAGTCTTCCAAGCTACCTGAGACAGATTCCTCTGTCCAGCCTCAACCAGGCCATTCAGAAGATCAACGGTGCCAAAGAGGAGCGAGGCCACAGTCAGTCACAGCTTACTGCTTTTGTAAACCATGTAAAACTTAACTCACTGAAATTATGTTTTCATATCTCAAGTGGAGACACACAACTATGCCCTCTCAGGATGCCACTTAATTATTTTTTCATTGCATTCCATGCCACTCTCAGGAACTTAAGTGACTGTCCTTCTGAAATTAATCTTATTGTGACGCTGTTGCTCCTCCTTCAGGTGGTGATGCGGGCCCTGCATGGTTTCTGATGGAGGAGCTGAAGAGGATCACAGGGGTGGGCACCAAGGCCCCCATGTACTTCCTGTGTCTGACTGAGTTAAAGAGGCTGGAGCATGTGCAGGGAGTAGGAACCAGCGCCATGTACAAGGTCCTGTCAAAGACACGTACCTGATCTAAAGTACAATGACATTCCCTACCTTCTTAAACCTCCCAAAGAGCTCAACACTCCTGAGTGAGGTCCTATGTATTGACTCCGCTGAATAGGCCTGGGTGCCAGTCTGTGTAGCTATCATTCACTCCTTGCCACTCCTGTCATGCTAAACATTGGCATATGACAGAGTACAAGAGTGAAATGTTAGCTAAACAGACTGGTACTCAGGCTAGAATAGGCCCAAAATTGATTCATTATTTTATTTTCATCTTTGAGAACTGTACATATGTTTTGTCTTGGTATTTTTAATTGTGTAGGTCCTTCTGTTCACAATGCATGAATACTCAGAAAACTACGAAAATGCTAAATCGACTGTATAATTGGTCTGTATGTAATCTCACTAATAAATACATAATTATGAGCATGATGGCTTAGTTCAGGATTGAGTGATCTTTTTAACAATATAGCAGTCAATTATAACAATTGAGCATTATAAAATGCATACACAAACTACAAAAAATCCCAAAGGAAGACATGGTAGTATGGTTAATTTCTACATAACAATTTGATGATTTAAAAAAACGTCAGTAAATAAAATAACACTGCTCTCCTACTTCTATGCAATTTGGGGACATGTTGAATCCCAGGCAGGCCTTCGGGTACCAATAGGGTCTCATGTGCCCCAGGCGAAGGGGGTGATGGGGGTGATGGCGATGTAGGTAGTCTCCAATCTGAAATCGCTGGGACTGTAAGGTCATGGCATCATCTGGACCCTTCCATCCGGACAGTGCGTTGCCTATATCCTTCAACCTGAAACAAATCAATAGTAACAATATTTACAGTGTTGTCTGTGGCTGTTCATTGATATCACAGGGCAGCTCTGAAAATCATCAGTTACCTGTAACCTTGTCGTTTTAGGGTCTGTGTAGACTATAGCAAAGCCAAAATATGCTCTTTGTTTTTTTGCTTCAGGGTTAGACCTTTCACAAGACTTTCAGTGTGGCGTCCAACCTGAATTAAATTAAATACAGTTTCATAAGCATACAAGGGAGGGACAGATTCTGAATGTAATTTAAGGTATTCTGACTGACCTTTTCTAGTGTCTATTCTGTACAGCTGCAGTGTTTTCATTCCGCCAAACAGTTGCAACTAAAATTTGTTTCTATTGGACATTCAGGTAGGTCCCTCTGTTTTGTTCTGCTTGCTTAAGAAATGTTTTGCAACAGAATTGGCTGAATGAATATAGCCTTGGCGATAGTTAGTCTTACCAGGTATAAATCTGGAGCTCAATCGAAGGAATGTTCCCATATGGCGGATGGCGTTGGAGAGGTTGTCCAGGGAGAAATGTTTGGAGAACGGGAGCGATTTGGAGAAGATGGCAGATAAGGTAGAAAGTGGAGCATATTATGAATAAACATGGAGTTTGGGATTACACAGGCCTTCTGTAAGATCTGGTGAAGGACAAGATAATGGACAAGGAGAAAAAGGAAACTGGAAATGGTTGAGGGAATATGGAATGAGGGATTTTACAGAACTTTAGGTAGAACTTGAGGAAATGGAGAGTGAGGATGAATTAGATGCAGTGGCAGGTGCAGGGATAACTGTTGAGAAGAAGTTGAGTGTAGAGGGAAGCAGTGTGTAGAGGAAGGTTGGCGTCAAGTGCAAAAAGAGGGATACGTGTTCCAGTAGGTCAGAGATGGAACCTGACTAGACTGTGGATGAAGATCCTGCAGTGAGAACCGCCGAGGTCGGGCCTTGGTCCGAGGATGTAAAGGATGATTCTGGCCTAGTGGGAGTAGAATTTGTGGAGAGAATGGATCCTTGCATTTTGGCTGATCCATATGTGGTGGTTGGGAACTGTTGAGTTGGTGAAGGTAACTAGGAGTGGACTAGTGATGATTTATTGTGTTTCTTCAGCCCATAGGGAGCGGGCGCTCCGGATCACGCAATTAGGGACAAGAAATGTAACTTGTTTTGCTCTCCAGAGCTGTACACCGTTGAAAGGAGTGATAACGTAGGTGGCATTAAATGTTGAGTAAGATCAGTTGAAAGTGAAGATTCCCGGTATCTGTGACGATTCCCGGTGTACAGAGCGTAGGTGTTGGTAATGTTCTCTAGTTGTGCTGTGATTGGCTCAGTGTTCTGTCCAGTGGTGATTTTAGAATGTTAATCTTGGTGGGGCAAACAAAACAAAAATGTGGGATGCATGCCAGCAAAGCTCTACACTACACAACACTAAACAATACATTAATTGCACTATAACGGTGACACACGGTGCCCACAAAGTGTTAGGACCTTCATAAAGCTGTCCCAAAAGCAGAGTCCCAACAGCAGTCCCAACGCCTTACCACTGCTACACCTGGCTATCAGCAGAGCCTTGTCTGACAGCGAAACAGTTCATTCAGCCTCATTTACTGCCTTTAAAAAAAACATAGCTGATATGGCTGACTTGCTTAAACAAATCTGGTTTCTACTGACAATTGAGATGTACAAACTATGGCATAAGGGGACGACACGCGGATAAGAGGCAATCTATAATTTCAATTAAGACATTAATGAGCGAGCTAGGATGGACGTAGTCATTACAACTATTTGTTCAGCACTTTTGAAATTTACAGCGACAGAATTCAGAACATGGGCCGTTCTTACAGTGTTCTCCCTGTACACCAAGTCAGAACAGTAGGATAAATAAAGGGGGCATTTAAGCAGGCAATGAAAGCTTTTACAATATTCAATGATTACATTTCTCAAAAACAGGTTATAGGCTACTTGTGCACCACCAAGTCAGAACAGTAGGTGAAATTAAGAGGTGAAACTAGACAGAATTATTAGGGTGAGGCACATGGGCTATTAACAGCTTACTACACAACATACACTTAGTATTACTTTCATAGCTACAGTACACATATCTCCCTGGCATATTACATAATTTATGCAGCAGCATACAAGACATTTCTGGACTCACCTTGTTGTGCTGTGCTCACAGCTGGCGTGGCGGTACTTCGTGGGCAAATTTTGTCATCAAAGTCTAACATTTTCTGGATTTATGGTGCTTTCAACACAACTGGGAACTCAAAAAAAAAGTAATCATAAAGTGATCTTCAGAATGAGTCCGATTGTGCACCGCCCCATGGGTCTCCCGGTCATGGCCGTCAGAAACAGAGCCTGGACTCGATCCAGGAACTCTAGCGGCACAGCAAACACTGCAATGCAGTGCCTTAAACCACTGCGCCACTCAGGAGGTCCCTGCCTGTCATTATTTAAACCCAGCAACAATTGCAGGACAATAAAGATGATTGAATTGACTTGAACCAGCAGGGGGCATCTGTGGGGAGCAACACTCTGAAGTACCTGATAGGCAGGGTTGGGGAGTTATGGATTACATGTAATCTGTTACATGTAAGGGATTAAAAAACCCAATAACTGTAATCCGTTACCTTACCAGCAAAAATATTTTAATCAGATTACAGATACTTTTGAAAAACTAGATGATTACTTCGAGGATTACTTTTAAATTCTGAAAGGACATTTGCGAAAAAAAATCTTTGACACTTTTTGTGCATCCCAGAGTTGCCAGCATCCCGGAGTCGCCTCTTCACTGTTGACGTTGAGCTTGGTGTTTTGTGTGTTCTATTTAATGAAGCAGCCAGTTGAGGACTTGTGAGGCGACTGTTTCTCAAACTAGACACTCTAATGTACTTGTCCTCTTGCACAGTTGTGCACCGGCCCTCCCACTCCTCTTTCTATTCTGGTAAGAGCCAGATTGCGCTGTTCTGTGAAGGGAGTAGTACACAGCGTTGTACGAGATCTTCAGTTTCTTGGCAATTTCTAGCATGGAATAGCCTTCATTTCTCAGAACAAGAATAGACTGAGAAGTTTCAGGAGAAAGTTATTTGTTTCTGGCCATTTTGAGCCTGTAATCAAACCCACAAATGCTGATGCTCCAGATACTCACAGTAAAGAAGGCCAGTTTTACTGCTCCTTTAATCAGAACCACAGTTTCAGCGGTGCTAACATATTTGCAAAAGGGTTTTCTAATGATCAATTAGCCTTTTAAAATGATAAACTTGGATTAGCTAACACAACGTGCCATTGGAACACAGGAGTGATGGTTGCAAATAATGGGCCTCTGTACGCCTATGTAAACATTCCATTCAAAAACAGCCGTTTCCAGCTACAATAGTCATTTACAACATTAGCAATGCCTACACTGTATTTCTAATACATTTTATGTTATTTTAATGGACAAAAAATGTGCTTTTCTGTAAAAAACAAGGACATTTCCAAGAATGGTAGTGTAAATATACACACACTGTATATATACAGTACCAGTCAAAAGTTTGGACACACCTACTCATTGAAGGGTTTTTCTTTATTTTTACCATTATCTACATTGTAGAATAATAATGAAGACATCAAAACTATGAAATAACACATATGGAATCATGTAGTAACCATAGAAGTCTTAAACAAATCAAAATATATTTTATATTTGAGATTCTTCAAAGTAGCCACCCTTTGCCTTAATGACAGCTTTGCACACTCTTGGCATTCTCTCAACCAGCTTCACCTGGAATGCTTTTCCAACAGTCTTGAAGGAGTTCCCACATATGCTGAACACTTGTCGGCTGCTTTTCCACTCTGCGGTCCAACTCATCCCAAACCATCTCACTTGGGTTGAGGTCAGGTGATTGTGGGAGCCAGATCATCTGATGCAGCACTCCATCACTTTCCTTCTTGGTCATGGTCACACCTGGAGGTGTGTTGGGTCATTGTCCTGTTGAAAAACAAATGATAGACCCTCTAAGCGCAAACCAGATGGGATGGCGTATCGCTGCAGAATGCTGTGGAAGCCATGCTGCTTAAGTATGCCTTGAATTCTAAATAAATCACTGACAGTGTCACCAGCAAAGCACCCCCACACCATCACAGCTCCTCCTCCATGCTTCACGGTGGGAACCACGCATGCGGAATTCATCCGTTCACCTACTCTGCGTCTCACAAAGACATGGCGGTTGGAACCAAAAATATCAAATTTGGACTCATCAGAGCAAAGGACAGATTTCCACTGGTCTAATGTCCATTGCTCATGTTTTTTGGCCCAAGCAAGTCTCTTTTCTTAATGGTGTTCTTTTCTTAGTAGTGGTTTCTTTGCAGCAATTCGACCAAGAAGGCCTGATTCACGCAGTCTCCTCTGAACAGTTGATGTTGATCTTGATCTTGAATGAGTAGGTGTGTCCAAACTTTTGACTGGTACTTTATATATATACACAGTGTATTCGGGAAAGTATTCAGACTCCTTTACTTTTTCCACATTTTCTTATGTTACAGCCTTATTCTAAAATTGATTAAGTTCCATTTTTTCCTCATCAATCTACACACAATACCCTATAATGACAAAACAAAAACAGGTTTTTAGAAATGTTTGCAAAAAACAGAAATAAATACCTTATTTACATAAGTATTCAGACCCTTTGCAATGAGACTCGAAATTGAGCTCAGGCTGATTGGCGTCCACCTGTGGTAAATTCAATTGATTGGACATAATTTGGAAAGACACACACCTGTCTATATAAGGTCCCACAGTTGACAGTGCATATCAGAGCAAAAACCAAGTGATGAGGTCGAAGGAATTGTCCGTAGAGCTCCGAGACAGGATTTTGTTGAGGCACAGATCTGAGGAAGGGTACCAAAACATTTCTGCAGCATCGAAAGGTCCCCAAGAACACAGTGGCCTCCATCATTCTTAAATGGAAGAAGTTTGGAACCACCAAGACTCTTCCTAGAGCCGGCCAAACTGAGCAATCGGGGGAGAAGGCGACAGTACCTCTCTAGAGACAATACCTCTCTCATCGTCACTCAATGCCTAGGTTTACCTCCACTGTATTCACATCTTACCATACCTTTGTCTGTACATTATGCCTTGAATCTATTCTACAGCGCCCATAAACCTGCTCCTTTTACTCTCTGTTCCAAACAAACTAGACAGTTCATATAGCCTTTAGCCGTACCCTTATCCTCCCCCTCCACTGTTCCTCTGGTGATGTAGAGGTTAATCCAGGACCTGCAGTGCCTAGCTCCACTCCCATTCCCCAGGTGCTCTCATTTGTTGACTTCTGTAACCGTAAAAGCCTTGGTTTCATGCATGTTAACATTAGAAGCCTCCTCCCTAAGTTTGTTTTATCCACTGCTTTAGCACAATCTGTCAACCCGGATGTCCTAGCCGTGTCTGAATCCTGGCTTAGGAAGGCCAACAAAAACCCAGACATTTCCATCCCTAACTATAACATTTTCCGACAAGATAGAACTGCCAAAGGGGGCGGAATTGCAATCTACTGCAGAGATAGCCTGCAGAGTTCTGTCTTACTATCCAGGTCTGTGCCCAAACAATTTGAGCTTCTACTTTTAAAAATCCACCTTTCCAGAAACAAGTCTCTCACCGTTGCCGCTTGCTATAGACCACCTTCAGCCCCCAGCTGTACCATATGTGAATTGATTGCACCCCATCTATCTTCAAAGCTTGTGCTGTTAGGTGACCTAAACTGGGACATGCTTAACACCCCGGCCATCCTACAATCTAAGCTTGATGCCCTCAATCTCACACAAATTATCAATGAATCTACCAGGTACAACCCCAAATCTGTAAACACGGGCACCCTCATAGATATCATCCTAACCAACCTGCCCTCCAAATACACCTCTGCTGTCTTCAAACAGGATCTCAGCAATCACTGCCTCATTGCCTGCGTCCGTAATGGGTCTACGGTCAAACGACCACCCCTCATCACTGTCAAACGCTCCCTAAAACACTTCAGCAAGCAGGCCTTTCTAATCGACCTGGCCCGGGTATCCTGGAAGGATATAGGCCTCATTCCGTCTGTAGAGGATGCCTGGTTATTCTTTAAAAGTGCTTACCTCACCATGTTAAATAAGCATAACCCATTCAAAAAATGTACAACCAGGAACAGATATAGCCCTTGGTTCACTCCAGACCTGACTGCCCTTGACCAGCACAAAAACATCCTGTGGCGTACTGCATTAGCCTCGAATAGCCCCCGCGATATGCAACTTTTCAGGGAAGTTAAGAACTAATATACACAGGCAGTTAGGAAAGCAAAGTCTAGCTTTTACAAACAGAAATTTGCATCCTGTAGCACAAACTCAAAAAAGATCTGGGACACTGTAAAGTCCATGGAGAATAAGAGCACCTCCTCCCAGCTGCCCACTGCACTGAGGCTAGGAAACATTGTCACCACCGATAAATCCACGATAATTGAGAATTTCAATAAGCATTTTTCTACGGCTGGCCATGCTTTCCACCTGGCTACCCCTACCCCGGTCAACAGCCCTGCACCCCCCACAGCAACTTGCCCAAGCCTCCCCCATTTCTCCTTCACCCAAATCCAGACAGCTGATGTTCTGAAAGAGCTGCAAAATCTGGACCCCTACAAATCAGTTGGGCTAGACAATCTGGACCCTCTCTTTCTAAAATTATCCGGCGAAATTGTTGCAACCCCTATTACTAGCCTGTTCAACCTCTCTTTCGTATCGTCTGAGATCCCCAAAGATTGGAAAGCTGCCGCGGTCATCCCCCTCTTCAAAGGGGGAGACACTCTAGACCCAAACTGCTACAGACCTATATCTATCCTACGCTGCCTTTCTAAGGTCTTCGAAAGCCAAGTTAACAAACAGATCAACGACCATTTCGAATCCCACCGTACCTACTCCGCTATGCAATCTGGTTTCCGATCTGGTCATGGGTGCACCTCAGCCACGCTCAAGGTCCTAAACAATATCATAACCGCCATCGATAAGAGACAATACTGTGCAGCTGTATTCATCGACCTGGCCAAGGCTTTCGAATCTGTCAATCACCACATACTTATTGGCAGACTCAACAGCCTTGGTTTCTCAAATGACTGCCTTGCCTGGTTCACCAACTACTTCTCAGATAGAGCTCAGTGTGTCAAATCGGAGGGCCTGTTGTGCGGACCTCTGGCAGTCTCTATGGGGGTGCCACAGGGTTCAATTCTCGGGCCGACTCTTTTCTCTGTATACATCAATGATGTCGCTCTTGCTGCTGATGATTCTCTGATCCACCTCTACGCAGACGACACCATTCTGTATACTTCTGGCCCTTCTTTGGACACTGTGTTAACTAACCTCCAGACGAGCTTCAATACCATACAACTCTCCTTCCGTGGCCTCCAACTGCTCTTAAATGCAAGTAAAACTAAATGCATGCTCTTCAACCGATTGCTGCCCACACCTGCCTGCCCGTCCAGCATCACTACTCTGGACGGTTCTGACTTAGAATATGTGGACAACTACAAATACCTAGGTGTCTGGTTAGACTGTAAACTCTCCTTCCAGACTCACATTAAGCATCTCCAATCCAAAATTAAATCTAGAATCGGCTTCCTATTTCGCAACAAAGCATCCTTCACTCATGCTGCCAAACATACCCTCATAAAACTGACTATCCTACCGATCATTGACTTCGGCGATGTCATTTACAAAATAGTCTCCAACACTCTACTCAGCAAATTGGATGCAGTCTATCACAGTGCCATCCGTTTTGTCACCAAAGCTCCATATACTACCCACCACTGCGACCTGTATGCTGTCGTTGGCTGGCCCTCGCTTCATATTCGTCGCCAGACCCACTGGCTCCAGGTCATCTATAAGTCTTTGCTAGGTAAAGCCCCGCCTTATCTCAGCTCACTGGTCACCATAGCAGCACCCACCCATAGCACGCGCTCCAGCAGGTATATTTCACTGGTCACCCCCAAAGCCAATTCCTCCTTTGGCCGCCTTTCCTTCCAGTTCTCTGGTGCCAATTACTGGAACGAATTGCAAAAATCACTGAAGCTGGGACTCATATCTCCCTCACAAACTTTAAGCACTAGCTGTCAGAGCAGCTCACAGATCACTGCACCTGTACATAGCCCATCTGTAAATAGCCCATCCAACTACCTCATCCCCATACTGTTATTTATTTTGCTCCTTTGCACCCCAGTATCTCTACTTGCACATTCATATTCTGCACATCTATTACTCTAGTGTTTAATTGCTTAATTGTAATTATTTCACTACTACGGCCTATTTATTGCCTTTATTACCTCCCTTATCTTACCTCATTTGCACACACTGTACAGTGGGGGAAAAAGTATTTGATCCCCTGCTGATTTTGTACGTTTGCCCACTGACAAAGAAAGGATCCGTCTATAATTTTAATGGTAGGTTTATTTGAACAGTGAGAGACAGAATAACAACAAAAATATCCAGAAAAACGCATGTCAGAAATGTTATAAATTGATTTGCATTTTAATGAGGGAAATAAGTATTTGACCCCCTCTCAATCAGAAAGATTTCTGGCTCCCAGGTGTCTTTTATACAGGTAACAAGCTGAGATTAGGAGCACACTCTTAAAGGGAGTGCTCCTAATCTCAGCGTGTTACCTGTATAAAAGACACCTGTCCACAGAAGCAATCCATCAATCAGATTCCAAACTCTCCACCATGGCCAAGACCAAAGAGCTCTCCAAGGATGTCAGGGACAAGATTGTAGACCTACACAAGGCTGGAATGGGCTACAAGACCATCGCCAAGCAGCTTGGTGAGAAGGTGACAACATTTGGTGCGATTATTCGCAAATGGAAGAAACACAAAAGAACTGTCAATCTCCCTCGGCCTGGGGCTCCATGCAAGATCTCACCTCGTGGAGTTGCAATGATCATGAGAACGGTGAGGAATCAGCCCAGAACTACACGGGAGGATCTTGTGAATGATCTCAAGGCAGCTGGGACCATAGTCACCAAGAAAACAATTGGTAACACACTACGCCGTGAAGGACTGAAATCCTGCAGCGCCCGCAAGGTCCCCCTGCTCAAGAATACATATACATGCCCGTCTGAAGTTTGCCAATGAACATCTGAATGACTCAGAGGACAACTGGTGAAAGTGTTGTGGTCAGATGAGACCAAAATGGAGCTCTTTGACATCAACTTAACTCACCGTGTTTGGAGGAGGAGGAATGCTGCCTATGACCCAAGAACACCATCTCCACCGTCAAACATGGAGGTGGAAATATTATGCTTTGGGGGTGTTTGGGACAAAATCCCTTCTGAGATGTTTGCAAACCTGGTGGCCAACTACAAGAAACGTCTGACCTCTGTGATTGCCAACAGGGATTTTGCCACCAAGTACTAAGTCATGTTTTGCAGAGGGGTCAAATACTTATTCCCTCATTAAAATGCAAATCATTTTATAACATTTGTGACATGCGTTTTTCTGGATTTTTTTTGTTATTCTGTCTCTCACTGTTCAAATAAACCTACCATTCAAATTATAGACTGATCATTTCTTTGTAAGTCGGCAAACGTACAAAATCACGTCTGGAAGAAACTTAGCCCAATCCCTACGGTGAAGCATGGTAGTGGCAGCCTCATGATATGGGGATTTGTTTTCAGCGGCACGGACTGGGAGAGGATTGAGGGGAAATGAATGGAACAAAGTACAGAGAGATCCTTGATAAAAACCTGTTCCTGTGAGGTATGAAAGTAAGACCCAGATGCAGACAACATCTGCCTGGGCGCATACCTGGTTGACCGGGGTGTCAGCGGTGGAAGTCGGCGATGAGGGCTGGGTCCAGGATGTCTCTAGCGGGGACCCAGCACCTCTCCACCGGGCCATAACCCTCCCAGCTAACCAGGTACTGGAAACCCCTCGTGATCCAACACTCAGGAGGCGTCTCACCGTGTATGCCAGATGGCCATCGATGACACGTGGAGGAGGGGTGGGCCTGGAAACAGAAAACAAAGGGCTGTGAGACACGGGCTTAATCCTAGACACATGGAAAGTAGGGTGAATACGGAGGGTACGGGGTAACAAAAGATGAACAGCAGTGGGGCTAATGACTCTAGAGATGGGGAATGGGCTGATGAAACAGTGGGAAAGTTTATGGGACTCCACCCGGAGGGGCAAGTCCCGGGTGGAGAGCCGTACCCTCTGCCCGAGCCGATAGCATGGAGCAGGGGTCTGGTGGCGATCCGCTTGTCGCCTATACCTGGAGGTGGTCTTCAACAGAGAGGCCTGGGCTCTCTTCCAGGTACGGCGACAGCGGCTGATGAACATCTGGGCAGAGGGATTGCTGACTTCCCTCTCTTGCTTGAGGAAGAGAGGAGGCTGATATCCCAAGGAACACTCAAATGGCGAGAGACCTGTGGCAGAGCAAGGAAGGGTGGTGCGAGCGTACTCAACCAGGTGGTAAGGTAGCGAAGAGTTGTCTCTAAGTCCTGGTTGGCTCGCGGCAACTGGCCGTTGGACTGGGGGTGGAATCCAGGGGGACAGACTGGCCGACGACCCAATGAGCGTGCATAACGCCTTCCAGAACTGGGACTAGAACTGTGGACCCCGGTTGGAGACCATGTCCACCGGGAGTCCGTGGATCTGGAAGATGTGCTGCACCATAAGCCGGGCCGTCTCCTTGGCCGAGGGTAGTTTGGGGAGAGGAATGAAGTGGGCGGCTTTGGAAAATCAGTCGACCACAGTCAGGATGGCAGTGTTGCCCTCAGACGGGGGAGACCCGTGACGAAATCCAGGGATATATGGGACCAGGAACAGTGAGGGACAGGCAGTGGTTCGAGAAGACCAGCTGGAGATTGCCGAGGAGTCTTGTTCTGTGCGCAGACCGTGCAGGTGGCAAAAAACACGGCAACATCCGGAACCATAGTAGGCCACCAAAACAGTTGCATGAAAGCCAGGGTCCGACGAGAGCCCGGGTGACAGGCAAGCCTGGAGGAATGAGCCCACTCCAGGACCGCAGAGTGGACAGTGTAAAGCACAAACATCCGGTTTTCTGAGCCCCCCCCCCAGAGTTCGGCTGGGACCGCTGAGCCTCCTGGACCAATTTCCCTATACACCAGCAGAGTGCCGTCGCCAGGCACGAGGTGGGAAGGATGATCTCGGGCTATGGGGTGGTAACCGTGGGGTTATAGCAGCGAGCCAGGGCATCCGGCTTGACGTTCTTGGACCCCGGCCGGTAGGAGAGGGAAAGGTTGAACCGGGGAAACAGCAGGGCCCATCTCGCTTGCCTGGTGTTGAGGCACTTGGCGGTGTGGAGGTACTCCAGGTTTTTGTGGTCGGTCCACACAATGAACAGATGTTCCGCCCCTTCTAGCCAGTGCCTCCATTCCTCCAACACCATCTTCACCGTGAGAAGCTCCCGATTCCCCACATCGTAGTTCCTCTCCGTGGCATTGAGGCGGTTGGAGAAGAAGGCATGGGGCTGCAGCTTAAGGTCCAGGGCAGAACGTTGGGACAGAACAGCCCCCACTCCGACATCCAAAGCATTGGCCTCCACCACGAACTGACGGGAAGGGGTGTGAGTAAGGGAAGCAGGAAAGTTCTCCATATGGCCCACCAGAGTACTTGCTCCTACCGGTGAGCCTGGTCTTTTACCGGGCAAGAGGACACAAAATGACCAAAAGCCCCCAATACAGACAGCTCCTTGTGTTGATCCTGTGTTACCGTTCCGCTGGCGACAGCCCAGCTCTGCCTAGTTGTATAGGCTCGGGAAACAGTGCCTCTGCCGTCTTCGGTGACTCTCGAGGAAGGTCGAGAAACCTTGGGTGCTCTTGGCAACGGGACCGTCTGGGACTTCCAGGATAACTCGGAGGCGAGGTGGAATCCCTGGATGTGCTAGCGAAATTGAATTTCCTCTCCATCCGTCATTCCCACAATCGCCCATCGATGCGGATGATCAAAGCGATGAGGGAGTCAAGATCCGTGGGTAACTCCCGAGCTACAAACTCGTCCTAAACCTCCTCCGAGATGCCGTGCAGGAACATGTTGAACAGTGCTTCCTGGTTCCATGCACTCTCCGCTGCCAATGTGCGGAAAGCCACCGCAAAGTCGGCCCCTCTGGAGCTGGATTAGATTCCTGGCAGCTTCTCTCCCGGAGAACGGGGCATCAAAAACCTTCCTCACCTCTCCCACAAACCCCTCCAGACTCACTCACATGGCCGGCTATTGTTCCCATACGGCGGTAGCCCAGGTGAGAGCCCTTCCAGACATCAGCGTGATGAGGTAGGCTATCTTGGAGTGGTCCGAGGGGAAGGAGGAGGGCTGAAGCTCGAAACAGAGGGCACACTGAGCTAAAAATGCTTGACAGGTGCTCGGCTCTCCATTAAAGCGTTTTTGGGGAGGTAACTGGGGCTCCCGGGAAGGTGGAGTAGCCGGTGGGGCGGCGCTGCTAACTGCCGAGTTACTGAGGGGAGGTGGGGTTACCACCGTGGCAGGCTGCCCCCTAGAAAACCCGCGGAATTTCTCCAGCAGCATGTCCAAAGCCCGGTCATTGCGCTCAGCTATGTTTGGACCCCCTCCATAAGACCACGAAGCAATTCCTCATGCCTACCAATTGAGTCTCTTTGGGAGGAGATGGCGTTGCGCAGCTGGCCCGGGTCTGCTTGGTCAGTCATGGCCAGTTCGTACTATCAGGTATGAAGGTCAGACCCAAATGCAGACAACGTTGAATTAACAATGGTTTAATCATCCAACAGGGGCAAGCAATAGACAGGTCAAGGCAGGCAGGGGTCAATAAACCAGAGGTGGAGCAACAGTACCGGACGGCAGGCAGAGTGGTCAGGCATGCGAGCTCAGAGTCAGGACAGGCAAGAGTCAAAACCAGGTGGGCGTGAAAAAGAGAGACTGGAAAAAGCAGGAGCTTAGACACAAAAACGCTGGTTGACTTGACAAACAAGACGAACTGGCAACAGACAAACAGAGAACACCGGTTTAAATACACAGGAGATAATGGGGAAGATGTGCGACACCTGGAGGGGGGTGGTGACAATCACAAAGACAGGTGAAACAGATCAGGGTGTGACAGCTCCAGAGCTCTCAGAACCTCAGACTGGGGCAAATGTTCACCTTCCAACAGGACAACAACCCTAAGCACACAGCCAAGACAACACAGGAGTGGCTTTGGAACAAGTCTTTGAATGTCATTGAGTGGCCCAGCCAGAGCCCAGACTTGAACCCAATCAAACATCTCTGGAGAGGCCTGAAAATAGCTGTGCAGCGATGCTCCCCATCCAACCTGACAGAGCTTGAGAGGATCTGCAGAGAAGAATGGGAGAAAGTCCCCAAATGCAGGTGTGCCAAGCTTGTAGCGTCATACCCAAGAAGACTCGAGGCTGTAATCACTGCCAAAAGCACTTCAACAAAGTACTGAGTAAAGGGTCTGAATACTTATGTAAATGTGATATTTCCATTTCTAAAAAGCTGTTTTTGCTTTGTCATTATGGGGTATTGTGTGTAGATTTATGAGGACAAAAAACAATTTAATCCATTTTAGAATAGGGCTATAATGTAACAAAATGTGGAAAAAGACAAGGGGTCAGTACTTTCCGAATGAACTGTTTGTGTATGTGCATATATATATATATACAGTCTTCCCTATGGCTCAGTTGGTAGAGCATGGTGTTTGCAACACCAGGGTTGTGGGTTCGATTCCCATGGGGGGCCAGTATGAAAAAAATATATAAGAAAATATGAAACGTATGCGTTTCGTCGCTCTGGATAAGACCGTCTGCTAAATGACTAAAATGTACAGTTGAAGTCGGAAGTTTACATACACCTTAGCCAAATACATTTAAACTCAGTCTTCACAATTCCTGACATTTAAACATGGTAAAAATTCCCTGTCTTAGGTCAGTTAGGATCACCACTTCATTTTAAGAATGTGACATTTCAGAATAATAGTAGAGAGAATGATTTATTTCAGCTTTTATTTCTTTCATCACATTCCCAGTGGGTCAGAAGTTTACATACGCTCAATTAGTATTTGGTAGCATTGCCTTTAAATTGGTTAACTTGGGTCAAACGTGTCGGGTAGCCTTCCACAAGCTTCCCACAATAACTTGGGTGAATTTTGGCCCATTCCTCCTGACAGAGCTGGTGTAACTGAGTCAGGTTTGTAGGCCTCCTTGCTCGCACACACTTTTTCAGTTCTGCCCACAAATTTTCTATGGGATTGAGGTCAGGGCTTTGTGATGGCCACTCCAATACCTTGACTTTGTTGTCCTTAAGCCATTTTGCCACAACTTTGGAAGTATGCTTGGGGTCATTGTCCATTTGGAAGACCCATTTGCGACCAAGCTTTAACTTCCTGACTGATGTCTTGAAATGTTGCTTCAATATATCCACAAAATGTAATTTCTTATGATGCCATCTATTTTGTGAAGTGCACCAGTCCCTCCTGCAGCAAAGCACCCCCACAACATGATGCTGCCACCCCCGTGCTTCCCGGTTGGGATGGTGTTCTATGGCTTGCAAGCATCCCCCTTTTTCCTCCAAACATAATGGTCATTATAGCCAAACAGTTATATTTTTGTTTCATCAGACAAGAGGACATTTCTCCAAAAAGTACGATCTTTGTCCCCATGTGCAGTTGCAAACCGTAGTCTGGCTTTTTTATGGCGGTTTTGGAGCAGTGGCTTCTTCCTTGCTGAGCGGCCTTTCAGGTTATGTCGATATAGGACTCGTTTTACTGTGGATATAGATAGTTTTGTACCTGTTTCCTCCAGCATCTTCACAAGGTCTTTTGCTGCTGTTCTGGGATTGATTTGCACTTTTCGCACCAAAGTACGTTCATCTCTAGGAGACAGAACACGTCTCCATCCTGAGAGGTATGACGGCTGCGTGGTCCCATGATGTTTAAACTTGCGTACTATTGTTTGTACAGATGAACGTGGTACCTTCAGGTGTTTGGAAATTGCCCCCAAAGATGAACCAGACTTGTGGAGGTCTACGATTTTTTTTCTGAGATCTTGCCTGATTTCTTTTGATTTTCCCATGATGTCAAGCAAAGAGGCACTGAGTTTGAAGGTAGGCCTTGAAATACATCCACAGGTACACCTCCAATTGACTCCAATGATGTCAATTAGCCTATCAGATGCTTCTAAAGCCATGACATCATTTTCTGGAATTTTCCAAGCTGTTTAAAGGCACAGTCAACATACTGTATGTAAACTTCTGACCCACTGGAATTGTGATAGAGTGAATTATAAGTGAAATAATCTGTCTGTAAACAATTGTTTGACAAGTTTCTTGTGTCATGCACAAAGTAGATGTCCTAACCGACTTGCCAAAACTATAGTTTGTTAACAAGAAATTTGTGGAGTGGTTGAAAAACAAGTTTTAATGACTCCAACCTAAGTGTATGTAAACTTCCGACTTCAACTATATATATATATATATATATATATATATATATATATATATACATTTTTGTTGTTAGACAGAAGACTATAAAATTACCAGGAACTGTTCCCAAGTATCTGTTCCCAAGAGGGATATGTGAACGTATCCCAATGTAATGAAGGTTTTGTCAACTACTATATCTGTTTTTTTGGGCTTCTTGCGGTCAAGTTGCAGTGTAGGCCTACAAATAATTTATAATTATGTTCCAGCCCGACCATCCTCTCAAGACAAAATTGGGGACACTTGCCCTAGAGGCACTAATTCCTCCAATTTTAAAGTGCGTTGGACATTCCACACATAAGGTGCAAAAAAGAAAAGCTGATCTACCCAACTCCGATTGAAGGGATCTCTAGAGTTAGCCATCTCTGAGACCAGGTCTGGTATCTGGTACATCTAAATTGAAACTCTGAAACAGCCTGGTCGACCTTGGGGGCAATAGCATACACAATGTTTTGCAGATAGACCAACATTGTTTATATAGATAGTAAAATGTACAGGACTTAAAACCGACCCCTGTTGGACACCTTTCACCTCGTCCATACCAACTGCAGACAATCTTTGAATCAATAAATAGTGGTTAACAGTATCGAAAGGCCTTCCATGATGCAAAATGTCAGCATCCTGGCCTTTGATGTCAAGGGTTATTGGTTGTGTTTATTTGACTATGAAAATAAAATATATATATTAAATCGTTTTGAGTGTTCGGATTCTGCTTAAAAATGTACACGTTTTGTTTTACAGTGGTTTTGCCATAGACATTAAAACCAGGGTTTTTGCTGGATGCAAGAATCAATGCCAAGTTTTATTAGGAAGCTCCGCCTAGAATATGTGCGGTGCTGACGTGCATTGGTCCCTCACGTGACTCCTGGAATGTTAACAATGCAGTAAGTGTCCAACTTTGTACTGCATTCTAATTCTGCCTGTAGTTGGGAGAAAATGGAGTCTCTTCTCATGATATTTACTCGGGCCTACCGTTGAGGAAGTTCGATACATTATCGTATGGATTGTGCAACAAAGGATTGGATATAAAGTTTTCCCGAAAAGCGTATTTGGTTGGATTCTTTCTCGGATTAAAGCTGAATGATACTTCTATCACATGGTAAGTTCAAATCTTCATCATATTTTGGGAAAGCCTAACTATTTTGATGAAAACACAAAGATAAATGTTCTTTTCAGTACTGACATTTATGTAAATTGAAGATAAAGCCTCGGATTTCTTCCAACGCGACTAGCTTTCGGCCAGAGGAAGAGACTGCTGGGACTGAAATTCTCCCTACATTGGAATGTCGGGCTGCTCCAGGCTGCAGAGTTGCGCTCCGATCGGCCGATAGATCTTAAAACTTCCAGCGCAAAGTTGAGAAGGCCCCACAATCTTTTTCAGTCTCGAAATGTTCTAATTAATCACAACCTTTATAAGAAAACCCATGACGTCATCAATGTGTTTAGGATATTGAAACAAATTTCATTTTACAATGGTTTTGTTTTCACTAAAGCCTAGGATGGGAGGGGGTCTTAAGCGTGGCAAAATAATATTTAAATGACGTGTTAAAAGTGTTAAGATGTACCTTTGAAACACGAATGTGCCTTAAAATGTTTCTTTGAGATGAATATGGATTCTTAGGATGTTTCTGGTTGCATTAAATGTTTGGTGAATTATTAAATTCCATAATCGTCTCTCATTCTGTAAACGGGCTGCAAATAGTCTGTCTTTTTGTGTGATGTGCACCATTGTTCTTAATGTCCAGATTTTTGTTATGATGCTGTTTGATAAACTTTTGAATAACAGAAACTTCTCACTGATTGTTTATTAAGTTTGGACATTTTATTTCTGTAACTTATAATGGAATAACTTTCTAGATAAATACTTGTTTTAAGCTGCCACAATTTAACTGTTTAAGAGTAGTTTGCGTAGTGTATCCCAAATGATCAGTCCAGTACAGCAGGCTAATAGATTGGCACTGACGCAACCATGCGTTTCATTCAGGTGTTCAATAACACACGAGGTTCAAGGTAGGAACCTTGTTCTAGCTCTACCTTTTAAACAACATAACAGGCACACAAATAATGTTACAAAAATGTTAATATAGGCTAGATAATAAAAAATGACTATTTTGCAGGTATTACAATGAATAGCCCATTGGTTTTATTGTGACTGTAGCATACATTTTTAAAAGTCATATTCTAACCGGATCAGATGTTATCTATTGGTATAAGCCGGTGAGTATTGATTGTATTGATAAGACTGGCTTATTGTATTACAGTATGTGTTACTGTCTGGGAATCTGACTCGAATTCAATAGAATTAATGTGTAACATTTCATTGCAAACCTACATCTCACGTCAGGAGATCAGGTATTAGCCGACTGTATTTGTTTACATTATTGACTTCTTGATTAAAATAACTTGAATCAAAGTAATCTCTTCAAAATAAATATACTTTCATTCCAACCTAAATCTAGGTTGGCTCTACAGCAACCGCTTCAATGTGATGAGTAGTAGCATTGAAGTTGTAGCATTCAAGTTAACTCGTTTCTGTTTTACATGTTTGAAAGGATCTCTGTACTTCTCTGTTACCGTTGTGTGACTTGTGTGTCCACATGTAATCAAATATTGGATCCCAACCACAACCACTCAGACATTATTATCAGGCATTGCAGACTGAGGACCTCATTGGTAAAGACAGGTCAGGGCATTTCCATCTAAAAGGACCCGTGAGCACCAATTGGGTGTCAAATGAAAGCTAAGAGTATACTTTTGAGAAATGATATTTACATTTTTCAACCATGTTCCATCCCAAACATTAGGAAAAGGCAAAGGCTTTGATTTCTGGTAAAACAGGTGTAAAGGGGGTCTTAGACAACATCTATAGTCTTAAAAGGTATCATACATGCATCAACACACAATAATGTTGAAGTAAAGACCCCTGTCACGAATATCAACTCTTATATTTCGTTTTGGAGAAGTGATTTGCCTTCTGTAAGTTTAAGAAACATTGCTTTGTGCCTTGTAATTTTGTCACAAAAACCCGCATCTTTAAGATAGTTTCTAATTTCTCTCCCTCATGAGGAGGGAGGATAATGACATTTTACAGAAGTAACAATTAAAGGTAGGCCTACCAATTTGTTAGTATTATACACTGCTCAAAAAAATAAAGGGAACACTTAAACAACACAATGTAACTCCAAGTCAATCACACTTCTGTGAAATCAAACTGTCCACTTAGGAAGCAACACTGATTGACAATACATTTCACATGCTGTTGTGCAAATGGATTAGACAACAGGTGGAAATTATAGGCAATTAGCAAGACACCCCAATAAAGGAGTGGTTCTGCAGGTGGGGACCACAGACCACTTCTCAGTTCCTGTGCTTCCTGGCTGATGTTTTGGTCACTTTTGAATGCTGGCGGTGCTTTCACTCTAGTACTAGCATGAGACGGAGTCTACAACCCACACAAGTGGCTCAGATAGTGCAGCTCTTCCAGGATGGCACATCAATGCGAGCTGTGGCAAGAAGGTTTGCTGTGTCTGTCAGCGTAGTGTTCAGAGCATGGAGGCGCTACCAGGAGACAGGCCAGTACATCAGGAGACGTGGAGGAGGCCGTAGGAGGGCAACAACCCAGCAGCAGGACCGCTACCTCCGCCTTTGTGCAAGGAGGAGCAGGAGAAGCACTGCCAGAGCCCTGCAAAATGACCTCCAGCAGGCCACAAATGTGCATGTGTCTGCTCAAACGGTCAGAAACAGACTCCATGAGGGTGGTATGAGGGCCCGACGTCCACAGGTGGGGGTTGTGCTTACAGCCTAACACCGTGCAGGACGTTTGGCATTTGCCAGAGAACACCAAAATTGGCAAATTCGCCACTGGCGCCCTGTGCTCTTCACAGATGAAAGCAGGTTCACACTGAGCACTTGACAGACGTGACAGAGTCTGGAGACGCCGTGGAGAACGTTCTGCTGCCTGCAACATCCTCCAGCATGACCGGTTTGGCGGTGGGTCAGTCATGGTGTGGGGTGGCATTTCTTTGGGGGGCTGCACAGCCCTCCATGTGCTCGCCAGAGGTAGCCTGACTGCCATTAGGTACCGAGATGAGATCCTCAGACCCCTTGTGAGACCATATGCTGGTGCGGTTGGCCCTGGGTTCCTCCTAATGCAAGACAATGCTAGACCTCATGTGGCTGGAGTGTGTCAGCAGTTCCTGCAAGAGGAAGGCATTGATGCTATGGACTGGCCCGCCCGTTCCCCAGACCTGAATCCAATTGAGCACATCTGGGACATCATATCTCGCTCCATCCACCAACGCCACGTTGCACCACAGACTGTCCAGGAGTTGGCGGATGCTTTAGTCCAGGTCTGGGAGGAGATCCCTCAGGAGACCATCCGCCACCTCATCAGGAGCATGCCCAGGCGTTGTAGGGAGGTCATACAGGCACGTGGAGGCTACACACACTACTGAGCCTCATTTTGACTTGTTTTTAAGGACATTACATCAAAGTTGGATCAGCCTGTAGTGTGGTTTTCCACTTTAATTTTGAATGTGACTCCAAATCCAGACCTCCATGGATTGATAAATTGGATTTCCATTGATTATTTTTGTGTGATTTTGTTGTCAGCACATTCAATTATGTAAAGAAAAAAGTATTTAATAAGATTATTTCTTTCATTGAGATCTAGGATGTGTTGTTTAAGTGTTCCCTTTATTTTTTTGAGCAGTATATTTACAGTACCAGTCAAGAGTTTGTACACACCCTACTCATTCAAGGGTTTTTCTTAATTTTTTCATTTTTCTACATTGTAGAATAATAGTGAAGACATCAAAACTATGAAAAACACATATGGAATCATGTAGTAACCAAAAAAGTGTTAAACAAATCAAAATATATTTTATATTTGAGATTCTTCAAAGTAGCCACCCTTTGCCTTGATGACAGCTTTGCACACTCTTGGCATTCTCTCAACCAGCTTCATGAGGAATGCTTTTGCAAAAGTCTTGGAGTTCCCACATATGCTGAGCACTTGTTGGCTGCTTTTCCTTCACTCTGTGGTCCAACTCATCCCAAACCATCTGAATTGGGTTGAGGTCAGGTGATTGTGGAGGCCAGATCATCTGATGCATCACTCCATCACTCTCCTTCTTGGTCAAATAGCCCTTACACAGCCTGGAGGTGTGTTGCGTCATTGTCCTGTTGAAAAACAAATGATAGTCCCACTAAGCTCAAACCAGATGGGATGGCTTATTGCTACAGAATGCTGTGGTTGCCATGCTGGTTAAGTGTGCCTTGAATTCTAAATAAATCACTGACGGTGTCACCTACAAAGCACCATCACACCTCCTTCTTCATGTTTCACGGTGGGAACTACACATGCAGAGATCCTCCGTTCATCTACTCTGCATCTCACAAAGACATGGCGGTTGGAACCAAGAATCTCAAATTTGGACTCATCAGACCAAAGGACAGATTTCCACCAGTCTAATGTCCATTGCGCATGTTTCTTGTGCCAATCAAATCTCTTCTTCTTATTGGTGTCCTTTAGTAGTGGTTTCTTTCCAGAAATTCGACCATAAAGGCCTGATTCATGCAGTCTCCTCTGAACAGTTTAAGTTGAGATGTGTCTGTTACTTGAACTCTGTGAAGCATTTATTTGGGCTGCAATCTGAGGTGCAGTTATCTCTAAATAACTTATCCTCTACAGCAGAGGTAACTCTGGGTCTTCCATTCCTGTGGCGGTCCTCATGAGAGCCAGTTTCATCATTAGCGCTTGATGGTTTTTGCGACTGCACTTGAAGAAACGTTCAAAGTTGTTGACATTTTCCCGAATTGACTGACCATCATGTCTTAAAGTAATGATGGACTGTCGTTTCTCTTTGCTTATTTGAGCTGTTCTTGCCATAATATGGACTTGGTCTTTTACCAAATAGGGCTATCTTCTGTATATCCCCCTACCTTGTCACAACACAACTGATTGTCTCAAACACATTAAGAAGGAAAGAAATTCCACAAATGTACTTTTAACAAGGCACACCTGTTAATTTAATTGCATTCCAGGTAACTACCTCATGAAGCTGATTGAGAGAATGCCAAGAGTGTGCAAAGCTGTCATCAAGACAAAGGGTTTGCTACTTTGAAGAATCTCAAATATAAAATATATTTTGATTTGTTTAACAGTTTTTTGTTTTGGTTACTACATGATTCCATATGTGTTCATAGTTTGGATGTCTTCCCTATTATTCTACAATGTAGAAAATAGTAAAAATAAATAAAAACCCTTGAATGAGTAGTTGCTTCCAAACTTTTGACTGTTTATGAATTATTAAGTGATTAAAACTCGTAATTCTGTTAACAAATCGGTAACGGAATTACCAAAATATCAGTATCAGAATTACTGCAACTGAATTGGCTACAATGGGAAATCATAAGTCACAAACCACAGTTGGGTGACCTGCTAATGTCCTCCCTTCCACTGGCATGCTGTTATGTTCCGCTCATAGCTGTTTTCTTACTCTTTCTGCCGTCTGGTGGTAAAAGCAATTCTAAAAACAGTCTGGACAACCTCTTTCTCTCTCTCACTGTGTTAATGTCACCTCCTGTTCATACTGACACCTACCATGACACCTATCACCTACCCTCTATCCATTTACTGTAACAAGCATCCTCACTCACTGATCACCGACCAACACAGGACGTCCATTGACATTGAAAAGTGGTTATAATTTGGTCGGTCCGCCCTGGCCGGACCAAATCTGAACCATTCATAGACATCTATGTTTCACAAGTTTGGACAGCAGAGTACAGTAGAGAATAGTACAGTCAAGAAAAGTAGAGTTCTCTACGGTATAGTAGAGCACACTAGAGTACAGGGTAGCACTCTATTTGAATAGTTTATCTGTAGATGTTTATCTGTAGATGCTGTACAGACTATCAGTAACATTTCAGCATCTACTAACCCTAACCTTAACCCTTATCCTAACCCTACACTTGACTTAACCCTTACCCTAGCCCTAACCTTAACCCTTACCCTAACCCTTATTCTATACCTAACCATAACCTTAGCAAACAGCTGCTTATCAACAGATGGTCATATTGTCAACAAACTATCTGTAAAGCATCTACAAATGGACTATCCGGACTATCCAAATAAAGTGTGACTGAGTACTGTATAATGTTCTGTACTGATCATATATATTGCACTGTATGTTTGTAATGTCCAAACTTGTGAAACACAGATGTCAATGATTCAGATTTGGTCTGGTCCGGACCAACCAAATGTGATCTTTTTTGGTGGGAGAGCTCATTAGAATAATAGCCAGTGTGTAGAATAATACCCAAACATGCAATAAGAATATTACATATTTCTACATTTCTGTACCTAGTTAGCATACATCACCATGAAGAGAATGATATTCATATCCATAATTATGCATTTCTGTATAGTACAGATCAGGGACCCATGATGGAATTTGGTTATCGGATGTAAATCCACTTCACCCACTGTAGTTAAATAACCAGAAATTAATTTAAACTCCAGGTGACATGTCATAGCTGACACCATGTTCTTTCTGCAGATATATTTGAATCCTAGTCAATTTTCACAGTCAGTCTCTGTCCAGATGGTCCAGAAATGGACCCCAAACCTTGAGAAATCTGCTGGAGGAGTTGGTCCTAAAATAAAAGATACAAAAATCCAAATGAATGGTGTTAGTCATTTCTGCTAGCCATCTACTGAAGCAAGGGGGGTGGGTCACTTCCATTCTGTGAGGATATTTTTTTTGTTGCAGCAACCATTCCAAACGTCAGAGCCAGTTGTTTCTCATAGGAGATCCTGTGTGATTAACAGTACAGGTATCTCTAATCAGTCAGATAGGCCTTTTGCTTGATAAAATAAGAAATTGCTTTTATTATCCTTGTGAGCAAATTTTGTTTGTGGCTCTGTGCATACATAAAAACACATAATCAAGCATAGAGGAGGACATATACAGGTAGAAAAGTGCAGTTCATGAGTGATCAATGATTAATCTGTACACTATATACACCATACACATCAGTACTATGTCAGTTACCATCCAACTGCTGACCAGAAGCTGGTCCTACTGGTGTTTTTGAAACATTCAGGAGACCATGTCTCTGCCCTCCTCTGTCTGTTGTTCTTTAGGGGAAATCCATGTTTCTGTTGTTTCTTTAGGACCTCTCTGCCCCGTGATGGAATGATATGAGCTTTCTTGTCGTTACTTGTGGAATGGAATGCTCGATGGGTCGACGCGGCGCTCAAAGCATCACAAGAATGGGAACTGAGGCTAAAGATTCTGGAGATTGGGCAACTTGTTGTGGAGCTTGGCACTACCGTCCCAAATATGTGTTTGTTTCGGAAAACTCTCTAAGACTCACAGTGAGTGCTGTGATTGTGTGAGAAAACGCCTCAAACATCCAAACCCCAAAAATGCCTTTTTCAACCCATGATGAGAGAGTGTGTGTGAGAGTAGTGTCCTGATTTAGATGGACCAAGGGGATGCCGCTGTTCAAAGCTATCCCAGGCCTCAAGGCCTACCAAGCATACTGGTCTGGTGGTCTCTCAGTCCAAGCTAAACAACTCTATATTTGTCATTGTCATAATTGAAAATGTGTAATACTGTGTTTTACACCACAAAAGCTGTTACACGATTACACAGTGATAATGCATTGTTGTTGCCGCTTATTCTACGTGAGTGTGCACAGAGACATACTTAATTCACACCTCCTATATTCTGCTCCGGAGAGTAGCACTGCCACGATAGAATGTGGACAATGTTCTTGAAGATAAAACCGTAAAGGAGTGTTAATATTGGATCACACAGGAGCATTTCACACACAGCCCCATACACTACCCACCACTGCGACCTGTACGCCCTCGTTGGTTGGCCCTCGCTTCATACTCGTCGCCAAACCCACTGGCTACAGGTTATCTACAAGTCTCTGCTAGGTAAAGCCCCGCCTTATCTCAGCTCACTGGTCACCATAGCAGCACCCACTCGTAGCACGCGCTCCAGCAGGTATATCTCACTGGTCACCCCCAAAGCCAATTCCTCCTTTGGTTGTCTTTCCTTCCAGTTCTCTGCTGCCAATGACTGGAACGAACTGCAAAAATCTCTGAAGCTGGAGACTCATATCTCCCTCACTAGCTTTAAGCACCAGCTGTCAGAGCAGCTCACAGATCACTGCACCTGTACATAGCCCATCTGTAAACAGCCCATCTATCTACCTACCTCATCCCCATACTGTATTTATTTATTTATCTTGGTCCTTTGCACCCCAGTATCTCTACTTGCACATTCATCTTCTGCACATCTACCATTCCAGTGTTTAATTGCTATATTGTAATTACTTCGCCACCATGGCCTATTTATTGCCTTAACTTACCTCATTTGAACTCACTGTATATAGACTTTTTGTTTTCTTTTGTTCTACTGTATTATTGACTGTATGTTTTGTTTATTCCATGTGTAACTCTGTGTTGTTGTATGTGTCGAATTGCTATGCTTTTTCTTGGCCAGGTCGCAGTTGCAAATGAGAACATGTTCTCAACTAGCCTACCTGGTGAAATAAAGGTGAAATAAAAAAGAAATAAAAAAAACCACAGTGGATGAGACGTGTGTAACTAATATGACCCTATGCCACCGTGACCACAACCCGACCACACACACCGTACCCTTACAGTGACAATTCAGTAACATTTTCTGTTCTGATCTTGCTCCACAGGCGCAGATGGGAGCCAGAACGGTTTGGGGCAAGGGTACCCTTGTCACCCCTCACATGACTTGGAATAAGGAGGAATGTGACCCCTAAAACACACACACCATGGCACGCCAGTGGGATTCCTATCAGTAGGAGCCAGCCACACAGAGACAAACAGTAATACAGAGAGAGAAAGAGGAATCCCAATCTCACATATCTTTGCTCAGTATAGGAGTGTGTGTGAGTGTGTCAGTTTTTGGGTGAGAATTATTTGAGTGGGTGTTCCTTAGACTGAAACGGGAGTGTCATGAGGCCCAAGACGTTTCCCGCTGCTCCGTACATGGGCAACACGCGCCAGCGCCTCCAGGAGATCAAGGAGGGGCTAAAGCAGCCGGCCAAGCTGATGAGCCAGGCCCTCCACGGGGGCAGCGCCCGGGGCGAGGGGGGCCGCGGGGCCGAAAGCAAGAGCAAAGACCCCGGCAGTCGCCAGCAGCAGCACCGGCCCCCTCAGAAGTTCAACAATTACCAGAATGCTCTGAGGGAGATCCGCAAGTCCCTCATGCCGTTTGCCAACGAGTCTGGACCCTCTTCTGGCTCTGCCCACCCCGCTGGAGATGTCAACCGACAGATGCTGCAGGAGCTGGTCAATGCTGGCTGTGACCAGGTGAGGGCTGGGGAGTGTGTGTGTGTGTGTGTGTGTGTGTGTGTGTGTGTGTGTGTGTGTGTGTGTGTGTGTGTGTGTGTGTGTGTGTGTGTGTGTGTGTGTGTGTGGGGGGGGGGGGGGCGCTTGCTCTCAAGTGGAAGAAACTGCTCTGGTCTGTATTAATGTCTCTGCTTCAATGCTGGTTCTATAGTCACGTGTGTTAGCTAACATACAGTAACTCACTAATGTGGAGGTAGAAAGCCCCATTCACTGTCATAATAATTCAATGATACACTACAACCTTTCTCTGCCAAGAGTACAGCACAATGGTTACATAATGCGGAGTGCAGAAATATCAGGCGATTTTAACAATCCGCTTGGCGCTGGTTTCTTTATCCTCTTTCGGAACGAGCGAGTGAACATCTTCACACCTGAGAGAGAATAGGAGAGGAAAAAAGAGAGAAGGAGAGGTTAGGAGATGGAAGAAGAGCTCATACATGCTCACCTTTCACCTAAAGAAATAAAGCCTTTACTATACTACTATAGTTCAGATATGGAAAGCCTTATTACAGGAAAATAAGCATATTCTATCATTGATATATATCAGAGTATTTCCGAATAATACGGATCAGACTGTGCAATATAGTTCAATCGCTCTTTAAACACCCATAACTGGCCTAAGATCAGGTCATTTTTAAAGGGCTCAGCTTTGACTCTGTGTTTTAAAGCTCTTGGATTGGCCAGAGACCGGTCACTATAACCAGACTCAGTACTATGCCTTTGTGGTTGAAGGCTTCAGGACAGGCCTGAGTACAGGCCATGTGATTGCAGCACTCCAGCCCGTTGTCAGAGCTCTCTACGAGAGGTGGGTGTAGGAGTCAGGCGCAGGAGAGGAGTAGATGCAAAAAGTGTTTAATGAGTCCATCCAAAACATACAGGCCCAGGACCTAAATACACAGTCCGTGAACACCGCTAGAAATAACAATCTAGGGAAAAACCTGAATGAATATACATGAACAAAAATAACGTTGCCCAACATAGAAACAGGGAAACGAAAATAAACCCGCACGAAACAAAGCGGGTAGGGAGAAAATAAATAACCACACTAATTAACCTAAACAAGAAACAGGTGCACAATCAAAACAGACAAGACCAAACGAAAAAGAAAAAAGGATCGGTGGCAGCTAGTAGACCGGCGACGACGACCGCCGAGCACCGCCCGAACAGGAGAGCCACCTTTGGTGGAAATCGTGACACCCGTGCACAAAACTACTGAGAAACCCTCCTCGGACACCAGCACAGTGGAATTATGAGCTGTTACTTCAGAGAGGGAGAGCGAGAGAGATGCAAGCCACATCAATAAACATATTGATTTGAGTTATCAGAAAGCTGTTGTGTGCTTGCAGGTGTCCTTCGGTACAGCTTGATCTTGTTCTTGTTAGTACACACACAGATTTGTACTGCTCCTGTAGGACTAGGAATGTGTGGATAGTTTGTGTATAGTTAGTGTGTAGTTAGCATGTAGTAATAGCGTAGTTAGTGTGTAGTTACAGTGTAGTAAGTGTGGTTTGGCCTCTAGTTCCTCTGAATGGCTCAGACGAGAGAGAGAGAGAGAGAGAGAGAGAGAGAGAGCACTGTCAATACAAACAGGAAGTGGCGATTCAATGGTAGCAGGGTGGAACAGTTCCATCTGCTCCCATCGTGTCGCCACAGACAATCTGGCCACGTTCTCTCGCTGTCTGTCTGTCTGTCTCTCTCGCTCTCTCTCTCGCGCTCTCTTTCTGTAGGTGTGTCTCTGTCTCTCACTTTTTCTTTCGCTCCCCCTCTTATCTCTCTGTCTGTCTCTCTTTCTGTATTCTAAATTCCATTTATTCTCCTCTCATTAGCTTTATATATTTATTTGTTGCGTTTTATAGACACAAGCAGAAGGATAAACTGACAATGAAAATAATTGGACACATTTATGTTGTACAGGCAAAACATTTCTCTTTTCCTGCCTACTGATTTTGACACTGATGGATTATAGGTAATGGTGTCTCAATGAGCGATGCGGCAGTTACCTGTCACTGTAAGTATGTGTTTGTCCTAGGGCTGTGTCCACTGAGCGGACCACTGAGCGTTGGCCCTTGTTTTCCCAACATTCCACAGCCGTAATGGCCGCCGTAGTGAGTGGCCCATTTGGTCTCAACCCACCTCCACCCCCACGGGCCCTCTGGCCTGATTCTTACCAGACTCGCCGCCTCCTCTCCTCCTCCAGCCACAAGCTACACAGCGATGCGGCGTGTTACATAATCACCGTAAAGGAGGGAATGTTTTGGTGGGGAAACGAGGGGGGACCGCCGGAGTGTGGAGGAGCTCTTTCCTCTCCTCTGCCACCTTCCTGGCAGTGTACAGCGGCTCCAGTATTACTGTATTATGGGCCGGCCGGCCGCGCGAAATGGAATGGAGACAGGAATCTTATGCACGCTAAGCGTATTAAACCGCCGATGTATGAAACGACGTGGCTGCCGCGTTTATTTAACAATGAGGTTAACAGGTCGTGACATAGGCCTTGTGTGTGTGTGTGTGTGTGTGTGTGTGTGTGTGATTAATAGAAGGAGAAGATGGCGGAACACTATCTGTTGTTCCACAGGCCTATTGATGTCACTCTCTCTCGGCCTGTCCATCCAGACTCCGCTCTCTGAAGGTCTCCCATATGGGTTTCATTTCCCATAGTGGAATGTGTTGCAGAATTAGGTCAAAGTGAAAACGAATATAAAAAAACAGCCTTCCTCTCAGAGTAAGAGTTGAGTGTGTGTGCATACTGTCAGTGCCGTCCGAGATGTTTTGGCATGTGATTGTGTTTGGGATAACTCCTTGGCTTGTGGCTGTAACCATTATGACAAGGGTGCAAATGTGGCAGAGGATATTGTAGGCTGGAAGCCACATAAGAGTCAAGAAGACAAACATACAGAGAGCAGAGGGTAAGCGAGAGACCGAGCAAGAGAGGAGGAAGAAGAGAAATGGTAGGCTGGACAATAGAACGAGTCAACATTCACCCAAGGCTGAAAAATGGCAGAAGAAGGTTGGCTAAGTTGAAACACTAGTGCGAGCCCATAGCAAATGAACGGAATGAAACGTTCGCAGAGCCTCTTCTGACTTCTGATGCTTAGAATTCCATTTTGCCTAAATGGCACCAAAAAATGTATCCCTTTTTATTTTACCACTACAATCTGTTCTTAGGACGAAACTGAAATGAACAACTTGTGTAGAAAGTAAACATCCGCACCTCGATGGTGCCAAGTGTGCTTATGTCTGCATAACAAGGAAGTATGGAAAACATTTCTAGTCTAGCGATCGATGACAATGGAGTACGCTGCCGAGCCTTACATAATTAGAAAGAGGAGATTCTCACGATTAAAATGGTGCCCTAAAATAAAGCCTGTTTTTCGTGATTACTTCAAAACTACGGCAAGCAGCTGGGACATATGGTAATATTATGAAACTGGGCTCCATGGCGGATGCAATGAACTCATTTCTATCAGAAAAAAGCATTGTTGAAAATGTAATGTGTCCAGCCTAGAAATGGAAAGTCAGACACCGACAAATACAGATTTCCAAATATCTGCAATTCTTTGCTTCCTGGCTTGTGGAATGTTGGGAACATCTGTCACCATGACATTGGAGGTCAGAGTTGGAACGCAACGCACCACCAGGCTGTCCACAGCAGCCAGCCTCCACCCAGTTTCGTTCTCGGCACAGCGTAGAGAAGGAGAGGGAGGGAGGGGGAGAGAGAAAGGGGAAGAGAAGAATGGGAGGAGGCGAGAAAAGCAATAGACAGAGAGGAAGGGCGAGAGAGTGAGCAACAGAGAAATACACTTAGGAAAGGATAAGGGGGAGAGAAAAAGAGAGATGGAGGTTTCTGAGGGAGTGAAGCCTCCACATTAGCATGGAAACCAGGCAGCTAGTCAGCACTCTTTTAACTATGGTGGAATCCAACACACAGACCCAGGCCAGTCACCATAGAGTGACCATAAACGGACATGAATGTTTATATTTGGTTTCCTGTGTGTGCGCGTGCATGCACGTGTGTGTGTGTGCTAGTATGTGAGCAGTGCTAGTGGGGGTGTGCAAATGTGTGTGTCTTATGAGTGAGGGAGAGGGAGGGAGGGAGGGAAAGAGTGTATTTTGGTTCAGTCGTATGGGCAGGCACACTCTCAGATGGACACACATACTCGCACACATACACAAACACACAGAATGTGTACAAATCTGTGGCTCCAGCGTTTCCTGGCTCTGAGAGCTGAATGTGCCCACTGTTGCTATGCAGCCCTGTTTTTAAACACATTTATGTTTGACTAAGTTTCCTCCCTGCAAATGAAAGCACCCGGTCGGTCTCAGAATCTGTGGACACGGAATGGCTGCATTACACCGTTTAAACTAGTTTAAAGTCCACTTCAGTCCACTTATGGAAATTGCCTTAGCCCTAGTTTATTTCCTTGATTAATGTATATGTTTTAAACAACAACCTTAAGTAGCCATTTCAGATGAGCAGTAGTATTTGGTTGGAGTTCTCTAACTGACCAGCGGAGGCGGTGTGGGCTGAATGCCTGTCTTGACTGAGGGTCATTTCGAGTGAGGTCATATGCTATTCAGGGATATTTCCTCATGTAGGTGTCTGTCGCCTAGTTAAAGAACGGTCACAGCTTGTGTCATGTTTATTTTCACCTCTCACTCACTGATGTTGAATGACTGTTGTTGTTTGTACTCTGCCTATCAGCCAGTGTGAAAATAGCAGGATAACCTGCATGATCATTATACAAAAACAAAAATAAGTCCTGGAGTATGGTTCTGAACTATCCCTGAATAAGGTCCTTGTCATATAAATAGCCTACTATTGGAATGTTGAAAGAATGTTAAAGGTTGTATGTTCTCAGCTCTCTGTGTTCTTTGTTGTTGTTGTGTGTGTGTGTGTGAGGCAGGCTCAGGAAGTGGCTGGTGCATGACCCCAGGAGAAGAGGATGCAGGTGCAAGGCCTGCTGGGGGGCTGTTTTTACCGTCACCTGATGTGTGCGTGGGTTACAATAGAAGAGACAATGACAATAGAAGACACTATACACTGTTTTGCTCTAAAATAATAGAGACAATGCAATCTGTTCCCCAAAATGAGATGGACGAGCTTCATCAGTCACATTGATTTACTCAATTAAGCAATAAGGCCCGAGGGGGTGTGGTATATGGCCAATATACCATGGCTAAGGGCTGTTCTTTGGAGACAGCCCTTAGTCGTGGTATATTGGCCATATACCACAAATCCCTGAGGTGCCTTATTGCTATTATAAACTGGTTACCAATGTAATTAGAGCAGTAAAAATAAATGTTTTGTCATAACCGTGGTATACCCGTGATATACCACGGCTGTCAGCCAATCAGCATTCAGGGCTCGAACCACCCAGTTTATAATGTCTGTTAGACACCATTATTTGTTGTTTTGCCACCAGGAAATGGCGGTGCGGGCTCTGAAGCAGACGGGCAGCAGAAACATTGAGGCTGCTCTGGAGTACATCAGTAAGATGGGATACCTGGACCCACGCAATGAACTCATCGTCCGAATTATCAAGCAGACCTCGCCAGGTAACACAACCCATGCACATATATTCTAAATATATGCACAGAGTTTAAATTGGAATAAGCATATGAACTCAAATCAAATTGTATTGTTCACATACACATGGTTAGCAGATGTTATTGTGAGTGTAGCTAAATGCTTATGCTTCTAGATCCGACAGTGCAGCAGTATCTAACAGGTAATATCTAACAAATTCCACAACAAAACCTAATGTACACAATCTAGTAAAGGAATGAGAATATATAAATATATATATATATATATATATATATATATATATAAGTATAAAATATATGGATGAGCAGTGACAGAGCGGCTAAGATGCAATAGATAGTAAAGAATAGATAGTTCCATTTATTAAAGTGGCCAATGATTTCAAGTCTGTAGGTAGGCTGCAGCCTCTCTGTGCTAGTGATGGCTGTTTAACAATCTGATGGCCGCTTTGGGAAAGTGGTATTCCTGGTCGTTGTGCTGGTTAGTTGACGTCTCTCTGATATCCAATAGTTCTTCCCGGCTGTATGTAATAACACTTAAGGTTTTTCTGGGCTAACAATGTAAGAAATAATACATTAAAAAACAACAGTTTCCTAAGGATTTCAAGTGAAGCTGCCATCTCTATCGGCGCCATCTTGCCAGACAACTCACTCACCACTATAATTTCTGTCCACAGGCAAAGGGGGCATGCCAAACTCAATGGACCACAGACCACCATTGGAGGGAACAAGTGAGGGTGCCATGCCTTCCTACCACCAGATGGGGGCACCGATGTATGAGGGTGTTGGCTATGGGCCAGAGGGGCCCTACATGGGTGCCCCTCCTGTCATGAACTACATGATCCCCCCCTCGGGCACAGCACAGGGCCCTGCCATGGTTAACCCCATGGGACGCCCACCCAGTATTGGAGCCTACCCTCCATCCATGGCTGCCCAGAACAATCCAGGGAACCCCATGTACCCCCCAGGCGCCCCGCAAAAGGCCTACCCAGGTAGCATGGAGCAGGCCATGATTGGCTACAGTGTCCCTGGCCAGCCCCTGCAGCCCCAGGCACCAGGAGGCCCCATCCCCGTACCCCACTACGACTACGGCCACGGCCGGCCTCACATGATGGAGCCCTCGGGCTACAGCATCAAGAGGAGCGCATCCTTCCAGAACAAGATGCCACCGCTGGCGCCCGACAACTACGTCAACATGCAGGTTAAAGGGGCCATGGGCCAGAACGGGGGAGGGTACCCCCCTAACCTGTACCTACCGCCCCACTCACACCCCCGGCAGTCCAGCCCCACCTCACACCAGGTTCACATGATGTCCCGCTCGCCCGGTGGAGCTGCCGCCGCCATGGGGCCAGACTTCTCTGACCTCCCCCAGGGCCTGCTCACGCCCTCCAGAGCCAGTCTCAACCTGGACCTGTACGAGCAGCACCAGCACCACTGGGCCGGGCCCCAGGGGCCTGAGGGGGCCCCTCCAGCCAGGCAGCCCCAGCCTCAGGGGCCCTTCCGGGGAGAGGTGCGAGTCCCCAGCAGGACCAACTCCTTTAACAACCGCTCAGCGCCCCCCAATAACGTCCGGCCCACTTTGGTACCTCCAGCTCCTGGCAAGCAGGACCCGTCCCTGGGTCCACCCAACACCATCACGGCGGTGACGTCGCCCCCCATCCAGCAGCCGGTGAAGAGCATCCGGGTGATGAGGCCTGAGCCGAAGACAGCTGTGGGGCCGTGTCACCCTGGCTGGTTGGCTGCTCAGGAAGCATCTGAGCACCTCGCCTACATGCCTGAAGAGGCCTACGCTCTGGAGCCTGCCCAGGAACCCCGCTGTCCACCACCTCCCTACCCCAAAACCCTGCTCATATCTGGGGCTTCTTCAGAGGCAGGGCCCCTGGAGGCCTCAGACCTCAACACCCCTGCTAGGCCACACGGTGGTAGTGGAGGAGGAGGGGGAAAGGCAGAAGAGAGCCAGGTGAAAGAGAAGACCAAGTCTGGGAAAGGAGAGAAGGCTGTGAAGGACAAGAAGCAGATCCAGACATCGCCGGTGCCGGTGAGGAAGAACGGGCGTGATCAGGAGAAGAGGGAGTCGCGCATTAAAAGCTACTCGCCCTTCGCCTTCAAGTTCTACATGGAGCAGCATGTGGAGAATGTGATGAAGACCCACCAGGAAAAACTGAACCGCAGGCTGCAGCTGGAGCAGGAGATGTCCAAGGTGAGACAGAGGGAGACCTAAAGGTTATGAATCTGAAGAATTATCCCTGAGGACCTGTGTTGTAGACAACAGCTAGATTACCCTAAATACCTACAACAGCTTGTCCAAAACATTTAGAAAAACATTTACTCAGGGTTCAGTCCTTTTGACCTCCTTTTCAGACTGTTATGAAATACACAAAAAAGAAATATTTTTATTAGTGAAGTAATATATTAGTGACTTGTTATCATATATTAACAGTTAATGGAGACATTCAAAACATTAAACACTTCAAGATATATAAAATATAATATAATTGTAATAAGGCACATATACAGGATTTTACCAGGGCAGCGTATCCTCTTTATTTCTACATTCTTCCCCTTCCTCCAGGCTGGCCTATCAGAGGCGGAGCAGGAGCAGATGAGGAAGATGCTGAACCAGAAGGAGTCCAACTACAACCGACTGCGCCGGGCCAAGATGGACAAGGCCATGTTTGTCAAGATCAAGACACTGGGCATCGGGGCCTTCGGCGAGGTGTGCCTGACCCGCAAGGTGGACACGGGAGCCCTGTACGCCATGAAGACGCTGCGCAAGAAGGACGTGCTCAACCGCAACCAGGTGGCCCATGTCAAGGTAAAGATGAATCCAAATGATCATGCTGAAGAGATGCTCCTGATGATATTTCCATGTTATGTCGATGTTATTGTGACACCAAAGGCACATTTCTACATTTTGTGTGGACTAGACAATAAAGTGTTTCTAACCCTAAGGCTGAGCGTGACATCCTGGCGGAGGCAGACAACGAGTGGGTGGTGCGTCTGTACTACTCGTTCCAGGACCGCGACAGCCTCTACTTTGTCATGGACTACATCCCCGGAGGAGACATGATGAGCCTGCTGATCCGCATGGGAGTCTTCCCCGAGCCGCTGGCATGCTTCTACGTGGCTGAGCTGACCCTGGCGATTGAGAGTGTTCACAAGATGGGCTTCATCCACCGCGACATCAAGCCTGACAACATCCTCATCGACCTGGACGGACACATCAAGTTGACTGACTTTGGCCTCTGCACCGGCTTCCGCTGGACGCACAACTCCAAGTACTATCAGAAAGGTGAGTGTAACAGTATAGCTTCCGTCTAACTAACTAGCCATTTCACATCGGTTACATGAGCAGGGGAAAGACAAAGGACAAGTTTTTGCACTGTGTATATGCTGTTGTAGAGACAGCTTTTACTTGATATGATATGATTGATATGTAATGTCCTCTCCTCTCTCCAGGGAGCCACATCAGGCAGGACAGCATGGAGCCCAGTGACTTCTGGGATGACGTGTCCAACTGTCGTTGTGGCGACCGGCTTCAGACCCTGGAGCAGCGGGCAACACGGCAACACCAGCGCTGCCTGGCACACTCCCTGGTGGGTACGCCCAACTACATCGCCCCTGAGGTGCTGCTGCGCAAAGGTGAGGGCATTACTGGACATGGAGGAATGGAGTGGTCATAGATTTGATAAATAAAGAAGCACATTGTGGTCTTGTTAGTGAGCGGTTGTGGTCTTATCCCTGCAGGGTACACCCAGCTGTGTGACTGGTGGAGTGTGGGAGTGATCCTGTTTGAGATGCTGGTGGGACACCCACCCTTCCTGGCCCCGACACCCACCGAGACACAGATAAAGGTTAGTAGTCTGTCGACTCACGGCTCAGCTAAACTACAGAATGTGGAAATGCCATATAACTAACCAATTGCAGCTCTGAAACGTACTGTTTCCTCACAGTCTCCCCCTTCCCTTTCTTCTTCAGGTGATAAACTGGGAGAGCACGCTGCAGGTGCCCCCGCAGGTTAAGCTCAGCCCAGAGGCTGTTGACATCATCGGCCGTCTCTGCTGCTCCCCTGAGGAGCGTCTTGGGAGCAACGGCGCCGGCGAGATCAAGACTCACCCCTTCTTCGACCAGATGGACTTCTCCAGCAACCTGCGCACCCAGCCCGCCCCCTACCGGCCCAAGATAGCCCACCCCATGGACACATCCAACTTCGACCCGGTGGAGGAGGAGGGGGGTCCCGGGGCGTGGAGTGACAGCGGGGACAGCACACGGGCCTGGGAGACCCTCTGCACCCCACACGGGAAACACCCGGAGCACGCTTTCTACGAGTTCACCTTTCGCAGGTTTTTTGATGACAACGGCTGCCCCTTCCGCTACCCCAAGCCCCCTGAGATCAGCCACAGCCAGGCGCCTCCCAGCAGTAGCGGAGACAGCAGCATGGGCCCTGAGGAGGAAGAGGATGAGGAAGAGGAAGAGCAGGGGGAGCCTGTGTATGTGTAGAAGAGCCCAGACTGTTGGCTTTCTGACCCCCCTCCCCCCACCCCTTCTCTCTCTCTCCAACAATCAACACTTAGCACCTGGGGCCCTGGCTACCAACTTCCTATCTACCACTGTTCTTCTCAGAGGTTTGTTTGTGTGTGTGTGTGTGTGTGTGTGTGTGTGTGTGTGTGTGTGTGTGTGTGTGTGTGTGTGTGTGTGTGTGTGTGTGTGTGTGTGTGTGTGTGTGTGTGTGTGTGTGTGTGTGGGGGGGGGGGCGCCTCTATACTTGTGTGTGTGTTTGAGAGACTGAGAACAGGAACGACCTGACATCTGTTTAACAATTCAGACACTACTGTGTGGAATCTCCAGCGTGAGCAAAGACTACAATAAGAATCCCTGATCTGGGACCAAGAACAACTAACTGTACAAGGGCTAGGGATGGGATAATGAAGCCAGAGGACTGTTCTGAAACAAAACCAATCAGAACAGGAACAGATAGGTCTTCTATGGAAATTAAAGTATCCGCTGCGCTGTGGAGGTTTACAAAAGTGTTCAGATAAGAGTTTGACACTAGGAGTGTGACCATGCGTGGTCCTAGTACACTATCCCATTCCTTCGCCTTGGGTCTTAGAGATCTCTTCTTCCAGGTTAGCCTTACCCCAGGAAGTAACACACATACTTCCTGGACTTCAGGTTGGTCTGGACTGAATTAGCTGGTGGTAGAGGGGAAGAATGCAACACTTCTCACACAGCTGTGAAAAAATAAGTTACCAAAATACAAATTCACATGCGCACATGAACACTTTAAAGGATGGTTGAACTACACAATTTAGGAGGAAGCAATGGGGTTGCCCTCTGCAGCTAACCCCCTAAAGCCTTGTGCATACCGATTGCGTAAAACTGTATGCGTTCCGACAGAAGTCCATTCATTTCAATGGGAGGCAATCCTCACCTCTGGGACTCATCTGCCGGACTCGGTTGCGATGCTTGTCGCTGCGTGCAGTGTGTCGCATGCATGTGTTGGATTTTTCCAACTTGTGCTGTTGCTTTGCCGTGCGGTATCAGGAACGGGAGTAGATAATCCACCGAAGAAGTTGCTAATATGTAGCTAATGTGTAGCATGATTATTTTTGTTATGATGCGGTGCATGGATTGCGAAGACTACGTCAAATTTACCGTACGGCAATGTAATAATGCAACCT
Organism: Salmo salar; assembly: GCF_965601325.2. Lineage (NCBI taxonomy): Eukaryota > Metazoa > Chordata > Actinopteri > Salmoniformes > Salmonidae > Salmo > Salmo salar. The sequence continues at coordinate 32,265,988 of NC_138315.1, read as the reverse complement.
GTGTGCACGCGGCGTAAGTTGCGGCATTTTTCAAAGTTAGAGTCTGACATGTAAGTCTAGGCATTCCCCAGCTGTGACTCCTACCTTTAGCTTCACACTAACTTATTTTCCAAATAGGAGATGTGGGATAAAGCCCACTTGTGTTGTTCCCACTCACCCCTAAATCTCTTCAGGATTCTTTTTTGAGTATTAGACCTAGGGGAATGGTTGTGACGGGTAAATACTCGTAGCAACAACAACAAATTCCTTTGGTTGAAGTGCCAGCTGCCAGATACATGGATGACATTGTTAATCGATTCAGTCAATTCCACTCTCAATATTATTATGATGACTATTTTTTTTGAGCTAATTTTGCAGAGTTCTGAGGAAGGTGGACTGCAAGTGTGTAATCATTGCTTTGTTACAGATATGGATCTCATGATTACATACATCCACACAACACATACATTACACCTGCTCTAAGACTGTCATGTACAGTGACATTACTGGCGCCAAGAGCAGTGCATTTTAGCCTCCTTGACAAAAGCCCTCCTGCTAATCCACCACTTACAAACATACACTCAGTATTATACAGGAGAAACACATTGGAGTGTCCACACAGTCTCCTCTGTCCATATGGAGACAGATGTGAAAACTCTATGTCAGAAACATATGTAATAGTATGACTATGTGCAATACAGAAAATACAATATATAGTTTTCTAAACACTTACAATTACCATTTTGATCTTGTAATACTGAAACACGCTATGTACAAATATACATTATATTGGTTTATATATTTTCCGTATAGTTACATGACCCAATGCTGCTTATTATTGTGATTTAATATTATTATTATTTACATTATTTCATTTATACGTACTTCTTTCCTTTTATGCAAGTGTGGGTTTGATTGCCAGTGTGTTTGGTTTGGAAAGTGACGAACTGTGTGTCTTCTAGAGGAATGTTGGTATGTATCTATCCACCGCAAGATGATGATGAGGATGATGATGATCAGTGTTTGTGCAGAATAACGACAGCAGCTTTCCTACTCTGCAACCAGGCTGGCCCTGTGTGTAGGAGAGTAGGGCAGAAGAGACAGACATAGTGATAGAGAAAGAAAGATGCGTGTCAGAGACAAATTGAAAGCAAGGCAGGATTGGCTATAAAATGAAAAATAAATGAATGAATATGTTACAAGAACAGGTGGCAAATGACAAAAACGTACACTACCAGTCAAAAGTTTGGACACACCTACTCATTCAAGGGGTTTTCTTTATTTTTACTATTTTCTACATTGTAGAATAACAGTGAAGACATCAAAACTATTAAATAACTACTTTGAAGAATCATCTAGTAACCAAAAAAGTGTTAAACAAATCTAAATATATTTCTGGTTTTCAAAGTAGCCATCCTTTGCCTTGATGACAGCTTTGCACATGCTTGGCATTCTCTCAACCAGCTTCACCTGGAATGCTTTTCCAACAGTCATGAAGGAGTTCCCTCATATGCTGAGCACTTGTTGGCTGCTTATCCTTCACTCTGCGGTCCAACTCATCTCCAACCATCTCAATTGGGTTGAGGTTGGGGGATTGTGGAAGCCAGGTCATCTGATGCAGCACTCCATCACTCTCCTTATTGGTCAAATAGTCCTTACACAGCCTGGAGGTGTGTTGGGTCATTGTCCTGTTGAAAAACAAATGATAGTCCCACTAAGCGCAAACCAGATGGGATGGCTTATCGCTGCAGAATGCTGTGGTAGCCATGCTGCTTAAGTGTGCCTTGAATTCTAAATAAATCACTGACAGTGTCACCAGCAAGCACCATCACACCTCCTCCTCCATGCTTCACGGTGGGAACCACATATGTGGAGATCATCAATTCACTTACTCTGCATCTCACAAAGACATTGCGGTTAAAACCAAAAATCTCAAATTTGGACTCATCAGACCAAAGGACAGATTTCCACCGGTCTAATGTCCATTGCTCGTGTTTCTTGGCCCAAGCTCGTGTTTCTTCTTATTTGTGTCCTTTAGTAGTGGTTTCTTTGCAGCAATTCGACCATGCCTAGTTAAAAAAAGGTTCAAATAAATAAATTAAGGCCTGATTCACGAAGTCTCCTCTGAACAGTTGATGTGTCTGTTACTTGAACTCTGTGAAGAGTTTATTTGGGCTGCAATTTCTGAGGCTGTTAACTTAAATGAACTCATCCTCTGCAGCAGAGATAACTCTGGGTCTTCCTTTCCTGTGGCGGTCCTCATGAGAGCCAGTTTCATCATAGCGCTTGATGTTTTTTGCGACTGCACTTGAAGAAACTTTCAAAGTTCTTGAAATGTTCTGTATTTACTGACCTTCATGTCTTAAAGTAATAATGAACTGTCATTTCACTTTGCTTGTTTGAGCTGTTCTTGCCATAATATTACATTTACATTACATTTAAGTCATTTAGCAGACGCTCTTATCCAGAGCGACTTACAAATTGGTGCATTCACCTTATGATATCCAGTGGAACAACCACTTTACAATAGTGCATCTAAATCTTTTAAGGGGGGGGGGGGGGGGGGTTTGAAGGATTACTTTATCCTATCCTAGGTATTCCTTAAAGAGGTGGGGTTTCAGGTGTCTCCGGAAGGTGGTGATTGACTCCGCTGTCCTGGCGTCGTGAGGGAGCTTGTTCCACCATTGGGGTGTCAGAGCAGCAAACAGTTTTGACTGGGCTGAGCGGGAACTGTGCTTCCTCAGAGGTAGGGGGGCCAGCAGGCCAGAGGTGGATGAACGCAGTGCCCTTGTTTGGGTGTAGGGCCTGATCAGAGCCTGAAGGTATGGAGGTGCCGTTCCCTTCACAGCTCCGTAGGCAATCACCATGGTCTTGTAGCGGATGCGAGCTTCAATTAGAAGCCAGTGGAGTGTGCGGAGGAGCGGGGTGACGTGAGAGAACTTGGGAAGGTTGAACACCAGACGGGCTGCGGCGTTCTGGATGAGTTGTAGGGGTTTAATGGCACAGGCAGGGAGCCCAGCCAACAGCGAGTTGCAGTAATCCAGACGGGAGATGACAAGTGCCTGGATTAGGACCTGCGCCGCTTCCTGTGTGAGGTAGGGTCGTACTCTGCGAATGTTGTAGAGCATGAACCTACAGGATCGGGTCACCGCCTTGATGTTAGTGGAGAACGACTGGGTGTTGTCCAGGATCACGCCAAGGTTCTTAGCACTCTGGGAGGAGGACACAAGGGAGTTGTCAACCGTGATGGCGAGATCATGGAACGGGCAGTCCTTCCCCAGGAGGAAGAGCAGCTCCGTCTTGCCGAGGTTCAGCTTGAGGTGGTGATCCGTCATCCACACTGATATGTCTGACAGACATGCAGAGATGCGATTCGCCGCCTGGTTATCAGAAGGGGGAAAGGAGAAGATGAATTGTGTGTCGTCTGCATAGCAATGATAGGAGAGACCATGTGAGGATATGACAGAGCCAAGTGACTTGGTGTATAGCGAGAATAGGAGAGGGCCTAGAACAGAGCCCTGGGGGACACCAGTGGTGAGAGCGCATGGTGCGGAGACAGATTCTCGCCACGCCACCTGGTAGGAGCGACCTGTCAGGTAGGACGCAATCCAAGCGTGGGCCGCGCCGGAGATGCCCAACTCGGAGAGTTGTATGTAATGTAATATGGACTTGGTCTTTTACCAAATAGGGCTGTCTTCTGTATACCACCCCTACCTTGTCACAACCCAACTGATTAACATTAAGAAGGAAAGAAATTCCACAAATGAACTTTTAACAAGGCACACCTGTTAATTGAAATGCATTCCAGGTGACTACCTCATGAAGCTGGTTGAGAGAATGCCAAGAGTGTGCAAAGCTGTCATCAAGGCAAGGGTGGCTACTTTTAAGAATATATTTAGATTTGTTTAACACTTTTTTTGGTTACTACATGATTCCATATGTGTTGTTTCATAGTTTTGATGTCTGCACTATCATTCTAAAATGTAGAAAATAGTGCAAATAAAGAAAAACCCTTGAATGAAAGGTGTTTCCAAACTTTTGACTGGTACTGTATGTATTATTGGTACATTTTAATGCATCCTAATGACCACGTGTTCATTTGACCATTTGATATTATGCTTGTGTTACTTAATTGTGTTGTGTTATGCAGTGGAGCACTGCTCAATGCAGGAAATGCTTTATTTTCTCCAATATCTCTAAACTATATGCTTTTTGACAATCAGCTATTGATGCAGTCTTGTGTGTCCAACTGAATACCTGTACAACAGTATTCCATATTTGATTGTTGTACTGACTAGGAAGGATTAGGAATTTGCAAGTTCTGCCTTATGTCAATTCCTATACATTGAGTGCACTCATATCTCAAAGATCAAATTTGTGACTAAATGTAAGTGAGGGGAATATTTTAAACAATTACAATTGTTGTTTAAATGTGTCAATAGTGTTTTTGCTCACCTGCATGAAAAAATGAATTGAAATTTACATTTTTAGAACGTGCCTCATGCTTTTAGGATTGGGCTGCAAATTCACTTCATTTGATCATCGTTGTCAACGCAAGTAGGATTGATTACCAATCCACATTCACCGGGATGGACTACTCAGTGAAATAGCTTTATAGAGAAACTGTGCTCACCAAGTCAGTTTTCTAGTGTTTGTGAGTGTTTGTGTGTGAGGTGTGCCCTGGATGACGTGTCTTTTCCCTGTATCTGAGTTTTGAAAGTGATGACTGACAATCTTTGACTGATTTGAGATCTAATGTGGTGACTCATGATGTAACTTACTTGTACCTTTTTGTATTTTTACCCTCGGGAGTTTCTCATGTCTTCGATCCTCCTTAATGTATAATACAATTCTGTTACTCTTGAATATATATATTTATACAGATATACATACTTTTTAAAAATCTTTATTCTTTTGAATTTCCTCTGAGCTAATGTTCAAACATCCTTGTCTGCAGTATTATAGACAGTATAATTTGGACAACATATATATCTCCTTTTTTACATATGTATGAATTGAGAATTTGTAAAAATGCTTTCACTGTCCTCACGTGTAAAATATATGTATAAATTAAATTAACCAGTTTCGACTTGTGTTGTAATTTCTAAGCCCCATAACAATGGTATGTCTAAATTAATAATACGATTGATTCTTGTTGGCTTTGAATATTAGGCTTTAACAATTTTTGCAGAAAATGTAGATGTGGTTATTACACTGTGTACAAAACATTAGGAACACCTGCTCTTTTCATGACAGACTGACCAGGTGAATCCAGGTGAAAGCAATGATTTCCTATTGATGTCACCTGTTAAACCCATCAGTGTAGATGAATGGGAGGATACAGGTTAAAGACAGGTTATTTTTAAGCCTTGAGACAATTGGGACATGGATTGTGTATGTGTGCCACTCAAAGGGTGAATGGGCAAGAAAAAAGGACATTCAGCCAACTTGAAAAACTGTGGAAAGCATTGAAGTCAACATGGGCGCATCCCTGTGCAATGCTTTCGACACCTTGTAGAGTCCATGCCCTGACAAATTGGAGCTGTTCTGAGGGTGTTCCTAATTTGTAAGTCGCTCTGGATAAGAGTGTCTGCTAAATTACGTAAATGTAATGTTTGTACGCTCAGTGTATGTCTGTGTTGATTTGAGAAAAGTGAAACACACTGATCAGTTAATTTATTTTTTTACTTTTACAGGAATTTGTCTTGCATTCAAGAGCACTGAGATTAAACAACAGCTATATACACAAACAAGCTGTGGGTTTACAGTAGTTATAGCACATACAGTACATGATAAAAACAGTGCAAAGTCACAATGTCCACATGACTCTTCTTTCAGTCCCAGGCTACTTAAAAGTGCCGATTGCATGTTGTGCAGTTTACTGCTCTTAGGGATTAAAGGGTTCAGAGTCGTTTGTCCTAGCCATGGGGATACGGACACTAGGACTAGTTCTTCATTGGCTTTGCAGTTCTACATTGGGGTCTACGTGAGCGGGGTGTGTGTGTGGAGTGTGACAGGTCCACGCACATCAGCAAGATCGACAGACCATACTGAATGTGCAAAAGAAAAGAGGACAATATTCAGGGTAGAGTTTAAGTGTTGTTTTGGGTAGTTTGGGGTTCTTTTGGGTTTTGTAGTAGCTTAGTTGCTTGAAAAAGCACAGGCCCCTTCATTATCGACCCTTTGTGCCTACAACATCAAGGAGCCTTTCCAGACTCTGAAGTCAGGAAAACCGAGTTTGGTGTCAGCCAGACTAGTTCTGTAGGGTTGTTTGATGTAGCTGTTTTGGGTAGTTGTGCATTTTGGGGTATTTGGGGGGTAAATATGTGTTGTTTTGGGTAGTTATTGTTGTTTTGGGTGGTAATTTTGTTTTTTGGGGAGCATTGTAGGTAGTTGTGGGTTGTTTTGGGTAGTTTGTGTTGTTTTGGATCATTAGAATGACCCCTGAGAGTTTAAATTGGGACAGGAACATGTATACAGGGAGCTATACAAGTACTGTATTCTGTCTGTCTCCAATATTATCTATTATTATGTTTCATACGTTGAATGTGTTGGAATTGGTGCCAAACGTTAATATCCACAGAGAACAACTTGTTGATAGGATGTATTTTTCAACTCTACTGATCGTACTGTTCATTACCAGCAGATAGAAACATAGACTGTGACATGCATTTTTTCCTCACTATAATATTTATTTAGAAAATACAAACAATACATTGACGAGAGTGTTCAAATATAGAGCTGAGCATTATTTTAGTCAGTTTCAGATTATAATGAAATGCAACAAGATATTTTCACACAGAGAACACCTAGAAAGAGGTTTGGTAATAGTTGTAATTTTGTAATTTCATTGTGTGGGCTACCTCTCTGAAGGTGTTATAAAGGTTGAGCAATATTTTTTGATGAAACATGGTTTCCATTTAATCAATGGTAAGATGAGCAATACAGTCAAATATTCAAATGGGTGTTGATTACAACTTAAATCTATGCAGGTTATTCATCTTGGTTGAAAAAGGTTTATGTGTGGTAGATGGATAAAAATTCTGATAACTGTAATTGCAACTTTTTACCAGCAGAGGAAGTCCAGCACACAGCCTGTCCTTCGCCACACAGGCATTATATTCAGGGAGAACTAGTTATCACCAACAATAATTATGTACGAATTGATTACAATGTCAAAAATAAATATATTTAGCCACTATGAGGTATCAAATACTTATCTTACAGAAGGAAACAATCAGATAGAACAATCAGAAGTCATACAACAGATAACAGGCTGAAATCGAATGGCAACAGATGATGTTGCGGGCTCAGATTAGGACATGCACACTCCATTTTGGACATAGGCTTATAACTGTCACATAGTTCAAAATACGTAGTATTTGGACATAAGCCTATTGCTGTCACATTGTTGTAAAAAACGTGGCCACATATTTTCTAATAACTTGCATATCTCATTAAAATAATTTACATCATAATTTAAAGCTATAAAATCACATGTAACACAATATATTTTCTATGATAGGCTAGTGGGGCAAGGAATGGCATTTCCATAAGGGCAACATTACTTTTTTCCATAAGCATATCATTTGTGTCCTACGCTATGACAACCATAACATAAACAACAGATTAGGTCCTCTGGGTTTATGATCAATCATCCAATAATTGATCATAAACCCAGAGGACCTATAATTTATGATAAGGTAAAGGTAGTAACATAGATCTCTGGTAAGTAATTTATACATTCTTAATAAATAGGCCTAATGGGGTATAGTTTAGTATTTATAGTTACCACGTTTATCAAAATTGTACAAATAATTTTCTAGTCAAAAGTTGAGTAAAAAGCTTTCAATCAGACATTTTGAGATGAGGATTCAAATGATTTGTGTTAATTTTTTTGGTGAGATCTATGGTGGTAGGAATAGTCACTAAAAATGTAGGTTTCACAGCATATCACGTTTGCAAGCGTCCTTGGCTTGTAAAAACGAAGACCCTTAACGCTCAATATTTTATGGCTATCTATTTCGATTACATAACCTCCAAAGAGTCACGCACCATCCTAAAACACACTGACAAGAGTGTCTGTTCATGAACTCATTGGCTCCGAGTACCGCTTAATCCCACAATGCAGCGCATGGCGCGTCATTGAAGAGGGACCATGATGGCGGCGGTCGGTTCACCAGAAGTGATTTCACAGCTGGAAAGCGCTGCCAAAGTTTTAATGGTGAGAAATATAATCTCATTTTTGGGTGTTTTTTGGTATGTGCTTTGTTCTGGGTTTTACTGAGAGTTATGAGACGGGGAGCGATTTAGCGGGCACAGTTATTTCTCTGAGAAAGGATCGCGATGCGTGGCGCAGTGATGTCTCCATCCCGCAAAAAATCTAGGATAGCCATCATCCCCCAAAAGCCACTAGCGATATGTGACAGTGTCTTGTGACAATTTTTTCCTAAAAACTTAACTAGTAGAACACACATGTTTACAGGGACCCACACACTTGTTTAGTTCGTTTTATACAATATGTAGTTGTATTTCTTCCACAATAGACAGTTCGGTGAGCATTCCCATTGCACGGCGTCGTTAGACACTCTGTTGATTCACCATGTTCCATAGCTAGTAGTTACTGACTTTACCCTCGACCTGTGGCCAACGTGATGCATCAGTCAAGTAGGGCGCTGTCTCAACTCCCTGAATAAATCATAAAGCCCAGTTTTAGTAAAATATAAAAGTCATATATTGGAAACAATTAGCTAACCATGTGTTGGCTAAAAGTTATTGGATCATACACTTGGTCAAGCACCATGCTTGGGGGTGGGTATAATTTGTGGAACGTTCCAACAGGAATCTGTTCCAAAAACGTAAATAACAAGGGTGCTAACAAACAACGCATACAAAGTTGTATAGCGGCCGAATAAGATACTGGGTAGAGAGTGGGCTGTTTCATTAAGTTTTCACTTCATCACGTTTATTCCGAAAAATGTCTCTGGTAGCCTATGGACAAACTTTACGAATAAGCTACGTGGTGAGTTGATGCCTATTCGGCAGCTAGTTAGCTAACGTTAGGTGAATTGATCGTGCTACTTTGTATGCGTTGTTTGTTGGCAACATTGTACTTTACGAAGTTTTTGGAACAGATTCCTGATGGAACGTTCCACAAATAATACCCACCCCCATGCTTGGTGACGGAAGTGCTCTGGGGAGCTCGTGCCCGTTACCTTGATTCCCTCTCATTCGAAGAAATCATAACTATTTGGCCAAGTTAGTTATATTCGATACGTATTTATTTATTACTACTATTATAATCAGACCTCACTAATAGTGTTTTGTTATGTTTCTGCTCTCCAGAAATAGGCTGATGTTTATTAGACATGAGTTAATGAAGAAGTGTATTGAAACTCCAGTATTTTACCCTTATGCACCTTTAAGGTGCGCTCGACTATTCCCTTACAACACTGTCCAGGTTATAATGGGTTAAAATTTAGTTCCAAAACAAATGTCAGCTCGTGTGTGTGTGTGTGTGTGTGTGTGTGTGTGTGTGTGTGTGTGTGTGTGTGTGTGTGTGTGTGTGTGTGTGTGTGTGTGTGTGTGTGTGTGTGTGTGTGTGTGTGTGTGTGTGTGTGTGTGTGTGTGTGTGGTGTGTGTGTGGTCGGGGGAAGGGTTGGGCATGGGTAGGAGGGTTGGGGGAAGGAAGGCCCTGTCGTGCCTGTGGTCAGGACAGATAAAGGGTCTTTTTCTCCTGCTGGCTGCTGAGTCAGAGAGCTGCTTTTACTGCAATTAGGCTTTACCTGGAATGTGATTTTCCTGCAGAGCTGAATTATAGCCACACTCCTTGGCTGACTGCTTGTGTATGCATAGCTGTCCATCTGTGGGAATAATTTAAAGTGGTGTGTGTGAGACTTACTGTACGAAGTTTAGATATGGTGTAATAATTGACTGTACACTAATGGTGTGTGTGTGTGTGTGTTTTAGGCACCGCCGTCCATGGTCAATGCAGAACAGAGGCAGCATGCAGAGCACATATTCCTCTCCTTCAGGAAGTCTAAATCACCCTTCGCTGTCTGCAAGCACATCTTAGGTAAGAATCACTATACAAATGCTTCAAAACACTCAATGTTTGTTTGTTTGTGTTACTTAGTGTTTGTGTAATCTGCTGTATCTCCTGAGATTGGTTAGTAGTTTCACTGTTTTTTGTTTTGTGAACTCATTAACTTATGTTTGAGTGTGCTGTGTTTTCCCACAGATACATGTGATACTGTGTGTGTGCTATGTGCATGTGTGTCCAGAGACCTGTAATTCTGTCTCTCTGTGATTAATCTCTCCCTTCACAGCCTCCACAGAGACCTGTAATTCTGTCTCTCTGTGATTAATCTCTCCCTTCACAGCCTTCACAGAGACCTGTAATTCTGTCTCTCTGTGATTAATCTCTCCCTTCACAGCCTTCACAGAGACCTGTAATTCTGTCTCTCTGTGATTAATCTCTCCCTTCACAGCCTTCACAGAGACCTGTAATTCTGTCTCTCTGTGATTAATCTCTCCCTTCACAGCCTTCACAGAGACCTGTAATTCTGTCTCTCTGTGATTAATCTCTCCCTTCACAGCCTTCACAGAGACCTGTAATTCTGTCTCTCTGTGATTAATCTCTCCCTTCACAGCCTTCACAGAGACCTGTAATTCTGTCTCTCTGTGATTCATTTCTCCCTTGACAGCCTCCACAGAGACCTGTAATTCAGTCTCTCTGTGATTAATTTGTCTCTCCCTCCAGAGACCTGTAATTCAGTCTCTCTGTGATTAATTTGTCTCCCTCCACAGAGACCTGTAATTCAGTCTCTCTGTGATTCATCTTTCCCATCACAGAGACCAGTAAGGTGGACTATGTGCTGTTCCAGGCGGCCACAGCTGTCATGGAGGCGGTGGTACGGGAGTGGATCCTGCTGGAGAAGGCCAGCATCGAGTCGCTCCGAACATTCCTCCTCACCTACGTCTTACAGAGACCCAAGTAGGCGTGTGTGTGTGTGTGTGGAAGGGGGGGGGGGGGGTGTATGAGTCAGTGTAGAGGCAGCATTCATTCGATTCTCAAGTATGTCGCAATCTCACCTCATGCAGTCTCTCCTCTCTCTCCCCCAGTCTGCAGAAGTATGTCCGGGAGCAGATCCTGCTGGCTGTAGCCGTCATAGTAAAGAGAGGTTCTCTGGACAAGTCCATCAACTGTAAAGGCATCTTCCACGAAGTCAGCCAGCTCATCAGCAGCGGCAACCCCACAGTGGTAAGAAACACAGGCCTGATTCGGAAACTCATCCCCTACGCAACCGAGACATGTATTCTTGACTCCACTATGATTATCAAAGTCCTATCACGTAATATGTCAAACATAGAAAATATCATTTCCGGTATGGTGACCGTGAGGTAGTCAGTTGAAGGTGATCCGTTTGGCATTCCATTTCTTTACTAAAATATGCCTCTTAAATAGGAAAGAACTCAACTCTAAAGTCAAGAAATAACTGAAACGTTATGTTGGTAACTGCATGTTATGGAAAATACTATATAGAGAAATGGAGACAAACAGCGAAACACAACCATGGACCAAGTAGCTGACGACTCGACTAAAGTGAGTTGAGGCAATACTAACAGAAATTTGCACTGCCAATGACAAACTGTCTAAGCAGATTAAGAAAATATCCGAAGTCCAAAAAATCTAAACTGTTATGACTGGACTGGGCAAACTCGGAGGAGACGGAAATCAGGTTAACCCTGGAGAAAATCGCACAAGAAAAGCTCCAGAAAACCGTGGATTAACAAAAATACATCATTACGAGGCTTACTGAAAGATTAAACGGGATGGAGGACTTCAGTCGCCATTCAAATCTTAGTTTCGTAAATATCCCAGAAAGCTGTGGAACAACCGGAATGGAAAAATTCCAGGAAAAGGTAAAACCACAACTACTGGGCCAGGAGAACTTCACATGGGCTCCCACAATCGAACAAGCACATCGAACAGGCGGGCGAGAGGGGGCACGAGCAGCAAACGCAGCAAATGGGAAAAACGAATCACTTTCCTTCTGGTGTACCCCGCACAACTATGGGTCAAATGGAAGAAAAGAAACATCACACTGAAATTAGCAAAACAAGCTACTCGATTCTTGGATAACCTGGACAAGGAGAACGGTGGAAATGTCAATGAATGAACTCAAATCAAATTTTATTTGTCACATGCGCCGAGAACAACAAGTGTAGACCTTACCATGAAATGCTTACTTACAAGCCCTTAACCAACAATGCAGTTCAAGAAATAGTAAAAAAAAAATAAAAGTAAATAAATCAAAAGTAACACAAGAAAATTACATAACAATAATGTGGCTATATACAGGGGGTACCGAGTCAATGTGCGAGGGTACAGGTTAGTCGAGGTAATTTATAAAGTGACTATGCATAGATAATAAACAGCGAGTGGCAGCAATGTAAATAGTCCAGATGGCCATTTCATTAGTTGTTCAGCAGTCTTATGGCTTGGGGGTAGAAGCTGTTAAGGAGCCTTTTGGTCCTAAACTTGGCGCTCCGGTACCGCTTGCCGTGTAGTAGCAGAGAGAACAGTTTATGACTTGGGTGACTGGAATCTTTGGCAATTTTTTGGGGGCCTTCCTCTGACACCGCTTAGTATAGAGGTCCTGGATGTCAGGAAGTTTGGCCCCAGTGATGTGCTGGGCCGTACACGTTACCCTCTGTAGCGCCTTGCGGTCAGATGCTGAGCAGTTGCCATACCAGGCGGTGATGCAACCGGTCAGGATGCTCTCGATTGTGCAGCTGTAGAACTTTCTGGGGACCCATGCCAAATCTTAAAATCAAATTTTATTGGTCACATACACATGGTTAGCAGATGTTAATGCGAGTGTAGCGAAATGCTTGTGAGGCTCCTGAGGGAGAAAGGGTGTTGTCGTGCTCTCTTTACAACTGTCTTGGTGTGTTTGGACCATGGTAGTTCATTAGTGATGTGGAGACCAAGGAACTTAACTCTCGACCCGCTCCACTTCAACCTCGTTGATGTTAATGGGGGCCTGTTCGGCCTGCCTTTTCCTGTAGTCTACGATCAGCTCCTTTGTCTTGCTCACATTGAGGGAGAGGTTGTTGTCCTGGCACCACACTGCCAGGTCTCTGACCTGCTCCCTATAGGCTGTCTCATCGTTGTCGGTGGTCAGGCCTACCACTGTTGTCGAAAGCAAACTTAATGATGGTGTTGGAGTCGTGGGCGAACAGGGAGTTACGGAGGGGACTAAGCACGCACCCCTGAGAGGCTCCAGTGTTGAGGATCAGTGTGGCAGATGTTGTTGCCTACCCTTACCTCTGTATAGACTACAGGACAGCCTCCCAACAGACAATGTATGACAGATAGGCCACTGGACTATTGAACTGTTTAGGTGACAGAAATTAGGAAAATGATGGACTATTACACCCCACCACACCAAAACACAAAAAAATAAAGGCATGTGTTGTTAATGCCTTCACTCACACACTATTGAAAAGACAATCACAGCACCACTCAAGCGAGCTGTCTAAATGAATAACACTTTAATGACGGTTGGCTATTGAGTCTAAATGACAACCCATTAATTGGTAGGCTATAGCCATAATCTATTTGTTTAAGTAATGAACTGACAAGTGAACAAGACTACATTATGATTTTTATGATTTGGACGATTATTTTTTTAAATAATTGCTCCCCAGCTAATAGGCTACAAAGACCTTAGTGGGTGGGAAGAATTTAAATGGCCCACATGTAAAAAAAGATGCTGAAATTGTAAACACACAGTACTTTTATTTTTGTTGCTCTCTCCCTTTTTTAAAATGGATTTTACTTTTGCCCGAATTAACGCACGATAACGGGGAAATGTATATATTAATTGAAAATGTGTTATTAATGTGGGCAACATGATATCATCTTGTGTTGATTATATTTTTATTCTCCCATAGAAGTACAATAAATAATGGTAATGAATTAGTTAGTGGAATTAGCAGATATGAAACAGACTATCAGTAAAAAAAATATTTTTAAATCCCACTTTATGCTACAAAAACAACTTTAGAAGAGGTTTTAAAAATAGGTTATATTTGACTCAACATTCCATGACATACAGTAAGGCATTGTTGGCAGAGTAGATGGATGCAGTTCAATGCATTATTAATACAATTCACCATTGCATGAATTAGCAGTCCCAAAAAATATTGATTTCAGGTTGTAAATCACAGCTGGTCGTTTACATTAACTGCTTCCACCCATTCGGGATGCAATGTTTCAGTTACAATGACTCAATATTTTGAAAAAAAACCAGATGACTGTAACTAAGGCTGGGAATGTCAATACAATCAAACTAGCAAGGGCAATGATCACAAGTCATGTGGCTAATAGGCTAGCGCACATGTGTCAAGGCCCGTGGGCCGAATAGGACACACAAGCGAGTATAAATGAGTCAGTCAACAGTTGAGTCATCTACTTTATGAAATTACAGCCTGCGCTCGCATCGGTGAATTCAACTTCAATTGCGTTGCTTTTGTGTGTCCTGTTTACAGCGAGCAGGCGAGCAGCGGAGGGAACGTGTACAGACACATTCCACATTCCTAGCTAGGCTACTAAAATGTTGCAGTCTAGCTTCGGTTTGTAAAGCTTGACAATGACTAACCCCCCCCCCCAAAAAAAACCTGCAACAAAACACCACGCAAAGGAGAAACATGTAGGCCTATTACAGCAACATTTGAGCAGTAGCCTAGGCTGGCTACTCAACTACAATACATTTTAAGTGCATCATACAGCAATTCTGCATTCAACGGCACCGCTGATCCATGCAGTGCAAAAAAATGAAAACCGTTGAAATGTAAAATCAACCTATAGCTCCGTTTTTGTTATTTGGAGTTATTAAATACTTTTTGATTAGGGTAGCAGCATATTATGCACATATGCAAGCATACCAGCAAAGACTGGACAAATATTTCTTATGTTTTAATATGTTAAAATGTTATACAGCATTTACCAGTGGCCATTTATAAAGGGACATATATTATTTTCTAATAAAACAATGGCCAGTTATGCTTTTTTTAATGTATAAACAAAACAAATAGGCTATGGCTGGCACTCAAATTTGTTGTGTTTTTTCAATATGACCCGTGCACTGATTGTTTGACACCTCTGGGCTAGCGTATCTATATATGTAGCTAGCTAGCAGCCGGGAGGATGTCATGTCATTGGAGGAGTGGGTGAATGGCCAGCCTGGTCTCATAGACTTGACTTAAATGTAAATCCGGGACACTCAAATGAGTATGATATGTTATGTTTGGTATGGTTACATAAGACAGATGGTTACCTAAGGCTAAAACAAAAGTAGGGTGGTTGGTCGGGGTGGATGGGTGGGCATATAACGCGAATGTTTAGCAACCCAAAGGTTGCGAGTTTGAATCTCATCACAGACTTGAGCATTTTAGCTAATTAGCAACTTTTCAATTATTGACTACTTTTTAGCTAGTTTGCAACTACTTAGCATGTTAGCTAACTCTTCCCTTAACCCAAACCGCTAACCCCTAGCCTAGCTAAGGTTAGCAAATTCGTAACATATTGAACGCTTTGCAAATTCCTAACGTATAATACGAATTGTAATTCGTAACATCATACGAAATGGGTGATGGACATCCACAAATTAATACATATCATAACATATCTACTAAATGTAGTGTCCTGGATTTATGGACAGAATACTACAAAATGCTGAGAGGCGGTTGGAGTGACAGATTTTTTCCCCCCCCATATCATTTTTCGTGGCTACAGCTAGAAATGCAGGTGTCATTTGGTTTGCTAGCAAGAAATATGAATCACTTTGCTTGCTAGCTAGCTATGCTGAACTTGTATGACTGTTATCAACAGTTAGCATATTTTTTAGTTGTCAATCCAATGTATTTGGCATCAATCAAATGGGCGGGCAGGCAAGTTCCCATTCAGTTGTCAAAGCTTGGGTTGGGACAAGCATGCATTGGCAGACAAACTGCAGAAGGATGAGCAGGTTACTATTCCCCATTGTTTATTAGTACAATTTTGAAGGCCAACTAGCTGAAAAAGTTTGAGAGTGTTTATCTAATGTTCCCTCATTAGATTTTTAGCTCATCTTGCTCTGCCTAATATAGGTTGTTGATCTTGTTGATGTGCATAGGCCACTGAGGGAGGAATAGCCTACCATTTCATGGTTGTTTGATCAATATGGCTGTGAAGTTCCCAAATGTAAGAGGACTCTTTTGGCATTTACATATTTGCAGGAATCCATTCAGGTGTATTTTGTCTTCGAATTATCTACATTTGCGCTGTTGCTACTGCCTGCAAACACCGTCCAGGTCATAGTGAATGATGGCAGGCCCATGTGGCAGAAAGCCTATATACAAATATAACTTTTTTGCCTATATTATTTTTGCCTATATTTGCCTATATTATTTGTATGTAGGCAAGTAGGCCTATATACAAATATATTAATTGTGTGTATATAGGCCTACTGTAGCTCTGATTGGCTATGCCACAACGGTCTGCGTAGACTCCGGTCCTGGACAAGACAGATGTTTTAATTAGGTTTTATTTCCTGCAGTGTCTTAATTGTTCAAACACAAGGCTGGTTTCCCACTCTATATTATTATAGAATTTTCACAAATGCCTTACTACAGTGAGGGGGGGAAAAGTATTTGATCCCCTGCTGATTTTGTATGTTTACCCACTGACAAAGAAATGATCAGTCTATAATTTTAATGGTAGGTTTATTTGAACAGTGAGAGACAGAATAACAACAAAAATATCCAGAAACACGCATGTCAAAAATGTTATAAATTCATTTGCATTTTAATGAGGGAAATAAGTATTTGACCCCCTCTCAATCAGAAAGATTTCTGGCTCCCAGGTGTCTTTTATACAGGTAATGAGCTGAGATTAGGAGCACACTGTTAAAGGGAGTGCTCCTAACCGCAGCTTGTTACCTGTATAAAAGACACCTGTCCACAGACACAATCAATCAATCAGATTCCAAACTCTCCACCATGGCCAAGACCAAAGAGCTCTCCAAGGATGTCAGGGACAAGATTATAGACCTACACAAGGCTGGAATGGGCTACAAGACCATCGCCAAGCAGCTTGGTGAGAAGGTGACAACATTTGGTGCGATTATTCGCAAATGGAAGAAACACAAAAGAACTGTCAATCTCCCTCGGCCTGGGGCTCCATGCAAGATCTCACCTCGTGGAGTTGCAATGATCATGAAAACGGTGAGGAATCAGCCCAGAACTACACGGGAGGATCTTGTGAATGATCTCAAGGCAGCTGGGACCATAGTCACCAAGAAAACAATTGGTAACACACTACGCCGTGAAGGACTGAAATCCTGCAGCGCCCGCAAGGTCCCCCTGCTCAAGAAAGCACATATACATGCCCATCTGAAGTTTGCCAATGAACATCTGAATGATTCAGAGGACAACTGCGTGAAAGTGTTGTAGTCAGATGAGACCAAATTGGAGCTCTTTGGCATCAACTCAACTCACCGTGGTTGGAGGAGGAGGAATGCTGCCTATGACCCCAAGAACACCATCCCCACCGTCAAACATGGAGGTGGAAACATTATGCTTTGGGGTGTTTTTCTGCTAAGGGGACAGGACAACTTCACCGCATCAAAGGGACGATGGACGGGGCCATGTACCGTCAAATCTTGGGTGAGAACCTCCTTCCCTCAGCCAGGGCATTGAAAATGGGTCGTGGATGGCTATTCCAGCATGACAATGACCCAAACACACGGCCAAGGCAACAGAGGAGTGGCTCAAGAAAAAGCACATTAAGGTCCTGGAGTGGCCTAGCCAGTCTCCAGACCTTAACCCCATAGAAAATCTGTGGTGGGAGCTGAAGGTTCGAGTTGCCAAACGTCAGCCTCAACCTTAATGACTTGGAGAAGATCTGCAAAGAGGAGTGGGACAAAATCCCTCCTGAGATGTGTGCAAACCTGGTGGCCAACTGCAAGAAACGTCTGACCTCTGTGATTGCCAACAAGGGTTTTGCCACCAAGTACTAAATCATGTTTTGCAGAGGGGTCAAATACTTATTTCCCTCATTAAAATGCAAATCAATTTATAACATTTTTGACATGCATTTTTCTGGATTTTTGTTGTTGTTATTCTGTCTCTCACTGTTCAAATAAACCTACCATTACAATTATATACTGATCATTTCTTTTTCAGTGGGCAAACGTACAAAATCAGCAGGGGATCAAATACTTCCCCCCCCCCACTGTATATGTAATTCCCAAACGTTCTATGAATTTATGAAAATGTGAAAATGACTATACCTAAGTGTTCGCTTGTCAGAAAATGTTTTAAAAAAGGTGTCATTCTTCTTGGGGGTGTATATGAACAGATTTTAATACGATTTAATGTTGCTAAATCGCTGTCAGTTCCACTTTAAATGAATGTTGAAGAAACATGGGCAATTTCCGAGTTTGTAAACGAGACAGTTTATATGCGCGAAGCCCACAATTATGCACCTTTCAATTATTATTTCCAGCTCTTTGTTGAACAATTACAGTATGCATACCCATTGACTTATTCCTATTTTGTTGTTACAGCCTGAATTGAAATGGATTAAAATAAAAATAGTTCTCACTCATATACACACAATACCTTATAATGACAAAGTGAAAACATGTTTTTAGAAATGTTGGTTAATTTATTGAAAACTTAAATGCAGAAATATCTATTTTACATAAGTATTCACTCCCCTGAGTCAATACTTTGTAGAAGCACCTTTGGCACCGACTACAGCTGTGAGTCTTTCTGGGTAAGTCTCTAAGAGCTTTCCACACTTGGATTGTACAACATTTGCCCATAATTATTTTCAAAATTCTTCAAGCTCTGTGAAATTGGTTGTTGATAATTTCTAGACAAGCATTTTCAGGTCTTGCCATAGCTTTTCAAGTATATTTAAGTAAAAACTTTATCTTGGCCACTCAGGAATGTTCACTGTCTTGGTAAGCAATTCCAGTGTATATTTGGCCTTGTGTTTTAGGATATTGTCCTGCTAAAAGGTGAATTTGTCTCCCAGTGCCTATTGGAAAGCAGACTGAACCAGCTTTTCCTCAAGGATTTTGCCTGTACTTATCTCTATTCTGCTTATTATTATCCTAGAAAACTGAAAATATGAAGCGTGATACTCAGTGATGTGTTGCGTTGGATTTGCCCCAAACATTACACTTTGTATTCAGGACATGAAGTTCATTTCTTTGCCACATTTTTTTCATTGAAGTTTTACTTTAGTACCTTATTGCAAACAGGATGTTGTGGAATATTTTTATTCTGTACATGCTTCCTTTTTTTCACTCTGTCATTTAGGTTAGTATTGTGGAGTAACTACAATGTTGTTGATCCATCCTCTGTTTTCTCCTATCACAGCCATTAAACTCTGTAACTGTTTTAAAGTCACCATTGGCCTCATGATGAAATCCCTGAGCGATTTCCTTCCTCTCCGGAAACTGAGTTAAGGAAGATGCCTATTTTTGTAGTGATTCTGTTTATTGATAAACCATCCAAAGTGTATTTAATAACTTGCTCAAAGGAATATTCAATGCCTCCTTTTTGTATTTTTACCCGTCTACCATTAGCTGCCCTTTGCGAGGCATTGGGAAACCTCCCTGGTCTTTGTGGTTGAATCTGTGTTTGAAATTCACTGCTCGACTGAGGGACCTTACAATTATCTGTATGTGTGGGTTACAGAGATGAGGTAGTCATAAAAAAATAATGTTAAACACTTATTGCACACAGTGAGCCCATGCAACTTATTTTGTGAGTTAAGCACATTTTTACACCTGAATGTATTTATTCTTGCCATAACAAAGGGGTTGACTACTTATTGACTGAAGACAGTTCAGCTTTACATTTTTTATCCATTTGTAAAATTTTGAAAAACCATCATTCTACTTTGACATTATGGGGTAGTGTGTGTGTGTAGGCCAGTGACAAAAACATTTAAATGTAATCCATTTTAAATTCCGGTTGAATACTTATGTAAATGTGATTTAATAAACTTAATACATTTTAATAACTTATGTAAAAATGTTTTAATAAAATGTGCAAAAAATACATTTCATCTATTTTTGTTTTGTCGTTATGGGGTTGAGTGCAGATTGATGAAGGGGGAAAAAAAACTATTTTAATCAATTTTAGAATACAGCTGTAATGTAACAAAATGTGGAAAAAGTCAAGGGGTGTGAATACTTTTTGAAGGCACTGTACACTGACAGCCCAACACACAGTACATACTCCCACACACATATGCATACTGATGCCACACACACCACATGCTGCTCCTAGTCACTTTACCCCTACCTATACACTGCGTTTGGAAAGTATTAGGACCCCTTGACTTTTCCACATTTTGCTACATTACAGCCTTATTCTAAAATTGATTAAATTGTTTTTTTCCCCCTCAATCTACACTCAACCCTATTATGACAAATCAAAACGTTTTTAATTATTTTATTAAAACTGATCACATTTACATAAGTATTCAGACCCTTTCCTCAATACTTTGTTGAAGCACCTTTGGCAGCGATTACAGCCTTGAGTCTTCTTGGATATGACACTATAATCTTGGCACACCTGTATTTGGGGAGTTTCTCCCATTCTTCTCTGCAGATCCTCTCAAGCTCTGTCAGGTTGGATGGGGAGCGTCACTGCACAGCTATTTTCAGGTCTCTCCAGAGATGTTGGGTTCAAGTCTGGACTCTGGCTGGGCCACTCAAGGACATTCAGTGACTTCTCCCGAAGCCACTCCTGCGTTGTCTTGGCTGTGTGCTTAGGATTGTTGTCCTGTTGGAAGTTTAACCTTTGTCCCAGGCTGAGGCCCTAAGCACTCTGGAGCAGGTTTTTATCAAGGATTTCTCTGTACTTTGCTCTGTTCATCTTTCCCTCGATCTTGACTAGTCTCTGCCACTGAAAAACATCCCCACAGCATGATGCTGCCACCACCATGTTTCACCGTCGGGATGGTGCCAGGTTTCCTCCATACGTGACACTTGGAATTCAGGCCAAAGAGTTCTATATTGGTTTCATCAGACCAGACAATCTTGTTTCTCAGGGTCTGAGAGTGCTTTAGGTGCCTTTGGCAAACACCAAGCGGGCTGTCATGTGCCTTTTACTGAGGAGTGGCTTCTGTCTTCACCACTGTACCATAAAGGCCTGATTTGGTGGAGTGCTGCAGAGATGGTTGTCCTTCTGGAAGGTTCTCCCATCTCCACAGAGGAACTCTGGAGCACTGTCAGAGTGACCATCGGGTTCTTGGTCACCTCCCTGACCAAGGCGCTTCTCCCCCGATTGTTCAGTTTGGCCGGGCGGCCAGCTCTAGGAAGGGTATTGGTGGTTCCAAACTTCTTCCATTTAAGAATAATGTAGGCTACTGTGTTCTTGGGGGTCCTTCAATGCTGCAGACATTTTTTTTGGTACCCTTCCCCAGATCTGTGCCTCGACACAATCCTGTCTCGGAGCTCTACGGACAATTCCTTCAATCTCATGGCTTGGTTTTTTTTCTCTGACATGCACTGTCAACTGTGGGACCTTATAGATAGGTGTGTGCCTTTACAAATTATGTCCAATCAATGGAATTTACCACAAGTGGACTCAAGTTGTAGAAACATCTCAAGGATGATCAATGAAAACAGGATGCACCCGAGCTCAATTTTGAGTCTCTTAGCAAAGGGTCTGAGTACTTATAGATATTTCACTTTTTTTTCTCCAATAAATTTCCAAAACTGTCTAAACCTGTTTTTGCGTTGTCATTATGGGGTATTATGTGGTGTGAATACTTTCTGAATGCACTGTATGTACAGTATATAGCTACCTCAATTACCTTAATCCCCTGCACATCGACTCAGTACTGGTACTCCCTGTATATGGCCATATTATTTTTACGCCCTAAATAGCCATGTTATATTTACTTGTTATTTCTATTTGTTATTCACTATGCCAATATTTCAATTTTTTTATTTACTTTTGTATCTTATCTTTAACTCTGCCTTGTTGGAAAATGGTAAGCATTTCGCTGTTGTCTACGGAGCATGTGACAAATAAAGTTTGATGGCAAGTGTTTTTTTTTTTTTCTCCCCAATTTCCTGATTACAATCTTGTCTCATCGCTGCAACTCCCCAATGGGCTCGGTAGAGGCGCTAGTCGAGTAATGTGTCCGCCGAAACATAACTCACCAAGCCGTGCTTCTTAACACCTGCTCGCTTAACCCGGAAGCCAGCTGCATCAATGTGTCGGAGGAAACACCATTCAAGTGACGCCCGAAGTCAGCCTCCAGGCGCCCAGCCCGCCACAAAGAGTCACTAGGATTAGGTCAATCCCTAACCAGGACAATGATGGCCCAATTGTACTCCGCCCTATAGGATGGCTGGTTGTGTAACAGCCTGGAATCGAACCCCGGGCTGTAGTGATGCCGCAATATTGCGACGCAGTGCCTTAGACCACTGGGCCACTTGGGAGGCCGGCAAGTGCTTTTTATGTTGTTTTTCTCTTGTTATTGACCCAGTGGGGATGACCTATCACGCTGGCCAGTACTAATTATCAATATATACTTTAGAAGTGTCTCATCTATCTCAAAAGGCAGAACCAGCCCAAGAAAGGGCACCTTAATAATAATAATAATCACTATATTTACTTTACAAACAGTAATTATCCTAGTTGATTGCACATAGCATGGACACATAGTACTGGCACTCACTCCACGGTGGTTGGAAATGGGTATGGGAGCTGAACACGCAGCGACCCAGATCCCTCTACTGTTGTAGGTTACACATACTGAAAAAATAGGTGTCTCATTTAGTCCTGTGGAATCATTAGTCATATTATAGATCTATTTTTTTCCTCCTTCATAATGCACCTTACTTAAAATAAGTGGTTGACTAGAGCGCATTTATATATACGCTACCAGTCAAAAGTTTGGACACTCCTACTCATTCCAGGGTTTCTCTTTATTTGTACAATTTTCTACATTGTAGAATAATAGTGAAGACATCAAAACTATGAAATAACACATGGAATCATATAGTAACCAAAAAAGTGTTAAACAAATATATTTGAGATTCTTCAAATTAGCCACCCTTTGCCTTGATGACAGCTTTGCACACTCTTGGCATTCTCTCAACCAGCTTCGTGAGGTAGTCCCCTGGAATGCATTTCAATAAACAGGTATGCCTTGTTAATTTGTGGAATTTATATTTGTCTAACACTTGTTTGGTTACTACATGATTCCATATGTGTTATTTCATAATTTTGATGTCTTCAGTATTATTCTACAATGGAGAAAATAGTAAAAAATAAAGGAAATCCCTTGAACGAGTCGGTGTGTCCAAACTTTTGACTGTGTCTGTCTGTCTGTCTGTCCCAATAACCTGCATTAAGTACAGGACAGATTCATTCAGGAAACATCAAAGGGGAGGAGGTGAAAGGAACATGAGGGATTTATTGTTTTGTTTAGTTTTTTATGTCTTGTTAATACATGCCCACTAAGAAGCATGAGGTTTGGCCAATACTATTTTTATTGTAGCTGTTTATGTATAGTGCCCTCCACTAATATTGGCACCCTTGGTAAATATGAGCAAAACGGGCTGTGAAAAAAATGTCTGCTGTTTATACTCTAGGTCTTTCATTCAAAATATTCACAAAAATCGAACCTTTATTTGAAGTAAAATTATTGGAAAAAAATACATGTGAAATAAATATTTTTCTCCGAAACATGTGCCACAATTATTGGCACCCCTAGAAATTGTTATGAGTAAAATCTAACTGAAGTATATTACCAATATGAGCAAAACTGTGATTTACATTTTTTTTTTATCCTCTTGGTCTTTTCATTCAAAATATTCACAAAAATCAAACCTTTTAATTAAAGTAAAATAGTTGAAAGAAAAAATACATTCTCATCAAAAAAACAAGTATTTTTCTCAAATGTGTGCCACAATTATTGGCACCCCTTCATTCAATACTTTGTGCAACCTCCCTTTGCCAAGATAACAGCTATGAGTCTTCTCCTATAATGCATAATGAGGTTGGAGAACACATGGCAAGGGATCTGAGACCATTCCGCCATACAGAATTTCTATAGATCCTTCAGATTCCGAGGTCCACAGTTGTGGACTCTCCTCTTCAGCTCATCCCACATGTTTTCTATATGGTTTAGGTCAGGGGACTTTGACGGCCATGGCAAAACCATGATTCTGTGGTCAGTGAACCATTTTTGTGTTGGTTTTGAGGTGTGCTTTAGAGCATTGTCCTGCTGGAAGATCCAACCATGGCCCAGTTTAAGCTTCCTAGCAGAGGCAGTCAGGTTTTGATTTCATATCTGCTGGTAGTTGGAGTCCATGATGCCATGTGTCCTAACAGCCCCACAACATCAAAGATCCACCACCATACTTCAGTGGGGGATGAGGTACTTTTCTTTATGGCTATCTTTCGGTCTACGCCAAACCCACCTCTTGTGGGGTTTTTTCTCCATAAAGCTCTATTTTGGTCTCATCTGACCATAGAACCTGGTCCTATTGAAAGTTCCAGTAACGTTTGGCAAACTGTAGGCGCTTGAGTTTGTTGTTTGATGACAGCAAAGGCTTTTATATGGCAACCCTCCCAGGGGCGAAAATCTGATATCAACTTTGGAGGGGACAATTACATTACATTTTCTCAAGAGCAATTCCTGAGGGGGACACCAAAAGTAGTGCTGTAACACATAGCCTACGTTTAATATGGTAAATGTATATTGAGGAACCAAAGAAATAAGGTTCCTCAATATACATTTACCAAAACTACACAACTAATCACAACAGCAAAACCATTGCCTTTAACAAATCTTAGTTCAGTCACCAGTTTAAGTTGAGAGTGGGGGTATCCATGGCATTTTCCAATTATGTTCCTATTTTACAAGTAAAAAAAATTGAGAACCTTTCATAATGTTGCCAAAAAGACTCAACAAACTTACCTGAGACTCCCTGTCTCTGCCAGTCTGTCCCCAACTCTGCTGTCTGTGTGCCATCTGTTGCCTGCTCTGCCTAATGACATCATTGTGAAACATTTCCATTAGAATTTCATTTCTTTCTTATGAACATTTTATCAACTAGTCTTTGAGATATTAGGCTACTAGGGTTCTTACTTTGCGTTTTGGTGTACTGAAAAAGACTCTGATGTCCGTCTTTTTTTCTGCCATTTTTCCACCTGGCTGGCTGGCTGGCTACACACACAGTGTGTAGGTTATTTACAGTAGGAGATGGGCTTCTATCATCTTATCTTTTATCATTCTATTTGGGCTTCGATCTAAAAGGTAGCTAGCAAATGTGAAACGGATTGCAGTGACAAGAGTTGACAGCTGTATGAGTTCAACATTTACACAACATATGCTGCAACCTTTTGTAATTTTAACCGTTTGTTTCATATTGGCTGGCTTCTAACAATAGCTGAATTTGCAAAGCTAGCGGGCACCAATTCAGTGGTGTTTGCTATAATCTTTGCTACCCGGGTTAAATAAAGGTGAAATAAAATATATAAATAAAAGTTCCCTTGCGACAATTTAGCTTTTGCAACGAGACCATTAAATATATTTAAAACAATGGTAGAAGAGAGTGTAGTTCTGTTCAGTTTATCGCTAACCTTATCACAGGGACTTTGAAGCACTAACTTACATGCATGCTGATCTTGGAATAAATTGACGATAGCAAAGATTCCATCTTTGACGACGCGACATAAATGGAATAGGTACTAGCTAGCTTAATAGTTAATATGTGCGCGCTAGCTCTGCAAATTCAGCTACTGTGTGTGCGCGATTGACTGGATTAACCTCACGTCAGTTACGTGCATTGAGTGCCTTTCAGACAGTAGATACGACCTCTACGTTACCTAGCAAGCTAAGGAACTGGCAAAGTGTGGGGGGGTCGCAATCTTTTGAAACTTAAAAACGCGCTATTAAGTGTCTATAATCAGCACAATTGCTTGCATTGCGTATTATTAATATTATTTAAATTACATAGTTATGTTTCAGTGATATATTGGGGGGGACAAATCATATTTTTCCCAGGATGGTGGGGTCGTCCCCCCCCCGGGATTTCCGCCCCTGAACCCTCCCAAACAACTTGTGGTTATGTAGGTGGTGTCTGATCAGAGTTTTGGAGACTTTCTGACCCCAAGACCCAACTAACGTCTGCAATTCTCCAGCTGTGATCCTTGGAGATTTTTTGGCCACTCTAACCGTCTTCCTCATGGTGCGTGGGGTCAATAAAGACAGACGTCCTCTCTTTGTCGCACATTACTGTGTTCTTGGGTCTTTCCCATAGTCATGGATGACTATGGGAAAGACATGGATGACTTTCCAAAGTCATGGATGACTATGGGAACTTGGCCTGTGTGTCACCTCATATTTATACCCCAGTGAAACAGGAAGTCATGGCTTAACACTTAAGGTCACCTGAGTGATTAGGAACACTTAACTTAAAATATGAATGGGAATATACAGTGGGGGGAAAAAACGTATTTGCTCCCCTGCTGATTTTGTACGTTTGCCCACTTACAAAGAAATGATCAGTCTATAATTTTAATAGTAGGTTTATTTGAACAGTGAGAGACAGAATAACAACAAAAAAATCCAGATAAATGCATGTCAAAAATGTTATAAAATGATTTGCATTTTAATGAGGGAAATAAGAATTTGACCCCTCTGCAAAACATGACTTAGTACTTGGTGGCAAAACCCTTGTTGGCGATCACAGAGGTCATACATTTCTTGTAGTTGGTCACCAGGTTTGCACACATCTCAGGAGGGATTTTGTCCCACTCCTCTTTGCAGATCTTCTCCAAGTCATTAAGATTTTGAGGCTGACGTTTGGCAACTCGAACCTTCAGCTCCCTCCACAGATTTTCTATGGGGTTAAGGTCTGGAGACTGGCTAGGCCACTCCAGGACCTTAATGTGGTTCTTCTTGAGCCACTCCTTTGTTGCCTTGGCCGTGTGTTTTGGGTCATTGTCATGCTGGAATACCCATCCACGACCCATTTTCAATGCCCTGGCTGAGGGAAGGAGGTTTTCACCCAAGGTTTGACGGTACATGGCCCCGTCCATTGTCCCTTTGATGCGGTGAATTTGTCCTGTCCCCTTAGCAGAAAAACACCCCCAAAGCATAATGTTTCCACCTCCATGTTTGACGGTGGAGATGGTGTTCTTGGGGTCATAGGCAGCATTCCTCCTCCCTCCTCCAAACACGGCGAGTTGAGTTGATGTCAAAGAGCTCCATTTTGGTCTCATCTGACCACAACACTTTCACCAGTTGTCCTCTGAATCATTCAGATGTTCATTGGCAGACTTCAGACGGGCCTGTATATGTATTCTTGAGCAGGGGGACCTTGCGGGCGCTGAAGGATTTCAGTCCTTCACGGCGTAGTGTGTTACCAATTGTTTTCTTGGTGACTATGGTCCCAGCTGCCTTGAGATCATTGACAAGATCCTCCCGTGTAGTTCTGGGCTGATTCCTCACCGTTCTCATGATCATTGCAACTCCACGAGCTGAGATCTTGCATGGAGCCCCAGGCCGAGGGAGATTGACAGTTCTTTTGTGTTTCTTCCATTTGCGAATAATTGCACCAAATGTTGTCACCTTCTCTCCAGCCTTGTGTAGGTCTACAATCTTGACCCTGACATCCTTCGAGAGCTCTTTGGTCTTGGCCATGGTGGAGAGTTTGGAATCTGATTGATTGATTGCTTCTGTGGACAGGTGTCTTTTTTACAGGTAACACGCTGCGGTTAGGAGCACTCCTAATCTCAGCTCGTTACCTGTAAAAAAGACACCTGGGAGCCAGAAATGTTTCTGATTGAGAGGGGATCAAATACTTATTTCCCTCATTAAAATGCAATTCAATTTATAACATTTTTGTCAAATGTGTTTTTCTGGATATTTTTGTTGTTATTCTGTCTCTCATTGTTCAAATAAACCTACCATTAAAATTATAGACTGATCCTTTCTTTGTCAGTTGGCAAACGTACAAAATCAGCAGGGGATCAAATACTTTTTCCCCCCACTGTACTTCAGTTAGATTTTCCTCATAAAAATTTCTAGGGGTGCCAATAATTGTGGCACATGTTTCGGAGAAAAATATTTATTTCACATGTATTTTTTTCAATTTTACTTCAAATAAAGGTTTGATTTTTGTGAATATTTTGAATGGAAGACCTAGAGAATTAGCAGCAAAGAAAAAAAATTCACAGCCCGTTTTGCTCATATTTAGCAAGGGTGCTAATATTAGTGGAGGGCACTAAACAATTTGTTTTCAAGATCCATCTCAATATCCCGTGTTGTGGATAATACTTAAGAAATGAATACATTAAATGGATACTTAGGGCTTTTGGCAATGCTAGCAGATACCCATAGATTTCCAGTCATTGCGTTAACGCTAGTTAGCATTGGCTCGCGAAAATACATATGTGACACAGAGACATAAAAATGGTATCCACGAGTTCATCTGACTCTGGGGAAGTAGATAAAGGGCCACATTGGCATCCAAATAAAAGATAATACTCCTATTACTCTCATGTCCACAACAAATTTTCAAGAATTTACTTTTGTATTGTAACATTTTATTTTAATTGACCGTGTTTCTGCATGTAAATGCCTTCCTAGAATAATTACAGACAGGCTATTGTACTTCACATTTAAGCTCAAACTTCCTTTGACAATAACAAAGACATGGCGATTCAACACAATGTTACTTAGGACCCTGGAACTGTAAGCTAAGAACACTGACTGAACACCTCCCTCTGCAACTGTATCCTGGACTTCCTGACGGGCTGCCCCCAAGTGGTGAGAGTAGGCAACAACACATCCGCAACGCTGACCTTAAACACGGGGGCCCCTCAGGGGTGCGTGCTTAGTCCCCTCCTGTACTCCCTGTTCACCCATGACTGTGTGGTAACACACAACTCCATCACCATCAAGCTTTCCAAAGACATGACAATGGTAGGCCTGATCACAGACAAAGATGAGACAGCCTATAGGGAGGTAAGAGACCTGGCAGTGTGGTGCCAGAACAACAACCTCTCCCTCAACATCAGCCAGACAAAGTAGCTGATCGTGGACTACAGGAAATGGAGGGCCGAGCATGCCCTCATTCACATCAACGGGGCTGTAGAGGAGAGGGTTGAGAGCTTCAAATTCCTCTGTGTCCACATCACCAAGGACCTATCATGTTCCAAACATACCAGCACAATTGTGAAGGGGGCACAACAATGCCTCATCCCCCTCAGGAGACAGAAAAGATTTGGCATGGGCCCACAGATCCTCAAAAAGATGAACGTGGTACCTTCAGGCGTTTGGAAATTGTTCCCAAGGACGAACCAGACTTGTAGAGGTCTACAATTTTTTTTTTATGAGGTCTTGGCTGATTTCTTCTGATTTTCCCATGATGTCAAGCAAAGAGGCACTGAGTTTGAAGGTAGGCCTTGAAATACATCCACAAGGTACACCTCCAATCGACTCCAATGATGTCTCCAATGATGTCAATTAGCCTATCAGAAGCTTCTAAAGCTTCTCTCTACAATTATTTTCCGGAATTTTCCAAGCTGTTTAAAGGCACAGTCAATTTAGTGTGTGTGAACTTCTGACCAACTGGAATTGTGTGAATTATAAGTGAAATAATATGTCTGTAAAATATTACTTGTGTCATGCACAAAGTAGATGTCCATGTGCATTCGGAAAGTATTCAGACCCCCTTCCCTCCACATTTTTGTTTCATTACAGCCTTATTCTAAAATTGATGAAGTGTTTAATTTAATCCATATACACATAATACCCCATAATGACAAAGCAAAAACAGGTTTTTAGATATTTTTGCAAATGTAAAAAAAAATATTTAAAAAAACTGCTAGCTTATTTACTTAAGTATTCAGACCCTTAGCTATGAGATTCGAATTGAGCTCCGGTGCATCCTGTTTCCATTGATCATCCTTCAGATGTTTCTACAACTTGATTGGCGTACACCAGTGGTAAATTCAAGTGATTGGACATGATTTGGAAAGGCACACACCTGTCTATGTAAGGTCCCACAGTTGACAGTGCATGTCAGAGCAAAAACCAAGCCATGAGGTCGAAGGAATTGTCCATAGAGCTCCAAGACAGGATTGTGTCAAGGCACAGATCTGAGGAAGGGTACCAAAAAATGTCTGCAGCATTGAAGGTCCCCAAGAACACAGTGGCCTCCAAGACTTTTCCTACAGCTGGCTGCCCGGCCGAACTGAGCAATCGGGGGAGAAGCGCCTTGGTCAGGGAGGTGACCAAGAACCTGATGGTCACTCTGACAGAGCTCCAGAGTTCCTCTGTGGAGATGGGAAAACCATTCCAGATGGACAATCATCTCTGCAGCACTCCACCAATCAGGCCTTTATGGTAGAGTGGCGAGACGAAAGCCACTCCTCAGTAAAAGGCACATGACAGCCCACTTGGAGTTTGCCAAAAGGCACATAAAGGACTCTCAGACGATGAGAAGCAAGATTCTTTGGTCTGATGAAACCAAGATTGAACTCTTTGGCCTGACAACCAAGCGTCACGTCTTGAGGAAACCTGGCACCATCCCTTCGGGGGAAGCGTGGTGGCAGCATCATGCTTTGTGGATGTTTTTCAGCGGCAGGGACTGGGAGACTAGTAAGGATCGAGGGAAAGATGAATGGAGCAAAGTGCAGAGAGATCCTTGATGAAAACCTGCTCCAGAGCACTCAGGACCTCAGACTGTGGCGAAGGTTCACCTTCCAACAGGACAATGACCATAAGCACACAGCCAAGACAACGCAGGAGTGGCTTTGGGAGAAGTCTCAATGTCCTTGAGTTGCCCGGACTTGAGCCCGATGGAACATCTCTGGAGAGACCTGAAAATAGCCAACCTGACAGAACTTGAGAGGATCTGCAGAGCAGAATGGGAGAAACTCCCCAAATACAGGTGTGCCAAGCTTGTATCAATATGTTGAAAAAGTCAAGGGGTCTGAATACTTTGTGTGTGTGTGGTGAACAAGTCCACTCCCTCAAATCCGATAGTAGATTTTCACTGTACTTCTGGCTTTAAAGAGCAACTGCCCCTAAAATCCATATTCTCATTTAGAAAATGGCCAATCTGTGAGTCAAACATTTATTCTACTGTCAAAATTGACTTCAAAGTGTAAATAGGATCATTTTGATCATAAAGTCAGTCTTGTCCAAAACAGTTTTGTGTGACTGCATCAAAACGTAAATGAAGGTTGGGTTTGTTTCAATCCTGTCCACATGCTGGCAGCACACAAGTAATCATGAATTCGGAGTGCAGCTAGTGCAACCCAATCATAATGCCCATGGTCAATTCGGATGGACTTTGGATATACCTATGGGGCTAGGTTGGGGACCATCAGTAAATTACATAATGTACATAGGACAATATGTTAAAATTCTAATAGCTCCAAATTTCAATGACTTAACCTCAAACCAACTGTAAATTGTAGAAATTAATATACAAATATTGAAAGCATTTAATGAGAACTAAAAGGTGTGCAACAGGAAAATAGTGTCATTTTACATTTTAATTTATTGACAGTCCCTAACCAGCCCCGGAGATATGCTATCCAAAGTCAAATCAATTTTGCCACGTTTGCACAAGCTTATTGGCAAAATAATTTGGCAAACTTTTCCCACCTGTGAGCACACGAGACACGCACATAAAAAACAAGGCCAAATCAGGAAGTGCTGTTGCCCTTTAAAGGCCCATGCTGTTTCCCACTTTTCCTGTGAGATTTCTGGTCTCATCAACCTTATATGAACTCTCCCAGTAGTAGAGCTCTCCTGTCTCCACTAGATGGCAGTCTGTGTCTTCTGGAGGCCAGGTAGGGTTTCAGGAGGCCAGGGAGGGGTTCAAAGCCTGGCTCTCTTTTAGATCAGGCCTCTGTAGTAAGCTGGCTGCTATTCTGTCAGCTACCCTCAATGTGAAATATGACCAGACGGTGTGTGTGACCTGTGTGTGTATGTTTGTGTACCTGCAGCAGACGCTGGCCTGCTCCATCCTGACGGCCCTCATCAGTGAGTTCTCCAGCTCCAGTAAGACCAGTAACATCGGCCTCAACATGGAGTTCCACGGCAGCTGCAAACGCATTTTTCAGGTCAGGCCTCTTCTCTTCCTCCTGCTCCTTCTCCTCTATCCTCTGTTCCTTTCTAAGTGAACACTATGTTATCTCTGACTTGGTAGGAGTGTGTTTGTTTGCTTACATTGACAGTTTTGTGTATTTTTGTCCTAATGTGTGTGTTCAGGAGGATGACCTTCATCAGATCTTCATGTTGACCATGGAGGTGCTGCAGGAGTTCAGTCGCAGAGAGAACCTCAACGCTCAGATGTCCTCAGTGTTCCAGAGATACCTGGCCCTGGCCAATCAGGTCCTCAGCTGGAACTTCTTGCCGCCCAATCATATCCTTTCTCTAGTCTGCAGTGTTTCCCCATTGGTGGGTTAGGACCTATGTTAACCCAGAACTTAAGTCTTACATAATTGGTCAGCTACTCAATTAAGTTCTGGGTCCGTATGAGTTAAGAGAAGAGATGCTAGAACAAGGAACGAAACCGGCACTAGGAGCAGAATCGTCTCTTTGCAAGTTTGGGGCCGAATGTCGTTTGGACAGAAACATTGGTCTTGTTTGTTTTTGTCATAGGAATATTCGGGGGTCTTGGGTTCAGTGCAAAAGGTTTGGGGTGTGATATATGATATATGTTTTCATTTGTTGCTCTCATATTTGGCTGTGTTTGTGTTGGTGTGTTCTAAGTCGTGTGTGTGGGGCGTGCGTGCGTGCATGTGGGCGTATGTGTGTGTCATTGGCGCGTTAATCCTACTCAGACTGGCAGCCTCTCTCTCTCCCGCCTCTCTCAGTATTTAAATGGATCTGAGGTGGCGTCGCTGCCAACCAGGGTTATGTATCACTTTCAAAGAGGCCTTGTGTGTCTGTGTCTGCCCATACCAGATAGCAGCCCAATAACCAGGCCTCTTTAAACCCCACTGCTTGTTGAGTGTCCGTCTGGAATACCAGACACCCTCGTGTGTGTGTGTGTGTGTGTCTGTGTGTGTGTGTGTGTCTGTGTGTGTTTCAAGTGGCAGTTAGTCAGTGTGGGTGCTGTCTGAATGATTGTTGGAACAGAGAACAGATTTATGATGACTCCTGGGAAGGTAAAGTGGTGTGGCTTTCGGTCCACGTGAATCAGACATGTCTCTGTGTTTGAATGTGAGTGTGTGTCAAGGGGCTGTTCCTTAATTGCATGCTTGACAGCCGTAGCCTGGCTCGATCCTTCACAAACCAACCCGCGGCATGTTTGGCATCTGTCCACGCCGCACTCCCCCTCTGGGCCTTGGCGTGTGTCACCTCTGAGCTGCGCTCCCTGTGCGTTAGTACGACAACGCGTCTCCACACTGACATTAACCCTGAGGTCGGGTTGGGGTCTTGCTCAGGCTTCAGGCCTGCCCCTCGCCTTGACCCACTGGAGACCTTGACACACATACACTCCAAACCAGTGAGTTATGCTGTCTTGGGGACGGCTGTCCTAACTCGGGCAGGAGAGGGGGGAATTGGGGAGAGCAGGGGAGGGAGGGGGTGAGGGGCATTCCTCCAGTGTTATTTCACATGACAGGGCTGCAAGCGAGACTTAGTGGAGGATGTATCACTTAAACCCCCCCAACTCCTTAACATAGCTTTGTACTCTTAACACGTCCACTGCCAATGTACTGTATCTACAATGGCCAAAAAGTAATCTGGACAGAAAATACCTAGATGAGTTAAATATAGACTTAGAGGAGTATTTCTGTAGGGGGAAAAACTAATTCTGATTTTCTCTTGGCTGCGCCCATGCTCAGTCATGTGAAATCCATAGATTAGGGCCTTATGAATTTTTAAATTGACTGATTTCCTTATATGAACGAACTCTCAGCAAAATCTTTGAAATTGTTGCATGTTTTATTTATAATTTTGTTCAGTATAGAATTATATAACAACGAAGTCCAAAACATTTAGCTGTTAGCTAGTCAAGTTGCTGTATTTTTGATAGGTTAAAAACAGCTAAGTCGTTTTGTGGTTGGAATTGAGGTATGTATTTAGTTAGAGAAATTTGACATGAGCTAGCAACTTTTGACAGATTGGTTTCGTCTGGACAAACTGTTGCTAGCAACCAAATGAATACCAATGTGTTTTGTGGAGGAAAGTGATAGAGTTCCAGTATTTGCATAATCTTTTGATTTGATTATAGCTTGAAGGGTTATTGAATCTGGATCAAAAACCTCTTCTACTCAACCTGATTAATGAATGTTCATATTTGAAGATTGAAGGCCAGGCTGTTTAGCGTGACATGGAGTGGTAAGAAGTTGAATGATAGCTAAACATACTGGTACCCAGACTAAAATCTGCTTCAGTGTATATACCCCCACATCTTTGTTTTGTATTTGATACATGCATGGTTGTCAGTAAGGTAAATCTCTCACACACATGAACTCCAGTGGTTGGTCACCGGAGTTAATACCCCGTCTCCAACACTTCCCAAGAGGCTTTTCACACTCTTTTTCTCTCCCTCTACCTCTCTCTCTCTTCAGGTTCACTCAGAGTTCTGGTGGACCAGGGCTTTTTATAGAAGGTCATAAAGCCAAGGCTGCTGGAGGGAGTGCAGAGAGGGACACACACACACACACACACACACACACACACACACACACACACACACACACACACACACACACACACACACACACACACACACACACACACTCAAGCACAAAGCTGGCACCTGTCTCTTCAGCCTGACTGTTTGTGTTACTGTGTGTGTTACTCTGTGTGTTACTGTGTGTGTTACTGTGTGTGTTACTGTGTGTGTTACTGTGTGTGTGTATATGGGAGTGGCTGTGGGTCCGGCCCAGTGGAATGCTTGGCTTGTGATGGCGACTGGCTTTGATCTGGCATTCCTGTGGGAGTTTCTTCACTGGGCCTCAGCATAGAGCGAGGGAGAGAAAAAGACACAGTGAAGGAAAGAGAGCCTTGAGTGTGAGAGAGAGGGCAACAGAGTCAGGGAGGAGAGTGGCAGACTTGATGAGAGAGAGCTAGTGGGTGAGTAACCACAAGTTTCCACGCCACTCAGACCGCAGAGAGGGAGAGCATGGCAGGCAGAGAGAGAGGGAGGGAGACAGACCAGATTCCACTGTGACTGACTGACAGGGCTCTAGTGACAGGGGCTTTTGTGTGTGTGTGAGCCAGAGAGTCAGCATTCCCCATGTTGTTGGCCTTAACTTGGGGGTCACTGGGGCGCCACTACATCGCCATGTTCGAGTCCACCCAGAACGTGATGCTGAAGCCCACAGAGACCTGGAGAGAAGCCCTGCTTGACACCTGCGTTATGGACCTATTCTTCACCGTGAGTATTTTTCTCATCTCTCTCTATGTAGCTAGAACATTCTTCTGTCCAGCTGACTGCTCCTTGACCGTTGTCTCCTCTTGTGGTTCTTACTACGGACTGGGAGGGTTTCAACTGGATTTTATAATGAGGCATGTGAAACGGGACATTTTATAGTGACGCATTTATTACAAATAATCTTGATATTGCAATGTAGTATTTTTCCTAGGTGACGTGTAGATATGGCAGTGAAATGTGTGTGTGTGTGTGTCTGTGTCTGTGTGTGTGTGTGTGTGTGTGTGTGTGTGTGTGTGTGTGTGTGTGTGTGTGTGTGTGTGTGTGTGTGTGTGTGTGTGTGTGTGTGTGTGTGTGTGTGTGTGTGTGTGTGTGAAGCTGCCGTCCTGGCTTAGTGGTGTGAGCGAGATTAAGTGTGGAAGAAATCCGTCAGCTCTCCCTCAACATCCAGGCTCTCTGTGTGCCTCTGCCGAATACTGCTCCACTCTACTCTCTCCTGTATGTGTTTTCAAGTCCCAGTCTCCTGCCATATACTGTTCCCTTCTCCTCCAGGCCATATCACATCGCTGGAGACTTCTCTATTCTGCATCGCTCAGTTTCTACAACTGGCATGAGATATAATTTTGGATGAGTGAGGTTGAGAAGCCAATAGATGTTTTGAGCTGTTTGGAATCATAATATATATTTTGTATTGTAGAATTTTACATTTTGGATGTGTGTAAATCCCTCTCCTTTCATTGAGTGGTTTGGGACCAGAAAATCTCTATTGTATTGTGTCTGACCACCGACCAGCCTAACAAGAGTTGTGGTGTTTCTTACCTCCACAATGTGGTATTTATGTGGTTAATGTAAGAGTGGTGTCTGTCTGTGTGTGCAACAGTTTGTTTTGTCCGTCTGTGTGTGTGTGGTGTGTGTGTGTGTGTGTGCAACTGTTTTGTGTGTTTTGGGGTGCTCAGCTGCTGCTTCTCAATCCTCAGCTGTGAGGGTGACGGCCCAGGGAGGGGGCCGTCCAGGCACGCGCTGCCAGGGTCAGAGTTCAAAGAGAGCGATGGCAGGATTACACCCTAACCCTGGGATTAGGGGGCCCCGTTAACAGGACCCTGAGGGGGTCCATCTCCCTACTCTGTGGGTGTCAGTCTTCCTTTAAACAACTCCACTCTGGAGGCTAAGTGGTCTAAGGAATGTTGAAGGTCAGAAGTCTCTCTCCAAGTACATACATCCACTCCTTTACATTATGAAGTTGAAGCTTCCCGTTCAGTGACTGAAGGAAACAGAAACGGATGAATGTTGGAGGTAGACTGTGAGAAGAGCATTCTCAGTTCCACTCTGAGACAGTGGTCTAGGCCAGGGAGGGTAACTTGGCTAGGGGCAGAAGATCAGGGAAATATGCCACTCTGTTCTTTTGACACCTAGTGAAATGAGTGATAAGATAACATTTTCCCTACCAGCTGTAATTTTGCCTTCTGCTGTTTTTGTTAGTGGTTTGCTTTGGTTTTGGCTTGTATTGGGTTTGGACTGATGAGAGGGTGGCTTTAATTTGTGATTCTGTTAGTGTCTCTGTGTGTACTGCTTCTCTTGCCCAGGGTTGCGTCTGCTTTAAGTCAGAACATATCAGCGTCTAGTACACACTCACACTAGAGCTATGTTTGCCCAGTAAACACAATCAGGGCTGCGTCTGGAGCGCTGGACCTATGATGTTTTGACGATGGCTGATTCCACCCTGGGCGGCAGTAACTGGATCTGAATGAACAAGAGAGCGAGAAGGAGAGAGACAATCCGACGGAAGCGCTCAGTTGATGGAAAAAACCCAGAAAGGCCTCCAATCCCCCGAGGAAACAGACACCAGGCTTTGTCTCCTGCTATAAATAGGAGACTCATTCTCTCTGCGCAGAGGAGTGCCCAGTCTTGTTTTGATTTACCCTCTACCCCCTGCCTGTCTCTAACTATAGTCGGACTCAAGGCGATTGGCATAGCTAGCGTTGTGCGGATGTTCGTTGGTGCAGCTGTTTTTAGAGCGCGTGCGGCATACAATCTTTGGCCTTGCACTCGCTTTCTCTCCTCCTCCTCCCTCACTCTCTCCTCCCCTTCACTTCTCTCCTTCTCCTCCCTCACTCTCTCCTCCCCTTCACTTCTCTCCTCCAGAGAATGACTTCACACTCTGGAGAGGGAAGCAGCAGCACTACCCAGCAGCAGTGAGGTCTCTCGGCTGCGCTTCGCTACGTTAGCATCAGAGCCCTCGGATCACAGTGGCTGACAACTAGCCACTACAGCTGGAGAAGAAAGGGAGAGCGAGAACAAAAGGGAGGTTGAGAGAGGGGGTCTCTCAGAGGAAGAAGGGAGAGTTCTGGAGCTGTTGGGTGGCATGCAAACGGTTGCGTTGGACTTGTGGGGCTAGCACTGGGGTTTTTCAGGGACAATAACAGTAAAAGAAACCGAGAATAGACAGTTCTGAGCGTTCAGAGCCAAGCGTGCACATTGCGCTGCTTGTCAGTGAAAACACATGTTGCTCCACAGTAGAGCTGAAGTCTGCTCACCGCTCGGTGTCCACGCAGCCAATTCACCATGCAACCTCTGTGACAGAGAATAACAAGTCGACTCTGACTACCAATCCGTTTCTGAGAAGATCCACTCTGGCTTTGGCTGAGACTGCCTTGGAGAGATTCAGACGGGCTCTGTTATCGATTGGGATTGTTTGTGGTGACATCCAGGGTTACTGTGTCTGGGTTCGGGGACCAGCGCTTCGAGCATTGATTCTCTGTTCTTATCGCTTCAAAAGACAGTGAGTCTGTCACTTCAATTGGTCTTAAAATTCTGTCTATTGTTCTGGTCATCAGTGGCAGTCCTCAGACCTCGGTGTAATTTGACTCCCAAGTAGCTGGGAAAAGTGTCAGGGTTAACGTGGACTGAATGGAAACCGAGAGCTGTGACTGTCCTTTGTGTCCTGGTCAGGTGTTATGGGGCATGATTGGCATGGGCCGGTTTGTGTGTTGTGCTTTGTCGGAGATGCACAAGACATTATTTCAACCCAGTTTCTGCTCATTTTACCTTCATGGTCTCACAACCACCATCATTATTGTCGTCATCATAAGGAAAAAGTCTTCTGAGGAGAGAGCTGTATGTCATCACTTGCTTAAAAACAACTATTTAACACAACCCTCTACTTGTCTCCTCAGGTGCACAGAAAGATCCGTGAGGACTCGGACATGGCCCAGGACTCCCTGCAGTGCCTGGCCCAGCTGGCCTCCATGCACGGCCCCATCTTCCCTGATGAGACCGCTCAGGTCTCCTACCTGGCCCACCTGGTGGAGGGGCTTCTCAGCATGATCAATGGGTGAGTCTGTTAGGACCTTAGACTAACTGGTTGGTTTCAATGGACCCAATCCAGGGCTAGAAACACTGCTGCCCTCTGTGCGTTCAAGAAGCTCTAAATGAGTTTTGAACTTGGGCAGTTGTTTTAAGATGACACGTAGATTAATCTGTACTGCATGTTGATCATTATGGGCTGTGTGTGATTGTAAGTGATTATTTGGACTGGAGGCTGGTAGAGTAATGAGTAATGTGATTTTGTGTGTAATCGACTCGGCTGTCCTCCGTTAAAGTAGTTCTTATCTGAATCAAGAGGACTCAGCTCTAATGTATAAATAAAACACACATACACACTTGTGTGCTCGGAACTCGTGACTTGCTAGGCGGAGTGAGTAAGGGTCTCTCTCTCCCTTCTCCGTAATCACCTATTCCTGGAGCTTTTTTCCAGTTGCATCATCGGAAAACCATGCGGGCAGGATGGCCAATCTGCAGTGATTGAACAGCTCTGCTTGCAATTTAAATCCATCTGATGGGGGTTAGCGAGCTGCACGGTGCTAGGCAGTAGGCTAGCTACAGCAGGCCTCCAGACTGTGCTCTAACTGGGGCTGTGGAAACATGGCCCTAACCCCAAGGCAACAGGTACAGCTCAGTGCTCACACACTGGGCAGCAGAGCACAGTGTCTGGTTTAGTACCATACCTGCTTCAAAAACATTTGTGAAATACTTTCAAAAACGGTCTGATTTGGAATCAAATTGGCCAACATTCCTCTAAGGTTGTGTTTTGTTTGTGTCCCAGGATAGAGATGGAGGACTCTGAGGCAGTAGGTATCTCTAACATCATCTCCAACCTGATCAGCACTTTCCCCCGTGTCATCCTGACCGCCCTGCCCAGCGAGCTCTTCACCTCCTTCATCAACTGTCTCACCCTCCTCACCTGCTCCTTCGGACGCAGCGCCGCCCTGGAGGAAGTGGTCAGCATTACACCGCTAACCTTACAGCAGGAACATTACTGCAAGGAACATAGTGGATCCATGGAGAAAATGTTTCACGTATTGTTGTTGCATTGAAAAGGCACATTCAATGAGTCTGTCTCTCTCCCCCTGCCCAGCTGGATAAGGATGACATGGTATACATGGAGGCGTATGACAAGCTGTTAGAGTCATGGCTGACCCTGGTTCAGGACGATGAACATTTCCCCCGCGGCTGCTTCGTCCAACCCGCCGTTCAGGTCTTCAACTCCTACATCCAGTGTCACCTGGCCGCCCCCGACGGCACCCGCAATCTGGTGAGACACACACACACACCTGTCAACCTACCCCACATTACTCATCTCATATGTATATGTATATACTGTACTCTATACCATCTACTGCATCTTGCCTATGCCGTTCGGCCATCGCTCATCCATATATTTATATGTACATATTCTTATTCATTCCTTTACACTTGTGTGTATAAGGTAGTTGTTGTGAAATTGTTAGATTACTTGTTAGATATTACTGCATGGTCGGAACTAGAAGCACAAGCATTTAGCTACACTCACATTAACATCTGCTAACCATGTGTATGTGACCAATAACATTTGATTTGACCTAGACTCAAATAATCAGTCAATTGTTATGGTTAATTGATATGTTAATGCTTGTAAACAGTCGATCCACTATGATCCACGTTCTCCCACTCCTTCACATATTCCTTCACGCTCTCTCACGTTCTCCCACTCCTTCACATATTCCTTCACGCTCTCTCACGTTCTCTCACTCCTTCACATATTCCTTCACGCTCTCTCACGTTCTCTCACTCCTTCACATATTCCTTCACGCTCTCTCACGTTCTCTCACTCCTTCACATATTCCTTCACGCTCTCTCACGTTCTCTCACTCCTTCACATATTCCTTCACGCTCTCTCACGTTCTCTCACTCCTTCACATATTCCTTCACGCTCTCTCACGTTCTCTCACTCCTTCACATATTCCTTCACGCTCTCTCACGTTCTCTCACTCCTTCACATATTCCTTCACGCTCTCTCACGTTCTCTCACTCCTTCACATATTCCTTCACGCTCTCTCACGTTCTCTCACTCCTTCACATATTCCTTCACGCTCTCTCACGTTCTCTCACTCCTTCACATATTCCTTCACGCTCTCTCACGTTCTCTCACTCCTTCACATATTCCTTCACGCTCTCTCACGTTCTCTCACTCCTTCACATATTCCTTCACGCTCTCTCACGTTCTCTCACTCCTTCACATATTCCTTCACGCTCTCTCACGTTCTCTCACTCCTTCACATATTCCTTCACGCTCTCTCACGTTCTCTCACTCCTTCACATATTCCTTCACGCTCTCTTTTTCTGTTTTTCTTTCTTTCTCCTGTCCTCTCCAGACAGCAAACGGTGTGGCATCTCATGAGGAGGATGAGATTAACGAGTTACAGGAGGACGACAGAGAGCTGTTCTCAGACCAGCTGGCCAGCATCGGCATGTTAGGACGCATCGCAGCCAACCACTGTATCCCCCTACTGACCAGGTACACACACACCTCTTGCTTTTAGGCTATCCCCAAGCTCTGTAAGTGACTTCATGATTCTGACGTGTGTGTGTGTGTGTGTGTGTGTGTGTGTGTGTGTGTGTGTGTGTGTGTGGTCAGTCTGTTGGAGGACCGGGTGACGCGGCTCCACGGCCAGCTCCAGAGGACCCAGCAGCACCTCATGAACTCGTCTAACCCCGGATCAGTGGACCGCAAGGTCCTGGACGACCTCTACGAAGACATCCACTGGCTCATCCTGGTCTCAGGTCAGTGGATTACTATAAGGATGATTCCCAACATTAATAAGGCTAGTGCTCTATGTTGGATACATGGCTCAGTTCCATCAGTGCTCCCTTGTTGTTTTAGGTATGGTTTTATTATGTAACAATTCTTTTAGCATTCAGTCAATTATGTTCTGTTAGCATAACATGAAACCTAGAACTGCACTCTGGGGGGCATAGACTTTGTCCTTAGATCTCCTTAGTTGTTTTTCGGGACTAAATTTAGGCTGGGAGGCAGGCTGCGCTGGTGTATTGGTGCATGGCAGGAATGTTGTTTCGGGAAGGGCCAGGCCACCAGTTGTACAACTGCTGCTGTTTAGTACATTGTAGCATTCTCAGTGGCCACAGAATTGCCCTTTGGTGCCTAACTTCATTTGGAGTCATACACCCTTAGTTGGTTCTCTCTCTTAGTGTGCTTAGAGTCTTTCTAGGGGATCTTAGCAGTGCTTTGCGTAACACTGGTGAAGAATGACATTGGTTGTAATGTATCAGTGGAAAGCTCCACTGTAGGAGTTTTGCTGTGATGGAAAA
The DNA here is from genome assembly GCF_965601325.2 of Salmo salar. Lineage (NCBI taxonomy): Eukaryota > Metazoa > Chordata > Actinopteri > Salmoniformes > Salmonidae > Salmo > Salmo salar. The sequence continues at coordinate 32,223,914 of NC_138315.1, read as the reverse complement.
TGTTGTCTTCCAAAAGTACCTCCTTAATGGATTGTTTCTGGCTAGCCATAGTCCTAGTTGTCAGAGTGTAGTTGTGAATGCTAATTATTGAATGTGTGTGTGGGGGGGTTCAGGCTACGTCCTGGCAGATGACCCTCAGGGTGAGACTCCTCTGATCCCGGCGGAGGTGATGGAGTATTCTATCAACCACTCTACTGAGGTAGACATCAACACCACCCTGCAGATACTGGGCTCCCCCGGGGAGAAGGCCTCCTCTATCCCAGGGTGCAACAGGACAGACTCTGTCATCAGGTAAGGGAGGGACTATGATTGGTCAAAAGGCTGTGTACAGTACAGGCTGAATGTCTCCTGATTTGCTGTCTGGCACTTAATTGCGAACACCTGGATTCCCACATCTAAATGAGATGTTTGGTTTGAAAGAGAGAACTGAAACCAAGTGATATTCTGCCTCCTGTCAGTGGACCCGAGTTGCCCGTCGCTGCTATGGGTCTGAAATTAGTGCTTTTTGAGGTCGGTTCGATTATTACAAATAATCATGGTTTTAAAAAAAGGAAATGCCCTCGCTATGCGTTGTGGTTTGAATGCTGTAGAAATGCAGAATAAAACTATTAATTAAAGTCCCATGATGGTAGTCTGATTATCCCTTATTAAACATAGATTGTTTACATTACTTTAATAAAATATTTCAGTTGTATATTACATTTGTTTTATTTGATGACTTTATTATTTCATTCCAAGTCATCTCATCTCTATAGAGCTGCTGCCTGACAAAATGACTATTTTAGTCGTTCTTCAACTTAAATAAGGCATATTTTTAGGACTGCTGAATTCCAACTATCAGTCACTTAGATCATGTATTTTCAGGTAGAGATGGCTTGCGATGCAGCTGCTCTCGATCACGCATTCTTCCCTCTTACGTAGCAGGCGTAAAAGAAACACAGACCGGACAAGCAGGCGCGCAATGGATTATGATCATTGTAGTTAATTACCACGTTTTCTGCGCTAAACTATGTAGACTATTGGCCTGTTGGAAACTACAACTCCCTACGACATAAATCAGATCAAGCCCGAACTGTGCTATATCTAGAGAAACTGCACAATGTGCGCATCGAGCCCACAGAAGAAGGAAAAAACTCAAACTAAATGGAATTCAAGTAATTGAACCAACGTCGGTCAATTAGTTGTTTCAAAACCAAAAAATAACAGACCATTTCGGTCAATCGCTTAGCACTATCTGAGTCACTGATCTAATGGACAGTCTACCCTCACTGTCTGTCTCTGATCTAATGGACAGCTTGGACAGTCTCTCCACACTGTCTACAGCAGCTGAGCTTTAAGCTGTGGACTTGTTCACTAAGCCCTGGTTGTAGAGCTCTGTCACGTTCACACCAGTGCTCTGTCTGTCTGGAGTGTGTCTCATAAAACCCTCTGCCCCGTGGCATGGCATGGCGGCAGCCTTTCCCTTAGATTATTTTCCAGGCAGGGCACAACGGCCCACATAACACTACACAGGCCATCTGGCATGGAAACTGTCCATAGAAACCAACAGAAGCCAAACTTTTTTTAGATCTAGGTAGGGGGTCCTCGCCCCTACAGTACAGTACAATGTTAGGGGAAATATTACGTACAGTGCGAGGCCAATGATCCACCCGTGTGTGTGTGTGTGTGTTTGATCACTGGTCCCCAGCGATGCGGGTGTGGCTCCCTGGGGGTGTGGTGCCAGTGCTGCAGAGGGGGAATGCCCTGGCACAGACCCAGCCATGCCAGTTGCTAACACACACACAGGCCCTTGGATGCATGATGGCGTAGCGACCTAGCCAGCCTTAGAGCAGACCCCGGCGCCAGCCCTCCCAGCCCCGGACCAGACCACCACTCCCTAACATGTTATTCAATTAGGGCAGGGCCAGGTGCTGCTAAGACTAGGAGAGGGCTGGGGTCATGTGTGTGTGGGGTTGGGGGGGTACATGCAATCATATAGGGAATTTTGGAGGTGGTTGGGGTTGTGGAAAGGGCCTCTGGTTTGTTCTCTGTGGGGGTGAGGAGGGACTGGGACAGAGGATTGTTCTGTGGGGGTGAAGGGACACAGAGGATTGTTCTGTGGGGGTGAAGGGACACAGAGGATTGTTCTGTGGGGGTGAAGGGACACAGAGGATTGTTTTGTGGGGGTGAAGGGACACAGAGGATTGTTTTGTGGGGGTGAAGGGACACAGGGACAGAGGATTGTTTTGTGGGGGTGAAGGGACACAGGAACAGAGAGGATTGTTCTGTGGGGGCACAGGGACAGAAGATTGTTCTGTGGGGGTGAAGGGACACAGGGACAGAGAGGATTGTTTTTTGAGGAGGCACGGGGACAGAGGATTGTTCTGTGGGGGTGAAGGGACACAGGGACAGAGAGGATTGTTTTTTGAGGAGGCACGGGGACAGAGGATTATTCTGTGGGGGTGAGGGGCGGCACGGGGACCGAGGATTTTTCTGTGGGGGTGAAGGGACACAGGGACAGAGAGGATTGTTCTGTGGGGGTGCACAGGGACAAAGGATTGTTTTGTGGGGGTGAGGGGGCACAGGGACAAAGGATTGTTTTGTGGGGGTGAGGGGGCACAGGGACAAAGGATTGTTTTGTTGGGGTGAAGGGACAGAGGATTGTTCTGTGGGGGTGTGGAGGCACGGGGACAGAGGATTGTTTTGTGGGGGTGAAGGGGCACAGGGACAGAGGATTGTTTTGTGGGGGTGAAGGGACACAGGGACAGAGAGGATTGTTCTGTGGGGGTGCACAGGGACAAAGGATTGTTTTGTGGGGGTGAGGGGGCACAGGGACAAAGGATTGTTTTGTGGGGGTGAGGGGGCACAGGGACAAAGGATTGTTTTGTTGGGGTGAAGGGACAGAGGATTGTTCTGTGGGGGTGTGGAGGCACGGGGACAGAGGATTGTTTTGTGGGGGTGAAGGGGCACAGGGACAGAGGATTGTTTTGTGGGGGTGAGGGGGCACAGGGACAAAGGATTGTTTTGTGGGGGTGAGGGGGCACAGGGACAAAGGATTGTTTTGTGGGGGTGAGGTGGCACAGGACAAAGGATTGTTTTGTGGGGGTGAGGGGGCACAGGGACAAAGGATTGTTCTGTGGGGGTGAGGAGGCACGGGGACAGAGGATTGTTTTGTGGGGGTGAGGAGGCACGGGGACAGAGGATTGTTCTCTGTGGGGGTGAGGAGGCACAGGGACAGAGGATTGTTCTCTGTGGGGGTGAGGAGGCACGGGGACAGAGGATTGTTTTGTGGGGGTGAGGAGGCACGGGGACAGAGGATTGTTCTCTGTGGGGGTGAGGAGGCACGGGGACAGAGGATTGTTCTCTGTGGGGGTGAGGAGGCACGGGGACAGAGGATTGTTCTCTGTGGGGGTGAGGAGGCACGGGGACAGAGGATTGTTCTCTGTGGGGGTGAGGAGGCACGGGGACAGAGGATTGTTCTCTGTGGGGGTGAGGAGGCACGGGGACAGAGGATTGTTCTCTGTGGGGGTGAGGAGGCACGGGGACAGAGGATTGGAAAAACAAGAGGCCGGCATCGGGTTTCCTAATAACACTGTGCGACCCCGACGCTGTTAATGTCAATGGGCTTTTGTTTTTGCAAACAATGTGAAACAGTGCACTGTGGTGCTGCGTGGGCATGTCCTGAGGCCCATCTCTCACATACAGAACACTAAGATGCACTAAGCCGTATGTCTCTCTGGCCTTTAACAGAGTGGGTCAACGTGGTCATTTGTTGTCTGAGTGACTGATTTCAACAGACACTGAATTCCCACCTCTTTCTTTTGTTCTTCTCCGTGTCCTGGCCTTGGCTCCTTATCACTTCCCTCGTTACCTCGTTACCTCTCTCCTCGTCCTCTTTTTATTCTCTCTATCCGTCTCTCTCTGTCCATTTTCCTCTTTTTCCATTTATTTTTCTCCTTTACCTTTCACTTCTCTCTCTCCTTCCCTCCCACCCTCTCCCTCCTTCCCTCCCACCCTCTCTCTCCTTCCCTCCCACCCTCTCTCTCCTTCTCTCCCTCCTTCCCTCCCACCCTCTCTCTCCTTCCCTCCCACCCTCTCTCCCTCCTTCCCTCCCACCCTCTCTCCTTCCTTCCCTCCCACCCTCTCTCTCCCTCCTTCCTTCCCTCCCACCCTCTCTCTCCCACCCTCTCTCTCTCTCCCTCCTTCCCTCCCTCCCACCCTCTCTCCCTCCTTCCTTCCCTCCCTCCCACCCTCTCTCTCCCTCCTTCCTTCCCTCCCTCCCACCCTCTCTCTCCCTCCTTCCCACCCTCTCTCTCCCTCCTTCCCTCCCTCCCACCCTCTCTCTCCTTCCCTCCCACCCTCTCTCTCCCTCCTTCCCTCCCTCCCACCCTCTCTCTCCTTCCCTCCCTCCCACCCTCTCTCTCCTTCCCTCCCACCCTCTCTCCCTCCCTCCTTCCCTCCCTCCCACCCTCTCTCCCTCCTTCCTTCCCTCCCTCCCACCCTCTCTCTCCCTCCTTCCTTCCCTCCCTCCCACCCTCTCTCTCCCTCCTTCCCACCCTCTCTCTCCCTCCTTCCCTCCCTCCCACCCTCTCTCTCCTTCCCTCCCACCCTCTCTCTCCCTCCTTCCCTCCCTCCCACCCTCTCTCTCCTTCCCTCCCTCCCACCCTCTCTCTCCCTCCTTCCCTCCCTCCCACCCTCTCTCTCCTTCCCTCCCTCCCACCCTCTCTCTCCCTCCTTCCCTCCCTCCCACCCTCTCTCTCCTTCCCTCCCTCCCTCCCACCCTCTCTCTCCCTCCTTCCCTCCCTCCCACCCTCTCTCTCCTTCCCTCCCTCCCACCCTCTCTCCCTCCCTCCTTCCCTCCCTCCCACCCTCTCTCTGTCAGGTTGTTGTCAGCGGTGTTGAGGACATCAGAGGTGGAGTCCAGGGCTACGAGGGCCAGTCTGACAGAGCTGCTCAGCCCTCAGATGGGGAAGGACATTGTGTGGTTCCTCAGACGCTGGGCCAAGACTTACCTACTGGTGGACGAGAAACTCTACGAACAGGTACAACTAACACCAGACACCACTGTCTGATTTGTCGTCCATAATACAATACTTCTCACTACAACCCTCTAAGTGCCTAAGGCCCACAGAAGGCCCTCAGAACACTGGCATGGTAATGTCCCGGGCATGGCTTTGACAGATGACGTCATAAATAGTCTTTGTGATAGTCACTGAACGCTAATGGACACTTGAGGTGGTGAAAATGCTAGGGATGGTGTTCCATCACGTTCATGTTTACACCACCAGTTCGATCACGTTTAGACCACCCGTGCTCTGTCACCTTGACACCAGTGTACTCTCTGGAAGTGTGTTGTAGAAGCTGGTTTCCTGTGGATCGTGGCATTGTGAGGAGGAGTGCAGTATATCACTGGACTGGACAATGGCTATTTCTGACATCTGATCTTTTAAAGTGTTGCAGGGATTTTCATCTATCCCTCCACCATTTCACACCACTTTCTCACTCTTTTCATCCCTCCTTTAGATCAGTATCCCCCTGAGCATGGCATTTGGGGCGGACACGGAGGGGGCCCAGTGGATTGTGGGATACCTGCTGGAGAAGGTGATCAACAACCTGTCTGTGTGGAGCTCTGAACCTGAACTGGCCAACGACACGGTGGAGCTACTGGTCTGTCTGGTGGAGAAGAGGGAGAGGTGAGACACTGACTGGCTGGCTGGCTGACTGACTGACTGACTGACTGACTGACTGACTGACTGGCTGGCTGACTGACTGACTGATCAGGTGGAGCTACTGGTCTGTCTGGTGGAGAAGAGGGAGAGGTGAGACACTGACTGACTGGCTGGCTGACTGACTGACTGACTGACTGACTGACTGACTGACTGATCAGGTGGAGCTACTGGTCTGTCTGGTGGAGAAGAGGGAGAGGTGAGACACTGACTCAATTCTGTATCCTGACTTGAAATATGCACACACAAAAAACTAGATAGGATATGAGCCTAAGCTTTGGCGCTAGAAACATCGCCCTCTTGTGGTGGAATGATAGTTTTTTAGTTTTTCATTATCTCGCCAATGATATCAAATGCCAACGAACCTTTGTCCATCCTTCCTTTCTCAGGGCCAACATTGTGGTACAGTGTGAGAACTGGTGGAACTTGGCAAAGCAGTTTGCCAGCCGCAGCCCTCCCCTGGACCTGCTGTCCAGCTCAGTACAGAGGTCCCTGATGAAGGCCCTGGTTCTGGGGGGCTTTGCACACATGGACTCAGACACCAAACAGCAGTACTGGACAGAGGTGGGGAACCCTATAGAAGCCAGAGACAACACACACGGAATCCCCCACTCTGAATCCCTGAATGGAACTAACTCACACACGTCCCTCAAAGGACACGACCTGACAGCTCTCAAGTGTCATTTCCCTTCAGATTTCCTTTATATAGTCTGTCTTTACAAATAGACTTCAGCTGGTAGCACATTGTGAGATCTCAATTGTCTTTTCCCTGTAACTTCCCTACTGTGGTGATTCTGTTTAACTACTCTCCCCATAGACTTCAGTAGTAACAAACGGTGAAGCCAAATGATTTAACCAAAACCATTAGATCTCCCTAGAGTCTATGGTGTGATAATGATCCTCATAATGATCTTGAAGGCCTTTGTATAGTAGTGCAAGATGACTCCAAAGCCATTGGGAGAGATCTAAGAACGAGATGGCAGCTGTCTTCCAGCTGCTCTGACTGTAGAGTGTGTACAGTACAGTAGACCATTAGAGAAGAGTTGGGAAGGAAAATAGCCCGATCTTTCTCTCTTCATGCCCTCTCTCCTTTGGGGGTTGGAGCCACGTTACTGTAAAGCACTTTGTGACAAATGTTGTTGATTGATTGGATGTGATTGATTGATCACCTCTCTGTTCCTCTCCCTCCAGGTGCTGCACCCCCTCCAGCAGCGCTTCCTCAACCTGATCAACCAGGAGAACTTTCCTCAGATCTGTCAGGAGGAGAGTGTGAAGCGGGAGATCGTCGCCACCCTGGAGGCTCTGTGTGGCATCGCCGAGGCAACGCAGATTGACAACGTGGCGTCTCTCTTCAGCTTCCTCATGGACTTCCTGTCCAGCTGCATCGGCCTGATGGAGGTGTACCGCAACACGCCCGAGACGATCAACCTCATCATCGAGGTGTTCGTGGAGGTCGCCCACAAACAGATCTGCTACCTGGGAGAGGTGAGGATCACTTTAATAAAAATCACACACTTTATTATATGAACAAAGTAAATAGCTCAGTAGAATAGAATAAACATTTTATCATAAGTATAATACAGGAAGACACAGTTTATAGTCCAATATTTACACGTGAATAAGAGAAAGGGTGAATTTGGGGGCAAGTGTTTAACCTCTCTAGGGTATGTGGGACGAAATCGTCCCACCTAGTCAACAGCCAGTGGAATCGAGTGGCGCGATATTCAAATACCTTAGAAATGCTATTACTTCAATTTCTCAAACATATGACTATTTTACACCATTTTAAAGACAAGACTCTCGTTAATCTAACCACATTGTCCGATTTCAAAAAGGCTTTACAACGAAAGCAAAACATTAGATTATGTCAGCAGAGTACCCAGCCAGAAATAATCACACACCCATTTTTCAAGCTAGCATATAATGTCACAAAAACCAAAACCACAGCTAAATGCAGCACTAACCTTTGATGATCTTCATCAGATGACACTCCTAGGACATTATGTTATGCAATACATGCATATTTTCTTCAATCAAGTTCATATTTATATCAAAAAACAGCTTTTTACATTAGCATGTGACGTTCAGAACTAGCAAACATACCGAAAACTTCCGGTGAATTTACTAAATTACTCACGATAAACGTTCACAAAAAACATAACAATTATTTTAAGAATTATAGATACAGAACTCCTTTATGCAATCGCGGTGTCAGACTTTAAAATAGCTTTTCGGCAAAAGCACATTTTGCAATATTCTGAGTAGATAGCTCGCCATCACGGGCTAGCTAATTTGACACCCACCAAGTTTGGCGTTCACTAAACTCAGAATTACTATAAGACAAATTGGATTACCTTTGTGTTCTTCGTCAGAATGCACTCCCAGGACTTCTACTTCATCCACAAATGTTGTTTTATTCTAGTTTCTGGGCAGTAGTAATAACCAGATTAAATCGGGTACGTTTTTTATCCGGATGTGAAAATACTGCCCCCTACCCTAGAGAGGTTAAATTATGCAGTATTAGCCATCGTAAATAAGAGTCTGGTAGCTGTGTGTGGGAGATTTCACTGGGAAGACGAGTCAACAGCTACCTCTTCTCCCACTCCGCCCCCCCAGTCCAAGTCTATGAAGCTGTACGAGGCGTGCCTGACTCTGCTGCAGGTCTACTCTAAGAACAACCTGGGCAGGAAGAGGGCTGATGTGGCTGCTGAGGAGGACCAGTACCAGGACCTGCTGCTCATCATGGAGCTGCTCACCAACCTGCTCTCTAAGGAGTTCATTGACTTCTCAGACACAGGTGTGTGTTTTCATCTCCAAAATCAGTCAACGTTTCTGTATGATATTTTAGGTTCCTAGTTAGTAGTCAATACTTACAAAGTCCTCTCTTGTGTTTGCGTGTTGATGTTGGAATAGATGAGGTGTTCCGGGAGCAGGGTTCGGGAGCGGCAGGTCGGTCGGTGTCGGCTGCAGACGTAGTTCTGTTTGGGGTCAACATCATTCTGCCGCTCATGTCTCAGGACCTGCTCAAGGTAAGACCCAGGGCCAATAGATGTACAATGCTCCCTTCCTTGAAGTAGTAATCTACATAGTCACTGTACTACAATGGTTGTTTAACTGGCTTGTCGCTGTGTGTTTCCAGTTCCCGTCTCTGTGTAACCAGTACTACAAGCTCATCACGTTCATCTGTGAGATTTTTCCTGAGAAGATCCCCCAGCTACCAGAGGAGCTGTTCAAGAGTCTCATGTACTCCCTAGAGCTGGGCATGACATCCATGAGTTCAGAGGTCAGCCAGCTGTGTCTGGAGGCTCTGTCCCCCCTGGCCGAGCAGTGTGCCAAGACCCAGGAGAAAGACACGCCCCTATTCATCGCTACACGCCACTTCCTCAAGGTGAGGCACCCCCTACTGGGATTTCCTCCTAACTACAGGGTCTGCCTCGTTTGATTGTGCTCAAAAAGAGGAAATGTTTTGTAATGGATAATCTCTTTCTCTCCCCCTCTCTAGTTGGTGTTTGACATGCTGGTACTGCAGAAACACAACACAGAGATCACAGTGGCAGCGGGAGAAGCTCTCTATACACTAGTGTGCCTACATCAAGTGAGTATGCTTAGTTTTTATACTTCCCACGCACATGTATCTTAGATCACCATCATCAAAAGACTATGTGGACATTGTACCTCCTGTCGTCCTCATATGATGACGTAATTCCCTATCCTCTCTCCAGGCGGAGTACAAGGAGCTGGTGGAGTCTCTGCTCGCCACCCAGCGAGACGTCGTCATCTTCCAGCGACTGGCCGACGCCTTTAACAAGCTGACAGCCAGCAGCACGCCCCCGAGCATGGACCGCAAGCAGAAGGTGGACTTCCTCAAGAGCCTAGAGGAGTTTGTGTCCAACGTAGGTGGGCTGCTCTGTGTCAAATAACCACTAGCCCCCAAACTCCCCTCCTCCCTAGCACCTATTTCTATGTCCAACCCGCTCACAGACGATCTACCTTGACCACGCCAAACCATGAAACAGAGACCGACAGAGCTGAGGAGCTGCACTGTTAGACTGTGACAAAAAGGGGGAAGGTTGAGACACTGAAGGGAGCAGGGGTGTGGACTGGACTATGGTGTCGTTTGGGCAGGTTTCCACGCCTGCTCCTCCCCCATCCCCTCCTTTTTCATCAGAGGCCCCCAGCGCACACATACAGTGGGGGAGGGGGGATCAGAGAGGGATGGACTCATCCCCTCAGCCAATCATTTTTTTGAGTTTGCCAGTGGGAGGGTTGGGATGAACATAACAGGAGGAGGTGCCAATCTGTTCTGAGAACGCTATGCCTCTCCCTCTCTCCCTGCCTCTACACCCCCCCCCAAGAGTGCCTTTGTTTTCTTGTTTGTGTTGTGTGTCGACTCCAGTGTGGCCAAGCTTAGACGTGTCTTACATACAGCAACGACTGTGCCTGTCACATACCAAGAACACGGTGGAAGCACACACACACAGATCTCCATGACAACGAGAGGCTCGATCCCGCCACCTTCGGGCTGCTGAATCTGTTAAATGGGAGGGCCGATGACAAAAAACAAATCACATCATGTTCATCAAGGGTGTATATATGTTTTAAAAAAGTGGGGAAAATATATGTTTAAAACAATGACTGAAAAGTTTTATAAGATAGATGGCAGAGAAGCTGCATTTTTATGGTTATGATGAGTTCACTTTAAGAAAGAGGGTGAATTTGAAAACGTTTTATTAGATTTCTTTATCATTCTGGATTGTAGTTCTATTCTCTGCCACCCTCTGTCTCCCTAGAACCATTTCAGTCCTGACTGCCCACAGCCAAGACACAGACAATTATTGGAGGCCTTAGGCCCTTAGGAAGGTTGGGCCCCTGAAGTTTAGCATACTCTCTCTAGTTGTATTTTTCTATGTCACAGCCACTCTTTCCACTTCAAAACACACTGGATGGAAGTTCAAGTCCCTATAACTGAAGCAATAATGAACCAAAAAAGGAACATAGTGCCTTCAAAAAGTTTTCAGACCCCTTGACTTTTCACATTTTGTTAAGTTACAGCCTTATTCTAAAATGGATTAAACAAAACAATTTCCTCAGCAATCTACACACAATACCCCATAAAGTGCGAACATTTTTATTTTTTTATTTTTTAATGTTTGCTAATTTATTAAAAACTGTAAACAGATACCTTATTTACATAAGTATTCAGACCCTTTGCTATGAGACTCAAAATGGAGCTCAGGTGCATCCTGTTTCCATTGTTCATCCTTGAGATGTTTCTACAACTTGATTGGAGTCCACCTGTGGTAAATTCAATTGATTGGACATGATTTGGAAAGGCACACACCTGTCTATATCATTTTTTTTTTTTTTTAGTCATTTAGCAGACGCTCTTATCCAGAGCGACTTACAGTAGTGAATGCATACATTTCATACAATTTCATACATTTTTTTTTTTTGCTGGCCCCCCGTGGGAATCGAACCCACAACCCTGGCGTTGCAAACACCATGCTCTACCAACTGAGCTACAGGGAAGGTCCCACAGTTGACAGTGCATGTCTGAGCTGGCCGCCCGGCCAAACTGAGCAATCGGGGGTGAAGGGCATTACATTTTTTTGTAATTTGGTCAGGGAGGTGAACAAGAGGGAGGTGAACAAGAACCCAATGGTCACTCTGACAGAGCTCTAGAGTTCCTCTGTGGAGATGGGAGAACCTTCCACTCTGAGTTTGCCAAAAGGCACCTAAAGACTCTCAGACCATGAGAAACAAGATTCTCTGGTCTGATGAAACCAAGATTGAACTCTTTGGCCTGAATGCCAAGCATCATGTCTGGAGGAAACCTGGCACCATCCCTACGGTGAAGCACGGTGGTAGCAGCATCATGCTGTGGGGGTGTTTTTCAGCGGCAGAGACTGGGAGACTGGTAATGATCGAGGCAAAGATGAACGGAGAAAAATATAGAGGAATCATTGATGAAAACCTTGTCCAGAGTGCTCAGGACCTCAGACTGGGGTGAAGGTTCACCTTGCAACAGGACAACGCAGGAGTGGCTTCTGGACAAGTCTCTGAATGTACTTGAGAGGCCCAGCCAGAGCCCGGACTTGAACCCGATCGAACATCTCTTGAGAGACCTGAAAATAGCTGTGCAGCAACGCTCCCCATCCAACCTGACAGAGCTTGAGAAGATCTGCAGAGACGAATGGGAGATACTCCCCAAATACAGGTGTGCCAAGCTTGTAGTATTATACCCAAGAAGACTTGAAGCTGTAAATCGCTGTCAAAGGTGCTTCAACAAAGTACTTTATTAAAGGGTCTGAAAACTAATGTAAATGTGATATTTACATATTGTTTTTGTAAATTAGAAAAAATATTCTATAAACAAGTTTTTGCTTTGTCATTATGGGGTATTGTGTGTCAATTTGAGGGGGGACAATTTAATCCATTTTAGAATAAGGCTGTAATTTAACAATGTTGAAATAGTCAAGGTGTCTGTATACTTTCTGAAGGCACTGTAACCACTTTGTTTTAACCATGCATTTGAGACTGACTCACTGCCCTTCCTCTGTTTTGAGCACAACCCTGGTTATTTTGGAATGCCTGAATGAATTGTATTGAAATGTAAAAGTGTACATAAACGTATTATGTAAAATACTTAGTTTTTCCTTTTCTGTTTACATTGTTTTCATTTTCGTCCATGTTATACAGAATATGGAAAAATTTCCATATCCCGTTTTGATCGTGGTTGTTGAAAACATAAAATCCAAAATAAAAATGGTTGAAATTAATGTAGAAATGATTTTAATGTATTTAATTATACAAATAATTTTGACTGTCATTCATGCACAGTAGTGATGGGAAGTGAGGCTTTTTTTTTTTTTAATAAATCTTTCATTTTGTTAATCGGCGAACGATGAACTGAACTCGAAAGAGCCATGATTCTATGGGTTTATGGGAGCTTTAATTTTTTATGGACGTGTAAACGTGTGCTTTAAACTATGTACATGTGTTGATTGCTAGGCGTACAAATAATATTTATTGATACATTTCAAACGAGGTCTAGTGGCCGCAACCAGACTAGATTGTAAACGACTCTTGACGGACTACATAGTTTGACTCCCATGAGGGTGATGAACTACAGCCCACCAAACGATTCGTTCTAGGGGTGGAGTTTGTTGAGCTGTGTCCATCTCATAACGTTCAATAATCAATTAATTGCAGTCATTCTTGCAGCATGCGATCAATTATCAGTTCTAAACATGTATTTTTATTCTCTATGCTAATGATCTATTTTTCTATGCGCATAGTCGGAGCACGTCTCTGAGCAGTTGATCCGAAGGAACGTGTATTTATCCTGCTGTAGGATTATATTCTACCTCGGTGTGTATGACATTGCAGCTAGCATAAACAGGTTAAACGAACGATTACAATGAACGAGTCGCTCAGAAAATTGAATCATGAATCTCGAGTCAGTAAAAAGAGTTGTTCAAAAAGAACGAATCGTTCGCTAAAAGCATATCACTACTGCGCAGCCTGAGAAAATCGCTCATGTAGAATACCATATGTCCTTCCTCGGACACTGTAACTGTATTGTATGTTATTATTGCTTGACACGTGTTGTAAGCGATTAATCAGTAGCGACAGTTAATATTTATTTTCAGAAACCAGCAACACACCACGCAAAGGTACTATACTATTTTACAGTAGGCAAATATGTCGGTCTTGCACGTTCTGGCTAACTAGCTAGCATTGCTGTTTTCTTTAGTAACAACACACTGACGCTAACTAGCTACGGTAGCTAAGTTACAGTTCACTAACTAGCGTTCCAATTAGTGTTAAGTGTAGGTGGCTGCCATCGACCTTCCAGCAAGTTTGAAGCCATGAGTGACAGCGACGACGATATCCCTCAGCTGTCGGCGGCCACCCTGGCTGCCCTGCAGGAGTTTTACACAGAGGAGAGAGACGGGCTTGTGCAGAGCACAGCACCAGTGGACAAGTACTCGGTGGGGGCGGTGGAAGAGGACTGGGTATGTTGACCGTGATGTTAGATAACTTTATCAGCTGGTCTACTGGCTATTCTCCCTCCACTTCCCTCTATTGCTACATTATGGCTGTATTTACATTGCTTGATATATCTGTCCATCAGCGTATGAGCCAATTCTGGTACAGCGATGAGACAGCAACACGGCTAGTTGAAGAGGTTATTCACGAAGCTGGGAAAGGTGGCAGGTGAGGGGGATATGTACTATGCATCTACACAGTCAGGTGTCTGCCATGGCTGGGGTGTAATTCACTACAGACTGCCCTTCTAAAGCTTGTGATGTTACTTTCCAGGATAGCCTGTCTGAGCGCACCCAGTGTGTACCAGAAGCTGAAGCAGGGGGTGGTGGAAGGCTCTGACGGCGTGTCGGCTGTGGTTCTAGAGTACGACCGCCGTTTCGCCACCTACGGCCAAGAGTTCATCTTCTATGACTACAACGAGCCCCTTGCTCTCCCAGAGGATGTAGCCCCACAGAGTTTCGACTTTGTCCTAGCTGACCCCCCCTACCTGTCTGAGGAGTGCCTCAATAAGGTCGCCCAGACTGTGAAGTACCTGGCTAAGGGCAAGGTGCTGCTCTGCACAGGTGAGCCTCACATTGCTGTGTCTGTCCTCGGGCTTGTGCCCTTCTCCATACCGCACACAACACTGAATACGGGCATTCTTACACATACCAGAATGACATGCCGCTCTCTGCAGCTTTTAAAAAAATCTAATATCCTTTGTTTTATCTACTACTTCAGGAGCCATCATGGAGGAGCATGCAGAGAATTTGATGGGTCTGAAGATATGCAGCTTCCTGCCTAAACACAACAAAAACCTGGCCAACGAGTTCCGCTGTTTCACTAACTACCCCTCAAACCTCATGTCCTGAGGCTCTTACAACCCTTCATGTATGGCCTTATTGACTATTGATGTCTGACGTCCATCAATGCCTCAGTTCTGACTTGACCGATGTCTGTGATAGTCGCAAGGAAGGCTCATCTTGTTGGGCAATTTCTATTGCCTGTCAGACAAGGTTTCATTTTGGGGACCAATGGTATCGGACTCTGGAGGTTGTTTTTAAAATGATTTCTTATCCCATAACATAATTATGAAGTGAATAATGGTATTCATATTTGACTTCAGTGTAAATAATATTTCATTTACACAGAAAATAAATGTCTAAACGGTTGTAAAAATCTGTTGGATTTCATTTGCAGGACCTGGGAACATGCTTAGAGTATCATGTAATACCAGCAGTGTCAATTAGTATATTAGTGTGTTGAAATCCTCCTGGGTTCAAAACTACTGCTGCTTACACAGCCAACCATGCATTTTCATACATATTACACAGCCCTTTTCTACAGGCTTGCTGCCCGTGGATAGTTTATGTTCTTGTCATTGGAGCAGAGACTGCTCTCTTCAAACTCGGATGCACAGAGCAGCACCCAGTCTTTCTCCAGCAGGAGAACATGGGTGGACCCCATGGCCACAGATACATAGCGCTATGCATGAGTAGCCCCCCCCCCCCCCCCCCGACGCGGTACTGGTCATTCTTGACACATTCACCATTTTTGCCCAATTTGTTTTCTTAATGGTGCTGAAGACACTACTGTATACCGAACAAAAATAAATGCAACATGTAAAGTGTTGGTCCCATATCAAGAAACATGATCATTACACACATGCACCTTGTGCTGGGGACACTAAAATGTGGTTGCCACAGATGTTTCAAGTTGAGGGAGCATGCAATTGGCATGCTGACAGCAGGAATGTCCACCATAGCTCTTGCCAGTTAATTGGATGTTAATTTCTCTACCATAAGCCTCCGACCTCAACCAAATTGAGATGGTTTGGGATGAGTCGGACCGCAGAGTGAAGGAAAAGCCGCCAACAAGTGCTCAGCATATGTGGGGACTCTTAAGACTGTTGGAAAAGCATTCCAGGTAAAGCTGGTTGAAAGAATGCCAAGAGTGTGCAAAGCCGTCAAGGCAAAAGGTGGCTATTTGAAGAATCTAAAATATATTTTGAATTGTTTAACACTTTTTTGGTTACTACATGACTCCATGTGTTATTTCATAGTTTTGATGTCTTCACTATTATTCTACAATGTAGAAAATAGTAAAAATAAAGAAACCCTTGAAAGAGTAAGTTTTCAAACTTTAGACCGGCAGTGTATAATTTTTTTAATTAAACATTGTCAGGAGGTGTTGAAGCAACCCTACTTCCCTACTATGCCACTTCCTCATTATTGGGCCCATACCTGGTGCGAACTTGGGACCTCTGCCTTGCTAGCACACGTGACCGCACTCCTGAAGCATCTTACCAAGTGGGGACACCAGGCTGAGGGGTAAGTTTCACACATCCCCATGTGCTATACATCCACAATTAACAAGGGCAAAATGTATGGTGAAAAAACATTTTATAATTTTCAAGTCATTTGAAAATAGTTCACAAGACAAATCAGAGAGATACATGTGCTTATTTACCTCAATCAGCACACAGCATTTGCCTGTAGCAAATTACAATAAATATTGCATTGCAAAAAATATAAACATCTGTAGCCTATAAAGTATTCATTTAAATGAAGAGCCTCTAAATTGTGTTAACTGTATTACTATCTTGAAGGTAGCATAGAGTTAATGACAATGGAATTTCCACAAAGTTTCCAGTTGATAAACGCATCCAGACACACATATGGGAAAATAATCATCTCCGTTTACGCCATAGGTTTGTCTGAATGTATAAGGGAGGCTCGAGTCAAACTCAGTTTCCATTTGTAAATATACTTTTTTTATTTTTTTAAGAACACCCAACTCATTTAATCTTCAAGGAAGAGGGGAGGAGAAAAGCAGGGGAACTGCAGCTGGCTACTCCGGTAGTAGGTCATCTCCCAGCTCTTCATCAGCAAAGTCATCATCTTCATTGCGCTTCTTAGCTGCAGTCTTTGGTCTCTCCATCGGAGCCCCCAGTGGATCCACGTAGGAGGCATCTACACACAGGGACATATGTGGTTACTATACATTATTATATTGCACACATGGGACAAAGGTGTACCACACTCCCTGCAGATACGGTGTTCCACATTGACACCCACACTAGAACCCCACTGTAATGAAAAGTATGAACTGTCGTAGCAGCACACTCCAAATATTGTAAGGGGAACAACACCAATCCCCTGAAGAGTAATGTTAGGAAAGAGAGGTGGGGTGAGTGACTTCATGAAGATACCAGAGTGCCAAGTCTAGGTCCAAAAGGCTCCAGCTTCTACCCCCAAGCCATAAGACAGCTGAACAGTTAATCAAATGGCTACCCGGACTATGCATTAACAATGCTGCTACTCGCTGTTTATCATCTATGCATAGTCACTTTACTCTTACCTACATGTACAAATTACCTGTACTCCCGCACATTGACTCGGTACCGGTACCCCCTGTATAGAACCTCGTTATTGTTACTTTTTTTTTGTTGTAAATAATTGATTAACTTATTTTCGTAAAACTGAATTGTTGGTTAAGAGCTTGTAAGTAAGCATTTCACGCTAAGGTCTACACCTATTTTATTCGGCGCATGTGACAAATAACATTTGATTTGAGCTGTGTTAGTGCTGATGAAGAGGTAGAGAGGGTGGTCTATGGTCCACTGCCTATAGACAGTGGATGGTATACTGCTTCTCTCTATTAGGTCTGTTTAGTCCAGGCCTCTGTCATGCATCATTCCACTAGAGGGAGTCCTTTAGACACCTCAGAACAGATTGGAGAGAATGACGCACTGAAAGAATCACATACTTCATTTTCATTTCAACCACTTGATTTACTAAGTGCTTCGCTAAAGATTGATGTTAAGAAAAAATCCTTCTGACTTAGATATTTACCATACAACTTCCAAATGATTTTTCCTTTCCAAAGTTTTAGAATCCCTGGCCAACTCTCAGCTTTTAAAACATTTAAAAACGTTTCACACTCTTCTTAATTGCTAGGTAAAGCCCCACCTTATCTCAAGCTCACTAGTCATCATAGCAGCACACGCTCCAGCAGGTATATTCACTGGTCACCCCCAAAGCCAATTCCTCCTTTGGCTGCCTTTCCTTCCAGTTCTCTGCTGCCAATGATTGGAACAAATTGCAAAAATCACTGTAGCTGGAGACTCATATCTCCCTCACTAACTTTAAGCACCAGCTGTCAGAGCAGCTCACAGATCACTGCACCTGTACATAGCCCATCTGTAAATAGCCCATCCAACTACCTCATCCCCATACTGTTATTTATTTTTGCTCCTTTGCACCCCAGTATCTCTACTTGCACATTCATATTCTGCACATCTATCACTAGTTTTTAATTACTAAATTGTAATTATTTTGCCACTATGGCCTATTTATTGCCTTTATAACCTCCATTATCTTACCTCGTTTGCACACACTGTATATGTATATATACTTTTTTCTATTGTGTTATTGACTGTATGTTTGTTTATTCCATGTGTAACTGTGTTGTTGTTTGTCGCACTGCTTTGCTTTATCTTGGCCAGGTCGCAGTTGTAAATGAGAACTTGCTCTCAACTAGCCTAACTGGTTAAATAAAGGTGAAATAAATAAATAAATGAACAGTCTGGTTTTAGACCTGGGAACAGCACAGTTTTAGATGTGTGAAATGTGCTTAGATCATAAAAATGATATGTTAAAACGTGTAATATTCATCTGTATGCCGACGACATTGTTATGTATGCCATTGGCCCAACTGTATACCAGGCGTTGTTAGAGATGCAATCGGACTTTGCTGCGTTACAGAAAGCCCCGGTTGGTTTAAAACTTGTACTTAATGTGGGCAAGATTAAATATATGGTCTCTCATATTCGCAAAACATTTTCAGATGGACTACATATATATATTCATTGAATGGTTCTCCCATCGATCGGGTTCCCGCCTAAAAATATCTAGGCATTTGGATTGACAAGGATTTAACATTTAAAAAGCAAACTGATGAGCTAGTTAAAAAGTAAAGGCTTCTTTTTTCTTTCTTTTTTTAACTAGATCTTGCCTCTCCCTAAACAGCAAGAAGCAGATTGTACAGTCACCTTTCCTGCCAGTTCTTGACTATGGTGACACCATTTACCAGATTGCAGCAGCAACTACTCTTAAAGAGCGACAGAATACACTGATTGACATGTGTGTTTTTCTGTTGCTCATTAGAAAAACGAGATTTCAGTCTTGGAGGTGTTTCCTGGCCGATTACGCGTTTGGTTAATGATGTTTGCCCCCAATGAGACACTGTAGACACGGAAGCCTATTTCACTTCCTCAAAATAGCCAGAATGAATCTTAGAACTCAAGAAATCTGTCATTTTTATGTTTTTGCCAAGGATGTTTTAGTTGTGCAATTTAACATCTAACTAAAAGGTGTTGGGTGCAGTATTTCTTAAGTAAAAAACATGTGCAACGTGCTGTCTTATGTAAACAAAGTCGGAGCTGCTGGGCCGGTCTGTCTCATTGTCTATACTATTGGATAGAGCGCAATCACCGCAGCAGTTCACCCCATATTAGTGGGTAAATTGACATTGTCAAATCAACCGAGGTAAAGACAGTTTCAAGTTGGATATTCAACGGATATTCGCGCTTTCAAACCTCAATAGCTTTCAAATCACTTGAGCCACGGACTCCAAATAAGTGTCATGATGTTGGAAAAATTGCGCACAACACTGCACAGGTCTTATTTTCACGATTTGGACATGAATTCACTTTCCAAAGCTAATAAACATGTGGAAATGTGAGCAGCATTATGTATTCCTAGTTGAATTAGTTAGGGAGCGTAAACAAAGTACAAACTTTTTTTACATTCGAATTTCAATAGCTCATTGGTCATGTGACCTACTTGACTCATACAAGGTCCAGAATGTCCAATGGCTACCCTTCTATATTGAACACCATTTAGTTTGTCCATTTTCATCTCAAGATTTTATATGAATTTTTCCAAATGTAAAATTTCAATCGCTCCTTGGTAATGTGACCTAGTGACTACAAACAAGGTTCAGTATGTCCACTGACTACCCTTCTATATTGCACACCCTTTAGTTAGTCCATTAACGTCTGACAAAAATGTCTCAACATTTAGAATTTCAATAGCTCCTTGGTCATGTGACCTACTGACCTCAAACAAGGTTCAGAATGTCCACTGACTATACCTTCATATTGCTCACTCTGATGTTTGTCTACTTTCATATCATGCTATTAGACTTAAATCTAAGCTTTGCAGGCCTTCATTTCACATGGGTGTTAACTTAAAAAATAAAAAATGTAACAAATGTTCCAGCCTCGCAATAACTCTCTCTTACATGGACACTGAAAAGATCCCCAAATGGCTGTATGTGGTATGGATCAGGGACAGGAGAGGTGTTCGAACAGAGGTGCTTAAAGGAAGGCACACAAGTAGGCCCCGTGAAAAACTGTTTCATATGCTCTTTTTAATCACAGTAATAGGCAGTGATTTGTCAGTCAGAGTGAGCTTGATAAGGTGAAAGAATCCTTTTCATATACTGTACATTAAGACAAATCCTTCTACGTTGAGTATTAGAACACAGTTTCCATAACCTGATATTTGAGTACATTCACAACAAGTCACCTGCAGACAACTTACAAAATGCAATAGTGCATTTGAGGGTTGGTTTTTCTGATGAAAATAATTATTTGATGCATGGCCTACTATTTCTAACTGGAAGAATACATTCCTGTCTTTTGTGAGTAAAATCCTTTTTCCAAAATTGATTTAGGTACATTTTTGTGAAGAGGTATGAGGGTTGTGATATGGGTCATTTAATAGTAAAATCATTTAAGGGATCAATACATTTCTATATTGCTTCCCCAGTATCTGCATGAACCATCAGGCCAAGTGTTTTTGGTGACCCTGCTGGACAGAAAGAGAAGGAGGAATCGGAACACGCTGCATTCAAATTCAGGTCTTAGTTATTCCATTGTACTGGATCTAATATATATATATATATATATATTAGCCTTTTACATACATTCATAAGTGTAATAATTTTTTATGACATACTGTGAAAAACTCTTGGCTACTGGCTGTCACTTTCAGACATGCACAGAGCAGACTGAAAGGGGAAGGGTAGCTCTTGACTTGAACCACAGGGGTTCTCTGTAAAGAGAGAGTAATCCAAAAGGCACAGACACACCCATTGACCTGTATGTATTCTCTCCTGATTGGCTCTGTGGTGCACAGTCTGGCAGTCTGACTAAAGTGCCAGAGGTATGAGGAGAGACATCCTCCATTGTATTTATGGGAACAAATATTTCCTAACACTTTGGATCCTATTGGACAGTTAGAAGACACAATGCGTCAATGCATTTTTTTTTTACTAATTACTGTCCATGAATAACCTCAACCTTGTGGGTCTGAGGGTGTTTGGGCTAATAAAAGTGCCAACTCAATTCTACCAGTGAAGAGTCCCTCATGCCCCTATGAATGGGGACACGGGGCAATAGTTTTTTATCTAAAAAAAGCCCTTTTTTTACTGGAGTACACTAACCCCTAATTGGGGCTCTTTTCTTTACACATAGTAGCAGTTTACCAGATAAGACATCAAGAAGATCAAAAAGTAGATTGTTGTAAGGGTGTATTACGTCCTGTGCTGGCCACATTGTCATATCCATTCTGGATTCTGAGTGGTAAAATCAGATGAAAAATGCCTCTGTATGTGTATACATTTTCCGCCAAGACCGAACTGCCAAAGTGGGTGGAGTTGCAATCTACTGCAGAGTTCTGTCATGCTATCCAGGTCTGTGCCCAAACAGTTTGAGCTTCTACTTTTAAAAATCCACCTTTCCAGAAATAAGTCTCATTGTTTCCCCTTGTTACAGACCTCCCTCAGCTGCACCCTCGTCACCAAAGCCGCATATACTACCCACCACTGCGACCTGTATGCTCTCGTTGGCTGGCCCTGGCTTCATATTTGTCGCCAAACCCACTGGCTCCAGGTCATCTATAAGTCCTTGCTAGGTAAAGTCCCGCCTTATTTCAGTTCACTGGTCACCATAGCAGCACCCACCCCATCAGGTATATTTCATTAGTCACCCGCAAAGCCAATTCCTCCTTTGGTTGCCTTTCCTTCCAGTTCTTTGCTGCCAATGACTGGAACGAATTTCAAAAATCACTGAAGCTGGAGCCTCATATCTCCCTCACTATCTTTAAGCATCAGCTATCAGAGCAGCTTACTGCACCTGTACATAGCCCATCTGTAAATTATATATTTTTCGCTCCTTTGCACCCCAGTATCTCTACTTGCACATTCATCTTCTGCACATCTATCACTCCAGTGTTTATTTGCTAAATTGTAATTATTTCGCCACTACAGGCTATTTATTGCCTTACCTCCCTAATCTTACTTCATTTGCACACACTGTATATAGACTTTTCTATTGTTATTGACTGTACGTTTGTTTATTCCATGTGTAACTCTGCGTTGTTGTTTGTGTCACACTGCTTTGCTTTATCTTGGCCAGGTCGCAGTTGTAAATGAGAACTTGTTCTCAACTGGCTTACCTGGTTGAATAAAGGTGAAATAAAAAATTAAAGAAAAAAATAAATACTGTATGTGGGAATGTCTTATGTCCGTCCTACATGTAGTGTTGGTACATGGAATATTCCTCAACTGCCTACATCATAAATTGCTATTGCAAATAGAAGTATTATGTTCAACAACTGACATTTTGACAAACACACTTTGGTGCTTACAATTCATTCTCTATTGTCATGGATTTGGTGGGCACTGTCATCTGTGATATGACTTTCTTTAAGCACGTACTGATGAAACTGTCACTTAATATTTTTTTCTTAAAGTCTACAAACGCTCTACATTTATTCACTCTGTGATAGGGTTGGATCCTATATGCTACGTTTATTATTGTCCTGTAAATGGTTCAGTGCCTATAATTTAGGCTGTGTGTGGAATGGGGCATAAAGGACATTACCTCTACTACTAAATTACTACTAGATTATAGTGATAAGGAAAACAGCATACAAATTTGGCTTGTGTATTCATTTGCCTATAACTAATCAGAATTCCATTATGTTTACATTAAAAAGAGAATACTTCAAAATGAGAAGACCCTGCCATGGAAAAGACGACTGGGTGGACATAAAGTGGAAAGGAGAGGAAATAACTCACACCATGCAGCAGGACACCTTCAGCTGCGGGATCTTTGTAATGCAGGTTTGATAGTTATATTTTCAATAATGAATGGTTAGCTGTTATGTGACAATTAGGTCAAAAACTCTATTTTATTTTTTGGTGTAGATGGCCAAGGAAGTTGTACAGAACTTCCCCAACATCCCCTCCCAAAATGATATGGAACCTTCAAAAACACATGGAGCAACTGCGAAAAGAAATGGCTGAGGATATACTAAAAATGTCTGGTATGTAATGACATTTAATTCAAAGTAAATGTAAATTCTTATGCAGTTGTGTGGGACAGCCATATGTTCAGTTCATGCCTATGATTTCAGAGTTCAACAAAGCCAACAAGTGCTTCGTGTATGCCACTGATAAAGAACCTGGATGTGGCCCAAAGACTGACTGGGTTAGTAACTTTATTTAACATGTTTATAATCTTTTGATATCAGTGACGGCATGTAAGAAAATTTATGACGTAACACAATGGATGGCTAATTCGTTATACTGCATTGATATTATTTATAACGTGTTACGCTTTGTTTTGTTTTGGATTGAATGTTTTGCATGCCAACGGTGGTTCCATGTGCTGTGCCTAGGAATGAAGACAAAAGAGTTCAGAGTGAAGAACACAAACTGGAAGTGCAGTCTTTGTTGTTGAAAATGTCTGCTATACCCCATCCACACTGAAGAGGTTCTGAAATGTACATCAACCAGGGATAAAGAGGAAGTTAACACTGTGAAATGTTTCATACTTATTTTAAGTGTCTGTTGACATGTTGGAAAAGATTAAAGGTCTACAATTTGTTAAATTTGTCAATATTCATTTTTTATTCATTGATTTACTGGCCACCATTACTGTGGTAACATGTTCAGTATATGTATTGACCAGCAAACCCACTGCAGCCTACCTCACCAGCTCACTCTCCATCCCTGCTTTGGACAATTAACAGCATGACTCTGTACTTTGCCATTTTCCTTTATGGTTGATATTAACAACGAAAGGAGATTCTGTCTCTCTCCTATTGTGTACCGCTGTTAAATACTGTGGAAAAATAATAAAACAGGGAAAATAAGTACTTAGAACTACCAATTATTATAGATAAATATTAAAGAAAAGGGTAAACACTGGACTGAACGTCCTAATTGTCAAACTAATATTAATGTACCTCATAGAAGAGACATAACTAGAGGTTATGCAATATGGGTGTACATCCACTGCACGCTTCTTAGGTGTGTAATTGACATGACCAAGGAGCTATTGAAATTTAAAACTATGAAAAATGTACATTAAACCGTGTGATTTTACAGTACACAAACAAGAGTGTGCAACATAGAAGGGTACATTCTGCACCATGTTTGAGGTCATGACCAAGGAGCTATTGAAATTGTACATTTGGAAAAATTCATGTAAAATCATGTGAGATGAAAATGGACTAACTAAAGTGTGTGGAATGTGTAGGCCCACTGAGTACATTCTGAACCTTGTTTGAAGTCACATGACCAAGGAGCTATTGAAATTTTACATTTTGAAAAATTCATGTAAAAACGTGTGAGATGAAAATGGACAAACTAAAGGGTGTGCAATATAGAAGGGTAGTCAGTGGACATTCTGAACCTTGTTTGAGTCCAGTAGGTCATATGACCAATTGATTTTTTTTTTTTTTAAATAAATAATTTAAAATAGTGCGAGATGCAAATCGACAAAAAATAAATGTGTGCAATGTGTGTCTATGCCATCGGGTTAGCTAGAACCAGTTTTGAAAGTTTTAGGAGTAATGGTTAAATAGCTATTGAAATTTGAAAAATGTGATTTGTCACTATGTTGACAGTCCCTAACTGCTGTTGGTGGACGTAAGGAAAACTACAGGCGAATATCCGTCGAATATCCAACCTGAAACTGTCTTTACCTTGGTGTCAAATCAAAACTCAACCTTCATTTAACCGTTGTGATGCATGGATGTTCCAAACTCCGTTTTAGACGAGACTGACTTCATGACCAAAATGATCCTATTCAACTTTATAGTACATTTTGACATTACAATAACTGTTTGACTCCTATCGATGCCACATAGGCCATTTTCAAAGGGATGAATTGCTTTTTAAAGTCAGTTGCTCTTTAAACCTTTGTATGCCATCTACCATCGTGCTATATCACAGGTGACAATTTTAATACGCGTCACTGCATCCTGAAAAGGTTGGCTGGTCCTCATTAAAGTCCCTTAGATCACTTCACTATTCCCTTTTTGTTTACAAGCTCAACAACACAAGCTTCCGACTTACCTAACTTCATTGTTGAAGTATGAAAACATGAGTTACTAAACTCGTTCACAGGGTTGGTTAACTCCAGGTTCCTCGGGTCTCCACCGAATTAGGTAAATCTGCCTTCAGTTTGAATGTCCCTCATTTCTTGAATAACCTGCAGAACTCCCTGTGTCTTGATTCCCTGGTGCCATTACGGTAATTTAATTTTTTTTATTGGATGTTCGTGTAGATTTTTTCTTCCTAAGGGCACCATTGAAAATGAGACCCTGGTGTCAATGGGCTCCCCTGATGAAATAAAAGTGTAATAAAACATGATTTTGTTCACAAGGTGTTAAGATGGATCAGGAGCCTGAGATAGAGTTGTACAATTGAAAACAAAAAACCTACACTGCAAGTCTAAACGATTGAAAGTGGAGGGAGGGAGTGTGTGTGTGTGTCTCACCTATGTCTCGCTGGCTGCTGGCCTCGTAGGGTTCGTTGGAGCCAGGCAGTGCCCTCATCTTGGCGCTCAGCCTCTCCCCCTTGGCGCTGGTGCCATGGCTGCTGTGTCCACTGTCTGAGAACACAAACACAGGATTAACCTGCTTGCTTACTGTTGGGACCGGCCCCTTCATTACCCTGTATCTGCATGGTTCACATTTAGCAGTGATTGTTTATCCCTCTCTAACAGAGGGTAACAATGAGAGGCTGGTTAATACCAAACACACTCCTTTGTGTGTGTTTGAGAGAGAGAGAAGGAAAGAGAAGGAAAGAGATCGGCAGAATGTGTGTGTGACAGCTCTAGGCTCAGATGTCAGGTCCGTATGGCAGTCCAGAAAAGTGGGGGGACAGGCAAGAGACAACCACACTCCACATCTGGCAACTAGGTAATCATGGAAAAAAATTCCAACCATGAAAACAGGAAGAGGCCCAATTCTGTTGTTCCTCACAATCCTCAAATCCCAGCCTACCCCAGGGCCGACTACCTCAAAAATGCAGTGAGATTTCCAGTGGAAAAGCAATCCCTTTTTTTTGCCTCAAAACTGAAGAAAAAAAATGTATTGCACATACCATGAGTGTCTAGCTATACGTTTCCCTGTCAAAGAGTCAGCTCTCGCCTTTTGGGCCGATCTGACCTCCCTGTACAAGAGGGCAGCTTACACTCGTGATCAAAGAGTGTAAGCATGGATTTAGAAGTATCTGTGAAATGCTTTTCAACCATACTGGATCCTCAGTGAGAGTAGTCATAAGTAGATGATGACTTTGCTGAAGTAACATAACAGTAACAACAACTCCAGTTTTTAACCTGTTTGGGATAGAGGGCAGTATTTTCACGGCCGGATAAAAAAAACGTACCCGATTTAATCTGGTTACTACTCCTGCCCAGAAACTAGAATATGCATATAATTAGTAGATTTTTGATAGAAAACACTCTAAAGTTTCTAAAACTGTTTGAATGGTGTCTGTGAGTATAACAGAACTCATATGGCAGGCCAAAACCTGAGAATATTCTATACAGGAAGTGCCCTGTCTGACAATTTGTTCTCCTTCTAGGGTATCTCTTTAAAAAATACAGCATCTCTGCTGTAACGTGACATTTTCTAAGGCTTTCATTGGCTCTCAGAAGGCGCCAGAAAGTGGAATGAGAGCTCTCCAGTCTCTGGGCGAAAAACAGCAGGAGTTTTTGTGAGTGGTCCTGCTGAGAACAATGACACTGGAGCGCACGTGCACGAGACGACTCCATGTTTTTCTTTCAATGTTTAAATGAATACAACGTCGCCCGGTTGGAATATTATCGCTATTTTACGAGAAAAATAGCATAAACATTTATTTTAAACAGCGTTTGACATGCTTCGAAGTACGGTAATGGAATATTTTGACATTTTTTGTCACGAAATGCGCCCGCGCGTCACCCTTCGGATAGTGACCTCAACGCATGAACAAAACGGAGCTATTTCAATATAACTATGGATTATTTGGAACCAAAACAACATTTGATGTTGAAGTAGAAGTCCTGGGAGTGCATTCTGACGAAGAACAGCAAAGGTAATCCAATTTTTCTTATAGTAAATCTGAGTTTGGTGGGTGTCAAATTAGCTAGCCATGATGGCCGGGCTATGTACTCAGAATATTGCAAAATGTGCTTTCACCGAAAAGCTATTTGAAAATCGGACATAGCGATTGCATAAAGGAATACTGTATCTATAATTCTTAAAATAATTATGTTTTTTGTCAACGTTTATCGTGAGTAATTTAGTAAATTCACCGGAAGTTCGCAGTGGGTATGCTAGTTCTGAACATCACATGCTAATGTAAAAAGCTGTTTTTTGATATAAATATGAACTTGATTGAACAAAACATGCATGTATTGTATAACATAATGTCCTAGGAGTGTCATCTGATGAAGATCAAAGGTTAGTGCTGCATTTAGCTGTGGTTTTGGTTTTTGTGACATATATGCTTGCTTTGAAAATGGCTGTGTGATTATTTTTGGGAGGGTACTCTCCTGACATAATGTAATGTTTTGCTTTCGCTGTAAAGCCTTTTTGAAATCGGACAATGTGGTTAGATAAAGGAGAGTCTTGTCTTTAAAATGGTGTAAAATAGTAATATGTTTGAGAAATTGAAGTTATAAGCATTTTTGAGGTATTTGTATTTCGCGCCACGCTATACCATTGGATATTGGTGAGGCGTTCCGCTAGCGGAACGTCTGTCCCTAATTAAATAACAACCACTATGTCAATTTTTTTGTAGTCAAACGGGTCAGAGGGACAACTTCACTCTTTGCAATGTGTTCAGTGCAACCATTCGCTAGAGGGGGTGAGTTGCAGGAAGGAGTCATTCCTGGCATACACTGCTAACAGAAGATTTCTGGGACACAGTGAATTGTAAAGCTAGACTGTAGAGAGTTTAGTCATTTGACAATAGTATATTGAAATGGTGGTGTTTCTTTTTTCTAACAATGTAGAACCTTTCTTCTCTCACTTAAACAAACGTAATGTCACCCTTTTCTTCATTGACAAATTACTGTGACAAATATGATTGATAGACAGCTTTCCATTCTGTAGTACAGTACATACCTCTCCCCTGGTCCAGCAGAGGACTGTGTTTAGGCTCAGGGTGAGAGACTGAACAGATCCAGAAGAAAGAGAAAAAGGAAATCATGCAATAAGAGAGTGACCAGAGAGAACAGGGATAGTTGAGGATCAAGTTAGAACAGCACAGTTAAAGCAAAAAGGACATTTAAAATGGCAAGAGGAGAGTAAAGAGTTGTCTGCGTTAAAAGCACACGTTTGTGTTATCTGCCACAAACACATAATATAACACTGTCCTGCTCACCTGCTTTGATATCCACCTCTGAAGTGCCATAAGAGAATAAAAAGAGTAAATGAATTGTAAGACGAAGTGTGTGCAGACATTTGTACAGTAAATCAGGGGTTCCCAGGAGTGTCGTGAAGCGTTTCCTAATCTTCATTATTTTTAGAACACTCGCTTATAAACGTGATCTGTGGAATGTTGTTACATTTGTATAATTTGAGGGGCCACATCACTGGACGCTGTTAAAGGGCTACATACAAATTAACCACCATGAGTAAGGATCTATGAAAAGTATGAAAATATTTCAAAGAAACCCTATTTAAGAAACCCTATTTAAATCTATAAAAAACATTTGTCACCGAAAATAGACGATTTGCAGTATGCTTCCCACAGTTGTGTCAAGTTGGCTGGATGTCATTTGGGTGGTGGACCATTCTTGACACATACGGGAAACTGGTGAAGTTGAAAACCCAGCAGCGTTGCAGTTCTTTACACAAACTGGTGCGCCTGACACCTACTACCATAACCCGTTCAAAGGCACTTCAATCTTTTGTCTTACCCATTCACCATCTGAATGGCACACATACACAATCCATGTCTCGAGGCATAAAGATCATTCTTTAACCTGTCTCCTCCCCTTCATCTACACTGATTGAAGTGGATTTAACAAGTGACATCAATAAAGGATCATAGACTAACCAGGTGAAAGCTGTCATGGAAAGCAGGTGTTCATAATGTTTTGTACACTCAGTGTATGTGTGCATCAGAATTGTATAACCCATCAAGGTATGCCACGGTTCAAAAAAGATTGGGAAACACTACACTACCGAATGCTGATGGATGATTGCTATGGCTATAAGGGGAGTTGTTTGAAGCAGCTGTATTATGGTACATAATTACTTCAACTAAAACGTTAGCATGTCTACTGGTCTGGATACTGTATAACTAAGCCATTACTGTTATAACATTAGCTGACAGAGCATATCACGTCTAAGAAACTACATAATAGCCTGGACATGGACACAAACTTCAGATATTCTTTGGAAGGAATAGTTTGCAGTCTTCTCTTACCACATAATCCAAATAATTGTCCTTGAATGCAAACACCTTTGACTCTTAATGTGCTGATGACTACAACGGATACGATGTAATAATAGTTTTCCAATGGCCAAGGCAGAATCCTGTAGCAATGGAACAACTACTGGAATAAAAGTATTGGAACGGGACCCAGCTCTATTCTAGAAAGGAGGCTCGTACCGCTGTCCTTCTTTGGCGGGTGGCGGACAGGGTCTGGAGTGCCCACTGTCGAGACACACATATGGACAGCAGGGGAGGACAGAGAGATTATAAAGGTTAACTGAATTTCAAAAGTTAGAAAGGGTTAGTATGAGAATAAAGGAACTCGGGGTCAGAGATCTAATGGTGATGTACAGAGCTATGAGGTTGCTATCTAGCTTCTACAGGCTCGTACCGATGGCCTTAGGCGGGGTGCGGACAAGGTTTGGGGAGCCCACTGTCGAGACACACCCATGGACAGCAGTTAGGAGTAAAGATATGATAATGGTGAACTTAATTTTGCAAGGGATTACCATCTAAATAGAAGAAGTTAGAGACAGAGTGTGTTTAGGTGTATAGAGGTGTTCAGGGTCATCACTCACCACTGCTGGCGCTACCCTCTCTCCGGGTGCCTCTAGCGCTGCCCTCCCTCGCCGACTTCACCCGCTAGAGAGGAGAGAGAAATTATGCCTCTGTTGAAATCCAATATCCACAAAAACAACAATACAGAGTACCACACAGACACATTGATTTATCTAACTCGGTTGGTTTCTATGGTGAAAACAAAGACACTTGCAGGGAGCAAAACCAGCCAGAGACACTGGAGTTGATCTGTGATGATGTCAGCAAAGCCTGGGCCAGTTAACAACAGAGTAGGAATTAGTGTCACTCCTTTGAAAGACGGTTCTGATCCAAGAACATCTCAGCACTGATTTAGGAGCAGATGGTTCTGATTCACTGAGAAGTCTGTATTCTCTGTCTGTTTTCCATAGGAAAGACACAATGAAGCCAACACCTCCAGTGGCCTCAGACGGTGCTGTTGTCACTGTCAGTAGCCTTAAACAAGAGTGTAGTGAGTAAGTAGAGTACCTGTTCTCTGATTTCTTTCATCTTCTCCACCTTCTTCAGTTTGGTGGCGTAGTCCTGGACCTCTTTCATCCCCATGTCTGTGCACAGCCTCACCAGGAAACGCAGGCCTGGAGGGGGACAGGGGGGGGGAACACACCCATAGAGTCAGTATCAGTATATATTTTTTTAATAAACCATTACATTAGAGCAGTAATGCTTAGAGGACAAGAAGGGATCGGGTGGATTACATTCAATGTTTTCCGGGAATTTCCGATGGATGTCTTTGTAAGTCTCCAGGGCTTTCTGGTAGTTTCCTGAGGATGAAGGAACAAAGAGCAGCAGTGTTCAGGTCATTGCACATGGAATAATTCATATCTCTTGTCATGACTCTCCTGTGAGGATCAAAAGAGCAGGTTTACAATGGATCTGCCTTCCACCAGACCCCTCTCACCCACAGAGGGATTGGTGTGGGAGTTTGAGGACACCTCACGCCAATTGTAAATTGTATGCAGCAGACGACTCTTTTTGGTCTTCAGTAGTGGTGATTGGAATCGGTCTTTGTTCCAGAGACATTTTGCCACCAAAAAACTCTAACATCCAAAAGTGAACACGGACAATATTTCTAACATTCAGATGTGGGGAATGATGAGAGATGGAATATGGGAAATGAATGTCTATTTTGTGATGTCATTAAAAATTGTATAAAAAAAGTGATAATGAAAATATTGTAACTTGAAGAGCTTTCACACTGTGTATGTCAGGTTTACATCCTTGACATTGTGTAGGAAATATCAAGGATGAAGAGAATATTTTTGGTAAGACAGGAATGTGATTTTAGTTTTCTAACAAGATCATAAGTTTTGATAATACTTTGCCCAGTAAGTAGCCACGCCCGAGAGAGCGTGTCCCTTTGTGAGTGTAAAGGATGAGTTGAGAATTAACACACCAGATGGACTCAAGCTGCAGCTTAGGTCTCCATTGGTTACGACCCTGAAAATCAACACGTGGTGAAGAGGACAAAGTAGCCTCTCTCACAATCAATGTTACGGCTGAGTAGCTATTCTAAGTACTGCATCTAAGAAAGTTAACTTAAGTAGAACCATCCTGTTACTCTCTTCAAATCGTCGAGTACACTGCTCTCATCACCCCACTGGGGATCATCGACACGGCAGATTAGCGGTCTTCAGAGGACCACTCTTCCAGGACGGGAGAAGGATCCTGTTAGTTCTGCCTAAGACTACAGGACATGGCAATTCTAGCCACGGACAACTAAGAAGAAGTACCTCTTGTGGACAATCCGAGCCTTACACTTGAGCTCAGGAAAAGGCCCAACGGAACCCTTTTCACGAAGGCCTGGGTCCAACAGAGATACACGACAAAGGAAGACATTCAACACGTAAATACATTCATTATTGCTTACCCAAAGGGGCGGTGGTTCGGGGCAAAGTATTAGGATTACTGTGAGCATAGTTACAAGTGTATAAGTGTTGTCTCCCTTTCTTCTCTTTCCTCTTGATAAACAAGCAGTCATGTTGTCGTTAGTCCACTAGGGACCCGTTTTCATCTCATGAAGTTTCTAATCAATAACCTATACCGTGTGTGTCCTGTGTTATCATTTAGTTAGTAAATAAACAATTAAAATCAATTTGTGTGGTATGGAATTATCAGTAAAGCTGGGGTTTGTGCAGATGTAAGGAGTATGCGACGTTCAGAATTATGAGACTGATATGAGGTAATGATTAATAAATGACATCTATCGATAGATATCATCTAGAGTTTAATTTGGGAGATGGTAAATCATTAAACAACTTCTTCCGTGGTGCCCCAAAATCCTAATGAGTTAATTGTTACATGATTAATTGATTTGAGTAACAATTAAACATAGTTAGTTGAATCGATGCATAACAGTCATTAGATGAATATGTCATGTCACGACACTGTAAAGGCGAGGACCAAATCATTTGGACAATAAAATTAAAATCAGTCATCATAAGAGCGTCTGCTAAATGACTTAAACGTAATGTAAATGTAATTAGCCATAATTGAGGTGGATGATAAACTCACCACTTCTTCTGTAGCAGCTGGCGACCATAAGCTGCCATTTCACCTGAGTTGGCCTGAAACCACATGACAAGTTATCAATAGTGCAGGGGCATGATACAACATAACCGTGTCCCAAAGGATATTACTTGTTACACACATTATGATGTACAAACTCAAGACTCATACATACTGATATTATTGTGAGATGAGGACTAGAGACTTACTGGATTAGTGTGGCTCTCTCAAAGTACTGGATGGCCTTCTCACAGAACTGAGTGTCAATGTAGTAGGCCCCCAGCCACTCAATAACGTCAATGTTGGAGGGGAAATATCTGAAGGACTGAACAAGGGACCACATTGAGAATGTTCAGATTTAGCACAAAGTCAACTTCTTTTCGGGACACAATGGCGCTGGCATGTATAGCGTCCATTTTACAAGCTCCTGCCCAATTATGCTATTTCGTATGTTCTTGCGCTGATAACTTTTTTGGTACATAATGATTCAGCCATAGTTTCCAATGACCAAAAAGAGCTTCTGGACATCAGAGCAGCGATCACTAACCTCGACTTGGATGAAGTGTTTTACTTCAATGACTCGACCGCACATTACATACTACTCACCCGGGACCAGGCCCTAATCCCGACCCTCGGAAGAGGAAAAGACTACGATATTGAGTTACGTCGGGGCACCCTGATGAAACTATGGTGGTGAGTGAATAAACCGCCTCTTCTCTCTGTTCTATTGGCGAATGTACAACCACTGGAGAATAAACTAGACAAGCTCCATTCGAGACTATCCTATCAACGGGACCTGAAGAACTGTAATATCCTGTTTCACTGAGTCGTGGCTTAACGAGAACATGGTTAATATAAATCTAGCTGGTTTTTCCTAGGAATCGGCAGGACAGAACCTCAGTGTCTCGTAAAATCAGGGGCAGGGGTGTGTGTCTCTTTGTTAACAACATGCGGTGCCGGTCTCTAATGTTAAGGAAGTCTCGAGGTACTGCTCGCCTGAGTTAGAATACCTCATAATAAACTGTAGACCATACTCTGTAACAAAATAGTTTTCATCTAGATTTTTCACAGCTGTCTACTTACCACAACAAACCGATGCTGGCACTAAGACTGCATGCAACGAGCTATATAGGGCAATAAGCCAACAAGAAAATGCTCATCCAGAGGCAGCGCTCCTAGCGGCCGGTGATTTTCACGCAGGTAAAAGTGAAATCCGTTTTGCCTCATTTCTACCAGCATGTCACCTGTGCAACTAGAGGACGGACGGAGGATAAATAATAAGTACCAGTGACATGCTCATTTCGGAAGTTGTCCGATGAAGCGGTGGCTAAGCTACAGGACTGTTTTACTAGCACAGACTGGAATATGTTCTGGGATTCATCCAATGGCATTGAGGGGATTACCACACCGGCTTCATTAATAAGTGCATCGATGACATCGTCCCCACAGTGACGTATGTATATATCCCAACCAGAAGCCATGGATTAAAGGCAACATCAACACTGAGCTAAAGGCTAGAGCTGCCGCTTTCAAGGAGCGGGACACTAATCCGGAGGCTTATAAGAAATCCGGCTACACCCTCCAAAGAACCATCAAGCAGGCAAAGCGTCAATACCAGGGACCGGTTCAGGGAACAGAACTGAAAAATAAATACGTTTTTTTTTTCATGGAACAGAAACAAAATCTGGAACAAAAGTGATCCATACAGTTCCGGAACAGAACTTATTTTAAACGCATGGAAACCGGTTAATAACATTTTACATTCCAGGCATTTTTTCTAGTCCCACAAAAAAATACTCAAAGCGCCTATGCAAACCTCGCACTCTGTCACTCAAACATATTCCAGTGTCTGCCTGCAAGATGAAAATCTTTGCCAGTGTGTACACGCGTTTAGGCTACCTGCCCCTCCCCAATCCAAAGCATAGGCTACTGTACTGATGTTACAATCATGATTCAGAAGATGGGAAGAGAGATTTTTTTATTAGCTAGGGAGAGAGATTTTTTTTATTAGGTAGAGAAGAATGAATTAACTTTTTCAACGCTAGTTAAGGATACTAGATTATATGACTAGTTATCATGTTTCAAGTTGAATTTATTAACACCCTTGAGTCGACTGAAGCACCAGTGCGTCAATCTAAGTAACATAAGAAAATCCATCAACATCCGTCAGTTTCAGCTAGAGGCATGTTTTTTTGTTGTTGCATTGGACACGTTTCAATCCACCGCATCCGCCAATGTTGCACTTCCACATCTGCAGTGAAAGGTGGCAGAGCGGTGTTTGTCAGACCATAAGACATCGGTCTTCTCACAAAAATGTCTGTAGAGTCCGAACGGTTTGACCTACAGTCTATTATGTTTTGCCCGCCATCCAGGACATATATACCAGTCTGTGTCAGATGAAGGCCCAAACAATTGTCAAAGACTCCAGCCACCCAAGCCACAGACTGTTCTCTCTGCTACCGCATGGCTAGCGGTACCAACACACCAAGTCTGGAACCAACAGGACCCTGAACAGCTTCAACCCCCAAGCCATTAGACTTTTAAACAAGACTGATAAATAGCTAATCAAATGGCTTCCCGGACTACCTGCATTTACACTAACTATTGCACTAATTTTACACACACATGCTACTGTCTATTATCTATCCTGTTACCTAGTCCCTTCACCCCTACCTTCACTACAGTTCAAAAATGTTGAGTAACTTAGAAATGTCGTTGTTTTTGAAAGAAAAACTATTTTGTCCATTAAAATAACATCAAATTGATCAGAAATACAGTGTAGACATTGTTAATGTTGTAAATGACTGTTGTAGCTGGAAACGGATGATTTTTAAATGGATCATCTACATAGGCGTACAGAGGCTCATTATCAGCAACCATCACTCCTGTGTTCCATTGGTACGTTGTGTTAGCTAATCCAAGTTGATCATTTTAAAAGGCTAATTGATCATTAGAAAACCCTTTTGGAATTATTTTAGCACAGCTGAGACTGTTGTTCTGATTAAAGAAGCAATAAAACTGGCCTTCTTTAGACTAGTTGAGTATCTGGAGCATCAGTATTTGTGGGTTCGATTACAGGCTCAAAATGGCCTTTCTTCTGAAAGTCGTCAGTCTATTCCTGTTCTGAGAAATGAAGGCTATTCCATGTGAGAAATTGCCAAGAAACTGAAGATCTCATACCACACTGTGTACTACTCCCTTCACAGAACAGCGCAAACTGGCTCTAACCAGAATAGAAAGAGGAGTGGGAGGCCCCGGTGCACAACTGAGCAAGAGGAAAGTACATTAGAATGTCTAGTTTGAGAAACAGACGCCTCACAAGTCCTCAACTGGCAGCTTCATTAAATAGTACCCGCAAAACACCAGTCTCAAGGTCAACAGTGAAGAGGCGACTCCGGGATGCTGGCCTTCTAGGCAGAGTTGCAAAGAAAAAGCCATATCTCAGACTGGCCAATAAAAAGAAAAGATTAAGATGGGCAAAAGAACACAGACACTGGACAGAGGATCTCTGCCTAGAAGGTCAGCATCCGGAGTCGCCTCTTCACTGTTGACGTTGAGACTGGTGTTTTGTGGGTACTATTTAATGAAGCTACCAGTTGAGGACTTGTGAGGCGTCTGTTTCTCAAACTAGACACTCTTGCACTGTTCTGTGAAGGGAGTAGTACACAGCGTTGCTGATAATGGGCCTCTGTACGCCTATGTAGATATTCCATTGAAAAGAATCAGCCGTTTCCAGCTACAATAGTAATTTACAACATTAACAATGTCTACACTCTATTTCAGATCAATTTGATGTTATTTTAAAATTGACAAAAATGTGCTTTTCTTTCAAAAACAAGGACATTTCTAAGTGATCCCAAACTTTTGAACGGTAGTGTATATGTACAGTACATAGCCATCTCAATTACCTCGTACTCCTGCACATCGACTCGGTACTGGTACTCCCGGTATATAGCCATGTTATTTTTATTCGTTATTCACTGTGTATTTATTCCTTGTGTCACTATTTATATATCTTATCTTTAACTCTGCATTGTTGGAAATTGACCCATAAGTAAGCATTTCACTAATAGTCTACATCTGTTGCATATCATGCACGTAACAAATAATATTTGATTTGCACTCTAACTTTGATTCAATACCATCTACAACTCACTTTGTTGTTTGAATCCATACAGTTACATACATTAACACAACAGACAGAAACATAATGATACTAGGATTCTCTTGATAGATAGATCAGTGGTGTGTTAGGAATGACTGACCTCTTGGTAGTACTGGAACGCCTGAGACTTGTCTCCCTCGCTGTCGTAGAGCTCTCCCAGTTTGGCCAACACCTGGGGGTCTGTGGGCGTCACAGTGATCAGTTGCATCAACCACTCTATGGCCTGGTGGGGATCCTCCAACATCTCAAAGCTGAGCTTCAGTCAAGGATCACACTTTCTAAGTTGTAGTCAAGTGCTCCTATAAGAACATCGTTTTTAGGCAACGCTTAATGACCCAGTATTCTGTGAGGATACAGGTTGGCTAGCTGCCACATGACCTGGGCGCTGTTCCTCAGGATGGCGTGGAGCTTCAGGAAACAGTCCAGAGACTCCTCCAGACGGCCCAGACGCTTATAGGTAAGACCTAAGGAAAAAGGACATACTGTGAGAATAGGAAGGTCTCACCACTCAAGATTTCCCAATTCGCCACGGTTGGTGTGTTTTCATTTTTTATATTTGATTGTTAGTTCTCAAATATGGTGATATAAAAAAATATATATATAAACGCAACATGTAAAGGGTTGGACCCATGGTTCATGAGCTGAAATAAAAGATCCCAATTAAATTGGCAACAAAAGCTTCTCTCTGACGATCAGCGGTATTACTTGTACAAACAAACCCCTTAATTGGCACTCATTGAAACATGCGTGATCTGAGAATGTATTAAGGCAAAAGAGGAGTATTGACAGTACATCATGCGGTTTCCTTTGGGCAAGTGCAGATGAAGAGAGAGGCTATGGAATGTACCGCCTTGCAAAATAAAAGGGTAACACAGACAGTACATGATTAATAACAGCATAGTAGGCAGATCCCTGAGCTCCCAACAATGATCTTGCTGAATTGAGCTCTGACGGTTTAGTTTACCTAGGTTATATAGGGCCTCAGTGCAGGACGAGTCGTTCCGGAGAGCCTCCTTGTAGAACTCTGCAGCCTTCTCATAGTCCTTCTTCACAAACACCGTGTTGCCCTTGTTGATGAGCGCCGCTGGGTTGTAGCGGTCGGCTGTCATGGCCAAGTCGGCATAGCGGTCAGCCTGGTCGTAGTCTTTCTCCTGATGGGGTCACAGGTCATCGCACCAAGAGAGATACGCCATACAGTTCAAGGAACTATGCTAATGTGATTGAACAAAGGAGGATCTCCCTAATATGACTATATAATATCATTAATAAGAAAGAGAGTGTCTTACCAGGAAGTAGAGGAAGGAGAGGTTAGTGGCTGCAGCACTCTTCACTCTGCTGTCTTTCTTCTCAAACGTCTTCAGAGTCTCCACAGCCTGTTGGAGGAACCCTATCACTTAGCATCACTATAACATGACACGCTCAAATAGCACACACACACACACACACACACACACACACACACCCCCGACAAGGACATTACACATACAAACGAAAGAGCAGACCACATACCTCGAGCTTAAGAGCCATGCAGATGGAGAAAAGAAAAACAAACAAAATGGAGGGAGTGAAGAGGAGAAAAGCCGTGGTGAAAGTAAACCGCTGATTGGAGAATCTGATACATAGGCAGACAATATAGCAGAGATGTACACAAATGCATACATAATGGAGTGAAAAGGAAAAAATACATACTTTCCCTCATGTGGTACAGGTGAAGACTGTTTAGACTAGGTGACACACTCACACCAACCTGTTTGAAGTCCCTCTGTCTCAGGTAGGTGATGGCTTTGTTGATTTCTAGGTCGTTGGCCAGTTCTACGTACTGGGAACTCTTCACCATGTCCACACACCTACAGAAACAGCCACAAAGTATTACCATTACTTGCCTGAGGGGACTCCAGACCACATTTACCCTGTATCGCCCTCTGGTGTTCAGGTTTGGAAAAACACACCAGTCAAATCCGGCGGCGAACGTCGCCTCGATGGCTGGGGCGATGAGCTTGGCTGATGTCATGATGAATTTCTCAGCCAGGGCTTTACTGCAGTCAAGAGAGCAGGTTCCAGTGGGCACAAACATGTCATACAGATGTGAAAACGCTGAACAGTTATGTTTTATATAATGTACGGATAAGACAGTTACCGTTCTCTCTCCATCTGGTGAAGCTTGTCGTTCTTGATGGCTTCAATAACCAGGTTGGCATGGGTGTCATCCTGAAAACCAAACTAATGTGGATGACTTGTGAAGCATAACATGCAGTAAGTGCTACTACAATAAAGCCTAAACTTACCATGTTCTGAAGAGTGCACACTGGAGTGCTCTGCTAAGGACTTCACTGTGCTGACTATGTTAAGTTTGAGAACAGAAGTGCTCACATTGGGTGGGATGTACTTGTCCTCCTCGTCGATCCCCAGAGGAACACAGATGAGCTTCTGAAAGGCCTTCTTCATCCTCTCTCGGTCTCCGATGGCGTAGTAACACAGGATCAGGTTAAAGCCTGTCTTAATGTTGGGGCTCTCGCTCATGATGTGTTCAAAGGAGGTGATGGCGTCAGAGTACTGGCCCATGCGGATGAAGACCACACCGATGTTCTGCATGATCTTGATCCTCATCTCCTTGTGGGAGTTGGAGATCTGGTCCAGGGCCATGCGGTACAACTTGATGGCCTTGGGGTAGTTTTTCTGCTTGAAATGGATGTTGGCCATGTTCACTTTTAACCTTCCTGGAAAGAAAGTAAAATATTGTTTTACTGTCATTTTAGTGGCTAATCTAAAATATGACATCCTTCTCCCACCCACCTGCATTACTGAACATCTTGTTCTTTACGATGACCTGGTAAGTGTTCAGGGCCTCCGCGTACATGTCATTGTTGGCGTACTGAGTTGCCAAGTTAAACAAGACCTGAAAAAGAAAAGAAAAATATAAACTCAGATCACATCTGACCAACACTGACCTCAAAAGACAATGTCTGTCACAAGTAGGTGAGGTCCAAGTGATGTGGACAGATGAGTATTTCTATTGACAGTTGTTATTGTTCTCACAGAGTATGTGAGGTCCAGGTTGATGTGGTCTGCATTGCCTGACTGCTCCCTCTGTCTCACCAGCGCTCTCTCCTTCCGCCCTGCCTCTTTGGCTCTATCAAGGGACTGTAATAACAATGGTAGAAAACACACACAGTCAGAGGTAAAACATCACACATCCCTAAGTGTGCGATGTCTGTAAGTTATTCAGTACAGATAAGAGGCAGGGGGAGACTGACCAACTGCAGGTCTCCATGGCCGTGCGCCAGGCAGCTCTCTTCTATCAGGTCGTTCACCTTCTTCTCCAGGATCTTCACCTTCTCATCCGGCCTGAAAACAACAAAATCGTCCTAACCTTCATTATCCTACAGAATCATAGGAGAAACCCTGAGAATTGCATATTGAAATGAGGATAAGCAGCAGAGACAGAAACAAACTCTTACGTATCTTCACTTTTGCCCTCCAATGGAGGAGCCGGTCCTTTGGACTGACCTAGTGGGTCAAATGTCGACCCTGGGAATATCAGAAACATTTTTGGTAACAACCTGCGCATGAGAAGTTCTGTACTTGTCTCATTTTAACAAGGAGCTTTTTTTCTGGATCAAAAAAGGGGCTTAGGTGGTGGGCGTAGGAATGAGCACAGCTGGCAGTCAGCGTGGTTACTATTTAGAGGCCCTCATCTTGCAGCTGTAGACACATTTTAGTATTTTCAAGGCAATTTCTTACAGTTTTACAAATTTCTCCATGGAGCTGAGGATTTTTTGGGGAGTTTTAAAGATAATTTCCTGCGATTCTACATATTCTGCCATGCAGCTGAGAGAAAAATGTTGCAGTTTAAAAGCTAGTTTTCTGCAAATCTATGCAGGAAATCTATGCATTTTGCCATGGATAATGCTGTGTTCTTTTACTTAAACATAATAACAAAATTAATACTGCCAAATGTATTGTTTTTGTAATTTTAAATTCTCCCCAACTGTCTAGTTTTTATTTTGGCGATTGTTAGTTTTCAAAGATGTCAAGGCAAAGGGTGGCTACTTTGAAGAATCTAAAATATATTTTGATTTGTTTAAAACTTTTTTGGTTACTACATGATTCCATATGTGTTATTTCACAGTTTTGATATCGTCACTATTATTCTACAATGTAGAAAATAGTCAAAATAAAGAAAAACCCTTGAAAGAGTAGGTGTGTCCAAACTTTTGACTGGTACTGTATATTACAGTTGAAGTCGGAACTTTACATAAACTGAGTTTAAATGCATTTGGCTAAGGGGTATCACAATTCCTGACATTTTATCCTAGTAAAAAGTTAGGATCACCACTTTATTTGAAGAATGTGAAATATCAGAATAATAGTGGAGAGAATGATTTATTTCAGCTTTTATTTCTTTCATCACATTCCCAGTGGGTCAGAAGTTTACATACACTCAATTAGTATTTGGTACCACTGCCTTTATATTGTTTAACTTGGGTCAAATGTTTAGGGTAGCCTTCCACAAGCTTCCCACAATAAGTTGGGTGAATTTTGGCCCATTCCTCCTGACAGAGCTGGTGTAACTGAGTCAAGTTTGTAGGCCTCCTTGCTCACACACTCTTTTTCAGTTCTGCCCACAATTTTTTTATAGGATTGAGGTCAGGGCTTTGTGATGGCCACTCCAATACCTTGACTTTGTTGTCCTTAAGCCATTTTGCTACAATTTTGGAAGTATGCTTGGGGTCATTGTCCAGTTGGAAGACCCATTTGCAACCAAGCTTTAACTTCCTGACTGATGTCTTGAGATGTTGTTTCAATATATCCACATAATTTTCCTACCTCATGATGCCATCTATTTTGTGAAGTGCACCAGTCCCTCCTGCAGCAAAGCACCCCCAAAACATGACGCTGCCACCCCCGTGCTTCACGGTTGGGATGGTGTTCTTCGGCTTGCAAGCCTCCCCCTTTTTCCACAAACATAACAATGGTCATTATGGCCAAACAGTTACATTTTTGTTTCATCAGACAAGAGGACATTTCTCCAAAAAGTACAATCTTTGTCCCCATGTGCAGATCCAAACCGTAGTCTGGCTTTTTTAATTGCGGTTTTGGAGCAGTGGCTTCTTCCTTCTTCCTGGGCGGCCTTTCGGGTTATGTCGATATAGGACTCGTTTTACTGTGGATATAGATACTTTTGTGCCCGTTTCCTCCAGCATCTTCACAAGGTCCTTTGCTGTTGTTCTGGGATTGATTTGCACTTTTCGCACCAAAGTACGTTCATCTCTAGGAGACAGAACACGTCTCCTTCCTGAGCGGTATACATTTATATTTTTACATTTTAGTAATTTAGCAGACGCTCTTATCCAGAGCGACTTACAGTTGTGAATGCATACATTGTGGAGGTCTACATTTTTTTTCCCCCTGAGGTCTTGGCTGATTTCTTTTGAATTTCCCATGATGTCAAGCAAAGAGGCACTGAGTTTGAAGGTAGGCCTTGAAATACATCCACAGGTACACCTCCAACTGACTCAAATTATGTCAATTAGCCTATCAGAAGCTTCTAAAGCCATGACATCATTTTCTGGAATTTTCCAAGCTGTTTAGAGGCACAGTCAACTTAAGTGCATGTAAACTTCTGACCCACTGGAATTGTGATACAGTGAATTATAAGTGAAATAATCTGTCTGTAAACAATTGTTGTAAAAATGACTTGTGTCATGCACAAAGTAGATGTCCTAACCGACTTGCCAAAACTATAGTTTGATAACAAGAAATTTGTGGAGTGGTTGAAAAATGAGTTTTAATGACTCCATCCTAACTGTATGTAAACTTATATATACTTAT
The DNA here is from genome assembly GCF_965601325.2 of Salmo salar. Lineage (NCBI taxonomy): Eukaryota > Metazoa > Chordata > Actinopteri > Salmoniformes > Salmonidae > Salmo > Salmo salar. The sequence goes on along the minus strand of NC_138315.1, from coordinate 32,181,284 downwards.
ACTTATTGTATCCAACCTATCTCCTGATTCTGCCTCCTCAACCCTCCTCTCCTCCCTTTCTGCATCCTTTGATTTTCTCTGTCCCCTATCCTCCAGGCCGGCTCGGTCCTCCCCTCCTGCTCCGTGGCTCGACGACTCACTACGAGCTCACAGAACAGGGCTCCGGGCAGCCGAGCGGAAATGGAGGAAAACTCGCCTCCCTGCGGACCTGGCATCCTTTCACTCCCTCCTCTCTACATTCTCCTCTTCTGTCTCTGCTGCTAAAGCCACTTTCTACCATTCTAAATTCCAAGCATCTGCCTCTAACCCTAGGAAGCTCTTTGCTACCTTCTCCTCCCTCCTGAATCCTCCTCCCCCTCCCCCCCCCTCCTCCCTCTCTGCGGATGACTTCGTCAACCATTTTGAAAAGAAGGTTGACGATATCCGATCCTCGTTTGCTAAGTCAAATGACACCGCTGGTCCTGCTCACACTGCCCTACCCTGTGCTTTGACCTCTTTCTCCCCTCTCTCTCCAGATGAAATCTCGCGTCTTGTGACGGCCAGCCGCCCAACAACCTGCCCACTTGACCCTATCCCCTCCTCTCTTCTCCAGACCATTTCCGGAGACCTTCTCCCCTACCTCACCTCGCTCATCAACTCATCCTTGACCGCTGGCTACGTCCCTTCTGTCTTCAAGAGAGCGAGAGTTGCACCCCTTCTGAAAAAACCTACACTCGCAAACTCCGATGTCAACAACTACAGACCAGTATCCCTTCTTTCTTTTCTCTCCAAAACTCTTGAACGTGCCGTCCTTGGCCAGCTCTCCTGTTATCTCTCTCAGAATGACCTTCTTGATCCTAATCAGTCAGGTTTCAAGACTGGGCATTCAACTGAGACTGCTCTTCTCTGTGTCACGGAGGCTCTCCGCACTGCTAAAGCTAACTCTCTCTCCTCTGCTCTCATCCTTCTAGACCTATCTGCTGCCTTTGATACTGTGAACCATCAGATCCTCCTCTCCACCCTCTCCGAGTTGGGCATCTCCGGCGCGGCCCACGCTTGGATTGCGTCCTACCTGACAGGTTGCTCCTACCAGGTGGCGTGGCGAGAATCTGTCTCCGCACCATGTGCTCTCACCACTGGTGTCCCCCAGGGCTCTGTTCTAGGCCCTCTCCTATTCTCGCTATACACCAAGTCACTTGGCTCTGTCATATCCTCACATGGTCTCTCCTATCATTGCTATGCAGACGACACACAATTAATCTTCTCCTTTCCCCCTTCTGATAACCAGGCGGCGAATCGCATCTCTGCATGTCTGTCAGACATATCAGTGTGGATGACGGATCACCACCTCAAGCTGAACCTCGGCAAGACGGAGCTGCTCTTCCTCCCGGGGAAGGACTGCCCGTTCCATGATCTCGCCATCACGGTTGACAACTCCCTTGTGTCCTCCTCCCAGAGTGCTAAGAACCTTGGCGTGATCCTGGACAACACCCTGTCGTTCTCCACTAACATCAAGGCGGTGACCCGATCCTGTAGGTTCATGCTCTACAACATTCGCAGAGTACGACCCTACCTCACACAGGAAGCGGCGCAGGTCCTAATCCAGGCACTTGTCATCTCCCGTCTGGATTACTGCAACTCGCTGTTGGCTGGGCTCCCTGCCTGTGCCATTAAACCCCTACAACTCATCCAGAACGCCGCAGCCCGTCTGGTGTTCAACCTTCCCAAGTTCTCTCACGTCACCCCGCTCCTCCGCTCTCTCCACTGGCTTCCAGTTGAAGCTCGCATCCGCTACAAGACCATGGTGATTGCCTACGGAGCTGTGAAGGGAACGGCACCTCCATATCTTCAGGCTCTGATCAGGCCCTACACCCAAACAAGGGCACTGCGTTCATCCACCTCTGGCCTGCTGGCCCCCCTACCTCTGAGGAAGCACAGTTCCCGCTCAGCCCAGTCAAAACTGTTCGCTGCTCTGGCACCCCAATGGTGGAACAAGCTCCCTCACGACGCCAGGACAGCGGAGTCAATCACCACCTTCCGGAGACACCTGAAACCCCACCTCTTTAAGGAATACCTAGGATAGGATAAAGTAATCCTTCTAACCCCCCCCCCCCCGCTTAAAATATTTAGATGCACTATTGTAAAGTGGTTGTTCCACTGGATATCATAAGGTGAATGCACCAATTTGTAAGTCGCTCTGGATAAGAGCGTCTGCTAAATGACTTAAATGTAAATGTAAATGTAAACTTCTGACTTCAACTGTATAAAAACATTTACACTGTTTGGACTTAGGAGACCTGAAAAAAATGCTTAGGCAGCCCACCCAAGGATTACAATGGCAGAAAAATCCCTGACAAGGTCTGCATACTTTAGTCTATTGAGAGTGTATGAGACCACCACAACTCTCTCTCCCTCCCTCCCTCCCTCCCTCCCTCCCTGCCCTCCCTAGTAAGCTCACCTCTGGTCATGGCTGAAGAATAGCCTGCTGCTCTGACTGCAGTCATAGGCCTAGCTGCTCCATCCTGTCACAACAAATGACACCCACATGCATCAGATTTCCATGTTATTGAGCATCATTTTTCTCCACATAGTACTGGGTAAGAATCCAATAGGACAACTAAAGAAACTGATCAGTATTGATGCTCTCACCTGTACAGCTCCAGTCATGGGTCTGCCCATAGATGAGGCCATGGGCATCCTAGACTGCAAGTCACAGCATTAAAGACAGACATTCTCACATTTTTTTAAATATCAATGAGGTCTTGAACAGATAAAACACCATCAACTGATTCAGTCAATACTAATACTTTTTAGACAAGGGTTCTATTCTCCTCTCTTGTTCACATAACTTGCTACCAAGTATGCCATGACTGCTCTCTCACCTTCAGAAGCCTGCTCTCACTGCCAAACCTGCTCTCTACCTGAGTGTCAAATATCAAACATGCTCAAATGCAATACAATACTCTAAGCTATAACTTCTGAATTATCATTGGCTCTATGTGCCTCCTCTTCACTCTGAACAATTTGTTTGCATCCCATACTTAGAACAACAGTAACACTTACAGTAATTCCTTGTCAACCCTACTTTATAGCCTACCCATCATTGAAACATTGATTTACAATCAACATGTAACAAGTAAACCAAATCTTACACAATCCATAGACTTACTCCAAAAGAGGTCCCCAAAGCCCGTCCTCCAATGGCAGTGCCAGGAAACTTGGCAGTCATCTTATAAAATTAACACAAAGTATGTATAACTCGATTCAGTTGTCATTAGCACATTGCTTTAATTATGCCATATCTTGACTAACTGTCAAGACACTGTTATAACACTTACGGGGGGCCTTCTCCCATGGCTTGTCCTGACTGCTTGCTGAAAACCAGCATCATTGTCAAGCTCCTGTTAAACACAAGACATTAATTCAACAATACTATAATTAATCACAAATTCAGTATAAAACAAGAGTGAAGATGAGGTAGTACTCTAATTCAAAAGAAAACACTAGGCTAGCTATAGCTACCTCTGAATCAAATGTTGGATTGTAGTCGTTGTAGCCAGAGTACAGGTCATCTTCCTCAGCAGCAAGATGTACGTGTTCCATCTCCTCTGCGATTCTGTTAGGCTCAGGAGGAGGACAACAACACAGGTTTTAGATTTTATGAATTGCATCAAAGCACACCCTGAGTGTCTTGCTACTACTATAGTACGCATGAGCATAGACAGACATTAGCTACAAAGAATCCGAATGGCATTGACTCTCAAGGCAAACTAGATAGCCTAGCTAGCTACATGTTGGGCAGTTCATTAGCATTACATTAGTTAATGTAAATAGCTACGCTGCTAGCTCATTAACACTAACGTTAGCTACAAAAAGTAAAATTACGAATAAATACTGACTACTTACGGTCAACACTTCTATGGAATGGAGTAGACGCGGTCTTCTCTAACTAGATAAAATATTGATAATATATTGCTCAGACAGCAGTCATTTCTGAGCGTTCAGATCCCACAATACAAAGCTATATGGGCGGTATTGAATTGGTTTTGAAGCCTCGATTGGTTTAACTGTACGTCAATCATAGAAGGGTTTGGTTTTGCGCAATACAATTGGATAAGGGCGCCCAATTCCGTTGCTAGGATACAGTACGTGAGGAAGCTGCGACACCCGTTTCATACAACAACAAAAAATCTAATGTTATCAGCTTAGAATGTAAAAAGTAATGTTATAGCTAACCAAGACCATTACCACATGATTAATAAAATAATGCAAATCGGTGAATGCACATTTCCATATGATGAATTTTCTTCGCTCGTCTTTATTTTGAACATTTTAGGGCACCGTACAATCAAGTGACTAGCAGGGGCGTTGCAGGATTTGCATGCAGAGTATTCTTGGAAGACAGTGACAGGTTTTAATGTTGCAATAACTTACTGCTAATCAAAAGTGCAAAATGAGTTCCTCTGAAGGGAAGACCATTACCGTTATTGGCAGGTGAGTAGAAGCCTAACATTTCACGAGCTTTATCTTGTCTAAAAAAATCTTGCTCCAACAACTAACGTTAGCTAGCTAGCTAACGTTGTGTGCTTATGCATGTGAACTTCGAGCTGAGTAGGGTCAACTGATCATTAACTAAACTTATCTTAGTAAAGAAATTAGTTCATTTTCATGACACTGAATATTTGGTGTTACATATATTGTATTCATATTTGTTGTGCATGTGTCAAGACAAGAGAGAATAGCCGCTGTGTTTTCTAACCTATAACGTAACTCTGAATTTGTCATATCAGGTCAGGAGGTTGTGCTAGTAGCTATAGCCATGTCATGTGATGTTATCTGAATTAATATGTATTTTTTGTCTAGATGAAAATGTAGGATTTAGTACAATAGTTTTCCCAAACGTATATGGTCATCATATGGCTATTTTAATGATGGCGACGGGTTCTTTCAAGAACAGGCATCACTTTTATTTGCCTTTGCTTTCTTATTCCTGCCTCCTCTAGACACCATTTCTGGACAATCCTGAAGGATGTTGAGGGCACAGAAAATGTCTGCTCTGTCACTGTTGAACCTTGCCACCCTTTTTTGTGGAATTTGAGCCAGAAAAGTCTTGTCATACAACACTTACATTTTAACTTCATTATGGTTTATGATTAAATTAACATGTGTTCATCTTTGGACTGACCCCCAACTCGAGGATTACTCCTATTATATGCTATATATACTAATATATATCATGTTATAATAACTGAGTCATACATTTGCAATTTAGTAGGTGCTTTTATCCAAAGCAATTTACATAGTGCATGCATACATTTCCCAATGGGTGGCCCCAGAGGGAATCAAACCCACCACCCTGGTGTTGCAAGCACCATGCTCTAACAACTGAGCCATACTGGACTATTTGGTGGTTAGGGATTTCATTTCTCATCAAAAGCATGTAGCCATTCTGGGGCAATCCACATTTCCCTCTGGGGACAGTAAAGATTGATTGATAGATAAATGTTGGCTCTGTTGTTCTGTGTGTGTTTCAGTGGGCTGATTGGGCGCTCCTGGGCCATGGTGTTTATAAGTGGGGGCTACAGAGTGAAGATCTATGACAACCAGCCAGGCCAGGCTGCCAGGGCTATCCAGGAGGTCAGGTGAGTCCTGGAAAACAAGGCAAAACATTACCAGAATATCTCATAACCGCATCGACTCATACATAATATGCATGACCAAAATACCCCTCAGTCTTCTTTTGTACAATGTGAATCCTTTTAACTTTACAAACCCATCAACAACCATAGAGTGTACTTTGTTGAAAACATGGACAAATTATGATTAGTTGAACATTAGGTGACACATCGCTTTAGGTGAACATGGTCCTCTCCCCTGTGGTGTTTCTATTATATGTAAAGAATTTAACTTTAACCCAGTGTATTTTGAGCTCAAGGCTCTGGAAGATGGGAAAATGTTCTTAGTGACATTTGTAATAATAATGAATCGTGGATTGGATAATATTATTTCTACCAACTGAGGTACTCAAAGCGCTTTACATAGTAAGGGGGAAACGCACTTCATCCACCACCAATGCAGCGGCCATTTTTGTGCCAGAACGCGCACCGCACATCAGCTATTAGGTGTAGAGGTGAGGAGTGATATATGCCAATTAGGAATGAGGGGCATGATTAAGTGGCCATGATGGAATGGGGCCAGGTTGGGAATTTAGCCATGACATTGGAGTTAACACCCCATTTTATAGGGAGAGGACTACTAGCCTAGTCCAGATATCTTCTGTTATGATTCATTTAGAAGGGTTTCCACATCCAGGATCATACAGACGCTTTGAGATTGGCCTCTAAAAATATCCCAAACAACCTGCAAGTCGAATAAATAGCTGTTTGCTACTGTATAGCCTAACTGAGCCATTGTATGTCTTGTTTGCTTCAAGTCTCTATGCTCGTACTTCCCAAAAAATATGTGAAATATGTCAAACATCTGGTGGTCCCAGAGGAGAGTGTTTGGAAACCTTGCTCTATATACCATGCTGTTTTGAAACATATAATGAGATTTGCTCAACTGCACATTGGTTAAAATAAATTAACCTTATTGGACTGTAGGGGGCATTCTTGATCTTTTATTTTTTTTTACAGGTAACTGACAAAATAAAGGAAGCGCCAGTATTAAAGCCTTGTTCACATCTACAGTTTGAAGTGACTCAAATCCTACTTATTTGCGTATTGGGCAGCCATCATTCACTTTGAACTGGACTGAGTGTTTACAGGCAGTAACAACAGTGCGACTTTAGATCATTAGAATGCATTCGCCAAAAGTCACAAAATACACCTGAATGGATTTCTGCGAATATGTAAATACCACGGGAGTCCTCTTACATTTGGGAACTTTACAGTCCTATTGATCAAACAACCATGAACAGGTAGGCTCTCTCTCCCTCAGTTATGCACATAAACAACAAGATCAACAACTAATGCTAACTAGAGCGATATTAGCTCAAATCTAACGAGGGAACATTAGATAAACCCTAAAAAAAAAAAAATTCTACTTGGCCGTCAAAATTGCACTTATAAACGATGGGGAATAGTAGCCTACTCGTCCTTCTACAGCTTACCTGCCAATGCATGCTTGTCCCAACCAAGCACCCAAGCTAACTAGCTAAAATTGGCTAGCTTGTTAGCTAGCTACTTCCAGACACAAATGAGAGAACACCTCACTCTGACCATTTTACTCGGCCTAGCAGAGCTGGTTAGGCTGTTTACATGTTATCTGGAGATAGCTAACAAAGCAATTCACATTTCTTGCTAGCTAACCAAATGGCACCTACATCTCTAGCTGTGTGGCAAAGATTTTTATAACTAACCCAAGACAGACCACAGCCTGTCGTTTCCAATGGGAACAATTTGTCATAGTGGGCAGAACTAGCAAGGAAGTGGGCAGAGCCAAGCTCAAGCTAGCAAGATCCTATTTCTAGCAAACATTTGCATATTTCCGTTAGGGAACGCCTACTCTGTGAATTGTACATGTGCAATAACTCAGTTCACCTTTGCACTCCTTCTAAACAACGCAATTTAATTTACACTTTGGCAAAGGGTAAAGTCTACAAAACTTTGTCGACTTTGTTCATAACAGATTCTAGTTTTGGTTACAGAAAACTGAATTGAGATCAATTGTTTCATCAATGAGACAATGTGCAGAATTTCGGCCAAAATCCATCTCGTTCCATCTTCTCCCACTGCCGGCCACTGGGCTTTCTCTCACTACCATATTTGGTAGTGAGTGGAAACGCCAATTGGATGCTTCACATTTATACACCTGGTGAAATATCTCTCATTGTTCTATCTGTGTAGCCACCGAAAAATGATATGAGGGGGAAAAAAGTCAGTCACTCCTCCAATGACATGACATCCTCCTAGCAGCTATCTAGTTAACGCTAGGCCCAATGTTTTGAGCTTGCTACATAAATAGATACGCTAGCTTATTAGCCACGTGACTTGTGATCATTGCCCTTGCTAGTTTGATTGTATTGACATTCCCAGCCTTAGTTTCATTTGTCAGTTGTTGTCCCAAATATTGAAACAGGTCATCTCAAATGGAGGCAGCAAACAATGTACCAGGCCAGCTGTGATTTACAACCTGATAGCAAAATAGTTTTGGCCTACCAATTAGTGTATTGGTGAATTATATTAATCATGCATTGAACTGCATCCATCTATTCTGCCAACAATGCCTTACTGTATGTCATGGAATGTTGAGTCAAATATAACCTATTTTTAAAACCTCTTTTAAAGTTATTTTTGTAGCATAAAGTGGGAATTTGATATTTTTGATTGTCTGTTTGTTTCATACCTGAAAAGTAGTTAAAACGCTATCAATTCTACTTTAAATGTCTTAATAAGGCTTTGGGCCACCACAAGCCACCAGAACAGCTTCAATGTGCCTTGGCATAGATTCTACAAGTGTCTGGAACTCTATTGGAGGGATGCAACACCATTCTTCCTCAAGAAATTCCATGATTTGGTGTTTTGTTGATGGTCTCAGGCAATGCTCCAGAATCTCCCATAAGTCTTCAATTGGGTTAAGACCTGATGACTGAGACGCACAGTCACACACACCCTTTAAACCCCATATGCTCCTTTGAGACCCCTATTTCAAAGTCACTAACCAGATTTCCATCCAATCTCTTTATGCAAGTAAAGTACATGTCGGATAAAAAAATGTAATGACAGGTCTAGTTAAAACAGAACATTTGTTGGTAAACTTTCCAAATGTCGACAAAACAAAATATGCTAGACAAGGTGGGATCTTTTTGTCTCAGTAAAATGTATTATGCGACAAATGTTGGTGGAAGCGCTTTTATGCGCAAATATTAATATAATAACCATCATATCGAAGTAAACAGGGAGTCATGCAATGACATGTGTGGTCCTGCAGTTGACATATAAATCTTTCGCCAACCGGATGGATACCTAGCTACTGAGATCTCTTCTTCTAGCCATGGTAGCCAAAATAATGGGCAACTGGCCATTTTTATACATGACCCTATGCATGATGGGATGTTAATTGCTTAATTAACTCAGAAACCACGCCTGTGTGTAAGCGCCTGCTAACAATATATTTTGTATCCCTCATTTATTCAAGTGTTTTCTTTATTTTGGCAGTTACCTGTGTCTTGCTTTCTGGTTACCTTTTAAACAAGCTTTCACACACCACTGAAACACCTACACATGTAATTCCTCATACCACAGGCCTCACCATAGAGCTACCGGGAAGATATGTTATTTACATACAAAGGTTTTCATTTAATTCACTTTGAAAAACAGATGTCTGTTCATTGAGTGATTTGACCACTATTCAAAGCCCGAGAAACCATAGCATAGGGAATGCACCGTTGCATTTGGTATTGGCTGGAAAACCAAGCTGTCAACATTCAGTCTCATAGTATATTCTTTATGTCCTAAGGTGGCACTTTATATTCCATAGGTCACTGAGTTTTCTGTGTAGTTATGGTTTATTGAAAAAGCTTTTGGGGTTTGTGTGTACACTTGCTTGTGTGTATGTTTGTTAACCCCTTCTCCCTCTCTCTGCTGGCCTAGGAAACAGCTTGAGGATCTGCAGGAAGAGTGCATGCTGAGGGGGGATCAAAGTGCCTCAGAGCAGCTAGCCCTACTGAGCAGCCACAATGACCTCTGCCAGGCACTAGAGGGAGCCTTCTTCGTCCAGGTACGTTAGGATGATTGGTATGAGTATCATCTATGAGAAAAATAGCAATAACCCTTACCTAGGGTGCACGGGCCGTAGCCAGGGATTCTTTTGGGGCGGGGGGGTTTAAGAAAGTAACATCTCATTTACTGCATTTCTATACAATTTAAAAACTCTAAAATGCCATTTGGAGAACAGCAAAAACAAGCTAAAATTACCCCAGCCATTATCACATTTGTTGCTGTAGCTTCATTCACCTCAGTCGATCTACAAACACAAAGCCTATTAGCTATACAATTAGCCGCTACACATTAACTCCGAGCCAGGATTTAAAACTATAATTTAATACATACAGAGCGATCTGTTAGCAGAAAAAATATTTTATTAACAAAAGGTAAAGAAATGTGTTTGCTTTACATAACTTTTTGTTGTTGTTGCTGTTTTACAGCTAAATTCCTGCGATTCTAAACATTTTGCCATTGGGTGGGGATAATTTTTTGCAGTTTTAAAAGCTAATTTCCTGCAATTCTACACAATTTGCCATGACTTATGTCATCTTAATATGTGCCCAGTCGGTAATTTGGCCATGACTACTACAAGTTCAGATAGCTGTCTAGACTAACTAAACTAATTTACCAATCTAAAACATTTTAACTTACATGGGCTAATTGAGTGACTGTCAGTGAGTGACATATAACAAGAGGAAACCTGCTGATGCACAACCACATTTTGAAATTGCACCTTGTGTATTACCTTTCTAACTCTCAGTAAGTTGAGACCCCAACTGAGTTCCCCCAAAAAGTTATATATATATATATATATATATAACTTTTTTGGGGAACTCAGTTGTGGTCACTTAGATATGTCCTTGTTTTTGAAGGAAAGTGAATATTTTGTCCATTAAAATAACATCAAATTGATCAGAAATACAATATAGACATTGTTAATGTTGTAAATGACTATTGTAGCTGGAAATGGCAGATTGGCAAAACCCTTAACTGTTGTGCTGATTTAAAGAAGCAATACAACTGGCCTTCTTTCGACTAGTTGAGTATCTGGAGCATCATCATTTGTGGGTTCGATTACAGGCTCAAAATGGCCAGAAACAAAGACCTTTCTTCTGAAAGTCATCAGTCTATTCTTGTTCTGAGAAATGAAGGCTATTCCATGCGAAAAATTGCCAAGAAACTGAAGATCTCATACCACGCTGTGTACAACTCCCTTCACAGAACAGTGCAAACTGGCTCTAACCAGAATAGAAAGAGGAGTGGGAGGCCCCGGTGCACAACTGAGCAAAAGGACAAGTACATTATAGTGTCTAGTTTGAGAAACAGAAGCCTCACAAGTCCTCAACTGGCAGCTTCATTAAATAGTACCCGCAAAACACCAGTTTCAACGTCAACAGTGAAGAGGCGACTCCGGGATGCTGGCCTTCTAGGCAGAGTTGCAAAGAAAAAGCCATATCTCAGACTGGCCAATAAAAAGAAAAGATTAAGATGGGCAAAAGAACACAGACACTGGACAGATGAAGATTGGAAAAAAGTGTTATGAACAGACAAATCTAAGTTTGAGGTGTTCGGATCACAAAGAAGATGCTGGAGGAGTGACGCCATCTGTCAATCATGGTGGAGACATTGTGATGGTCTGGGGGTGCTTTGGTGGTGGTAAAGTGGATGATTTGTACAGGGTAAAAGGGATCTTGAAGAAGGAAGGCTATCACTCCATTTTGCAATGCCATGCCATACCCTGTGGATGGCGCTTAATTGGAGCCAATTTCCTCCTACAACAGGATAATGGGCCAAAGCACAGCTCCAAACTACGCAATAACTATTTAGGGAAGAAGCAGTCAGCTGGTATTCTGTCTATAATGGAGTGGCCAGCACAGTCACCGGTTCTCAACCCTATTGAGCTGTTGTGGGAGAAGCTTGACCGTATGGTACGTAAGAAGTGCCCATCAAGCCAATCCAATTTATGGGAGGTGCTTCAGGAAGCATGGGGTGAAATCTCTTCAGATTACCTCAACAAATTGACAACTACAATGCCAAAGGTTTACAAGGCTGTAATTGCTGCAAATGGAGGATTCTTTGACTAAAGCAAAGTTTGAAGGACACAATTGTTGTTTCAATTTAAAATCATTATATATAACCTTGTCAACATCTTGACTATATTTCCTATTCATTTTGCAACTAATTTCATGTATGTTTTCATGGAAAACAAGGACATTTCTAAGTGACCCCAAACTTTTCTTAATTAAAAAAAAAGTATAGAGGCCCTGAGGGTGCATCACAATAGTCTAGAACAATAGCCACGCGACTCTTAAGATACCAAGGAAGTTTGCACAACCCTTCACCAGATTTTCCCATCCCCTCCCAAGAAAGGTTGGCTTTCAGAGCTTTCCTGTAATGAAAGGTATAGGAGGAGGGTGGTATAGGAGAGACAATGAGAGAAGCCACATGACAGTTGAATTCCTTACAGTGTGGTTAACCATCTCATCACTCATCTGGTCTTAGTCCCGCTTTACACACGCTCACAAACACACCACGCGAGCCAGGAAGTGTGGTCTTTTAGCCAAAGACAGGAGTCACATTCCATCCGACACACCAGTATTGACAACACTGTCTCTCTTTGAGGGGAAGGAAGGCCTGCTCAGTGGGCACATGGGAGATGGGTATATTTTATCACACAGGTTTAATCATTACAGTGTATCGATTCAAATCATCATGTAATACTGTGGCAGAGAACAAAAGAAGGTGTTTTAGAGAGTTGTGGGGAAATGCTGCTGGGAAATATTCAGAGTATCTTTTCCTGGTTCAGATACGTTTCCTCACTGACTGCAGTTCACTCAGTGTTTCCCTAGTGTATCAAATGTATTTGTCACATGCTTCGTAAACAACAGGTGTAGTTAAACAGTGACATGCTTACTTACGGGCCCTTCCCAATAATGCAGAGAGAAAAAAAAATAGAAAAATAATAAGACAAGAAATAAATACACAGTGAGGAATAAATACACAATGAGTAATGATAACTGGCTATATACACGGGGTACCAGTACTGAGTCGATGTGCAGGGGTATGAAGTAATTCAGGTAGATATGTACATATAGGTAGGGAGAAAGTGACTAGGCAAGAGAACAGATAATAAACAGTAGCAGCAGCTTATGCGACGAGTCAAAAGAGTTGGTGTAAAAAGGGTCAATGCAGATAGTCCGGGTAGCTATTGCTTAACTATTTATCAGTCTTATGGCTTGGGGATAGAAGCTGTTCAGGGTTCTGTTGATTCCAGACTTGGTACACCGGTACCGCTTTCCGTTCGATGGCAGACAGAACACACTATGACTTGAGTCTGACTATTTTTTAGTGCTTTCCTCTGACACTGCCTGGTATAGAGGTCCAGGATGGCAGGGAGCTTGGCCCTAGTGATGCACTCGGCCGTACGCACTACCCTCTGTAACGCCTTACGGTCGGATGCCAAGCAGTTCCCATATCAAGCCGTGATGCAGCCAGTCTAGATGCTCTCATAGGTGCAGCTGTAGAACTTTTTTGAGGATCAGAGGGGCCCATTCCGAATCTTTTCAGTCTCCTGAGGAGGAAGAGGTGTTGTCGTGCCTTCTTCACAACTATGTTGGTGAGTGTGGACCATGATAATTCCTTAGAGATGAGGACACAGTGGAACTAGAAGCTCTCGACCTGCTCCTCTACAGCCCCGTCGATGTGGATCGGGCCGTGCTCGGCTCCATGTCCTGTAATCTACAACCAGCTCCTTTGTCTTGTTGAGGGAGTGGTTGTTGCCCTGGTACCACACTGCCAGGTCACTGACCACCTCCCTACAGGCTGTCTCATTGTCATCGGTGATCAGGCCAACCTCTGTCGTGTCGTTAGCAAACCTAATGATGGTGTTGGAGTTGTGCTTGGCCATGCAGTCATGGGTGAACAAGGAGTACAGGAGGTGACTAAGCACGCACCCCTGAGAGGCCCCTGTGTTGAGGGTCAGCGTGACGGATGTGGTGTTGCCTACCCTCAGCACAAGTCCAGGATCCAATTCCAGAGGGAGGTGTTAAGTCACAGGGTACTGAGCTTAGTGATGAGCTTGAAGGGCACAATGGTGTTGAATACTGAGCTATAGTCAATGAACAGCATTCTCACATAGGTGGTCTTCTTGCTCAGGTGGGAGAGGACTGTGTGGAGTGCAATATCAATTGCGTCATCTGTGGATCTGTTGGAGTGGGTCCAGGGTGTCTGGGATGATGGAGTTGATGTGAGCTATGACCAGCCTTTCAAAGCTTTTCAAGGCTAGTCATCTTTTTTTTAAAAATGTATATTATTTTATTTCACCATTATTTAACCAGGTAAGCTAATTGAAAACAAGTTCTCATTTACAACTGCGACCTGGCCAAGATAAAGCAAAGCACTGCGACACAAACAACAACACAGAGTTACACATGGAATAAAGAAGTGTACAGTCAATAACACAATATAAAAAGAAAGTCTATATACAGTATGTGCAAATGGTGTGAGGAGGCCATAGTAGCGAAGTAATTACAATTTAGCAAAGTAACACTGGAGTCATAGATGAGCAGATGATGATGTGCAAGTAGAAATACTGGTGTGCAGAAAAGTAAATAAAAACAATTTGGGGATGAGGTAGGTAGATTGGGTGGGCTAGTTACAGATGGGCTATGTATAGCTGCAGCGATCGGTTAGCTGCTCAGATAGCTGATGTTTAAAAAAAAGTAACTTATTATTTTTTTTATTTTTTTTGCAATTCGTTCCAGTTATTGGCAGCAGAGAACTGGAAGGAAAGGTGGCCAAAGGAGGTGTTGGCTTTGGGGATGACCAGTGAGATACCTGCTGGAGCGCGTGCTACGGGTGGGTGTTGTTATCGTGACCAGTGAGCTGAGATAAGGCGTAGCTTTACCTAGCATAGACTTATAGATGACCTGGAGCCAGTGGGTCTGGTGACGAATATGTAGCGAAGGCCAGCCGACTAGAGCATACAGGTCGCAGTGGTGGGTGGTATAAGGAACCTTGCTGACAAAACGGATGGCACTGTGATAGACTGCATCCAGTTTGCTGAGTAGAGTATTGGAAGCTATTTTGTAAATGACATCGCCGAAGTCAAGGATCGGTAGGATAGTCAGTTTTACGAGGGTGTGTTTGGCGGCGTGGGTGAAGGAGGCTTTGTTGCAAAATAGGAAGCCGATTCTAGATTTAATTTTTGATTGGAGATGTTTAATATGAGTCTGGAAGGAGAGTTTACAGTCTAACCAGACACCTAGGTATTTGTAGTTGTCCACATATTCTAAGTCAGAACCGTCCAGAGTAGTGATGCTAGTCGGGCGGGCGGGTGCAGGCAGCGAACAGTTGAAAAGTATGCATTTGGTTTTACTAGAGTTTAAGAGCAGTTGAAGGCCACAGAAGGAGTGTTGTATGGCATTGAAGCTCGTTTGGAGGTTAGTTAACCTCTCTGGGGTATGTGGGACGCTAGCCAGTGAAATGGCAGTGCGGAAAATTCAAAACAACAAAAATCTCATAATTCAAATTTCTCAAACATACAACTATTATATCCCATTTTAAAGATACACTTCTCGTTAATCCAACCACATTGTCCGATTTCAAAAAGGCTTTATGGTGAAAGCATAACATTAGATTATGTTAGGACAGCGCCTAGACAAGAAAAATCACACAGCTATTTTCCAAGCAAGGAGAGGCGTCACAAAAACCAGAAATACTGCTAATATTAATCACTAACCTTTGATGATCTTCATCAGATGGCACTCATAGGACTTCATGTTACACAGTACATGTATGTTTTGCTCGATAAAGTTCATATTTATATCCAAAAACCCAATTTTTATATTGGCGTGTAATGTTCAGAAATGTTTTGCCTCCCAAAACTTCCGGTGAATGAGCACATCAATTTACAGAAATACTCATCATAAATGTTGATAAAATATTCAACAGTTATTTAAAGAATTATAGATACACTTCTCCTTAATGCAACCGCATGTCAGATTTCAAAAAAGCTTTACGGCGAAAGCTAATTTTGCAATAATCTGAGTACAGCGCTCAGATATCAAAACAAGCCATACAGATACCTGCCATTTTGGAGTCAACAGAAATGACAGAAATTACATTATAAATATTCACTTACCTTTGCTCTTCATCGGAATGCACTCCCAGGAATCCCAGTTCCAGAATAAATGTTTGTTTTGTTCGATAAAGTCCATAATTTATGTCCAAATACCTCCTTTTTGTTCGCGCGTTTAGTCCACTACTCCAAATGCAGGAAGCGCGTGCAAAATGTCACGACGAAAAGTTAAAAAAAGTTATATTTACGTTCGTAGAAACATGTCAAACGATGTATAGCATCAATCTTTAGGGTGTTTTTATCATAAATCTTCAGTAATATTCCAACCGGAAAATTCCAATGTCTTCAAAAAAGAAAAGGAACACAGTTAACTCTCACGGGAGCACGCACCACTGAGCTCATGTCATTTTCTCAATCGTCTACTTCCAGGAGCTCTTATTCTCTCCCTATTCACAGTAGAAGCATGAAACAACATTCTAAAGACTGTTGACATCTAGTGGAAGCCTTAGGAAGTGCAAAATGAACCCTAAGTCACTATAGGCAATCACTTGAAAAACTACAAACCTCAGATTTCCACACTTCCTGGTTGGATTTTTCTCAGGTTTTTGCCTGCCGCATGAGTTCTGTTATACTCACAGACATCATTCAAACAGTTTTAGAAACTTCAGTGTGTGTTCTATCCAAATCTACTAATAATATGCATATCCTACCTTCTGAGCCTGAGTAGCAGGCAGTTTACTACGGGCACGCCTTTCATCTGGACGTCAAAATACTGCCCCCTACCCTAGAGAAGTTAACAGTGTCCAAAGAAGGGCCAGAAGTATACAGAATGGTGTCGTCTGCGTAGAGGTGGATCAGGGAATCAGCCGCAGCAAGAGCGACATTGTTGATATATACAGAGACAAGAGTCGGCCCGAGAATTGAACCCTGTGGTACCCCCATAGACTGCCAGAGGTCTGGACAACAGGCCCTCCGATTTGACACACTGATCTCTGTCTGATGTCTGAGAAGTAGTTGTTGAACCAGGCGAGGCAGTCATTTGAGAAACCAAGGCTGTTGAGTCTACCGACAAGAATGTAGTGATTGACAGAGTCGAAAGCCTTGGCCAGGTCGATGACAGTACTGTCTTTTATCGATGGCGGTTACGATATCGTTTAGTACCTTGAGTGTGGCTGAGGTGCACCCGTGACCAGCTCGGAAAACGGATTGCACAGCGGAGAAGGTACGGTGGGATTTGAAATGGTCAGTGATCTGTTTATTAACTTGGCTTTTGAAGACAGGGCAGGATGGATATAGGTCTGTAACAGTTTGGGTCTAGAGTGTCACCCCCTTTGAAGAGGGGGATGACCGTGGCAGCTTTCCAATCTTTAGGGATCTTGGATGATACGAAAGAGAGGTTGAACAGACTGGTAATAGGGGTTGCAACAATGGCGGCGGATAATTTTAGAAAGAGAGGGTCCAGATTGTCTAGCCCAGCTGATTTGTACAGGTCCAGGTTTTGCAGCTCTTTCAGAACATCTGCTATCTGGATTTGGGTGAAGGAGAAGCTGGGGAGGCTTGGGCGAGTAGCTGCGGGGGGGTGTGGAGCTGTTGGCCAGGGTTGGGGTAACCAGGTAGGCCAGCTGTAGAGATGCTTATTGAAATTCTCAATTATCGTGGATTTATCGGTGGAAAAGCATGCATTTAGGCAGGTTACATTCGCTTTCTTGGGCACAGGGACTATGGTGGTCTGCTTGAAACATGTAGGTATTACAGACTAGGTCAGGGAGAGGTTGAAAACGTCAGTGAAGAGTACACGTCCTGTTAATCCGTCACGGCTTTGTGAATGTTGACCTGTTTAAAGGTCTTACTCACATCGGCTACGGAGAGTGAGATCACACTGTCGTCCGGAACAATTGGTGCTCTCATGCTTCACGCTTTCATTTATGCTAACCTCATTCTGAATCAAGTTATTTATTCTACTGTTACAGTTTCAGACAGTGGTCAAGTAGGCCACTGTGCCTATTTGATCATCATGTAGGCCTACCATAGTGGCCTTCCATTAAAAAAAAACAATGGAGAAAATATATCCTATTACATTTTAAAATGGAAATGGCTGTTCTATCATTGTGTACAGTAGCAGCCATGTGTGGTGTTCAATGTAGGCCTACATTCCATGAGACTTAAAAAAAAAACATGTGGGCTTAACATGAACCTGTTTATCAACTTGTCCTTCAGACAAGGAAAGGTTGTGTTATTGGATACAAGAAACCACTTTACAAAATAAAATGCATTATTATTCCCATACCATTATTACAGAGACTCAGACAAATGGCTACCCTCTGCCTATTGACTACTTAGCTTATTCAAAATACAACACTAAAAAGCTCTTTACCTAACTCGCTTTCAGAGATGTCTAGAAATGTATACGTTTTGTGCTCTTGTAGGAAGCATTGCACTCCCCAATTGCTGACTACAAATGATCTATAACTGGGCTAATAACTCATTAACTAGCAAAGGTTATGAACAAATGTGGTCACGTGGCTACATGCAGCTCTCGCTTTGATCTCAAAACAAGCGCATCTACTCACGACTGCTCATGCTGTTAACACAGTCCATTTCAAAGTGAATGGCACAGATCCATTTATGGCAATGGTCTATTTACATATAGGCCTACTGCAGCTCTGATTGGTAATGCCACACCGGTCTGTGTGGAGTATGGGCTGAGTCATGTGTGTCAATGCAATAGAATCCTACTCTGCGTTCTGCCTACAACAAAATCTCTTGCTTATTAGTTTTGCATACTAAGTCTTGAATAGTTTGTTTTCTTTCGGTATGTTGCATTGAAAGTGGGTAATATTGTGTTGATTCGATCACAGTTCCCACAATAAAGGGAAACGTTGATAGTGTAAACAAAGGGGGAAAACTCTAGAAAGTTAAATCTCGTGATTCTCTGCGCGGGCTGATATTTATTCTGCATGGCAGTCCTGGGGGAGTTTAGAGGGAACATTACCTGCAGCCATTGTGTAGTTAATCTAACCTGGTTAGTTTAGTTAGGTGAAAGAGCATCGTGGGGAGGGAGCATCATGACCTTCAATACACTTGTCTGTGCATATTGGTGAGTGATGAATTAAACAGGATAAAGCAAAAGCAGTGTTCTGTATTAATTTCTAAGAAGCAATGATATTATCATGTCAAATATGTTTGTTTCAGTGGGGTTTCTATGGTTATCATGTTTGTATTGAAACACTTATGTCAGCAATACACGACCTTCTCGTGACCGGGGACCATGAGAAGTACCGATGAGTAGTATTTCCTAAACCACCATTCCTTCCATCATTGGAGTTGTGACATTTCCCCTTACTGTTAAAATAAAGAGGAAATGTAATTTAAAGGCACGACCCCATGTTTGAATGTTTTCAAGGGAAAACAATATTCCCTTTCAGTCTTAAGAAATAGGTAGTCTTATAGGAAGATGTCATGACATGTCTTATAACTATGTGTTCAAGACATTACAGCTCATATCATGTGCCATATTGTGGTTAACGACAGCCATATAGCTGGGAAAGTAGTTGTTTTCCCCTTTTAATTTACCCAAATAAAAATGGTGTGAAATAGAACAATGCAAATGATGTGAAATAGAACAATGCAATTCTCCCAGCAGAAAATGTTTCATTTGAAAGTACACCATGTTTGTTCTCATCAGTCTTTACATTGTATTTCTGTATGTCCTAATATTTGTTCATAATTTTGCACTGAATGTCCCTGTTCCCACTGCGATGACCTTAAATCTGTTAAATGTATTAACTTTCCTGTCACATTTTCTCTGCTAAACAAGCGTGTGTGTCTGTGTACAGGAGTGTGTGTTTGAGGAGATCGAGGCCAAGCGGAGTGTCTTCCAGGCGGTGGAGAGTCATGTGGGAGAGGGGGTGATCCTCAGTAGCTCCACCTCCTGCCTGTTGCCTAGCAACATCTTCTCCCAGGTCCAGAATCGGAAGCGCTGCATCATATCTCACCCGGTCAGTACAGCGCTACCACAAACACCAAGGCTGTGTCCAATATGGCACCCTATACAGAGCACTACTTTTGGCCAAACCCTGCACAGCATAGGGAACAGGATGCAATTTCAGATTTGCACAAGCTCTCGTTCTCCCTGTCCGAGGAAGAAGTTTTTATGTTTGCACAAGGGAATGACCCATCCATTCCAGTTGTGGCATTTGTAACCTTCACATTCTAACCCTTCTGTTGCAACACTACATTTTATTGCACTTCAGTCCTTGTCTTCCCCCAGTCTCCTAACAGCTAGCTAACCACGGACCCTTATCACCTTGACGCTGAAACACAAACACGTGCAGTCCTTCTATGGCCGGAGAGAGACGAGTTCACCTTTACCTGGGAAAGTGCGCGTACGTGCATGTGTATGGTGAATGTTTAGCCTAATCCCCCAATGGTTTTACCTCAGTGCCACTCCTATCAGAGAGGCCTTCACAGAGGAGAATGTGTGTGATAATCCCTGCTCATCGATAGCCCCTGTGTGTATAATGGCTTACAGAGTAATGCGGTCCAACACAGAGAAAGGACAACACATTAGCTTCCTGTCTCCTCTCCCTCATCTGCACTGATGTGAGGGAGCTGTACTAGTCCACTGTATTTTTTTATACATTTTTAATCATATCAAATAAAGAAAATAGCAGGGATCCCCAACTGGTGGCCCGCGGGCCGAATTTGGCATGGCGGGTGGATTTCCCCCCCCCCCCCCCCAGGTTTTCTGCGCAAAAACAAAAAATGCCAGAAAATCTGCTCCCAAGTATTCCCACGCATAATAAAGAGACACGTGATCATATACAAATGTAAGCAAGGTTTGAAATTATTATGTTTTAGTCAAATCTGTTTGGACATCTTGCAGTCAATTTGCAGTCTACAAATTATTTGTAATAATGATGTTTTGGCCCACAGCTGAATCTAGTTGATGATCCCTGGAATAGAGGAAATGAAGAGATGGTCTATTGATATGGAGATGTTCTCTCTGTAGTTGTTTTGAGCTGATGAGTTTCACCCCCTACAGGTGAACCCGCCCTACTACGTACGTCTGGTGGAGCTGGTGCCACACCCAGAGACGTTGGTGGAGGTGGTGGATACCACCCACGCCCTGATGACTGCCGTGGGCCAGGCTCCCGTCAGGCTGAAGAAAGAGATTGACGGCTTCGCCCTGAACCGTGTGCAGTACGCCATCATCGCCGAGTCCTGGAGGCTGGTCAAGGTGGGAGACTGAATACTGTGCAACATACCCTTCTCTCTTATCACTGTATTGGTCTCTTAAATAGTTTGGAACCAAGGGATTATGTATCATGAGTGGAGGTGGATTTGGCTGATGTTGACACTGGCAGTCCTTGTAGACAAGAGTCCATCAGACCTTGCAGCTTTGAACTTTGGATCCTTAATACCGGTAGTTCTGCTGATGGTCGTGTTTAAATAGGAGTGGAGGGGGAAGTGTCTGTCAGCTGCCTTCAGGTCTCCATGCTCTCTATCTAAAAATGTAACTGTGATATAATGGGGGTAAATGAACCTCCAGCTCTATATACCACCACACGGATTGAGGATGTGAGGGGATGAATCCTTCCTGGAGACACAGGCACTCAACTTGATTGATTGATTGATTGATTGATTTCATTGGGAGATGTGTTTGAGTTACATGCGCGCATCTCAAGTCGAGATTCGTCCCGATGTGTTTTATTTCCTAGTGCTTGTTTAAAGAGCTGAACTCTTAGGGCTGGTTTTCAGATCTGAGATTAAGCCTAGTCCTGGACTAAAAACAAGCTCAATGGAGAATATCTATTGAAAGTGCTTTTTAGTCCAGGAATAAGATGAATCACAATCACTTAATCACTCTGGTTTAACAGCGAGCAGTATGGAGAGCCAACAATGTCCCTTTGATTTTCTATCTACAATCCCACCCCGATAGACTATTGAACAGGTCATATCACTGTACCACCCTGATACTGAGGCTAATGCTTTGAATGGTACACCACTGTATTCTGCCCTGCCGCAATGTTCACCCCTTCAGACATGAATTGTCTCAGCCACATGGCAGCAGGGAGGATAATGTGTAAGAAATCCCATCACTCATCTCAGTGTTGACAGAGGAAAGGGCTAATGGCAGCAATCTAGGGCTTACGTCAATCAGTGAGCTCCATTATCTCAGACAGAAGATCAACCACAGTCCTTCTGTCTTTGTCAGCACACAACTATAATGGAGCACTTTTTGGGGGGGTAGATTTACAATAGACTCCCCACATTCAGCTGCCTGACACAGTGCACTTTGTCTCTGCAGTACAGTTACAGTACACCTGTATCAGATGCTCCCGGACCGGTCTGAACTGGTCTCCCAGACCCATCCAGCCCTCACGGCTAGGGTACTGCTATCATGTCAAAAAAACAGTAGCTAGCCAGGACAAGAGAAGCACTTACAGCAGGAGCTGCTTTTGCCACAACAGCAGGCTAGGAATCAGCCAAAATATACATGTTTACAAAAACCACAGGTGTTTGTATGTAACCTTCACACTCAATACAGTTAACGAGGCGTCCATGGATTATGTTTATGTCTTGGTATGCAATAGCCTACCAACCTCCTCTCACTTTCACTCAAATGGACTGTGTGGGTAGAGTGAGTCGAGTGAGAAAGCTGTGGAAACTGTCTAATAGG
Source organism: Salmo salar (assembly GCF_965601325.2). NCBI lineage: Eukaryota > Metazoa > Chordata > Actinopteri > Salmoniformes > Salmonidae > Salmo > Salmo salar. The sequence continues at coordinate 32,158,837 of NC_138315.1, read as the reverse complement.
TGGGTGTGGGGGCAGGAAGGGGAAGATGATGTGTCCTTGTGAAAAGCCTGGTCTTTGAAGGGACAGAACTACAGACCATCTCAAGGTGACCAGTCAGTCAGTCAGTCACCCTGCTTGCCTTAATCTCTACTCTGTCAACACAGGCACCGACACCATGAGTGTTTTTCCACTGGCTGGCCTGGGCAGATGATAAGAAAACGAGAGAGCACAGTGGTTATGTGTGTATGAGGATGTGACGGGTGCCTAGTTTTGGTAAGGCTGTGGTTGAGTCGAGAATTGCACAGATTGAAGATGAAGCCTTTGCAGCGATGTCTGCAGGCTTCAGCCATCACCTGGTTCAACAAACGATCTCCATTCCTGTTGGCCTCCTGTAATCTCATCGTGGTTATTACAGTAGCGTCTTTGTGAAGTGAAGTATTTATTGATGTGAACCCTAGACTATATGATGTGAACAGTGAATTGTAAGATTTTCCATGAGGTGACAGTGTCACTTCCCTATCCTGGTCATCCATATCAGCAGAAAGAGAGCAAAAGTTTCCCAATAATATCATTTCAACATTCTTAAAGGAAGTGAAAGCACAAATCATTGTAGATGTATGTTACAAAAAGCAAAGATCGGAATCACATGGTAAGGAGTGCTGAAGTCGCTTTGTCAGGTCACTGTCACTCATTTGGCGACTCCAATTAGCATTGATCTTCATGACCGTTAAGAGTCAATGGACCCCTACCCAAGAAGAGAATTCTTCTACTTCCATGGTCTTCCTTGACCTGAAGCATACAACAACATGGTTTACATCCCAGTTGAATGCACACAGGCAGTCGGAACAGGCCGACCTACTCCATTCAGTGTGGATGTGCATTAGCGTGTAACGCTGAAGTTTCTTTAAAGAGTTACCCAGATAGGTGAAGTGAGCCTTCAGAGTGAAAAGTCACAGCTCTCGTGAGCTCAGTCAGTCCATTCAACAAAGCGGTGTGGTCACGCTCTAATGGAAATCCAATGGAGTCTGTTACTGAAAATGCATCAGCTGATATCTCAAAATGCTGTACAGAAACCCAGCCTAAAACCCCAAACAGCAAGCAATGCAGGTGTAGAAGCACGGTGGCTAGGAAAAACTCCCTAGAAAGGCCAAAACCTACGAAGAAACCTAGAGAGGAACCAGGCTATGAAGGGTGGCCAGTCCTCTTCTGGCTGTTCCGGGTGGAGATTATAACAGCACATGGCCTAGATGTTCAAATGTTCATAAATGACCAGCATGGTCAAATAATAATAATCATAGTAGTTGTCGAGGGTGCAACAAGTCAGTAACACAAGAGTAAGTGTCAGTTGGCTTTTTCATAGCCGATCTTTGAGAGTATCTCTACCGCTCCTGCTGTCTCTAGAGAGTTGAAAACAGCAGGTCTGGGACAGGTAGCACGTCCGGTGAACAGGTCAGGGTTCCAGCAGGTCTGGGACAGGTAGCACGTCCGGTGAACAGGTCAGTGTTCCATTGACGCAGGCAGTACAGTTGGAACTGGAGCAGCAGCACGGCCAGGTGAACTGGGGACAGCAAGGAGTCATCAAGCCAGGTAGTCCTGAGGCATGGTCCTAGGGCTCAGGTCCTCCGAGAGAGAGAGAATTAGAGAGCATATTTAAATTCACACAGGACACCGGAAAAGACAAGAGAAATACTCCAGATGTGACAGACTGACCCTAGCCCCCTGACACATAAACTACTGCAGCATAAATACTGGAGGCTGAGACAGGAGGGGTCAGGAGACACTGTGGCCCCATCCGATGAAACCCCCGGACAGGGCCAAACAGGAAGGATATAACCCCACCCACTTTGCCAAAGCATAGCCCCCACACCACTGGAGGGATATCTCCAACCACCAACATACCATCCCGGGACAAGGCCGAGTATAGCCCACAAAGATCTCCGCCACGGCACAATCCAAGGGGGGGGGGGGGGGCAACCCAGACAGGAAGACCACGTCAGTGACTCAACCCACTCAAGTGACGCACCCCTCCCAGGGACGGCATGGAAGAACACCAGTAAGCCAGTGACTCAGCCCCTGTAATAGGGGTAGAGGCAGAGTATCCCAGTGGAAAGAGGGGAAACCGGCCAGGCAGAGACAGCAAGGGCGGTTCGTTGCTCCAGCCTTTCCGTTCACCTTCACACCCCTGGGCCAGACTACACTTAATCATAGGACCTACTGAAGAGATGTGTCTTCAGTAAAGACTTAAAGACTTATACCACAGCTAAAGGGCTGTTCTAAAGCATGATGCAACGCTGAGTAAAGCCAGCATCAACTCAGCTGTTGGCATGTTATCCTCCTTTACCTAGATACACACACCTCGTGCATGACAATGTACTGTAAGCTCACTGAGTGCGGCTCACTGATGTCACAGTTTGGGAATCTGGTCTATACTGCATGGTTCGTCCTCTCATTTCGTCATAAGCACTCAGACAAAGGAAGTTGGAAACTTGTTATACTGTACTGTTAACACCAGGGCTTAGGCTACCTGGTAACTAATAGGAATGATATGGCATCTATAGAAATGTACTAGTCACATAGCCTACATAGAATAATTCTACTTACAGTGGGGGGGAAAAGTATTTGATCCCCTGCTGATTTTATACGTTTGTCCACTGATAAAGAAAGGATCAGTCTATCATTTTAATGGTAGGTTTATTTGAACAGTGAGAGACAGAATAACAACAAAATCATCCAGAAAAACACTCTTCAAGGGAGTGCTCCTAATCTCAGTTTGTTACCTGTATAAAAGACACCTGTCCACAGAAGCAATCCATCAATCAGATTCCAAACTCTCCACCATGGCCAAGACCAAAGAGCTCTCCAAGGATGTCAGGGACAGGATTGTAGACCTACACAAGGCTGGAATGGGCTACAAGACCATCGCCAAGCAGCTTGGTGAGAAGGTGACAACATTTGGTGCGATTATTCGCAAATGGAAGAAACACAAAAGAACTGTCAATATCCCTCGGCCTGGGGCTCCATGCAAGATCTCACCTCGTGGAGTTGCAATGATCATGAGAACGGTGAGGAATCAGCCCAGAACTACACGGGAGGATCTTGTGAATGATCTCAAGGCAGCTGGGACCATAGTCACCAAGAAAACAATTGGTAACACACTACGCCGACAACGACTGAAATCCTGCAGTGCCTGCAAGGTCCCCCTGCTCAAGAATACATATACATGCCCGTCTGAAGTTTGCCAATGAACATCTGAATGATTCAGAGGACAACTGGTGAAAGTGTTGTGGTCAGATGAGACCAAAATGGAGCTCTTTGGCATCAACTCAACTCGCCGTGTTTGGAGGAGGAGGAATGCTGCCTATGACCCCAAGAACACCATCTCCACCGTCAAACATGGAGGTGGAAACATTATGCTTTGGGGGTGTTTTTCTGCTAAGAGGACAGGACAACTTCACTGCATCAAAGGGACGATGGACGGGGCCATGTACCGTCAAATCTTGGGTGAGAACATCCTTCCCTCAGCCAGGCTCATTGAAAATGGGTCGTGGATGGGTATTCCAGCATGACAATGACCCAAAACACACGGCCAAGGCAACAAAGGAGTGGCTCAAGAAGAAGCACATTAAGGTCCTGGAGTGGCCTAGCCAGTCTCCAGACCTTAACCCCATAGAAAATCTGTGGAGGGAGCTGAAGGTTCGAGTTGCCAAACGTCAGCCTCGAAACCTTAATGACTTGGAGAAGATCTGCAAAGAAGAGTGGGACAAAATCCCTCCTGAGATGTGTGCAAACCTGGTGGCCAACTACAAGAAACGTCTGACCTCTGTGATTGCCAACAAGGGTTTTGCCACCAAGTACTAAGTCATGTTTTGCAGAGGGGTCAAATACTTATTTCCCTCATTAAAATGCAAATCATTTTATAAAATTTTTGACATGCGTTTTTCTGGATCTTTTGTTGTTATTCTGTCTCTCACTGTTCAAATAAACCTACCATTAAAATTATAGACTGATCATTTCTTTGTAAGTGGGCAAAAGTACAAAATCAGCAGGGGATCAAATACTTTTGTCCCCCACTGTAGGTGGTAACTACCTGGTATCTAGTGGTGCCCTCCCCAAACTAAAATTCTTAATATGTTATAATTTTATCTTGTAAGTACATAGGCCTACCTGGTCATTGCTGTAAAAAATGTCAGAACGCTGAGTGTTATGGTCTTTTATGTAGGCTTAATAATGGAGAGTTCAAGTGAAGTGTCACTGATATTAATATTACATAGACAGACACACGGAACTTGGCCTTTGAGTCCAAGCCAGCGTGGGAAAGCGGAGTGGCTGAGAACGCAGCCGGTAGCTCCCGGACATTACAGCAGAGGAAAGGCCCCTTTTCACAGCTGCCCCCCCGCCTGGACGCTGCCTCGCGATGCCAAGATAACGGGCCCGTTGTTGGCCCGCAGGAAGCGAACAAAGGCGACCCTGTCCCTGTTCCCCTCTACTCTCTTGATCTGTGTGCATGCTTTGATTTCCCCCTGGTTAGCCAACAGGTATCTGTTGAGCAGTAATCTGAGTGGAGAACAGCAGGGCCTGTCCCAGGCCTGGCGCTGCCCTCACAGCCTCCTCTGTACCCTCCCATTATCCTGGGACACAGAATGGGATGATTGGGGAAACCCAATCTGGTGGGAGTAGCCTTAATGCTGCTCTGCTCTGGTGGGATGAAATAACAAGGGTCTTCTAGTCTACTGCTCCGACAGACAGACAGACAGACAGAGACCGTTCGTTCGTGGGCAGGTAGAGCACTACAGTGGTGGGGGGGGGGGGGGGGGGGGGGTGGTGGTCTTGTCTTTTGTTGAATCTGAGTTCATTGCTTCCTCCCGTTTCAGGACGGTGTCATTTCAGTCAAGGACATTGACCTGGTGATGTCAGAGGGGCTGGGAATGCGTTATGCTTTTATTGGTCCCATGGAAACCATGCACCTCAACGCACCTGAAGGTAAGTTCCTCCTTTTGACTTACACAAAGAGAGAACGTCTCCAAAGAATAAATATTTATATCCTGTCCTCTTTGTCGTGTGTAATTGTGACAAATTAACAATGTACGGTGGTCACATGGTTGGTTGAAGGGCAGAGCTTATGACCAGACTGTGATATTAGGGTTCAAAGAGGTTGATCTGCCAGACCCTGAACAGCTGATAAAAGGAGGAGGAGCTGTGGCTACCATCACATGTCTCAGTACCCTTTTACCATATAATTTCACCACCAATCCAAGGTGGTGTAGCAGTCAGGCGTCTTCGTCTAGTCGTGTTCCGTGTATATCTTTTTATATATTTTTCTTTGCATAGATTTTTTTTATTTTTTTTATTAACTTTAACATACTCTCCTGCAACCCGCCTCACCCAATGTGGTATGGATCTGCTATTTTCTTTACTTTAGAACCGGAACCCCCAACAGAAGCTAGCCAGCTAACTAGCTACTGGCTAGTAGTCTGCTAGCCACTGCTAGCAGTCATCAGCTAGCCTTTAGCCCGGACAACTCCTGCCAGTCTGCACAGCGCGATTCAACCCAGAGCATATCGGACTTCTTCTTCTTCATATCTCCGGATTCCTACCGCAAGCTCTGAACCTTTTCAACTGGATCATCGCAGCTAGCTATCTGAGTGTTTACTCCTGGCTAACGTCTCTGTCCCGAAGCAAGCACCAATTAGCCTAGAGCTAGCCTATGCTAGGCCCATCTCCTGCCTAGCTGAAGAGGTCTGTCAGCCACTCCTTGGGCTACAATACCTATTTTGTCAATTGGCCTGCAGCCCTTTTACTGCCGATACGGAGCCCCGCCGATTCATCACGACGTAATCCGCCCGAGGGTGTTTTTCAACAGGCTCCTCCGTCGCAACGTCCCCTGAATGCCCATCTGCTAGCCGCGGCCCGCTAGCTGGCTAGAGCATATCGGACTGTTAGCTGAAGGGGTCCATCAGCCAATTGGCCTGGACCCTTTTACGACACAGAGCCCTGCTGATCCATCACGACTGGTCTGCCGACGTAACCGCACGAGGGGGCTACGACAGACTGCCTCCGTCCCTCTAAGGCCCTTCTGCTAGCCCCGGCCCGCTAGCTGTCTGAATCGCCGTGCCTCCAGCTCGCCTAGCTACTCACTGGACCCTATGATCACTCGGCTACGCATGCCTCTCCCTAATGTCAATATGCCTTTTCCGTTGCTGTTTTGGTCAGGGATTATTTTCTTATTTCACTGTAGAGCCTCCAGCCCTGCTCAATATGCCTTAGCTAACCCATTTGCGGTGACCTCACCTGGTTTAAATGGTGTCTCTAGAGACAATACCTCTCTCATTGTCACTCAATGCCTAGGTTTACCTCCACTGTATTCACATCCTACCATACCTTTTGTCTGTACATTATACCTTGAATCTATTCTACCGCGCCCAGAAACCTGTTCCTTTTACTCTCTATTCCGAATGTACTATACGACCAGTTCTTATAGCCGTTAGCCGTACCCTTATCCTACCCCTCCTCTGTTCCTCTGGTGATGTAGAGGTTAATCCCGGCCCTGCAGTGCCTAGCTCCACTCCCATTCCCCAGGCGCTCTCATTTGTTGACTTCTGTAACCGTAAAAGCCTTGGTTTCATGCGCACACACGCGTGATTCTCTGAGAGTCTGAAACATCAAGTAGATGGAGAATATGAAAGGGCAGTGTGAAGAACACTAGAAGTTGACCCTGCTCTAGCAGCACCACCGTGCTCAGAGAGAGAGAACGCGTTGAGAGAGAGAGAGAACGCGTTGACAGAGAGAGAGAGAGAACGCGTTGACAGAGAGAGAGAGAGAACGCGTTGAGAGAGAGAGCGAGAGAACGCGTTGAGAGAGAGAGAACGCGTTGAGAGAGAACGCGTTGACAGACGAGAGAGAGAGAACGCGTTGACAGACGAGAGAGAACGCGTTGACAGACGAGAGAGAACGCGTTGACAGACGAGAGAGAACGCGTTGACAGACGAGAGAGAACGCGTTGACAGACGAGAGAGAACGCGTTGACAGACGAGAGAGAACGCGTTGACAGACGAGAGAGAACGCGTTGACAGACGAGAGAGAACGCGTTGACAGACGAGAGAGAACGCGTTGACAGACGAGAGAGAACGCGTTGACAGACGAGAGAGAGAGAGAACGCGTTGACAGACGAGAGAGAGAGAGAACGCGTTGACAGACGAGAGAGAGAAAGAACGCGTTGACAGACGAGAGAGAGAGAGAGAACGCGTTGACAGGGGAGAGAGAGAGAGAACGCGTTGACAGGGGAGAGAGAGAGAGAGAACGCGTTGAGACGAGAGAGAGAGAGAGAACGCGTTGAGACGAGAGAGAGAGAGCGAGAGAACGCGTTGACAGACGAGAGAGGGAGCGAGAGAGAACGCGTTGACAGACGAGAGAGAGAGCGAGAGAGAACGCGTTGACAGACGAGAGAGAGAACGCGTTGACAGACGAGAGAGAGAGAGAACGCGTTGACAGACGAGAGGGAGGGAGAGAGAACGCATTGACAGACGAGAGGGAGAGAGAGAGAACGCATTGACAGACGAGGGAGAACGCGTTGACAGATGAGAGAGAGAGAGAACGCGTTGACAGATGAGAGAGAGAGAGAGAGAACGCGTTGACAGGAGAGAGAGAACGCGTTGACAAGAGAGAGAGAGAGAACGCGTTGACAGACGAGAGAGAGAGAGAACGCGTTGACAGACGAGAGAGAGAGAGAACGCGTTGACAGACGAGAGAGAGAGAGAACGCGTTGACAGACGAGAGGGAGAGAGAACGCGTTGACAGACGAGAGGGAGAGAGAGAGAACGCGTTGACAGACGAGAGGGAGAGAGAGAGAACGCGTTGACAGACGAGAGGGAGAGAGAGAACGCGTTGACAGATGAGAGAGAGAGAGAACGCGTTGACAGATGAGAGAGAACGCGTTGACAGATGAGAGAGAGAGAACGCGTTGACAAGAGAGAGAGAGAACGCGTTGACAGACGAGAGAGAGAGAGAACGCGTTGACAGACGAGAGAGAGAGAGAACGCGTTGACAGACGAGAGAGAGAGAGAACGCGTTGACAGACGAGAGAAAGAGAGAACGCGTTGACAGACGAGAGGGAGAGAGAGAACGCGTTGACAGACGAGAGAGAACGCGTTGACAGAAGAGAGAGAGAGAGAGAGAGAGAACGCGTTGACAGAAGAGAGAGAGAGAACGTGTTGACGAGAGAGAGAACGTGTTGACGAGAGAGAGAACGCGTTGACAAGAGAGAGAACGCGTTGAGAGAGACAGAACGCGTTGACAGAAGAGAGAGAGAACGCGTTGACAAGAGAGAACGCGTTGACAAGAGAGAGAGAACGCGTTGACGAGAGAGAGAACGCGTTGACGAGAGAGAGAATGCGTTGACAAGAGAGAGAGAGAGAACGCGTTGACAGAAGAGAGAGAGAGAACGCGTTGACAGAAGAGAGAGAGAGAACGCGTTGACAGAAGAGAGAGAGAGAGAACGCGTTGACAGAAGAGAGAGAGAGAGAACGCGTTGACAGAAGAGAGAGAGAGAGAGAACGCGTTGACAGGAGAGCGAGAGAGAACGCGTTGACAGAAGAGCGAGAGAGAGAACGTGTTGACAGAACAAAGCTGTCTTTTGATCAACACAAATGAAGGAACTCCCTCACACCAGTCATCTAAAACCACTGTCACCAGGGGAGAATACATGTTGTACACTACTCACACATTCTACTTTACCTGTTTTGATCTCTTAAAAATCTTTTTAGACCAGTCCTCTGGTGTTATTCCATGGTCATATTCCCAAGTGGCAAAATAAGAGGCCTTTGTTAGCCACATTCTAACAGTGGTACTTCAGTGAAGCATGTCATTTCTAAGTTAACTGTGTGTTTTCATATCTTCCTTTGCATGCAATAAACATTCAATAAAAACAACAGTGGCATGTGTTACATTATGTTGCTCAGGTCCTCCAAAGGTTACGCAGGTCCACTCCTGTTATCACTGTAGGTCCTCTAGTCCAGTGGTTCCGAACCAGGTGTACTAGGACCCCTGGGGGTACTTAAGAACACTCATGAGACAATAGGTAAAATGCACATTCAGTTGTTGGTACAGTAACCGAAAAAGGTTGGGAACCACTTCTCTAGTCCAACCAGTCCAATCAGATAGTAAAACACTCAACAGTTCACTCTCTGCTTTGCTCTGGCTGATTGACTATCATTTCCAAACAGGGCACAGAAGAGCCCTTACACCCAGAAAGCTGAGTCATTTTATCAGACAGAAGGAGCCTTATACTTATTTTGTTCAGACTATTGAGTGGTGGACAAAGTACCCAATTGTCATACTTTAGTAAAAGTATAGATACCTTAATAGAAAGCTACTCAAATAAAAGTCACCAAGTAAAATACTACTAGAGTAAAAGTCTAAAAGTATTTGGTTTTAAATATACTTAAGTATCAAAAGTATAAATAATTTCAAATTCCTTATATTAAACAAACCAGACGGAACCATTTTCTTGTTTTAAAATGTATGAATAGCCAGGGTCACACTCCAACACTGATATTATTTACAAAAGATGCATTTGTGTTTAGTGAGTTCGTCAGAACATAGGCAGTAGGGATGACCGTGTTCTCTTGATAAGTGTGTGAATTTCACAATTTTCCTGTTCTGTTAAGCATTCAAAATGTAACGAATACTTTTGGGTGTCAAGGAAAATGTACAATATTTTCTTTAGGAATGTAGTGAAGTAAAAGTTGTCAAAAATATAAATCGTAAAGTGCAGAGTATTTTTTACTTAAGTACTTTACACTAGTGGAAGTAGAGGAGAGAAAGACTCTTTGAAAACAGACCGTCAGGTGAGGTCTCTCCCACCAAAAACAAAACTCTGTGAGAGCTTAGTTGGACGTAGCTGCCAGTTATCACACTGAAGTGTTAGCTTTAGTCTGTCCCTGTAATGTTCATGTACACATTCAGTGTTCAACTTGGAAGTAAGAAACAAATGAACAAGCTTTTTACACCTAAGAAAGAAGTTGACTAGCTTCTAATGCTTAAACTTACTTACTAAATTCATTCAAATACACTGAAAAAATATATAAATGCAGCATGTAACGTGTTGGTCCCATGTTTCATGAGCTGAAATAAAAGATCCCAGAAATGTTCCATTCTCGCAAAAAGCTTTTCTCTCATTGTGTGCACACATTTGTTCACATCCCTGCGCATTTCTCCTTTGCCAAGATAATCCATCCATCTGACAGGTGTGGCACATCAAGAAACTGATTAAACAGCATGATCATTACACAGGGGAACCTTGTGCTGGGGACAATAAAGCCACACTAAAATGTGCAGTTTTGTCACACAACACAATGCCACAGATGTTTCTAGGGAGCGCAGAATTGGCATGCTGACTGCAGCAATGTCCAACAGAGCTGTTGCCAGATAATTGAATGTTCATTTCTCTACCATAAGCCTCCTTCCAGCATCATTTTAGAGAATTTGGCAGTACGTCCAACCAGCCTCACAACCGCAGACCACGTATAATCATGCCAGCCCAGGACCCCACATCCATCTTCACCTGATGGAATTTCTGCACAAATTGTCAGAAACCATATAAGGGAAGCTCATCTGCATAATTGTCGTCCTCACCAGGGTCTTGAACTGACTGCAGTTCAGCGTCGTAACCAACTTCAGTGGGCAAATGCTCACCTTTGATGGCCACTGGCACGCTGGAGAAGTGTGCTCTTCATGGATGAATCCTGGTTTCAACTGTACTGGGCAGATGGCAGACAGCGTGTATGGCGTTGTGTGTGGGCGAGTGGTTTCAACGTTGTGAACATAGTGCCCCATGGTGGCGGTGGGGTTATGGTATGGGGCAGGCATAAGCTACAGACGACGAACACAATTGCATTTCATCAATGGCAATTTTAATGCACAGAGATACCGTGATGAGATCCTGAGGCCCATTGTTGTGCCATTCATCCGCCGCCATCACCTCATGTTTCAGCATGATAATTAGAGGTCGACCGATTATGATTTTTCAACGTCGATACCGATTTATTGGAGGACCAAAAAAGCCGATAATGATTAATCGGGCGATTTTATTTATTTGTAATAATGACAATTACAACAATACTGAATGAACACTTATTTTAACTTAATATAATACATCAATAAAATCAATTTAGCCTCAAATAAATAATGAAACATGTTCAATTTGGTTTAAATAATGCAAAAACAAAGTGTTGGAGATGAAAGTAAAAGTGCAATATGTGCCATGTAAGAAAGCTAACGTTTAAGTTCCTTGCTCAGAACATGAGAACATATGAAAGCTGGTGGTTCCTTTTAACATGAGTCTTCAATAATACCTTGGCTTCTTACTGCATTCGCGTAACAGGCAGGCTCCTTGTGGAGTGCAATGTAAAGCAGGTGGTTAGAGCGTTGGACTAGTTAACCGTAAGGTTGAAAGATTGAATCCCCGAGCTGACAAGGTAAAAATCTGTTGTTCTGCCCCTGAACAAGGCAGTTAACCCACTGTTCCTAGGCCGTCATTTGAAAATAAGAATGTTCTTAACTGACTTGCCTAATTAAATAAAGGTCTAAAAATAAAATCGGCGTCCAAAAATACCGATTTCCGATTGTTATGAAAACTTGAAATCGGCTCTAATTAATCGGCCATTCCGATTAATCGGTCGACCTCTAATGATAATGCACGGCCCCATGCCCCAAGGATCTGTACACAATTCATAGAGGCTGAAAATGTCCCAGTTCTTCCATGGCCTGCAGACTTACCAGACATGTCACCCATTGAGCATGTTGGGATGCTCTGGATTGATATGTACGACAGCTTGTTCCAGTTCCTGCCAATGTCTAGCAACTTCGCACAGCCATTGAAGAGGAGTAGGACAACATTACATAGGCCACAATCAACAGCCTGATCAACTCCATGCAAAGGAGATGTGTCGAGCTGCATGAGGCAAATGGTGGTCACACCAAATACTTTTTTTTTTTTTTTTTAGGTATCTGTGACCAACAGATGCACATTTGTATTCCCAGTCATGTGAAATCCATAGATTAGAGTCTAATGAATTTTAAATTTACTGATTTCCTTATATGAACTGTAACTCAGTAAAATCTTTGAAATTGTTGCATGTTGTGTGTTTATATTTTTGTTCAGTGTAGAATACAACTAGGCCTAAATGACATGGAGCACTTTCATTCTTGGTCATGGTGAGACCATACAAATCTGTTTTGTTACTCTATACTTCTGAACCAAATACAGTAATATCTGCCCTTGGCCTTAAAGTCTACCCATCCCTCTCTATGCGGTCCACTCCCCCAGGTCTGGAGGACTATCTCCAGCGCTACAGAGAGGGCATGAAGAGGGTTCTGAACGCCTTTGGACCTGTTCCCGAATTCTCTGGGGAGGCAGCCGAGCGCATCAACAAAGTAAGCTTATGTGTTTGTGTGTTGTACTGTTTGTACCAACGCCTCTATATTCTAGGACTAGGTCAAATGTCTTCAGATTTTGCTCATCAAGTACAAGAAGGTATGAAAAGCTGGGTTAGTTCAATGAGGGCAATGGAACATTAAGTCCAGCGAGCTCAAGGGCAAGCCTTCAAACGTTTTTCCCTTCTAGTACTATACCCTGTTAACTAGACGTTACTCAATCATATGCCGTCAGGCTGTTCAAACATCATTCTCCACACTCCAATGGAAGCCGTCATGTGAGAACACCCTGGCCATAAGCGTAAAATATTTCACAAGCATAAAATATTTCATATTGGATCGACTTTTTTTTATTTTTTATTTTTATTTATTTTTATTTGTTTTTATTATTTTTTTATTTTTTTATTTATTATTATTATTATTTTTTAAATGCATAGTGTAACCAAGGAAATATTTCACTAGGATAACACCGGAATGAAATCCTAGCAGTTAAAACGATACTGAACAAAAATATAAACGCAACATTTAAGTGTTGGTCCCATGTTTCATGAGCTGAAATAAAAGATCCCAGAAATGTTCCATTAGCACGAAAAGCTTATTTCTCTCAAATGTTGTGCACAAATATGTTTACACCCCAGTTAGTAAGCATTTCTCCTTTGCCAAGATGTATTTATTTATTTTTATTTCACCTTTATTTAAGCAGGTAGGCTAGTTGAGAACAAGTTCTCATTTGCAACTGTGACCTGGCCAAGATAAAGCAAAGCAGTTCGACACATACAACAACACAGAGTTACACATGGAATAAACAAACATACAATCAATAATACAGTAGAAGAATCTATATACAGCATGTGCAAATGAGGTAGGATAAGAGAGGTAAGGAAAGAAATAGGCCATGGTGGCGAAGTAATTACAATATAGCAATTAAACACTGGAATGGTAGAATGTGCAGATGATGAATGTGCAAGTAGAGATACTGGGGTGCAAAGGAGAAATAAATAAATACAGTATGGTGATGTGGTAGATTGGATGGGCTAATTTACAGATGAGCTATGTATAGGTGCAGTGATCTGTGAGCTGCTCTGACAGCTGGTGCTTAAAGCTAGTGAGGGAGGTAAGAGTCTCCAGCTTTAGTATTCTTTGCAGTTCATTCCAGTCATTGGCAGCAGAGAACTGGAAGGAGAGGCGGCCAAAGGAAGAATTGGCTTTTGGGGTGACCAGTGAGATATACCTGCTGGAGCACGTGCTATGGGTGGGTGCTGCTATGGTGACCAGTGAGCTGAGATAAGGCGGGGCTTTAGCTAGCAGAGACTTGTAGATAACCTGTAGCCAGTGGGTTTGGCGACGAGTATGAAGCGAGGGCCAGCCAACGAGAGCATACAGGTCGCAGTGGTGGGTAGTATATGGGGCTTTGGTGACAAAACGGATGGCACTGTGATAGACTGCATCCAATTTGTTGAGTAGAGTGTTGGAGGCTATTTTGTAAATGACATCGTCGAGGATCGGTAGGATAGTCAGTTTTATGAGAGTATGTTTGGCAACATGAGTGAAGGATGCTTTGTTGTGAAATAGGAAGCCGATTCTAGATTTAATTTTGGATTGGAGATGTTTAATGTGAGTCTGGAAGGAGAGTTTACAGTCTAACCAGACACCAAGGTATTTGTAGTTGTCCACATATTCTAAGTCAGAACCGTCCAGAGTAGTGATGCTGGACGGGCGGGCAGCTGCGGGCAGCGATCGGTTGAAGAGCATGAATTTAGTTTTACTTGCATTTAAGAGCAGTTGGAGGCCACGGAAGGAGAGTTGTATGGCATTGAAGCACATCTGGAGGTTAGTTAACAGTGTCCAAAGAGGGACCAGAGGTATACAGAATGGTGTCGTCTGCGTAGAGGTGGATCAAAGAATCACCAGCAGCAAGAACAACATCATTGATGTATACAGAGAAAAGAGTCGGCCCGAGAATTGAACCCTGTGGCACCCCCATAGAGACTGCCAGAGGTCCGGACAACAGGCCCTCCGATTTGATAAGATAATCCAACCACCTGATAGGTGTGGCATATCAAGAACCTGATTAAACAGCATGACCATTACACAGGTGCACCTTGTCCTGGGGACAATAAAAGGCCAATCTAAAATGTGCAGTTTTGTCACACAACACAATGCCACAGATGTCTCAAGTTTTTAGGGAGTGTGCAACTGGCATGATGACTGCAGAGCTGTTGCCAGATATTGAATGTTAATTTCTCTACCATAAGCCACCATTTGCACTGAAGAATTGAAGAATTTCTGCACAAACTGTCAGAAACCGTCTCAGGGAAGCGCATCTGCGTGTTCGCCATCCTCATCAGATGTGTCGCGCTGCATGAGGCAAATGGTGGTCACACCAGATACTGACTGGTTTTCTGATCCACGCCCCTACCTTTTTTTTAAGGTATCTGTGACCAACAGATGCAAATCTGTATTCCCAGTCATGTGAAATCCATAGATTAGGGTGTAATGAATTTATTTCAATTGACTGATTTCCTTGTAACTCAGTAAAACCTTTTGAAATTGTTGCATTTTATTTTTGTTCAGTGTACAATTCAGAGAAGAATTAATGCATTCTCTCTACTCATCTTATTTCCCTCTCCCTGCCTTCCTCCTCTGATGTGTCCCTCCAGGAGATGTGTGAGCTGATCCCAGCTGACCAGCAGCACCTGTCTGCCAGGAGAGAGAGAAGGGACCAGCTTCTCATGGGCCTGGCCAAGCTCAAGAAGTGACCCCAGGACTATCACCACAACTGATGAACAGGGTGGGCTGAGGTCTGGGACTCTGCTGTCCATCACTCAGCCAAAGAGCATGGTGATGAGGATGATCTGATCTCTCAGTAGTGCCTACACTGGGGATGTTACTGAATACTGAAGCCCTGAGTCCTCACACACAATCAATCAACCTATCTGGGATGTTACTGTAGCCCTCACACACAAACCAATCTAGAGATTGATTACCATGCCATCTCAGAAATCTAACCACCACATGTTTTATGCAATCAATACGTTGATCAGACAAGGGAATTATTGGTTTGGTCATACCACAATGGCTTCTTGAATTATGAATATGAAATGTTAATGTGAAAACCTTATGGGAATTTTTTTTAATTAAAATGTTGAAGTTCTCAAGAATGTTAAGATATTGTAATTTTTCCTTCACAATAACAGATGCACAACAAACAGTATTATGTACTATATCTGGTATTTTCCTATGGTCTCCCAAAATATCATCTTCAGTCAGCATGAGGTCATGCCTACTTTGTTGTGGTAATCTTGATTTCACAGAGGAAGTCTCCATCACTTGACTATACTGACTGTCGCATGACGACTTAGGCCTTGACCATGACTCTCAGTTCCGTTACATTACACAGAAGAGTCATTGGAAGAAGGCGTCTTCTGTAGACGCTCGGTCTGAACATTAACACGCGTCCCTTGCGGTATTGGAAGCATAAGGACATTTCATATCGGCGGGAAATAATAATAATAAAACAAAGTTACATTGATACACACCTTTTTATAGGGTTAGGGTTCCCACACGGACATATTTCCACGTTACACCGCTTGTTTACGGAAGACAGTGGACTACCTGTGCTAATTAGCTATCTGCGTCTCTGAACACATGTGTGTAAATGGAAGACCGACGCCACACACGTCACTGAAACGTACTGCAACTGTGCTAAAACCGGTTAAAACAGTGTACACTGTATTTTGCATTTGTGAAATTATTTTGATGTGATATGAAAGTAAAGGGATTTATGTTTCTAGAACCGTACTGCAATTGAGAATCTAGTCACGTTTATATGGAGTATTTAGCTGTTTTCTCTTCCAGAGCCAATTCGCCCTTTAAACAACATGTAACGTCCTTCGACGTTAGGCTCTTTTAGTCTAATATTGGGCTAATGATGACTGCGTGCTTTATAGCTCGTACCGTAAATGAAGACCGAATTCAAGTGTATCTCTCTGAATTGTCTATAAACAATGTGAAAAGAATGTGATTGTGTTTGATTCAAATGAACAAATCAGTGTATTTCAGTGAAATCAGGTAAAACTCTACACGACTGACACTTTAATATTAAAGCTACACACTCCTGAACTGATGAGCCAATGGGGTTGATGAGCGCTCTTCGTCCTGTTTCCTTCGTCCCGCCTCTAGCAGGTGGATCGTCCTCAAGTGAAGATCGTAAAAACTCAAGTACATCTCATCAGAGCGCAGACTTCACAGTCGGACCTACTTCCAAACAACTACATTTTCCCCTCAGCTTCATTTGGAGTTGCTCTCTCCGTCTGGTGTTTCTTGAAACGACGGCATTAAAGAGCACCGAAAGTGAAATTAATGGACGTTTGCTGAAATTCCGAGAAAGTGAGGTGAGTGCTGTGATTTGTGAATCATACTCACCTGTCTTATTCGTCTCTATGTAATGATACAGCCACTGGTGATTTTTTTTTTTTTTTTTTTTTTTTTTTTTGCTGATGTTTATGATTTTATTAAAGAAATGATTGTTGCCTATTTTTTTCCCCAATATACAGGTTAGAATTAACAGATTAGAAACTCGACAGGGAAACCTAACGAGATATCATTAATTGGCTAATTGTTATGGACAGTTTACATTTTTAATTTGTTCGTGTAAAATGCAGGTAAACTCATCGCTGATAATGCAGTCTTGGTAACTAGCAAGTAAGTGTATATTTAAGCAACCACGCACGAGGAGGTGTAGTATATGGCCAATATACCACAGGTAATGACTTCTACTCAGGACTCAACGCGGAGTGCCTGGATACAGCCCTTTGCCGTGGTAAATTGGATCTATACCAAATAAACCCGAGGTGCCTTATTGCGATTATAAACGGGTTACCAACGTAATTAGAAAAGTAAAACATGTTTTTATATGGTCTGATATAACACGGCTGTCAGCCAATCAGCATTCAGTGCTCGAACCACCCAATTTATAATGTATAATAAACAAACGCTAATATATTGATTTGTCTTAAGTTAATGGAAATTAACTTTCTTGTGTACTGTTTGATGATTATTCATTGTTTTACTACACTGTTTTATCCGTCAATATAGCCTCACTTTTGATAGCCAGTGTTGTGTAAAAGTAATTACTTGAATGAAAACACACATTATTAAATAGTTGGATTAAATTGTATTGGAAAGAAACACCACCTAGTGTTCAATTGAATACTTCATGTTTGGTTAGGTTTTTCAAATGTCTAATTGTGAAAGACAAAAGGAAACGACAGTGATGTAGGCATACTGGTCTCCTTGCCAGTGTACTGTTTGGGTTTCTGAAAATGAAACCTTTTTGAAGTTCACTAAGAACTGACATTAATTTGTACCGTTTCCATTCTTGTTCTCCAGGTGGTCTAAGCCAAAGCTGCTGTAGAGATGAGTTGGGTGGCTCTGTACACCCAGCTGGGCGGGGTGAACAAACACTCCACCAGCCTGGGGAAGATATGGCTGTCTGTCCTATTCATCTTCCGTATCACCATCCTGGTACTGGCTGCAGAGAGCGTGTGGGGAGATGAGCAGTCTGACTTCATCTGCAACACCCAGCAGCCCGGCTGTAAGAACGTCTGCTACGACCACTTCTTCCCTGTGTCGCACATCCGTCTCTGGTGCCTGCAGCTGATCTTCGTGTCTACACCGGCCCTGCTGGTGGCCATGCACGTGACTTACAGGAAGCGTGGGGACAAGAGGCATATCATCGCGACGTCCTTGCACAGCAGTGGTGATAATAAGACCAGGCAGGAGGACCTAGAGGCCCTGAAGAGGAGTCGTCTGCCCATCACTGGGCCTCTGTGGTGGACGTACACCTGCAGCCTGTTCTTCCGCCTGATTTTTGAGGCTGGCTTTATGTACGCCCTCTACTTTGTTTATGATGGCTTCGCGATGCCTCGTCTGGTGAAGTGTGAGCAGTGGCCCTGCCCCAACAAGGTGGACTGCTTCATCTCACGACCCACAGAGAAGACCATCTTCACCATCTTCATGGTGGCTTCGTCTGCCATCTGCATGGTTCTCAACGTGGCCGAGCTGGCCTACCTCATCGTCAAGGCCCTGATGAGGTGCTCCACCAGGACGTCCAAGAAGAGCCGTGCCTACGCTCACCCCGATCACAGGACCACGAACATGTCCCTACTACAGAATAAAAAGAATGAGATGCTGCTGTCCTCTCTTACAGATTCCTCCATCAACAAGACTGTGTGAGCCCAGCATAGTGTCCATGTTCTTCCCCATTTAGTACCCCCAACAGCAGACGTTTGTGTTGTAGTCCTGGACAAACATGCCTGATTCAACTCATTGAGGGATTGATAATTAGCTGACAAGTTAAGTCAGATGTGCTCGTCCAATGTGTATTGTTGGGGGTACTCGAGGACTGGAGTTGGGGAACACTGTCATAGAGGATATTTCTCTCTGTGCCTTCCACTATGACTGACCCAGGGGGTAACGTTTTAGCATTTTTTTTAATGTATTTTTTTATTTATCTTGGCGCTTGTCTGTTTGGGAGGTTGAACAGCAGTGACAAATGGGTCTAGATCGCCACCTTCTGGTTTACAATGAGCTTGCAGGAGTTTGTTAATGTTTTATTGTGGAGCGCAACCAGAATTGGTTTATGTTACTACTTCAGCTTTTGTGGGAGACTTTACCAAAGCAGAAACTCACAAGTGTGCAGTATAGCTCCAAGTTCTATTTGAGGCTCACACCGGCGAAGGAAATGTATCGAGTACCAAAGTAATTTTAAAACAGTGCCTTAGTCTATTAGTGGTGTCAAATAGTATGATGCTGTATATTGAGCATTTACATTTTTGTCATTTAGCCATTGCTCTTATCCAGAGAAATGTACAGTAGTGAATGCATACCTTTTCACATTTGTTCGTACCAGTCCCCCATGGGAATTGAACCCACAAGCCTGGTGTTGTGAGTGCCACGCTCAACCAACTGAGCCACACAGAGCACAATGTTTTTAGGTAGCATGGCTGATACGCTTGAACATTCTGGACAGATTTCCTGGACCCAGATGAATCCTATTCCTGTACTTAAAAAGCATGCTCAATAACAAATATCTATGGTGTAGGTTTAAGCTGGGTACTGGAAACTGACCCTCTGAGCATTATGCCAACTGAGACAGACATGTAGCCTATTGTTGTCAAGACTGATTGTAAATCTGGCTACAGAGCCCATCTTTCAGCTTGTTCCTTATTTTAGGCACTGCACTTATCACTGCACTTATCACTGCACCTCTTTCAATGTGAGTTAGCGGGCTGATCTACAGGCAAAACTGGCCTAATGTGCTTTGTCCAAAAATGCATGTAGAAATTGGACCATAATAACTTGTATCACTGTACTGACAATCTGACTGTTACCTGTGAAAAGGTAAGGACAGTTTTAGCAATGAGATGCATCACACACATTTGTGAAAGCATTTTGTGGGCTTTCTCTCACAATCTTTACAGTTGTATGGGGGCTTTTTGTCTGTTTTTATATTAACTGTTTGGAGAAAATGCAATATTCAGTAGTACAACTCGTTCTTTGACATTTTTGAAAGCCTCAACATTGTCACTTGTTTCTTTACAGCAGCTAGAGCCTAACTATTCATCTACAGATTTCTAAACTGCATGTTTTTTGAAAATAGAAAGATGTTTGTATTTTTTATTAGATCTGCACTTTGACCCTGGGTCTTGACTTTTAATAAAATAAAAATGATACTGCCTGTTTACTTATTGCTTTCACAGTATCTGTTGTAATACCAATGTTATCAACCTCCAGCCACTGGGATGCGCTTCTCTGGACAACCAAGAGAGGGCGGGAGGTTACGTGGGTTTTGCGGTGGGTGACTGGATTTGCTTTGTAACTTTTGATAGCCATGGATCACAAGTAAATTGTATTCTAGTGAGGTGTAGAATCATAAATTCCTAAAAATCACAAATTTAAGACAATTTTATCTGACAGGCTTATGTTCTCTTCAGCATTCCAAGTGAACGATTTCTCACAGATGGGCTACCTTATTGTCAGAAATGGCCAACTTCCTTCACTAAAGGCCAAAGGTCAGATGTAAAACTATGAAAGCAGAACTGACTTTTCCCGGGTGGTAACATGCACCCCCAGTCTGCATAGCCTATTTGAAGCTTGATGTTTTATAGGGGCGTGGCGTGCATCGGTCCAGGGTGATGACTTTCTGAATTCACTCATGCATGGTCACACAATGTGACAGTCGCGATGGCTGGGAATGGGAGTGAGCTGCGCTTCGCGGAAACCCATCTTCAACTTCAATTCGTCTCGAAAAACTAACTTTTCTTGCTCAAATTTGGCGGCGAATCCACGTGTGAAGTGTGTTAATGAATAACTTGGCCTGGCTGCGTTTAAAAGAGTTTGGTAAACTGGCAGAGGCGCCAGGATTTGGTGAAGAGGGGAGGGCACCAGCTTCTCTGGGAGGTCTGTAGGCTATCCGACGCACTCAAAATATGGCACCAATGGCAGATGGATATTGCTTTCCATATTTAAATTGGGCATCTCCTGTCTAAGGTATGATTGAAATGAGGTGCGAGTATCTTTCCTGGCACTCGTACTGATGTGATGCTGGTAACTCGTATCAATGGACATTGTATTTAATGAACATTTAAATGTTGAGTATTTAATTATTAGAAATTACAGTAGTGACCTATTATAATCGGTCAAACAATACGATAACAAAGGTATAGGGGAGCTAAAAATAAAGCCAGTGGACACAAAGCCTATTTGGCACCCTCTGAATTGTCGATTTGTGAGGCAGCACACTTTGTAGGTTACTGTTGGCTACCTGAACTTGATCGAGTTAATTATTATGACTTATTTAATGGTCGTCAAAACCTTCATAAATCATCTGATATTCAATCTATTCGATTTGTATAATATGATGGGATATTTTCTGGACTGATACACGTGTTTAAACAAAACAAATGTTGAGACAACAAAAAAGAACATACAACATTCCAACCTTATCAGATAGGCTATTCTAATACTGTAGTCCTTATAATAGCAGTAATAATGACAATACAAATAAATATTAAACAAATCACTTTTAAAGCATTTCGATTTTTGTATTTGTATTTTTGACTGTGTTTTATACGGTCATGTATTTATCCAATCTTGAGGCGCGCGTTTCTTTTGGATCAAAGTATTTCTCTTGATCAGCACTTAAAATTCTGATGATAGAAGCATTCATTTGGGGTATGGCACTTTTAATGTTTATAATGTTAACACTTTTAATATATATTTCATAAGTATTTGCCGTGGAGGAAAAACAAATCCCACAATATTTTCCTCAGGATACAAACTATGCGGTGGAATGTTGATATGGAGAGAGCAATAGGTTAAAACATCTCAACTCTCGAGATTAACATTTCTTTACATGAAAAATGCCTTGTTTTTCCAGTCTAATTAATATCTTAATTTATAACGCCAATTAATATTTATGAATCAGGGCATTGTAATTTTCACTTCAATAAGAGTTAAAAAAAATAACAGTAAACCAAAAAAATATCTATCACGTGTGTCAGTGTGCTTAAAGATAAGGGAATAAACTTTTGATGTAAATAAACCAATTAACATATTCAACCATTCATTTATCTTTTTTTTCTTTACAGGTGTCATATTTATTCTGAACCCTAGTCGATGGATTTATTACCCTCAATACAAGAACATTTGAGTAAGTTCCAACTATTTTATGTTTCTGCTTGTGTTTTGCTTTTGGTGTGAATAGTAGATTGATAGGCCTCTACTGGCAAGTTCATGTGCACAAAGCTAACCAGGCACTATACATAGATAACAAATCAAATACTATTATATTTGTCACATGCGCTGAATACAACAGGTGTAGACCTTACAGTGAAATGCTTACTTACAAGCCCTTAACCTACAATGCAGTTTTAAGAAAATACCTTTAAAAAAAGTACGAGTATTTGGCTTCATTCTCCTGTATTCAACAGTGTTTTTTGTGACTGGGGCTAGCAAATGTTGTGCAATGTCTTAGTTTCAAAGGTATACTCAGAGGTTAGTTAAAAAATCATTCTCACAGCTTGTTTTTGAGGATCACATATGGGGAAAGTGTAATCTGATTCTTCCGTTTGGTTTTAACTTATGCAGTATGACAGAATACATTGTTAGATAGTTAATAGCTTAGTCAATATATGTAATTGTGAATATGGTGTCTTTGCATTTATTGGCTGCAATTTCTTATATAATTGACCATTAAATTGCCATTAAAAGAGCACCATTTTTTTTACAAGTGTGTTACAGATGTATTAGATTTAGCTAATGAATTGTCAGCATGTTAAAAGAGGCCTATAGCTGCCCCTGTTCTCAATGAAAATGTAATTCTGTACATCACAGGATATAAAGGTCTATTAGATGTTGAAGATTGTATGTTATACCGTTGGACTTGACACCTAAGGCTCTGTTGGATCTGTAAGAGTGGGAGTCGTGTGTGTCAGGGCCCACACACCGCAGTCCAACCTCTGCTCACTGCTGTTTTTCAACATTATAATGTTGATCTCAGCAAATGCCTGCTGGGCAGTGGAGCGAGCAGGTGAGAGAGAGAGAGAAAGAGAGAGGGAGTGTGTGTGTGTGTGTGTGTGTATGTGTGACAGTGACCGGGAGAAAGGTTTAGAGAGAGAGAACAGGAGAGTGAAAGAGTGTTAGCATAAATGTCAGGTTCATAGTTAATGCTAAATAGTGAAATAGGGGGCTTCACAAAATTCTGTGGCATTACAGAACATTTCTATACCGCTCACTTGCTTTGACCGATTGTTCGATTAAAACAATTGATTTAGCGGTTAACGCCAATGACTTCTTCAAGGCCATTTTATGGAATTAATTTTAATAAGCGCTTAATGAGTTGTGCCGATGTGAAGTGTGATTAACCCTTTGTATGTTTGTGGGTGACGCGACCATTGCTTGCTCTCTCTAGGTTTGTAGTGTTTCTCTGTCCTTTATCTCCCTGCAGTTTATGCCAGGGTATTCATGCTTTCTGTTACATGGTATCACTTTAACAGGTAACTGACAATCTCTTTTCCCCCCTCTCTGTCTTTTCATCCCGTCATCCTTCTCTCCTCCCTCTGTTCACTCCAGACTGTACTTTCTCCCTAGGCTAGAAATCTTGAAGCATGGGTGACTGGAGCTTTCTGGGGCGTCTGTTGGAGAATGCACAGGAACACTCAACAGTAATCGGCAAGGTCTGGCTGACTGTCCTCTTCATCTTTAGGATCCTGGTGCTGGGAGCGGCAGCCGAGGACGTGTGGGGCGACGAGCAGTCGGACTTCACCTGCAACACACAGCAGCCTGGGTGTGAGAACGTCTGCTATGATGAGGCTTTCCCCATCTCGCACATCCGCTTCTGGGTGCTGCAGATCATCTTTGTGTCCACGCCCACCCTCATCTACCTGGGTCACGTACTGCACATCGTCCGCATGGAGGAGAAGCGGAAAGAGAAGGAGGAGGAGCTGCGAAAGGCCAACAGACTCCAGGAGGAAAAGGAACTCCTTTACAATGAAGGAGGGGATGCAGGGGGAGGAGGAGGTGGTAAAAAAGAGAAGCCACCTATCAGGGATGAGCATGGCAAGATCCGCATTAGGGGTGCCCTGCTGCGCACCTATGTGTTCAACATCATTTTCAAGACCCTTTTTGAAGTGGGGTTTATTTTAGGTCAATATTTTCTTTATGGCTTCCAGCTTAGGCCGCTATACAAGTGTGCACGGTGGCCCTGCCCCAACACTGTGGACTGCTTCATATCTAGGCCCACTGAAAAGACGATTTTCATAATATTTATGCTTGTGGTGGCTTGCGTGTCTCTTTTGCTGAATTTGTTAGAGATTTATCACCTTGGGTGGAAGAAAGTTAAACAGGGAATGGCCACCCCTGATCATGTGTTGTTGCCCCGCTCTGATGGTGTGGGGCCGGAGTCCATAACTTCTGCCTCCAGAACTGCCCTTCCCAACCTCGGCTACCCACCGACGTACACGGATGTGACAGCTGGGAGTGGTGCGTTCCTGCGGCCCAAGGTAGAGGCCTCCCTGGCAGAGTTCAAGATGGACCCCCTGCAGGAGGGGCCCTCGTCCTCCTACTACATGAGCAGCAACAACAACCAAAGGCTGACCACGCAGCAGAACTGGGCCAACTTGGCCACCGAGCAGCAGACTCGGGAGATGAAGGCCACATCCCCCTCCTCCTCCCCTTCCTCCGCCCCTTCCTCCGCCCCCTCCTCTGATAGTAAGCAGCAGCCCTGTAATGCTGCTCCCCCCACCACCACCAGCCCCAGCTCCAGCTCCAGCTCCAGTGGGGGCAGTTTGAGTGGGGGGAATGTGGATCAGGAGGAAGGCCACGTCACCACCACAGTGGAAATGCACGAGCCCCCCGTCATGGTCACAGACCCTCGCCGGCTCAGCAGGGCCAGTAAGAGCAGCAGCATCAGAGCCAGGCCCAACGACTTGGCAGTATAGTTAGTCCCCCTAAATACACCTCCAACCTTCCAAAGCCCTCCCAACTGCCCCAATGACTTTTCTATAAAAAAAAAGATTAAAAAAAATAAATAATAATAATAATGTGAGGCAAGGGTCTGGGATCTGGAGTTGTTGCCTAATATATATATTAACAGCAGTTAATATCAGTGCAATTGGTGAGTTGTAGCATATGCATTATGATACAAAACCATGTGCAGTGTGATTGTGCAATGTGTGTTAAAATGGTCTCACAGGCCGAAGGCTTCAATATACTGGACATCAGGGGACTTTAGGGTTCTCATACCAGTTTAAAATGGCCAAGTAACTTCTTTGTTTGAATTCGGTTTCAATGGCCTAGTATGTCAATGTGCTCGTCAACAGTGGTTGTTGTTGTGTTTATTTGATGAACATAAAAGCCTATTTATTCCAATAAGGAATGATACTGTACATTCATCAAGTCGTTGAGTTCGATTGGCAAATTGCTGAGAACCAATTTGGAATAAAACTGTAATGTGGAACAAGTACAGGGTGTTTTGAGACCAGTTGTTTGTTTAGTATATTTTATCTTTTGCTGTTATACAAGTTGAACCTTTCTTAAAGATCCAAGGCAGCCATTTTTATCTCAATATCAAATTATTTCTGGATAACAACCTGCGATTGTTTTCAATTAAAATCGTAAAAACAAAATAGCTTCTTAGCAAAGAGCAAATTCTCCAAGCAAGCATGTTCTTAGGACTGTCTGGGAGTGGTCTAAGTGGGGTGGGGAAAACTGAAAACTAGCTGTTATTGGCAGAGAGGTTTGCAACACTCTTTCTTATTGGTCTCTTAACTATATCACCAGGCAGGTAAAAACTCCATCCCAACAAAACAAGCAGAAATTTCAGGCAGTCTTTTCAAACAGCTCTTACACTAAAGGGCCATTATGATCATGTTCACAATTTTACTGTATAGTGTGGAAATATAAAACACAGGAAAATCACATTTTTAATAGCACTGGACTTTTAAAATACGTTTTTTTTTAAACTATTTTTTTGGTGTATCATAGAAAGTCCATTGCAAGACAAACTAAATACAGCAACATGTATGCTCTCATCCTTTCTCTAGGATTAAGAATACTGTACAATGTCAGCAATGACACATATGGGGATAATAACATTTGCTTGTTCATTATATAACTTTTATCTTGTACTTTATGACACTTCATGAATTTCACAGTCTAAATTACTTTTAGAATATTCAGGAAATAGCTTTGCTATCAGTGTTTGGAAATACATTTTTTGTATTATGTGTTTGAAAAGTAATGGTGGAATCTGTAAATGCAAAACTACAACTCACTGATTCACTAACAGGTCTGCAGGTGCATTTCTTTGTCTTAGTTTTACCCAGGATCCACTTACTGAACACATCATTTACACAAAAACTATAAGAAAATTATGGGTCAAAACTAGGAGTTGAATGTATTCTTGTAGTCCACAGCTGTTATTACTGTAGGTTCCATAGTTCCAGACCCTGCGCCTACATTTGATTCTCGAATGCAGAAATTAGGCAAATAACGTACATTTTTTTGGCCTGAAATTAGAAAGCATACTGACATATGCACAATGAAAAGTTGACATCCAATTTTCAAGAGGTTGAAAACAAAATAAACCCAAATGCTTTAAATTAAGAAGGTAAATAAACCAATTACAGGATATTTAAGTATCACACATCTTGCAAATGTGATGAAACTAGATTAACAACACCATCTAAAAAGCTGACATGTTGAAGATTTCCAAATAGTTTTTCCAGATGTTTAGTTCAATCTAAAGTAACAAAGCTCTTTGATTTGACTGGAAATATTTGTTTATGTACAGTACCAGTCAAAAGTTTGGACACATCTACTCATTCAAGGGTTTTTCTTTATTTGTATTATTTTCTACATTGTAGAATAATAGCAAAGACATCAAAACTATGAAATGACACACATGGAATCATGTAGTAACCAAAAAAGTGTTATACAAATCAAAATATATTTTAGATTTTAGATTCTTCAAAGTAGCCACCCTTTGCCTTGATGACAGCTTTGCACACTCTTGGCATTCTCTCAACCAGCTTCAATTAACAGGTGTGCCTTGTTAAAAGTTAATTTGTGGGATTTCTTTCCTTCTTAAAGCGTTTGAGCCAATCAGTTGTGTTGTGACAAGGTAGGGTTGGTATACAGAAGATAGCTCTATTTGGTAAAAGACCAAGTCCATATTATGGCAAGAACAGCTCAAATAAGCAAAGACAAACAACGGTCAGTCAATCTGAAAAATGTCAAAGAACTTTGAACGTTTCTTCAAGTGCATTCGCAAAAACAATCTAGCGCTATGATGAAACTGGATCTCATGAGGACCGCCACAGGAAAGGAAGACCCAGAGTTACCTCTGCTGCAAAGTATAAGTTCATTAGTGTTACCAGCCTCAGAAATTGGCAATTAACTGCACCTCAGATTGCAGCCCAAATAAATGCTAGTAACAGACATCTCAACATCAACTGTTCAGAGGAGACTTTGTGAATCAGGCCTTCATGATCGAATTGCTGCAAAGAAACCACTACTAAAGGACACCAATAATAAGAAGAGACTTGCTTGGGCCAAGAAACATGAGCAATGGACATTAGACCGGTGGAAATCTGTCCTTTGGTCTGATGAGTCCAAATGTAATATTTTTGATTCCAACTGCCATGTCTTTGTGAGACGCAGAGTAAGTGAACGGATGATCTCCGCATCTGTGGTTCCCACCGTGAAGCATGGAGGAGGATGAGGTGTGATGGTGTGGGGGTGCTTTGCTGGTGACACTGTCATTGATTTATTTAGAATTCAAGGCACACTTAAGCAGCAGGTCTACCACAGCATTCTGAAGCGATACGCCATTCCATCTGGTTTGCGCTTAGTGGAACTATCATTTGTTTTTCAACAGGACAATGACCCCAAACACAACTCCAGGCTGTGTAAGGTCTAATTGACCAAGAAGGAGAGTGATGAAGTGCTGCATCAGATGAGCTGACCTCCACAATGACCCGATCTCAACCCAATTGAGATGGTTTGGGATGAGTTGGACCACAGAGAGAAGGAAAAGCAGCCAACAAGTGCTCAGCATATGTGGGAACTTCAAGACTGTTGGAAAAGCATTCCAGGTGACAACCTCATAAAGCTGGTTGAGAGAATGCCAAGAGTGTACAAAGCTGTCATCAAGGCAAAGGGTGGCTACTTTGAAAAATCTCAAATCTCAAATATATTTTGATTTGTTTAACACTTTTTTGGTTACTACATGATTTCATATGTGTTATTTCATAGTTTTGATGTCTTCACTATTATTCTACAATGTAGAAAATAGTCCAAATAAAGAAAAACCCTTGAATGAGTAGGTGTCCAAACCTTTGACTGATACTGTGTGTATATATAGATATATATATACACACACACACACACACACACACACACACACACACACACACACACACACACACACACACACACACACACACACACACACACACACACACACACACACACACACACACACACACACACACACACACACACACACACCACACACAAAATCACTTTTTAATCATTGCATCATCACGTTGAGGGTAACTCACTCTCATACATCATGTGATACTTTATTGGTTTTTCTTAAAAGGGTTGTTCTTTTTTTAAAAACATAATTTAATTATAATGGAATCTAATTTCTTAACTGTAGTCAGTTTGTGACAACCAAAACAGTTATTTGGAACAAAACAGACAAAGGCAATGATGTTACAAGTGTCATAATGCCAGGATGAAAAGTGAATTCCCATTTTCTTTTTTTGTGTTTCAGTTAACATCTTGATAGAACCTCAACTATTTCTACTACACCTGTTGTAAGCAATGGCATGCACAGTCTTCTTTCTAGTTAGTATAAATGTCATATTTCACCCTGTAGATTACCTGAACCATCTTCAATAACTGAAAAACTATGCAAGTCAATGCACGACACGACCACTCACTTAAAATAGGCCTTTTCTTAACTGACTTAGGTTATCTGTGAAACATGATTGGTATGGTACAACACCTGTACCAAAATATATGTATTTCTTACATATTTCTTATACCTTAAAATTACCATATGTTAATAGTTTATAGTTAGAGAAGGATCTGAAATAAACACAATAACAAACAATGCAAAGTAAAAACCATAATTCCAACTGTGGTGAGACTACCAGAGGAGACTACCAGAGGAGACTACCAGAGGAGACTACCAGAGGAGACTATGTAATGCTTTGCTTATAACAGTGTTACTCTTATTTGAACAATCCATTTTTTCCCCCAATGTGTTACCTTTTCATTGAAACTATTTTAATGTACCAAACCACAAAAAAATCTGTTATTGCATTTTGGTTCTTAAAGTTTACATTTTAGTAAAAAGATCAAAGATTTGCACATTAAGACAAACATGCTGTTCTATGAATCATATATCTATCTATAGGCGAGAGAAGTAAAGACACCAGACTGCCAATGTTTATAATCCTTAAAGGAAAATGTCTTAACCATTAAACACAGCGGCTCTTTGCGTTAAAGACATTATTTAAAAAAATGACATCAAATGTGAATATAGGATACATCTATAAGTTAACTCATGGTCTGAGATGATTGCAGAAAGTTTGGGTTTTCAAATATAGAAAAAAGTGGGCTGTGAGTATTTTCTGTGTGCTCACTCAGTGCTTTCACTGTGTTTTCTTCTCACAACATTCATGTGGCTCTGTAGTTAGCTTGTAATACAATGTCACACTAACGTTGAGAGAATGTCAGCTGGGTAGCTGGCCCTTCCGCTCTTCTACACACAGCAATGTGTGTATTGTTTTGAGTTGCCCGCAAGCCCCTCATCCAATAGGTTAACATACAGTAGCTTTCTTCAAACTCTTGATGTGTGTCATGCAGAGCGTGATTTCTCTGGCCAGTCAGGGAGTAGGAACCATCTACTTTATGCTCAGAACAGCAGCCTATTTCAATTCTGTCTTAAGAGAAGTGCCTTGTGTATGACATTTTGTAAGAACAAGTTGATGTAAATGTTAATTTACCTCAAATGTTTACAAAACTGTTATTAAATAAACTTTTTGTACCATATTTCTGGAGTATGTGGTGGTCAATAAAATTGAGCCAGTATGTGGACCTTCTGTACTTGAGTATACATTTGTATGTGGACACCTGCTCGTCGAACATCTCATTCCAAAATCATTGGCATTAATATGGAGTTGGTCCCCCCTTTGGTGCTATAACAGCCTCCACTGTGCGGACTTACTTCCATTCAGCCACAAGAGCATTAGTGAGGTTGGCCACTGACGTTGGGCAATTAGGCCTGGCTCGCAGTCGGCGTTCCAATTCATCCCAAAGGTGTTCAGTGAAGTTCTTCCACACCGATCTTGACAAACCATTTCTGTATGGACCTCACTTTGTGCACGGGGGCATTGTCATTCTGAAACAAGAACTTCCCAAAACTGTTGCCAAAAAGTTGGAAGTACAAAATCATCTAGAATGTCACTGTATGCTGTAGCCTAGCCCGAACCATGAAAAACAGCCCCAGACCGTTATTCCTCCTCCACCAAACTTTACAGTTGGCATTATGCATTCGGGCAGGTAGCGTTCTCCTGGCGTCTGCCAAACCCAGATTCGTCCATCGGACTGGCAGATGGTGAAGCGTGATTCATCACTCCAGAGAACTCACTTCCACTGCTCCAGAGTTCAATGGTGGTGAGCTTTACACCACTCCAGATGACACTTGGCATTGCGCATGGTGATCTTAGGCATGTATGCGGTTGTTCGGCCATGGAAACCCATTTCATGAAACTCCCGACTAACTGTTCTTGTGCTGACGTTGCTTCCAGAGGCAGTTTGGAACTCGGTAGCGAGTGTTGCAACCAAGGACAGATGATTTTTACATGCTACACGCTTCAGAATTCTGCGGTCCCGTTCTGTGAGGCCTACCACTTCACGGCTGAGCCGATCTTGCCCCTAGACGTTTCCACTTCACAATAACAGTACTTACAGTTGACCGGGGAAGCTCTAGTCTAGCAGGACAAAAAAATTACTTTTGTATATATAGTGTATATCATATCTTGGGGAAGCTGGGGTGGATTTTGTACATGAAGAGCTGACGTTCATTGACCTACACAACCCTTAAACTTATCGCTCCCTCTCTTCACATTCCAAGAGGGATGTGAGAATGTGATAGTGAGCTGGAAGGGAGGAGTGACACATCACTCCCCACAGTGCTGACTACCCTGCGTACACACATCCACACGTATAATTAAGGTTAGACCAGCGTGTCAGTCTCACACGTTGGAGACAAACATTTATCACAAACCCATTTAGCACCGTCACACAGACCCAGCAACAATTTACAACACCCTGCTGTACAAGATGCCAATGAGCCAACTTCCAAACATTAAACGTCCAGGAAAGTTAATGAGTTTGGCACAGAGGTGGCATATAACAAGCAGGATAAAATCAGAGACAATCAACAGTATTATAGTAAACTGCAACCTGAGAAAACTTGAGGGAAATTGAGACACTTTCTCAGGATCTACATCAAGAGAGAAAGATAGCTTATTAATACAAATTGAAACATCCATGTGGGAACCCCATAAGTGTCAAAAATATCTATATTGGGCACTCACAGGAGTCAGTGTGTGATTTGTAATCTTCCTAAAAGAACAATGACCAGGCTGAGGGGTGTCTAGTGTACTAGAAGGGCTTAGAGTAGCACCTGGATCAGGAGCACCGGACGCATGAGAATGAGGAAGGAATGACCCTTCAAGCTGTTCCTGGAACTCAGGGGTACAAATTACATGGACACCTGTTTTGTACTTGTGGACATGTTTGAGAGTCGAGAACAGTGGATAGCAGCAGATGTGAAATTTAGGGAGATTGACAATGGAAAAAGAAATGTGAGTAGGTCCCGTAGAAGGAGGAGAGTGACGGGGAATATTGAGTGCATAGATCAGGGCCGACCAGACAGGCAGAGGGACAGGCAAGCACAGAGCGACAGGAGATAGGTGCGGGGTTACAGGGCCCAGTGGCAAAGACTGTTGGTAGATTGCTGGTGGGTTGGCAGGGGGATGCAATGTGAAGGCTGCTCTGCATACAGCCAGGCAGGGCCGGATTACCGGACGGGGATGCAGGGCCCCCCTGGAGGTCGGGGGCCCCCCCCAGATAGCAGTTGAACATGTCATAAGCGTTGGCAAAATGTGTAGAATTGCAGGAAATTAGCTTTAAAACTGCAACATTTTCTCTCATCCTCATGGCAAAATGTGAAGAATAGCATGAGATGAGCTATTTTTTGGGGGGGGACCTGGAGGTATTTGCCCCGGGGTCGCAACTGCAGTTGTCCGGCCCTGCAGCCAGGGCCCAGGGCCTAAAACAGACAGCAGTTATTTATAGCCTTTAATCACCTAACAAATTCACACTGGCCCCAGAGTCCGAATACCTCAGTAAGCCAGTCAGTCAGTACACCCGCTGTTTATTTCACTAGTGCCCTGAATGTTTTTATGGGACCTAGTATAGCCTTCACACAGACATCATCTTCTAATACAAGGCCTCAAAATTCAGTGACAGGGGGTGCGTGGGTATGCATGTGTGAGAATGAGTGATATACAGTGATGTTAATTAAACCTACAGCAAAGACATTGAAACATTTGGAACAGTGTGGCGGCGGTGGCCAAATAGTACATTCCATTTTTTATTCTGTCAAATCAGTAAGCTAATTGAAATTTGATTAACGAATCGTATCCACATTGAAATAGAGTGAATTGAAAATGTAATTGACCCTAACCCTGGTATTGAGTACTTCATGTCCTGTGATTTTCCTACAGTGTGGCCAAACAGTGCATCCAATAGGGAGCCTGTGTTTTGACTGTCCATGAGGAGGGGCTTGTCATGAGAAAGTGAGGTATGGGTCGCGTTCCCCTGCTCAGACGTTGCATGCATCAATCAATGGTTGCGTGCTACGTCATTGACTGTGACATCGACCGACAGATTACTATAACATATGATGTGGTTAGCTTATATGTTAAATACTTATCTAGGCGTTGTAAGATCTGCCAGGTGTCAGCAACGCCTGGGCAGAGGAACGTGCCCACAGCTGACAGCACATCCCAGCAACAGGAATGTGGGGACACGGGGTTGAAAAGAGGGAGGCTAGTCTCAGAGACACCTACAGGCAAAGCCAGGGCCCAGTTTTTCAAAAATGATCTATCTGGATTTTGCCTATCGGATAGGATTAAATGCATATAAATATAATGAATAGAACGGACAAATCATTGACTTGAATGGGGCCTTCCGTTCTCTTCATTCGATTTCTATGGATTTAATCATATCCGATAATTGAAATCCGGATAGATAACTTTAGAAAAACTCCCTGTTAGAGCGAGAGAGCTGTGTGTTTGTCAGAGGGTTACACCCACTGCTTCCAGAAGTCCCCCAAATAAAGATAGGTCATCCTAAATGTAACTTAATCCACCCCCAACAGGCCTTTGTTGAGAGCCAGCCTTTAATGCCAGCTTCTCAAGGTTACAGGGCTTTGTGATGAAGGTGGACACCGTCCTGTCCATCAAAGATAATGTAGGTAATTTCAGCAACTCTTTGGGCCAATGAGAAGGACAAACTAAACCCTCCATAATTTACACAGGGGGTAAAGAAGGCTGAGAAATCAGCTACTGTCAGATACACCATTATTGAGTATTGACAATGAGAACCAAAATCTCAACAAGTTGTCATGTGTTTAAATGTAATACTTATCTTTCTCCCTGGGCTTTTAAAATATTTCTTCACTGGGATCTGAGCCATGTGTTGGGAGCACAAAACGTTAGAAATGCAGTTGTCATCCATCCCCCCCCCCATGGTCTGGTGCAGGTGTACGCTCTGCACCCCCTCCCACTCTGTTGTTTTATAATTAAATGGCGACATTAGTTCATATCATGTGATTCGAAAAGAATTCATCACACATTAGAGGCCCTAATCACCACCTATAGTCTCCCCGTCGCCTGGGGCGCAGGGTTCGCCACATGACCCTGCTGAGCGCAGCTCTTCCTTTATGCCCCCTGAAAGAACCGGGGATTGAGCCCAAACAAAAAAAAAACACTAGGGTGAAAAATGTTTTTACACCCGACCCGCTCTCTCTCAGGGCTGGCTGTGTGCGTGCAGGGCCGTTTCAGCTTTAGATCAATGGGACAAGTTATTGGAGTCTGGCCAACTCTAACCGATAGAAAATAAAGAAAAATGCTGACACTTCCCAACAACAAAAAAAGACAAAACAAAGAAAAGAAATGAGGGGTTTAGCATACATTTTTCATAAATGCTCATGATGAAATTGTCTTGTCTTTTTTAAACACCTTAAGTTTTATGCTTGACCTTTTAAAAGATAGCTAGATACATTTTACACTGATAATGCTTAGGACTACACTCTGGTGGGGTTACAGCGGTCTATGACATACTGGTGGGATGGCTTTTAAGGTCTTACGTCAGTCACACACACAGGGAAAACACTGCAGCATCTTTCAGAAACCCTGTCGTGGAGCTCAGCATAGCAGCGCTCAGGTGTGGAATGATGGGTATTATTTTAACACAGCCTTTTGCTGTGATGTTACTAAATCAAGAGTTTAGGCACCATACGGGCCTCTATGCATGGGTCAATGGCGCCCCCCATTGGGAACATATATTCAATACCATTGTTCAGAATACTTTTCAAAACAATATGAACACTGAACAGGAATAAGAATAACATGTTTTAGAAATCAATGGACAATTTTGAGTTGAATTTAAATTCACTTCCTGAGTCGACCCCAATCACTTTACATCCAACAATGGATAATTTACCAGAATGTCATCCTCATGATGATTCTGTATGGCAAGACATTAACATTTCAATCCAGTGAGAGAAAATAGGAATGGAATACCAAGCTTTTCATGGAAAGTCCTTACTGAACTTGAAACTTTTCATAACTTTACATCATCGTTTCCTGTCATGTGATCCCCCAGCCGCTTCTCCTGGGCGAGTCTCAATAGTCTAACATGGCTTCCACTAACTGGCTCCTCCTCAGGTGTTGCTTTAGGACTATTGAGATGCACCCCCAGAGTTGTTGACATGCAACACCACTTTATGACTTCTGTCTGCCACCTAACAGATATGGGCCTTCGTCAGTAGCCTGTGTTTGCCTGTCACCTTGGTACCCAGGAAAGGAGTTGCCCCCACTACAGGCGAGGGCCCCTGTGTTACGCCACAGACAGAGCCAGTGAGGTCTCACTCACATGGACACATCCCACAGCTTCACAACCGTGCACATAAGAGATATATAAGCAATGTAAAACATCTAAGAAATTAAATTATTTATTATCATCAATTTGGCAGATCAGCCCACACACTGAATTAACCTGGCATGAAGTTACACACACTTTCAGTACACACAGGCACATTCACATTAGGCGTTTGGAGCCAGCCGGCTAGTCACAGAACCAATTGTGACTCCTTTCCTTGACAGGCTCCATCCAGACATCCTCCAGCCTTGAAGCGTAGTCCACAGACAGTACATGGAAGGCAAGGTAGGTGCCATTCAAAGAAAAATCTAAATCAAACGAAATCCTGTTCAGAAGTCAACGTAAAAACGAGGTATTCGCTTGTAATTTATTGATAGAAAATAATACAAATAAAATGTAAAAGGGTAACAGTAAAAAAACAAACATAAATAAGTTAAGGAGATGCAGAGCTTTCTAGTGTAATTTGGATACCTGGAGATGGAGTGAATTTGGAAAATGTCACCAGGCATGTCTATAATGTGCTAATCCTGAAAGAAATCTGTCCACCCTAGTTACAACACAAACAGTTTCAGTTGCCATGTTAACAGAATATAACTCATTAGCTGGGAGTAATACAACACCCATTATCAAGTGCTACGTTTACAACTAAATAATCAACATCAAATAGCTTCAGTGAGACAAAAAATACACTGGGATTAAAACAGACAAAATATGTAGTCTTTAGGCAGTATACCATCTCCTTCATGCTTGTACCGGCAACTTGGTCATGTAGATGGGATACAGCTTTTGTCAAATTTGCTAACCCTAACTATTTTCATAACCTTAACCTAATTCTCCTAACCTGCAGCGTAATTTCCCTTAAACCTGCTAAGAAAAGTCAATTTTGATAAAAGCTGTCTCCCCTCTAGACAAAACCCTGCAGGTCTTCTGAAGCCCCAGACAATACCCCTGCAGCCACCCCTGCCTCCACCCTCAGAACAAAGAAACGGGAAAGACAGACACACAGGAGAGCTCCAGGCTGCAGCAGGTTTAATGAATCAACTAATTAATGCTCTTAACGGAGGAGAGAAAAATGGAACACGCATCCCATCCCGGCGTACAAAGAACAAACATACAATAGAACCAAGACCAATCAATCAATCAACCGCAATAAATAAATGTCTTATCTTTAAAGGCTTCTGGGGGTCAAAGCTGAGGAGGATTCAGTGGGATGGATTCTGGTAGATGTCTATCTGTCTCTTCCCATCCCCTACTTAACTTCCAGAAATATTTACACAGCATAGCAGCCCAATCTGGGCTTAGTAAATAATGCTACATCACGTGAACGGACTTCCCCTATGGAAGGAAGGAAGAGCAGCAGTTCATGGGGAATTTTCTTTTCACACGACACACTCCCAATATCACCCCTAGCTACTTGCAGACTGAGTCCCCTTCCTTGGCCCTTCAGGGAAACGCTTTCCTCCGATCAGCTCTGGGCATGTGCAGCATAGAAATAGAATGAATAGAACGGGCTTGGAACCTCTAACCCTAACAATTTGACTGGTAAACACCACCAGCCCACCCATTATTGACTTAAACGGGTACGCCCGTTCTATACATTCCATTTCTACGATGTGCAGTTCCTTCTCACCTGACATCCTCTGTACGCTCACAGCTGGCCTGAGATCGGTGAGTAATGGTGGAGTAATGGTGTAAAAGATAGAGAATGCAGCAACCCAGTTGTAATGTTGTTGAGGATGGGACTGGATGGAAGAAAAGAGGACCCTAATCCTCCTCTTCTCTGAGATGGAGAGGAAGAGTGGACTCTATTCCCCACCTCCCTCCTCCTCCTCTTCTAGATGGCGCTCTCTGTAGATGTCTTTGACCAGGAGGAGAGGGGTGAGGATGCTCTCCAGGACACTGCGGTCCAGAGGAGTAGAGGAGAACCACAGGGAGCTGTCACTGTCACTGCTGCAGCCCGATGCCTCTGGCTGCACATAGAACACATCCATACGCTGCCTCAACAACCCCGGGCTGCAGAGAGAGGAATGACCACATTACCACAAATTAAATTATAGCTACGGAGCTACATTTGGGCCAATACATTTGTTGCAGATTGACGTTGATTGGGATGAATCTTGTCCTGGAGGCAGAACTGAGCGATTTCCGCTAGATGGGCCAGCTGCAAAGTCAAAATTGGCTATATTGTAAAAATTCATATAAACAAAAATGTGCTTTTTGGTCTTAATTTAAGTCTAAGTTAATTTAAGGTTAGGATTAGCAGTGTGGTTAAGGTTAGGTTTAAATTCAGATTGTATGACTTTGTGGCTGTACCAGTTAGTGACCACTCTGCAGACCTGCCTCCAGAACAAGATTCATGACGAAAAACACTAACCTGCATATTTGTTGTGCTGTGGTCCCTGACAATCAACACATAAATGACCACAATGTAGTAAGGTAAATTGACCACTTGAGAAAGTGGAGGTCATAGAAGAGAAAAGGGACACACCACTTGGAACGGTAGAGCTCGTAGAGTCTGCCCTCGTGCTTCTTGACTGGACAGTGGCTGGAGCTTCCTGAGCCGGCATCTGGCTCGCAGGCCGGGTCACTGTCCTCTTTACGTTTCCTCTTCCTGGACCCTGTTTGTACTACTCACAGACACAAACAGACAGGGAGGATTAACAACATGACAGGAGCCCTGGCACAAAAATAGGCACATCTAAAGAAATGCTGCTAAAAAGATGCACTTGACCACAACAGTGTGTGTGTGTGTGTGTGTGTGTGTGTGTGTTTTGTGTGGTGTGTGTGTGTAAGTGTGTTTTAGTGGTAAGACTCACAGGGGTGGTCCTGTGAGGAGATGGAGGGGACTCGGATGCAGACAGTGGTTTCCTGTGTGGTTGGGTCTGTGTGGTCTGGCCCGTAGATGTTACTAAAGGAGAGGCACAGGTGCTGCTCCACGGTGCGCAGGCCAAAGTACTTGGTGTTGAGATAGACCAGGGAGCGCAGCAATGCCGCAGGACTCTGCTCCCCCAGCAGCTTACAGCTCCACAGGCACTGCTCCTCCACACAGCCCCACCGAGAGCCTGGGGGCACAGACAGACAGATAGCTGTTAACAACATTGATCATAATACAGTCCCTCTGGACATAACATTAACACAAACACTGATCCACACAAAAGCTGTTACAAATGAATGTGGTTTAAGACTGATCATGTCTACAGTGTCCTCATGTCATAAATATAGTGCAATCACTATTGTTTCAGAATGTGAACAGCAAAAATAGTTCTAATCATTGGACACTGCGGGTAGGTCTTCTACGGAGTTGCAGTTAAAAACAAACACCTCCAGGTCTATAGCCTTTCCGTAAAGACCATAGATGGAGTGTGTGCTGAAGATAATTCAGTTGATAGACGTGAATTGAGCAGTGATAAAGTGTGAGTGTATTTATTTACCATCTGGCATCACGCTGGGCTGCCAGTCTTTGAGGACCTTGTTGAGCTCCTCTCCAAACGGCTCGAAACACGGGTCACTGAACAGTTCATCTTTCCTGCCTTTGGCCTGCAGATGCTACAGACAAACAAACAGAGAATAACTGGACTAGGGGAAAATCTTGTGGAAAGCCAATCTTAGACCTGGTTATGAGATTGTGAAGAATACAGATGGTGTCCTCATATTGTAAATAGTCAACACCATGTTTCAGGATGTGAACAGCAAAAGTTCTAATCATTGGACACGTCTTAAAAAATATGAAAGGAGAGAGGGGTCTCTTCCAAATAAAGCAACGCTTGTCTGATGAGAATGAAAACCCGCATGCCACATCGCCATGGTTACACTGTAAATGTATCATTCAGAACCAAGGTCTCTTCCATCAATCATAAATGACTTAAATAACTGCAGCCCTATGACACCATCAGCTAGTCGGACTGACTCCCAGTCCCAACCCTGCATCTCGTCACAAACACCTAGCGCTGACTGTGGCTGTAACAGCCCTCTCCTTTCATGACTGCAGAGAGAGAGAGATATAGGGGGGCCTGGAGCCATTCTGATCCCTTGCAACTATTCAGTCAATGTTCATAGATTTGTATAGTAGTATAGTAGCCTTACAACAGAAGCTCCATCATCATAATGCTTTCACCTATACAAGTCGTGTCAGATCTGTAAACACTGTCTGATGGGGGAGGAGCAAAGGGCTGAAAACTGAAATGGAAGCAGGCTACAGAAGGTGACCGAGGAGGGGTAACTAAACAGGGAGGTGACTGACCTGCTGGATGCCCAGGCAGAGGTAGAGGATGCTGTCGGGGGCGTAGCGCTCTCCGTTGGGCCGCCGTACCTCACGGACGAATCGGGACAGGGCCAGGCTGAGCTCTGACGCTTTCAGAGAGAGCAGGTTACTCTTCGACCGGGCCGGTGGAGATTCTGAGGACAAATAATTAAATTCTCTTACCAATTTAATTATATTGCACCATTCATACAGAATGTCCAGTGGTTCCAAGTCCTGTATGATAATAGTTTCTGTGGGCGGAGTTTACTCACCCTGCTTGAGGCTGTCTTTCCCTTTAGCGTCACCTGATTGGTCAGCCGAGGACAGCGCCCACCGTTTCCAGGCGTTGACCCCGTAGTGAGACCTCAGGGGTAGCGAGCGCCTCTCTGTCATAGGGGGAGAGGGGGAGGAGGGGGGAGAGGGGTCTCCCTCTACAGCTCGCCTCTTATGTCCCTGAAACAAGCACACAGCCCTATGAATGAGACTTGTAACGTCTCGGTGGAAGCCTTCGTGTGGAAGATCTTATCCACTCCACCATTTTATATGTTGATCTTCATAAGAACATCATTCATGGTTTATTATTTCATGTTCTCATATGAAAAATAACAATCACAGAGTATATTTTTACAGGGACAGTGCACATGAATCAAAATTTCAGTAAAAGTGCCGGTTTTAGCCAGCCGGCTCATTTTCAACTGCAGTCCCTGGGCAGGTTGTGAACAGCAATAGAGTTCTAATCGTTGGACACACTTCTGCTTCCAACTGGAGCTAAATGAAAGGTTAGGTAGATGAAAGGGGTCAGGGTGGGTAGAGTAGTGTACCTGTCTCCTGGCTCTGGGTACCTCCTCCTTCTCCTCAGCCAGGAGAGGGGGCAGGGTGAACCCCATATCCACGTCCAGGCTCTCGAGCGTAGGAAAAGGGTCTGGGGTTAAAACAGGACAGACAGACAGGACAAACGGACACAGGTAAGGGATGAGCCAATTCAAAGCCCACCAGACTGAGTTCGACAGAGGTAGGCAGAGCTAAAGTGAGCCGGACTGAGCTGAACCAATCTGGACCGAACTGTGCTGTGCCAAAGCAAGCCAGACAGATGGAGAGGGGGGTGAATGAGTGAATTAGCAACTGCCTTTACCCGTAGGGGTGGGGGTGAATTGAATCATCAAACAGCTGTTGTTACATAACTACCTTCTCTCTAATGAACATGTAGTCCAGAGCTGCTGGTCACGGGCTCAGTTAGCCAGGTTCTTAGTTGTATTATTATTGTATTACTATATTATGTAGGTTCTTTATTGTATTATTATTGTATTCCTGTTTTAGCTAGGTTCTTTATTGTATTATTATAGAATTCCTGTATTAGCTAGGTTCTTTATTGTATTATTATTGTATTCCTGTTTTAGCTAGGTTCTTTATTGTATTATTATTGTATTCCAGTATTAGCTAGGTTCTTTATTGTATTATTATTGTATTCCAGTATTAGCTAGGTTCTTTATTGTATTATTATTGTATTCCAGTATTAGCTAGGTTCTTTATTGTATTATTATTGTATTCCAGTATTAGCTAGGTTCTTTATTGTATTATTATTGTATTCCTGTATTAGCTAGGTTCTTTATTGTATTATTATTGTATTCCTGTATTAGCTAGGTTCTTTATTGTATTATTATAGAATTCCTGTATTAGCTAGGTTCTTTATTGGATTATTATTGTATTCCTGTATTAGCTAGGTTCTTTATTGTATTATTATTATTGTATTCCTGTATTAGCTAGGTTCTTTATTGTATTATTATTATTGTATTCCTATATTACGTAGGTTTTTTTATTGTATTCCAGTATTAGCTAGGTTCTTTATTGTATTATTATTGTATTCCTGTATTAGCTAGGTTCTTTATTGTATTATTATTGTATTCCTGTATTAGCTAGGTTTTTTATTGTATTATTATTGTATTCCTGTATTAGCTAGGTTCTTTATTGTATTATTATTGTATTCCTGTATCAGCTAGGTTCTTTATTGTATTATTATTGTATTCCAGTATTAGCTAGGTTCTTTATTGTATTATTATTGTATTCCTGTATTAGCTAGGTTCTTTATTGTATTATTATTGTATTCCTGTATCAGCTAGGTTCTTTATTGTATTATTATTGTATTCCTGTATTAGCTAGGTTTTTTATTGTATTATTATTGTATTCCTGTATTAGCTAGGTTCTTTATTGTATTATTATTGTATTCCTGTATTAGCTAGGTTCTTTATTGTATTATTATTGTATTCCTGTATTAGCTAGGTTCTTTATTGTATTATTATTGTATTCCTGTATCAGCTAGGTTCTTTATTGTATTATTATTGTATTCCTGTATCAGCTAGGTTCTTTATTGTATTATTATTGTATTCCTGTATTAGCTAGGTTCTTTATTGCATTATTATTGTATTCCTGTATTAGCTAGGTTCTTTATTGCATTATTATTGTAGTCCTGTATTAGCTAGGTTCTTTATTGTATTCCTGTATTAGCTAGGTTCTTTAATGTATTATTATTGTACTCCTGTATTAGCTAGATAATTTATTGTATTATTATTGTATTCCTGTATTAGCTAGGTTCTTTCATGTATTATTGTATTCCTGTATTAGCTAGATTATTTATTGTATTAATATTGTATTCCTGTATTAGCTAGGTTCTTTATTGTATTATTCATGTATTAGCTAGGTTCTTTATTGTATTATTCATGTATTAGCTAGGTTCTTCATTGTATTATTCATGTATTAGCTAGGTTCTTTATTGTATTATTCATGTATTAGCTAGGTTCTTCATTGTATTATTCATGTATTAGCTAGGTTCTTCATTGTATTATTCATGTATTAGCTAGGTTCTTCATTGTATTATTCATGTATTAGCTAGGTTCTTCATTGTATTATTCATGTATTAGCTAGGTTCTTCATTGTATTATTCATGTATTAGCTAGGTTCTTCATTGTATTCCTGTATTAGCTAGGTTCTTTATTGTATTAATATTGTATTCCTGTATTAGCTAGGTTCTTTAATGTATTATTATTGTACTCCTGTATTAGCTAGGTTCTTCATTGTATTATTCATGTATTAGCTAGGTTCTTTATTGTATTCCTGTATTAGCTAGGTTCTTTATTGTATTATTGTATTCCTGTATTAGCTAGATTATTTATTGTATTAATATTGTATTCCTGTATTAGCTAGGTTCTTCATTGTATTATTCATGTATTAGCTAGGTTCTTTATTGTATTCCTGTATTAGCTAGGTTCTTTATTGTATTATTGTATTCCTGTATTAGCTAGGTTCTTTATTGTATTCCTGTATTAGCTAGGTTCTTTATTGTATTATTGTATTCCTGTATTAGCTAGGTTCTTTATTGTATTCCTGTATTAGCTAGGTATTTTAATGTAATTCTACACCTGGCCTTCTGAATGCACTTCTGATTATAAATACACCTAAATAAATCCCTTTGTCCGATATGCCATAATATAAAAAAACACACCCATGTCACCTGGTGATATTGTTTAGCACCTCTCCACTGTACTGAGTGACAGAGAGCAGTCAAATAATATCATTTTCCACAATAGAGGACAGGACTAGAAAGTGTCTCACAATGTCAGGGTGGTCAAATGTTCCTCAGTAGTGGTACCTTGAGGAAAATCGTTCTCCAGGTCCAGCTCTGGTTCATACTTCTCCTCCTCAGCCTCCGATTCAGAGCTGCTGTTACTGGAGCTGCTGGACCTGGCCTCTCCTTCTCCTCGCTCCCTCTTTACCTTCACATCTGAAACAGTCACACAACACAACAACCAACATTTCATCTGTGGCAGCTTGCAGTGATGAGGCAGAGAGGTGCATCCCATTCAGCTAGACAAAGATGCATACCGGTAGCCATGGATAAAGAAGCGCCATGGTTTGTTTCATGTCCTCATATAACAAAATACCAATCACAGAGTTTCAGGATGTGAACAGCAATAGAGTTCTAATCATTGGACACGCTTAAAAGTATTTGAGTCACGCTTGATTTAGTTTGGAGATTGCACTTATGGAACTGAAGTCCTTTGTAGCTCAGTTGGTAGAGCATGGTGCTTGTAACGCCAGGGTAGTGGATTCCATTCCTGGGACCATCCATAAGCAACATGTGTTCACGCATGATTCTAAATCGCAGAGTTTGCTAAATGGAATATATTAAGTCGGTACCCGGATTTCTTCCTGTGTGTGTGTGTGTGTGTGTGTGTACCTGGCTTCTGGTCCTCTGCAATCATCTCAGCCATGGAGAGGTCAGCCTCATGGGGGTCAGTGGGGACTTTGGCCTTCAGCTTGTTGATGGTCTGGACAATCTGCTCTGTGCCCTGCAGTGTGGTGGGCAGGAACACTGGCACTGGAACCTGGGGTAGGAGGGAGAGACAGGGACCACTGGTTGGTTAGGGACTGTTTATGTGTTAAATACTTGAAAGACTCATTCGAGAGTAAATATCCGCTCCACCTTATCCATGGTTGTCCTCATATTTACAAAATACCAAATCAGAGTTTCAAGATGTGAACAGCAATAGAGTTCTAATCATCGGACACACTTCTGCATAAAACTATTCCGGATTTGCACTTTTGGGACTATTCCATTGTTTCCATGGAGCCCAGGGTGTTTCTTACCGGGACGGGTAGTGTGATGGGAATGGGTGTGATCTGGGCGTAGAGGTTCATGGGGACTGGGATGAACACAGGTACAGGGATGGGCACGGGAATGTACTCCCTC
Organism: Salmo salar; assembly: GCF_965601325.2. Classification (NCBI taxonomy): domain Eukaryota; kingdom Metazoa; phylum Chordata; class Actinopteri; order Salmoniformes; family Salmonidae; genus Salmo; species Salmo salar. The sequence goes on along the minus strand of NC_138315.1, from coordinate 32,114,630 downwards.
TTCACCCAGTCATCCTCATCTGGAGACAGACACACAGATCAAAAGTTCAAACCAAGGACATACTACTTCGTGAGAGACATAATGTGCCCCACAGTTCGACCTTCAATTTCCCAAACAGTAATATTGAGGTGTCTACCTGTCTGTAGGAGCTTGCTCTGCATGTGTGGTTTGCAGTAGGTGGCCTTGGTCATAGTGAGAGGCTTGCAGAGTACAGCTTTATTCTTCACATCCTTTAGGATCCCTCCACCGGTGTACGGCTGACTCAACATCTAGTAGATAACAGATGATACTTGTTAAAGAAGGAGAATAATATTCTTTACCTTACAGTCAGCTGTGCTGTAACGATTATAGGGTTGTAACATTAAGTACTTTTTTCTCACCGCAATGTTGGTTGCCTCAGTTTGTATTCCAAATCCTGTCAATAGAAAACATGGTTCAGTAAGTCAACCACACAGATGCACTTGTTTTCAAAAAGTCTAAATGCACACAAATTAGTACCAAGTCTGGTGTTCTCTGGGCCCTTCTGCGTTGCCAGGTTGGGTTCGTTCTGCTGGCAGTAAAAGCGGAGGAGACACTGCTGGTCACAGAAGTGCTTCATCTCTGCTCTCCACTGCACCGACTCAGTCAGGTTCCCTTGCACCTTACAGCAGTCACAGCGCGCCGCCTGGTGGACATAACAGGAAACACACAAATCACCACCTGGACGCACAATTTTGAGAAATATGATTTTTCATAGTGAGACTGATTTAGGTACGCGCTCTGACCTTGTAGTACCACTCGTGGAACTTCTTGGCGCAGGTTTCACTGCAGAAGTCCCTGGACACCCCAGCCAACTGCCTGGTCACTCCTCTCTTACACAGCTGAGTGCAGTAGTTACAGGTGACACACTTCAGACCCAGCCGCTTGGCAAAGTCCTGCTTGAACAGCAGTTTACAACCTGAGGGGAAATAGGGACAACAATGTTTAGAGGTTATACAATGTCAATGCTCAAGTGACAAACATACTGTAGCTCAACTCATGTGTTGTCTGGGTAAAGTAGGGCTGGGCGATACAGCCTAAAAAAATATGATTTATTATTTGTATTTTTTTTATTACTTCTGGGCAATTCACGATAGATAGATAGATAGATAGATAGATAGATAGATAGATAGATAGATATACACACACATTTAAAACATGTTTTTCTCTAAATAAGCTTTGTTGTACAATTAAAGGTCAAATCCACTGCATTAAAAACAGTCAGCAATAATCTAATGAATTCAGGTCTTGTGAAGTTATATCTAGGCTGAATATAAGTCTTCAACAACCATAAGACACACTCATTTTTTATTTAACCTTTATTTAACTAGGCAAGTCAGTTAAGAACAAATTCTTATTTTCAATGACGGCCTAGGAACAGTGGGTTAACTGCCTTGTTCAGGGGCAGAAGGACAGATATTTACTAATAATGTAATTATTTTATCAAAATAGATCAACCTGCTTTTTTGCAATCATCACTGATCTGGCTTTCAAGTCTGTCCATTAAAATGCCATTTTTATTACAAATTTATTACAGATGTTTCACTCTCGCTAAAATCAGCCCAATGCGTTTCTATGGTCTTATTTTGGACCTAATCTTGTCGCTTGCCTTCCCGCCTTTGGGACAACGACTGCCATTGTTAGGACAGAAGCATATGCATCTCATCATTATATACAGATCTCTGGTGTAAATGGGAAGGTGCGTGCAGCACAGAAGGAGAGAAGGAGACAAGACCAAAGAGACAAAATGAGAACAAGCGGACATAAAACGAAAAATACAACAAAACTTGATTCTTGCGATATAGGCATTTGGAACATCACGCAAAAAAACATAAATGAGAATGAATCGAATTCCTTCGATATATCGCCCATCCCTAGGCTAAAGTGCCCAGGCTAGTGGCAGAACATGTCAGGGACATGGAGAAATATGGGATGAGGACAAGTATTATTCACTTTGGGTTCTCTCACTCTCCCAATCAAAACAGACTAGCTGACAAGGACACATTAGGGAGTGAGGGCATTGTCAGACCTTCGCTGCAGAAGGGCCTCTTAACCCCAGAAAACTTGACCGTCTCGTGAAGCGTCTTCTCCTCCTGGCAGTACTCGCAGAAGGTGACGATGCAGTGCAGCTTCTTGTAGTCCTCACAACATATCTTACTGCAGAACTGGTACACTTTATCCTGGGGGGGAAAATACATACCCACACAATGTTGAAGGCTCCTGCATATTTAATTGAGGCTTGACCACTTGATATATATCCTGGACACAGAGGGAGAGGTTAAGCATGTACACTCACAGACTTCAACAGAAAAGGTGCACAATTAACTTTAATGGTCAATTTTCTGAAGAAAAAAACTACAACTAAAAATATAATATAATTGTGTTATATAAACCAAGTTCATGACCACAAAGTGAATGTACCTCCCACTCCAGGGTTTCAGGCTTCAGGCTGAATGCTCCTCGACAGTAATTACATTTGAGCTGGATGTTGTGGTTCGTTGTAGACAGGGGAGCCTGTCCATTGGTTACTGTTTGAATGTTTGCATTCTGAAGAGAGGGAAAGAAACATTTCCTTGAGCTGCAGGAAACTAGATAAGGTAACCAGAAAGTGAGGGACTTTTTAATTGTTTAGTTGCACTGCACTAGACATGTTCTTTCTTATTTTGATTTTTTTTACTCCTTTTTCTCCCCAATTTCATGGTATCCAATTGGTAGTCTTGTCCCATCGCTGCAACTCCCGTACGGACTTGGGAGAGGCGAAGGTCGAGAGCCATGCGTCCCCCGAAACACGACCCCGCCAAGCTGCACTGCTTCTTAACACAATGCCTGCTTAACCCGGAAGCCATCCGCACCAATGTGTCAGAGGAAACAGCATACACCTGGCGACTGTGTTAGCTTGCATTGCGCCCGGCCCAAAACAGGAGTCACTAGTGCGCGATGGGACAAGAACATTCCTCCCGGCCAAACCCTCCCCTAACCCAGACGACGCTGGGCTGCGACAGAGCCTGGACTCGAACCAGGACCTCCGTAGCACAGCAACGCAGTGCCTTAGACCACTGTGCCACTCGGGAGGCTAGACATGTTCTTTCTAACGTGAAACCTAACTGTCAGTAGGCCTTTATAATTCTTATTCAAATGTTTTGTCCTGGTTAACAAGGTGATATCAGTACATACCTGAAACTTGGTGACACACGTTGAGCTGCAGAAGTTTAGGACATTCCCCTCAAGCAGCGTGGCCTGGTACTGAGGTAACGATGTCTTCTTACAGAAGTGGCATGTGGGCTCCGAGTCTGCAAAGGAACAAAACTACCCCTTGACACATAACCTTCCTACACACGGTATGATCAAATGTAGGTACTGTAAGTACCAGCACCTTTATAATTGTACTTGCTGTACTGCACCCACACACCAACGCATATGTACACAGAAGAAAATGATACAACTTTGACTACCACATATACCACATCCCACACATCAAAGAAACCACACCAACAGTCAGTGTGAATGACGTAAGATGTGGGCTCACTGGAGAATGAGAGTGGCAGTGCACTAATATGTGGCAGGTAGCCTAGCGGTTAAGAGCGTTGGGCCAGCAACTGAAAGGTTGCTGGTTCAAATCCCTGAGCAGACTAGGTGAAAAATCTGTCAATGTTCCTTTGAGCAAGGCACTTAACCCTAATTGCTCCTGTAAGTCGCTCTGGATAAGAGTGTTTGCTAAATGACTCAAATGTAAATGTGTGAGACAGGGTTCAATTCAGAAAGTTAAACTATAATCCAAGTAGAAAAGTGAAAATTGAGGACAGTGATGCACTGATGGTGAGGTATAAACAAATACTAACCGAGGACAGTGGTAGTGGTAGCGGTGCTGGCGATCTTGGTCTTGTTCACGCAGGCTGTGGAGCAGTATGGTTCCATGATGCCGCTGGCCCCGATGCAGTGAGTGACTTCACTAGACTTGGCCATGGTACTACAGCCAGTACACATTGCCATCTTAGAGTGGGGCTAGAGGAATAAGGGAATACAAATACATTGCCTTCAGAAAGTATTCATACCCCTTGAATTTTTCCACATTTTGTTGTGTTCTAGCCTGAATTTTAAACGGATTAAATTGAGATGTTGTGGTCACTGACCTATATACAATACCCCATAATGTCAAAGTGGAATATTTTGGGGGGAAAATGTTCAGAAATTAAGAAAAAATGAAACGCTGAAATGTCTTGAGTCAATAAGTATTCAACCCTTTTGTTATGTCATGCTTAAATACATTCAGAAGTAATAATTAACTTAACAAGCCACATAATAAATTGCATGGACTCACTCTGTGTGCAAATTATAGTGTTAAACATGATTTTTGACATACAGATAATTGTAAGGTCCCTCAGTCGAGCAGTGAATTTCAAAACACAGATTCAACCACAAAGACCAGGGAGATTTTCCAATGTCTTGCAAAAAAGGCCACCTATTGTTAGATGGGAAAAAAAGCAAAAAAAAAAGCTATTGAATATTCCTTTGAGCATGGTGAAGTTATTCATTACACTTTGGATGGTGTATCAATACACCCAGTCACTACAAAGTGGCAGGTGTCCTTCCTAACATAGTTGCTGGATAAGAAGGAAACCGCTCAGGGATTTCACCATGAGGCCAATTGTGACTTTAAAACAGTTACAGAGTTTAATGGCTGTGATAGGAGAAAACTGAGGATGGACGAACAACATCGTAGTTACGCCACGAAACTGACCTAATTGACAGAACGAATGAAGGAAGCCTGTACAGAATAAAAATATTCCAAAACATGCATCCTGTTTGCAACAATGCACTAAAGTAATACTGCAAAAATGGTATGCCTACTGTACGCCTATGTAGATATTCAATTTAAAAAATAAAATTACATTTTTTTAAAAAATCTGCCATTTCCAGCTACAAGTCATTTACAACATTAACAATGTCTACACTGCATTTCTGATCAATTTGATGTTATTTTAATGGACAAAAAAATAGCTTTTCTTTCAAAAACAAGGACATTTCTAAGTGACCCCAAACTTTTGAACAGTAGTGTATATTTAATCCATTTTGAATTCAGGCTGTAACGCAACGAAATGTGGAATAAGTCAAGGGGTATGAATACTTCCTGAAGGCACTGTATTTGTAGACATGTGACATAACTTTATGAAAAGCATCCAAGACAGATACTACTGTTAACAAATATCAATGTGTCCTGTTGCCACAGAGGTACACAAAACTTGTGAATTGGGCCATCATCGCAGTGTTAACTTTGCCAATCTTTTTTAGATTTAGTCTAGTCTGAAATATAATTAAGTCAAATTTGTGTCATTTGAATAATGATTTAGTGTAGTTAATGTCAAACTGACTAAAACAGTTGGAGATTTTAGTCAAAGGAGAGAGAAAGAGTAGCACAATCACCAGATTGTGCAGCAAAGTATTGGCAAAGTAGTATGGGTTGCACCTCCATCCCTCGGTCGCGTCATTGCCATTGTTATCAACATTCCACAGACACCACAGTCACATTGATGTCCAAACGTAGAACAGGGGCTAATGACTGAACGGGAGCTAATGAATGTTTCGCCCAGTGATGTAGTCGAGTCACTAAACCTAGAGTCCAAATCAAGTCCCAAGTCCCCTGTGCTTGAGTCCGAGTCACGAGTCCCTAGGCTGAAGTCATGTCTGAGTCACTGGGTCCAAATTAACTCAAAATAAAAAAGTTATTTACCCAGTAAGATATAGCGTAGTGGCAAGAGGAATTCAGTCAATCAATTGTTTTCTATCCCTTTTCCTTTCTTTCTGTACCACCACATTTTTGCATATAGGCTACTGGTAATGTTACCAGGAAAACGTTCAGTTGAAAAACGCTAAAGAAATATTTGTTGCATGCTCCACGACATTGTGTTGCTATTGAGCAATCGAAGTTCACTACTGTTGATACCTAGCACTACCTAGCCTGCTTGCTAGCACTGACATGAGAGCGGAGATAGTGGCTATCCATATATTGGATCACTGCTGTTAAAATGGCCCATGATATGCTTAATGAATGTAAAATGCGTCCCGCCAATGCACGATGGAGAGGCTACCGTCTTTTATAAGGTAGCCTATGGGCTAGAATGAAGCCGTTTTTTCTGAGGAAAAGAGGTAGATTTGGCTACATTGGATACAGAACCTGTATATGAAATACAGTGGGAAAAGTGGGAGGGTTGAGCAAGACTACAAATTCAAAGACAGCCTACTTTTCTATAGCCTACTCAAAGGAGAGAAACAATGATCTGTTGTTTTACTATTAAACTCAATGCTGCTATTGTTTTTACACTGCGTGCACAATTATTAGGCAAGTGAGTATTCTGATCTTATCATTGTTTCTATTCACATTTTCGAACTCCAAACCATATAAACTTGAATGCTTATTGGATTTAATCATTTTCAGGTGATATGTATTTGTGTAATGAGGGAGGGTGTGGCGAAAGTGAATAACACCTTATATCAAGGTGTGCATAATTATTATTCAGCCTCATTACCTCAGGTAAAATGGGCCAAAAAATACATTTAACTGACACTGGAAAACCAAAAATGCAAAATGCCTTTCAGACGGATGTGACACTCTTTAAATAGCTAAACTATTGAGGTGTGACCACCGGACATTCAAACGTTTTGTTGCGAATAGTCAACTGGGGCGCAAAAAAATGCATTGGGAAGAAAAGGCGCAAATTAACTGCAAAAGACTTGAGAAGAATTAAACGTCAAACTACCAGGAACCCATTATCCTCCAGTGCCACCGAATTCCAGAACTGCAACCTACCTGGAGTGTTCAGAAGTACAAGGTGTCAAGCGCTCAGAGACATGGCCAAGGTCAAGAAGACTGAAACAAGACCACCACTGAATAAGATTCACAAGTTGAAGCATCAAGATTGGGCAAAGAAATAACTGAAGACAGATTTTTCTAAGGTTTTATGGACAGATGAAATGAAAGTGACTCTTGATGGACCAAATGGATGGGCCCGTGGCTGGATCAGTAATGGACACAGGGCACCACTTTGAGTCAGGTGCCAGCAAGGTGAAGGAGGGGTACTGGTATGGGCTGCTATCATTGAGGATGAGGTAGTTGGACCTTTTCGGGTTGAAGATGGACTGAAACTCAACTCCCAAACCTACTGCCAGTTTCTGGAAGATTATTTCGTCAAACAGTGGTACAGGAAGAAGTCCTCAGCATTCTAGAAGGCCATGATCTTTATGCAGGACAATGCTCCATCACATGCATCCAAGTACTCCACTGCTTGGCTAGCCAGCAAGGGCCTCAAAGATGCCTGAATAACGACCTGGCCCCCTTCCTCACCTGACTTAAATCCTATTGAGAACTTGTGGGCCCTTCTCAAACGTGAGATTTACAGTGATGGAAGACAATACACCTTTTTGAACAGCATTTGGGAAGCTGTGGTTGCTGCTTCAGCGAAAATTGATCGTGAACAGATCAAGAAACTGACAGACTCCATGGATGGAAGGCTCATGGCAATTATTGAAAATAAGGGTGGCTATATTGGTCACTGAATATTTTTGAAAGGCCAAAAATGTTATATAATTGTCATTTTGTGTTACTTATCTGTTACACTTACTCTAAAAATTGAGAATAAACAAGTGAGTTGAGAGAAATGAGTTTTGTAATTTAGTTGCCTAATAATTCTGCACACTAATAGTTGCCTAATAATTGTGCACACTTATATATTTCCCTGAGAAAGACAAAACTCACTTTTCCTTTGTTAAACATTCAGGTTTGAGGTTCCATAACATTTTGGATTGACTGAGAGCATTGTGTTCGTTCAACAATAAAATTAATCCCGAGGAATACAATTTGCCTAATAATTGTGCACGCAGTGTAATTTCATGCTTCTTAACCAGGAAAAGGGTGGTTAACTAGAAGGCTGGTGGTGACTGGTTAGCTTAGGTGAAGCAAGAGAGTCGCCTACGAGATGTGTATAATTGGAGGTGGAGCCAGAGCAAAGCCTGTCTGCCTACACTCAGCTTTTGCTCCTCCGCAGCTCACCAGCTGATGTAGGCTGTGTTTACTGGGTGTGACGCGTCCTTCCCACTGCTGAACAGAACCGCGTTGCACACATGCGCGGCTAATATTAATTGTGCTCATCACTGAAAAGCTCTCAATCTCTCCAGAGTAAACTGAAATACATTTTTTATTTTTATTTAGTCAGTTATAGTCTTGTCAATTGCCACTGAAAAATAGGTGTTTGACGAATATTTTTGTCGACGAAATTAACACTGCGTCATCGTCATGTTACACTCAGCGGGATGCATAAGGGAACACCAGAGAAAGGCTGGTTGACTCAGCCTGGGTTTTTACCTGCTTGTAATCCCTGTTAAAGTTCTGACTCTCTTATGTGCTTGTAGTCCCTGACATATTATATCTATTACCTGCTTGTAATCCCTGATACACTTCTGACTGGCTGTTACCTGCTTGTAATCCCTGATACACTTCTGACTGGCTGTTACCTGCTTGTAATCCCTGATACACTTCTGACTGGCTGTTACCTGCTTGTAATCCCTGATACACTTCTGACTGGCTGTTACCTGCTTGTAATCCCTGATACACTTCTGACTGGCTGTTACCTGCTTGTAATCCCTGATACACTTCTGACTGGCTGTTACCTGCTTGTAATCCCTGATACACTTCTGACTGGCTGCTACCTGCTTGTAATCCCTGATACACTTCTGACTGTCTGTTATGTGCTTGTAATCCCTGATACATTCTAGCGGTTACCTGCTTGTAATCCCGCATACAGTTCTGACTGGCTGTTACCTGCTTGTAATCCTGCATACAGTTCTGACTGGCTGTTACCTGCTTGTAATCCCGCATACAGTTCTGACTGGCTGTTACCTCCTTGTAATCCTGCATACAGTTCTGACTGGCTGTTACCTCCTTGTAATCCTGCATACAGTTCTGGCAGCAGAAGCGTTTCTGCTTGCCGTCGATGATGAGAAAGTGGTTGGCAGTGGCGCGGCTGGGCAGGTATTCACCACACTGCTCACAGCAGTTCACGATGAGCCCGTTGGCCATGCGGTAACGGTTGAAACAGGCATCGCTGCATATTTTATGGGTGACCGTCTTGAAGCTCACCTCATGGCGGATCTGATATGAGGAAAAGGAATAAAAAGAATGATTTATAATAACGTGTGAAAATTCAATCATATTGAATGAATACACAGGCAATGGGTGAGATCGGTGTGAGATTCTAGCTGGTGGCTGGCTGATGTTGTTGTGGTTGTTTATAAACTGTTCCATGGTCAGATGGGAACCACCCTCCATTTTGATGCCAACTGTTTTCCATGCAGTAACCATGGACACCAGGCTCAAGGCTTGGACAGACACAGTGGATGAGAAATTGTGCCGTCGGCAGCCATGTTGGAGGGAGAGTGAGTGGAATATACTCTGTCCAAATCGACCCCTACCCACTTCTTTTGATCTAAGACATTGATGGGCCCCCTTTTTTAGGCCTGTGGATCAATTTCCACCCCTACAAAAAATAATGTGTATTTTTTATTTTTAGGAACTCAGTTGAGAGTTAGAATAGTAGAATACACAAGGTGCAATTTCAACATTTGGTTGTGCATTCAGTAGTTTTTCTGCCAAAATGAGTATTATAACGGATATGGAGAATTTGCCAAATGACACAAGAATACATTTTTTTTTTAATCCTTGATCACAAAAAAGTTATTTTCAGCTGCCAGCACACATCTCTCTTCCAGTCAAACAGTGTGAAGCGCTGTGTGCTGTAAACCACTAAAGATACGGGAGGGGTATCGGTTGAGAAACAACATTTCACTTAGGGGCAGGCCTGGAATTCCGTGATTTTAGGGGCAAGGCCATTTGGCCTTCAAGAGGTGCCCAATCTGTCAGCACACCAAGGCCATCTGCCAGGGCACCAAGGCCATCTGCCAGGGCACCAAGGCCATCTGCCAGGGCACCAAGGCCATCTGCCAGGGCACCAAGGCCATTAACCAAAATAGCCAATTCAATTGATTTGAAAACCACAAGCTATTCTGTTTAGAAAAACATAAAAGTGTATGTAAATGTACATAAATCATTTGCCTACATGTCAAAGTCTAGGTGATAGCCTATGTGTGTTGGCTACAGTTTGTAATGTCCAGACAGGTGCTGACAGGAGGGAGGTGCCAGAAAATGTAGCCAAACTTTAATGAGACTTTTAATCACATATACACTGAACAAAAATATAAACAACATGGACTACAGGAAAAGGAGGACCAAGCACGCCCCCATTCTCATCGATGGGGCTGTATTGGAGCAGGTTGAGAGCTTCAAGTTCCTTGGTGTCCACATCACCAACAAACTATCATGGTCCAAACACACCAAGACAGTTATGAAGAGGGCACGAAAATGCCTATTCCCCCTCAGGAGACTGAAAAGATTTGGCATGGGTCCTCAGATCCTCAAAAAGTTCTACAGCTGAAGCATTGAGAGCATCCTGACTGGTTGCATCACCGCCTGGTATAGCAACTGCTCGGCCTCTGACAGCAAGGCACTACAGGGGGTAGTGCATACGGCCCAGTACATCACTGGGGCCAAGCTTCCTGCCATCCAGGACCTCTATACCAGGCGGTTTCAGAGGAAGGCCCTAAAAATGGACAAAGACTCCAGCCACCCTAGTCATAGACTGTTCTCTCTGCTACCGCACGGCAAGCGGTACCGGAGCGCCAAGTCTAGGTCCAAAAGGGTTCTCAACAGCTTCTACCCCCAAGCCATAAGACTCCTGAACAGCTAATCAAATGGCTACCTGGACTATTAGCATTGTTCCCCCCCCCCCCATTTTTACACTGCTGCTACTCTGTTTATTATCCATGCATAGTCACTACCTCTACAACTTACCATAATTACCTCAACTAACCTGTGCACATTGACTCTGTACCGGTACCCCCTGTATATAGCCTCGCTACTGCTATTTTATTGTTGCTCCTTAATTATTAGTTATTTTTCTTTTTTTTTTCTTTTAGTTTTTTTACTTCAGTTTATTTTAGTCAATACTTTCTTAGCATTTTTTTTTTTTTAAACTGCATTGTTGATTTAGGGCTTGTAAGTAAGCATATAACTTGTATTCGGCACATGTGACAAATAAAATGTGTTTTGATTTGAAGTGTTGGTCCCATGTTTCATGAGTTGAAATAAAATATCCCAGAAATGTTCCATGCTTTTTAAAAGCTTATTTTTTCTAAAATGTGGTGTACAAATTTGTTTACATCCCTGTTAGTGAGATTTCTCCTTTGCCAATATAATCCATCTAGCTGACAGGTGTGGCATATCAAAAAGCTGATTAAACAGAATGCTCATTACACAGGTGCACCTTGTGCAGGGGACAATAAAAGGCCACTCTAAAATGTGCAGTTTTGTCACACAACACAATGTCACAGATGTCTGACTGCAGTTCGGCATCGTAACCGACTCAGTGGGCAAATGCTCACCTTCGATAGCCACTGCACACTGTGTCAAAAGGGCACTGCACATGCAATCCGTTAGAACATTTTAAAGAGGGGAGATCTAATATGCAACAACTAGCATTGGTTGCTAATATGACTAGGATTGTGCCTTCTGCTACAGGACAATGAAAGAAAGTTGATATAAAATAATTGCCTCCTTGGATATGATCTGATTTTGGCTAGGCTACTTTGAAGACATAATAACATTCAGATTTCAAACAATTAAGTATATGTTTTGTAAATGTTTTATTCTTCTCCCGGACAATTGGTTGGAGCCAAGTTCATTTATTGGATTTCAATTATACATTATTATTTCTTTTTTAAATGGGCCAAAAGCAAGCTATTACCGGCTAACGAAAACCCTGCCGCGAGCCAATAGATTTTTTGTGGCCCCCGCCCCCATCAAATTTGCCCATCCCTAATCTAAGTAATCAGGGTCAAATTCCTGGCCGGGGGACCCCATTCATTTTGTTAGTCAGTCTCACTCAGATACCATATTAACTCTAAAATATTAACTCTAAAACTTAAAAATGTTCTCTCCACTGTCAAGAGAGGGGCTGCTAAAGTGTTATGCTTGCAATGTGGTGGGGGGTACGCACATGTGGGAATGCATGTTTTTTGTGGCCCCAACTCCCATCAAAATTGCCCATCCCTGGTGTAGTGTGTTGCACTGACCTCAGTGAGCTTGCCGCAGACAGTGCACTTGGTTTTGAGAGAGGACTTGGGTGGGTTCTGTTTGTTCTCGTAGGCTCCCAGACAGCCGGTACTGCAGAACTCCTGGAACGACTCACTGGAGTCCACCTGTGCCACTATCGTGCCCTTCATTGTAGTGATGTCCCTGGAAGACACGTTAACACACACACTAGAAATAAAGTAGAAAATGAGATATATCAACACACACACACACAGCGACACTTCTTACTTTTTGCACATGGTGCAGCTCTTCTTAGGGGTGGGTTTGTGTGAGAAGGCAGAGAGGCAGGTGGTGGAACAGAACAGGTGAGTGGATCCTTTCCGCTGGTAAGCCGTCTGGCCTTTCTTCAGAGGCTTCTTACAATTGGCGCAGGTCACCTTGACAGTGCGAGGGGGGTTCTGGGAGCCAGAGGGGGAGGGGCCAGGCGGTTTGGGCAGAGAGGCGGTTGGCGATGGAGAGTCCACCCCCGTCTGTTTCTGGTTCCGTGGGAACGAGGCCGACTGGGATATCCACGAATCTGTGGAGAGGAAAAACACAAACAAAGTTTAGCAGACCTGAAGAAACAACGTAACAGGTGCAATGTGAAAAGATGCTGTAAGCCAGCATTGAATGGTTCAGCACAATAGTGTTAAAACCATATGAGTTTGTGTTTACTACCAGGCCTCTGGTGGGTTCCTGTGTCTCCGTTCTGTACAGGCTGGCTAGTGGTGGAGGTGTTGCTGACCCTGCCAGGGTTGAAAGTGGCTGGGGGCCTGGTAGTGCTGATGGAGCTCCGGGCCTCAGGGTTCAGACTGAAGGTGCTGCTAATCTGCAAGCCCTTCTCCGCAACACCCGACCCCCCGACCCCCACCCCGCCTTGCAGCGACGTCACACTGGTGATCATCAGGTTCATGTCCCTCTCAGGCTCTGCCACTGGCTCGGCTGCTGTAGCTGCCGTGGCGACGGCAGAGGGCCCCAGCGTTGTGACGTTGCCAATCTTTATCTCAGAGTCCGGCTCCGTGCTGCTCAGGATACCTCCGCTGTACGAAGAGGAGGGGCCTCTGGCTGTGGCCAGTAAAGAAGAGCCTCTGTGCCCGGGATCCTCCTCATCGTCAATGACGATGGGTTCTGTGGATGGTGCTGATGAGGTGGCAGGTGGAGTGGGTTTTTTGAAGGGGGCTGCTGCTGCGGCGGTTGTCGTGTTTACCGTTGCCGTGGTTTCTGTTTCTGAGGGGCGGGGCTCAGTGCAGTCTGCGGGGGTGCCAGCATGGGAAGGGGGAGTAGCAGAGGGGGTGGGGGGCTGTTTCCCTGAGGGAGATGGGGCCTCTTCCACCAGCACCACATCATCATCATTGTCATTATTCTCCGGAACCCTGGAGGGTTCCTCTGTTACCGTGGTGACGGGAGCCTGGGATCCAGTGGGGGGTGTGGTTTTCTCTGAGGAGCGAGTGGTGTCTGTGTCCATTGGTTCCTCTTCTGGGGCTGGGGTTGTGCTCCCCTCCACTACCCCAGGCTTGGGCTTCAATTCCCCATCCATCATTTAGGCTGCTACCACCTGTCCTGCACCTACACAAACAAAGCACATGTTATTAGGAGTAACCTACCATAAGCCTAGTCCATAATAAACATGTTGAGTGCAGGTATCCCAGGTACAAGCTGTATGTATGTGAAGAAATAGGAACACTGCCAACCTCTGTTTAGGCTACCTGGTTGATTACAAAAGAATTATTAACGAGCTCAGGTAAAACCCAGGTAATATTTGTGTGTATATTTGTGTTTTCGGTTATTGTCCTGCTGAAAGATGAATTTGTCTCCCAGTGTCTAATGGAAAGCAGACGGGACCAGGTTTTCCTCTAGGATTTTGCCTGTGCTTAGCTCTATTCTCCCTAGTCCTTGCCGATGACAAGCATACCCATATCACGATGCAGCCACCACCATGCCTGAAAATATCAAGAGTGGTAGTCAGTGATGTGTTGGATTTGCTCCAAACATAACGCTTTGTATTCAGGACATAAAGCACATTTTTCTCGGTTTTACTTTAGTGACTTTAAAAAGATAGATTTTTATTCTGTACAGGCTTCCTTCTTTTCACTCTGTCAATTAGGTTAGTATTGTGGAGTAAATACAATGTTGTTGATCCATCCTCAGTTTTCTCCTATCACAGCCATTAAACTCTAACTATTTAAAATCACCATTGGCCTCAATGTGAAATTCCTGAGCGGTTTTCTTCCTCTCCGGCAACTGAGTGAGGAAGGACGCCTGCACCTTTGTAGTGACCATCCAAAGTGTAATTAATAACTTCACCATGCTCAAAGGTATATTCAATGTTTTTTTTTTACCCATCTACCAATAGATTCCCTTCTTTGCGAGGCATTGGAAAACCTCCCTGGTCTTTGTGGTTGAATCTGTGCTTGAAATTCACTGCTCGACCTTACAGATAATTGTATGTGTGGGATACAGAAATTAGGCAGTCATTATAAAAATCAAGTTAAGGGGGCCTCCCGAGTGGGGTAGCGGTCTAAGGCACTGCATTGCAGTGCTAGAAGTGTCACTACAGACCCGGGTTCGATCTTGGGCTGTATCACAACTGGCTGTGATCGGGAGTCCCATAGGGTGGAGCACAATTGGCTGGCTTCCGGGTTAAGCAGGCAGGTGTTAAGAAGCGCGGTTCAGCGGGTCATGTTTCAGGGGGCGCATGACTCGACCTTCGCCTCCCAAACCCGTTGGGGAGTTGCAGCGATGAGACGAGATCAAAATTGGGGAGAAGAAGAGGGTAAAACACAAAAATATATATATATATATATAAAATTGTTAAACATTATTATTACACACAGAGTGAATCCATGCAACTTAATACGTGACTTTAGCAAATTTTTACTCCTGAACTTATTTAGGTTTGCCAAAACAAAGGGGTTGAATACAAAGTAAAATATTGCACTGACATTTCAGCTTTTCATTCATTTGTAAACATTTCTAAAAACATAATTTAACTGACATTATGGGGTATTATTGGATGTAGGCCAGTGGGGGGAAAAAAAACTGATTTTATATTCAGGCTGTAACACAAGAAAATGTGGAAAAACTCAAGGGGTGTGAATACTTTCTGAAGGCACCGAGTAAATCACTGCTTTACCAGTACTAACGTGACTACACCGTTTTCATGTTACAAAACACGAAGCTGTCTCTAAAACTGCAAGTTGTCTCCACAGTAATAAACATAGCTATCAAAGGGAATGTGTGCTTGCTGGCCAATGTGACACAAAATACTGCAAAGTAATATAAAAACTACAGTTCAAGTAAAGTTGTAAGGACAAAACATAATTATGTTTTAATTAGCAAGCTAGCTTGCTATCAAAGATGAGAGATTGGGTGTATATAGCTGATGAAATTAGTTAATCCCTCAATGTTGCACTTCTGTGTTTAGCAGAATACCATTCCAACAGCCACCAAAATGTGAGACCTAATATTGTTGCTGCCTATGTGGCATTTTATCTTAGGTTACCCATTCCCAACCCCTCTGCTATGCATGGCCACAGATGTGAAACCATGGGGCGGCAGGTAGCCTTGTGGTTAGAGTGTTGGACCAGTAACCGAAAGGTTGCTAAATCGAATCCCTGAGCTGACAAGGTAAAAATCTGTTGTTCTGCCCCTGAACAAGGCAGTTAACCCACTGTTCCTAGGCCGTCATTGAAAATAAGAATTTGTTCTTAACTGACTTGCCTAGTTAAATAAAGGTAAAATGGCCAGATACCTTCCTCTCCACAGAGAATGCTTGAGTATGTCATTGTCAAGTTCATAGAACTTAGGCTATACATTGATCCATGACTGACAGACTATGTAACTTTTCACTAACTCCACCTTTGTGTCTGTGTTTCAGGAGTCAACAGCCTCACTGAAGTTTGTCCAGAGTGCAGGCCTGCCACTGAAAATAACATAACTCACACACGCCCAGAAGAGAGGATTCTCTCTCCCAAAAAATGCTAATCAGGTCATTGTCCATGATTGCCCAACCCTGCTAAAATCCATACACCACCAAGGTCAAGTAAAGTAGAGTCAGGACAACAACAAGACTGGACAATCATGGGTGGCTTGACCCAGGTGATGATGCGCAGTGGGTAATGTATGGACCAGACTATATGCGTTTCATGTGTCTTACAGGACTGAGTCCTCCCGGGCTGTGTGATGCAGACCAAGGACAGGGGCTGAGCAAGCAGCAATATTGTAATATTGACAAAGTGAGGATGTGGATGAAATTGTTTTGAAAAATATCACAGAATGGTACCACGTTTTGTTCTATTTATCATACAATGCCTGTTCTAATAATGTTTACATAACCAACTCAAATCCTGCAAGGCATCACGGAACGCACATCTCGTCGATCCTTGTCATATGGATGGGCTACTGCAGCAGACGACCATACTGGGTTCCACTCCTATCAGCTAAAAACAAGGAGAAGCGGCTTCACCAACACTGGACAATAGACGAGTGGAAAAACATTGCCTGGGCCGACAAATCCCGGTTCCTGTTGCGTCATGCTGATGGCAGAGTCAGGATTTGGCATAGCAGTATGAGTCTATGGCCCCATAATGCCTGGTGTCAACGGTACAGGCTGGTGGTGGTGGTGTAATGGTGTGGGGAATGTTTTCCTGGCACATGTTAGGTCCCTTGATACCAATTAAGCAACGAATGAACGCCACAGCGTATCTGAACATTGTTGCTGACCAAACCCAATAGAGCCTCTTTGGGATGAGATGGAATGGGCTGTTCACAGCATGATGCCATCGCAACTTCGTGAGGCCATCGCATCAGCATGGACCAACATCCCTGTGAAACATTTCCAACACCTTATAGAATCCATGCCCAAAGTCGTCAGGCTGTTCTGGGGGCAAAGGGGGGTCCAACCAGGTACTAAATGGGTGTACCTAATAAACTATATATATTTTTCTAATGCCTTAATGCGAGGGGCGCTGCTGCTTTGTAACCAATTATCCAGTTGCTAATAGTTACCGGTAGCTTGCTAGCTTTTTTGGTCTAGGGAGTAGCTAGGTTAGCTAACCTCTAGCTTTGCTGGTAAAACTCCAGTATTACTGCTAAACTCTGTATTCATCCTTGATCATTAAATTCCGTTGCAGACGAGGGAGGAGGAGAGTGGATGGTCATTCACCATGTCGTAGCTAACGTTACCATTAACAGTGCTGTGCTCCATAGCTAAGCTTCCCTGAGACTGGCTGTTTGGTTTGTTTACAAATCACGGAGTGTGGGCTGTGTCAGAGACTGCATGGGCTATGCACATGTCGGAAGGTGGAGATGTGCACACCCGATTAATCAATATTTATAAGGAGCCATACGTCCTTGTTCCGAGGGTGGAACTAAATGAGCATTTCTGCACCAGGAAAGGAATTAGGTCGAAATAGTGGCAGCAACTTCCTCTGAAGGGGGCCTTTAAAAAAAAAAAGTATGTTTTTCATTCCACCTCTAAAAAAACATATCGGTAGATATATCGGTAACTTTAACCTCCCTAAAAATCAGTATGGGTCCCAAAATTCTCATATCGGTCGCACTTTAGTCTCAACTGTCCCTCTCCTCGCCCTTTGTCCACCTTTACCAACTCTATTGCCAAGAGACGCAACACCTTTGGTTACTGACCCGTAGTGATCAGGAGAATACCATGGAGGTTGGTTTTACTCTGTAGACATCAGGGTCACGTTCAGTACTAGGCACTAGGCGCCAAACCCGGAGGAGAAATGCAGCACTACCTGGCTACACTCGTTCTCCAGTTTGGGTCCATGTACAGAGTATGTACTAGTATATTAGGAAAAACCTTCCTAACACTGAGTTGCACACGGCCCTTTTGCCCTCACAAGAGCCTCAATTCGTTGGGGCATGGACTCTACAAGGTGTCGAAAACGTTCCATTGGGATCCTGGCCCATGTTGACTCCAATGGTTCCCACAGTTGTTTCAAGTTGGCTGGATATCCTTTGCGTGGCGGACCATTCTTAATACACATGGAAAATTGTTGAGTTACAGTTCTTGACACAAACCGGTGTGCCTGGCCACCTATCCCCCTTCAAAAGGCACTTACATTTTTTGTATCTCTGCCATTCAGAGGGTGAATGGGCAAGACATAATCCATCTCTCAATTGTGTCATGGCTTAAAAATCCTTCTTTAACCCGTCTCCTCCCCTTCATCTACACTGATTGAAGTGGATTTAACAAGGGACATCAATAAGGGATCAAAGCTTTCACCTGGATTCCTCTGGTCAGTCTGTGTCATGGAAAGAGCAGGTGTTCCTAATGTTTTGTATACGCAGTGCATAATCCAGTCCACTATATCAAACATGATTGTAGACTGCAACTGATTGTAGTTGCCACGGCAGGGCTCGATATTAACGCTTGTCCGCTTGCCTGGGGCAAGTAAATAAAAAAAAATAAAAAAAATTGCATGAATTTTTTATCACAATATCAAACAAATAGGCTACTTTGATCATAACTGGATCAGAATTGATGCAATGTTTTGCTCATTGTTCTCCCAATCTCTGCAGAGCACGTCAGAGTATAATTATTATAGGCCTGCATTGGCAGGCACCAGCAGTCTTTCAATCATGCAGTCGCGAGATGTGTTTGAGATCAAAGTGAGCCGCGTTGGCACATTTGTTGATAATAATTACTAGCGAGTTATTTGCCCAGTTTGAGCAAATTTTTGGTCAATGAAAATCTTAGAAAAGTCATGGTGTGTGCATCACCTGCGTGTGTGCCAGCGGACGGTTACCAGAGGAGAGTACTTGTGGTCCAGTATTCTTGGTCCAGTTGCCAGGACCATAAATACAAAATTCCATCTAGACACCATTGCCCTAGAGCACAAGAAAACAAAACATACCTCAACCTAAACATCAGCGCCACAGGTAACTTCCACAAAGCTGTGAACGAGCTGAGAGACAAGGCAAGAAGGGCCTTCTATGCCATCAAAAGGAACATACAATTTGACATATCAATTAGGATCTGACTAAAAATACTTGAATCAGTTATAGAACCCATTGCCCTTTATGGTTGTGCGGTCTGGGGTCCACTCACCAACCAAGAATTCACAAAATGGGACAAACACCAAATTGAGACTGCATGCAGAATTCTGCAAAAATATCCTCAGTGTACAACGTAAAACACCAAATAATGCATGCAGAGCAGAATTAGGCCGATACCCGCGAATTATCAAAATCCAGAAAAGAGACGTTAAATTCTACAACCACCTAAAAGGAAGCGATTCCCAAATCTTCCATAACAAAGCCATCACCTGCAGAGAGATGAACATGGAGAAGAGTCCCCCAAGCAAGCTGGTCCTGGGGCTCTGTTCAAACAAACAGACCCCACAGAGCCCCAGGACAGCAACACAATTAGACCCAACCAAATCATGAGAAAACAAAAAGATAATTACTTGACACATTGGAAAGAATTAACAAAAAAACTGAGCAAACTAGAATGCTATTTGGCCCTAAACAGAGAGTACACAGTGGCAGAATACCTGACCACTGTGACTGACTCAAACTTAAGGAAAACCTTGACTGTGTACAGACTCAGTGAGCATAGCCTTGCTATTGAGAAAGGCCGCCGTAGGCAGACTTGGCTCTCAAGAGAAGACAGGCTATGTGCACACTGCCCACAAAATGAGGTGGAAACTGAGCTGCACTTCCTAACCTCCTGCCAAATGTATGACCATATTAGAGACACATATTTCCCTCAGATTACACAATCCACAAAGAATTTGAAAACAAACCCAATTTTGATCAACTCCCATATCTACTGGGTGAAATACCAGTGTGCCATCACAGCAGCAATATTTGTTACCTGTTGCCACAAGAAAACAGCAACCAGTGAAGAACAAACAACATTGTAAATACAACCCATAGTTATTTTCCCCTTGAACATCGTTACAACACTGTATATAGACATAATATGACATTTGAAATGTCTTTTTTCTTTTGGAACTTCTGTGAGTGTAATGTTTACTGTTAATTTTTACTGTTTATTTCACTTTTGTTTATTATCTACTTCACTTGCTTTGGCAATGTTTTAACATATGTTTCCCATGCCAATAAAGCCCTTGAATTGAATTGCGAGAGAGAGAGAGATTGCGCAGCAGGTAAAACAATGATATACAACCGACTAACTAGACAGCAAATTGAAAACATAGTGTAGTTTGGCTGGTTATCTTGATAGTTAACTATTTAGCTATTAACATACATTAAGGTCATTGTCATGTCTGATGTCCTAAAATATCTTTCTACCTCACTCCAGTATAACTGCAAATGGACAACACGCAGTTGATGAAACCAACACTGATTACTAGTCTGGTTGTAGAACAGTCTCTCAAGTGCTCAAAATTGGCTAGGATTCTCCTCTCTTTAATACTGGCCATGTATTTCTGACAAAGTTAAAAAATATTATTTGAATAGCCTGATTGACAAGTAACTCCTATGCTGTCAAGATCTCCCCTGAACATTGAATATTTTTCACTTTACAAATAGATAAACATCTTAATTAGCTACCATGCTCACCTTACCTTATTCATTTGATCCCTGGTTCATTGAATGAGGGAATTATTTTAAAAAAACATAAAAAGTATTAGGTGGTAATTGTTATGTTGTAGGGTGGCCAACACTCCTGGAGAGTCCAGGAGAGCTACTGGGTGTGCAGGCTTTTGCTCCAGCCCTGCTCGAACACACCACATTATAAAGAAATAAAATAAATCAGCTGCTCAACAGGACCTTGATAAGCTGACTCTAATATGTTTGAGCAGGGATGGATCAAAAGCCTGCACACCCAGTAGTTCTCCAGATGGAGGGTTGATGGACCACATGTGTTTTGTACAGTAGCCTATCAGTGCAATATTTTACTTTGTGGGGGGTTAAGTACCTTGCTCAAGGCCATTACGGCAGGAGATATAATACATGGGATCAGAGACCAGTAGCCTTTCATTGTGTCAATAACAGTGATAATAATGAAGGTTATTTTCTGAAGTGGTTCCTTGCATCATACAACACAATTTTCAGTCAGATTTTTGGCCCATGGTGTTACGGACCATTTTTATTTTTTGACAAGTGACTTGAGCTTTCGGACAAGTAAAAACATCAGTCCTACTTACCCGAAGAACAAGTGGCTAAAAAAGTTAAATGTCAAGCCAAGAATGGTCAATGTTATACAGCCTTTTATGATTGCGATTGACACCCCAAAGACCAAAGCTGAACACAACTGAATGGCCATTCTGTTATGACAACATAAACTCGGCAAAAAAACAAATGTCCTCTCGCTGTCAACAGCATTTATTTTCAGCAAACTTAACATGTATAAATATTTGTATTAACATAACAAGATTCAACAACAGACAAAAACTGAACAAGTTCCACAGACAAGTGACTAACAGAAATGGAATAATGTGTCTCCGGACAAAGGGGGGGGTCAAAATCAAAGTAACAGTCAGTATCTGGTGTGGCCACCAGCTGAATTAAGTACTGCAGAGCATCTCCTCTTCATGGACTGCACCAGATTTGCCAGTTCTTGCTGTGAGATGTTACCCCACTCTTCCACCAAGACACCTGCAAGTTCCCGGACATTTCTGGGGGGAATGGCCCTAGCCCTCACCCTCCGATCCAACAGGTCCCATACGTGCTCAATGGGATTGAGATCCGGGCTCTTCGCTGGCCATGGCAGAACACTGACATTGTCTTGCAGGAAATTATGCACAGAATGAGCAGTATGGCTGGTGGCATTGTCATGCTGGAGGGTCATGTCAGGATGAGCCTGCAGGAAGGGTACCAAATGAGGGAGGAGGATGTCTTCCCTGTAACGCACAGCGTAGAGATTGCCTGCAATGACAAAAAGCTTAGTCCGATGATGCTGTGACACACCGCCCCAGACCATGACAGACCCTCCACCTCCAAATCGTTCCCGTTCCAGAGTACAGACCTCGGTGTAACGCTCATTTCTTCAACAATAAACGCGAATCCCTGTCTCACCCCTGGTGAGACAAAACCTCGACTCGTCAGTGAAGAGCACTTTTTGCCAGTCCTGTCTGGTCCAGCGACGGTGGGTTTGTGCCCATAGGTGACGTTGTTGCCGGTGATGTCTGGTGAGGACCTGCCTTACAACAGGCCTACAAGCCCTCATTCTTGGTGTAACTCGGGCAGTTGTTGTTGCCATCCTATACCTGTCACGCAGGTGTGATGCTCGGATGTACCGATCCTGTGCAGGTGTTGTTACACGTGGTCTGCCACTGCGAGGACGATCAGCTGTCTGTCCTGTCTCCCTGTAGCTCTGTCTTAGGAGTCTCACAGTACAGACATTACAATTTATTGCCTTGGCCACATCTGCAGTCCTCATGCCTCCTTGCAGCATGCCTAAGGCACGTTCACACAGATGCGCAGGGACCCTGGGCATCTTTCTTTTGGTGTTTTTCAGAGTCAGTAGAAAGGCCTCTTTAGTGTTCTAAGTTTTCATAACTGTGACCTTAATTGCCTACCGCCTGTAAGCTGTTAGTGTCTTAACAACCGTTCCACAGGTGCATGTTCATTAATTGTTTATGGTTCATTAAACATGCATGGGAAACAGTGTTTAAACCCTTTATAATGAAGATCTGTGAAGCTATTTGGATTTTTACGAATTATCTTTGAAAGACGGGGTCCTGAAAAAGGGACGTTTCTTTTTTTGCTGAGTTTGGTAAACATCAGTGTTTTCGCTGCAGTCATTTAGCTGTGGCACTGCGCCACCCCCTAAAAAATATAGAATATGAAAAAATATTTATACCGTGGCGCACTTTGAAGATGCTGTAACAGTCTACATTTACTTTTCAAAATGAGTAATGAATCGAAAAATCATACAACCCCATAGTAGAATAGTTGATCTATTTGCCTAGTCGGCTTGTTGTGTGTTCTATGCAAAATAAATATTCCTCTTGAGGTTACGAGAATCAAATATAGGCTTCAAAAATAGGATACATTTATTTAATTGGCCACTCAAAATTTTACCAGCAATAACGGTTTACACTTTATATGGCCTGCCTTTGGTCTAATGAACGAAAGCCTGAATTAATGTAATAAACAACTGATAATTAACTGGATTATCAAAAACTTTGTGCAGGCTGTGTATTTATCTACACTGTTAATGTCCTTCCAAACAGGGGATTTTACTCACGCAGGATGTTTCAGCGATGGTGTTGCAGTCTATTCCCTTATTTAACTTTTCTTTTTATTTCTCCGGTTAGGCCTATGTTAGCCATTTTTGTGTGAGCTAGGCAATCCGGGGAAAGTGAACTTGGTAAATTGTCGTATTCTCATGTGGGGAGAGGGAACATAAGCTCTGCGCGTGGACAAATTAGAAATGTTTTAGCACCACACAAATAGGGGACAGTTCCCGGCTTCACATGTATTTTTTATTTTTTATTTCATTTTATTTCACCTTTATTTAATCAGGTAGGCTAGTTGAGAACAAGTTCTCATTTACAACTGCGACCTGGCCAAGATAAAGCAAAGCAATTTGACACATACAACAACACAGAGTTACACATGGAATAAACAAAACATACAGGCAATAATACAATAGAAAAAAGAAAACAAGAATCTATATACAGTGAGTGCAAATGAGGTAAGATACGGGAGATAAGGCAATGAATACGCCATGGTGGCGAAGTAATTACAATATAGCAATTAAACACTGGAATGGTAGATGTGCAGAAAATGAATGTGCAAGTAGAGATACTGGGGTGCAAAGGAGCAGGATAAATAAATAAATACAGTATGGGGATGAGGTAGGTAGATAGATGGGCTATGTACAGGTGCAGTGATCTGTGAGCTGCTCTGACAGCTGGTGCTTAACGTTAGTGAGGGAGATATGAGACTCCAGCTTCAGTGATTTTTGCAGTTCGTTCCAGTCATTGGCAGCAGAGAACTGGAAGGAAAGGCGACCAAAGGAGGAATTGGCTTTGGGGGTGACCAGTGAGATATACCTGCTGGAGCGCGTGCTACGAGTGGGTGCTGCTATGGTGACCAGTGAGCTGAGATAAGGCGGGGCTTCACCTAGCAGAGACTTGTAGATAACCTGTAGCCAGTGGGTTTGGCGACGAGTATGAAGCGAGGGCCAACCAACGAGAGTGTACAGGTCGCAGTGGTGGGTAGTGTATGGGGCTTTGGTTACAAAACGGATGGCACTGTGACAGACTGCATCCAATTTGTTGAGTAGAGTGTTGGAGGTTATTTTATAGATGACATCGCCAAAGTCGAGGATCGGTAGGATAGTCAGTTTTACGAGGGTAAGTTTGGCTGCATGAGTGAAGGATGCTTTGTTGCGATATAGGAACCCGATTCTAGATTTAATTATGGATTGGAGATGCTTAATGTGAGTCTGGAAGGAGAGTTTACAGTCTAACCAGACACCTAGGTATTTGTAGTTGTCCACGTATTCTAAGTCAGAGCCGTCCAGAGTAGTGATGCTGGACGGGCGGGCAGGTGCGGGCAGTGATCGATTGAATAGCATGCATTTAGTTTTACTTGCGTTTAAGAGCAGTTGGAGGCCACGGAAGGAGAGTTGTATGGCATTGAAGCTCGTCTGGAGGTTAGTTAACTTTTTAAGGTATAGGGGGCAGTATTTTCATTTTCGGATGAAAAGCGTGCCCAGAGTAAACTGCCTAATACTCAGGCCCAGAGTCAAATATTTGCATATTATTAGTAGATTTGGATAGAAAACACTGAAGTTTCTAAAACTGTTTGAATGATGTCTGTGAGTATAACAGAACTCATACGGCAGGCAAAAACCTGAGAAGAATCCAACCAGGAAGTGGGAAATCTGATGCTTGTAGTCTTTTCAAGTCATTGCCTATTCAACACACAGTGACTTAGGGTTCATTTTGCACTTCCTAAGGCTTCCACTAGATGTCAACCGTCTTTAGAACCTTGTTTCAGGCTTTTGCAGTGAACAGAGAGCGAACAAGAAGGCCGGGAAGTTGGTGACTCAGAAAATGACATGAGTTCATTGGCGCGCATTTACGTGATGAGGTAGCTGTGTTCCATAACATTTCTCAAGACATTGGAATCGTCCGGTTGGAATATTATTGAAGTTTTATGCTAAAAAGGCCCTAAAGATTGATGCTACGTTTGACATGTTTCTACGAACGTAAATAGAACTTTCTTTGACTTTTCGTCGTGAAATTTTCGTTGCGCTTCCTACATTTGGAGTAGCTTACTGAACGCGCAAACAACAAGGAGGTATTTGGACATAAATTATGGACTTTATCGAACAAAACAACATTTATTGTGGACCTGGGATTCCTGAGAGTGCATTCTGATGAAGATCATCAAAGGTACGTGAATATTTATAATGCTATTTATGATTTTAGATGACTCAAATGGCGGGCATCTGTATTGCTGGTTTGGTTTTCTGAGCGCTGTACTCAGATTATTGCAAAGTGTGCTTTCCCCGTGAAGCTTTTTTGAAATCTGTCACAGCGTTTGCATTAAGGAGATGTTTATCTATTATTCTTTGAATAACAGTTTAATACTTTATCAACGTTTATGAGTATTTTTGTAAATTGTTGTGCTCATTCACCGGACGTTTTGGAGGCTAATTATTTTCTGAACATCACTGGCGCGTGATGGGTTTTTGGATATAAATATGAACTTTATTGAACAAAACATACATGTATTGTGTAACATTGAGTCCTAGGAGTGTCATCTGATGAAGATCGTCAAAGGTTAGTGCTTAATTTTAGCTGCATTTCTTGTTTTTGTGACACCTCTCCTGCTTGGAAAATGGCTGTGTGGTTTTTCTTGTTTATGCTCTGTCCTAACATAAATCTAACTTTATACTTTCACCGTAAAGCCTTTTTGAAATCGGACAATGTGCTTGGATTAAGGACAAGTGTATCTTTAAAATTGTGTAAAATAGTTGTATGTTTGAGAAATTTGAATTATGCGATTTTGTTGTTTTGAGTTAGCCGTCCTGATATTTCAATGGCTGTTGATAGTGTGTACCGCGGGTGGGACGCTAGCGTCCCACGTAGCCCAAAGAAGTTAACCTCTCTGGGCTAGGCGGGACGAATTCGTCCCACCTACGCAACAGCCAGTGTAATCCAGTGGCGCGATTTTCAAATACCTTAGAAATGCTATTACTTCAATTTCTCAAACATATGACTATTTTACAGCATTTTAAAGACAAGACTCTCGTTAATATAACCACACTGTCCGATTTCAAAAAGGCTTTACAACAAAAGCAAAACATTAGATTATTTCTGGCTGGGTACTCTGCTGACATAATCAGACACCGATTTTTCAAGCTAGCATATAATGTCACAAAAACCCAGAAGACAGCTAAATGCAGCACTAACCTTTGATGATCTTCATCAGATGACACACCTAGGACATTATGTTATACAATACATGCATGTTTTGTTCAATCAAGTTCATATTTATATCAAAAAACAGCTTTTTACATTAGCATGTGACGTTCAGAACTAGCATACCCCCCGCAAACCTCCGGTGAATTTACTAAATTACTCACGATAAACGTTCACAAAAAACATAACAATTATTTTAAGAATTATAGATACAGAACTCCTTTGTGCAATCGAGGTGTCCGATTTTAAAATAGCTTTTTGGTGAAAGCACATTTTGCAATATTCTCAGTAGATAGCCCAGCCATCACAGCTAGCCATTTAGACACCGACCAAGTTTAGCCCTGACCAAACTCCGATTTACTATTACAAAAGTTTGATTACCTTTGTTGTCTTCGTCAGAATGCACTCCCAGGACTGCTACTTCAATAACAAATGTTGGTTTGGTCCAAAATAATCCATCGTTATATCCAAATAGCGACGTTTTGTTCGTGCGTTCCAAGACACTATCCGAAGTGTAAATAAGGGTCACGAGCATGGCGCAATTCGTGACAAAAAAATTCTAAATATTCCATTACCGTACTTCGAAGCATGTCAACCGCTGTTTAACCTCTATGGGCTAGGTGGGACGCTTGCATCCCACCTACGTAACAGCCACTGGCAGCCTGTGGCGCGATTTTCAAAACGTTAAAAATCCTATTACTTCAATTTCTCAAACATATGACTATTTTACAGCTATTTAAAGACAAGACTCTCGTTAATCTAACCACACTGTCCGATTTCAAAAAGGCTTTACAACGAAAGCAAAACATTAGATTATGTCAGCAGAGTACCAAGCCAGAAATAATCAGACACCCATTTTTCAAGCCAGCATATAATGTCACCAAAACCCAGAAGACAGCTAAATGCAGCACTCACCTTTGATGATCTTCATCAGATGACAACCCTAGGACATTATGTTATACAATACATGCATGTTTTGTTCAATCAAGTTCATATTTATATCAAAAACCAGCTTTTTACATTAGCATGTGACGTTCAGAACTAGCATACCCCCCGCAAACTTCCGGGGAATTCGCTAACATTTTACTAAATTACTCACGATAAACGTTCACAAAAAGCATAACAATTATTTTAAGAATTATAGATACAGACCTCCTCTATGCACTCGATATGTCCGATTTTAAAATAGCTTTTTGGTGAAAGCACATTTTGCAATATTCTAAGTATATAGCCCAGGCATCACGGGCTCGCTATTTAGACACCCGGCAAGTTTAGCACTCACCATAATCATATTTACTATTATAAAAGTTTGATTACCTTTTGTTGTCTTCGTCAGAATGCACACCCAGGACTGCTACTTCAATAACAAATGTTGGTTTGGTCCAAAATAATCCATCGTTATATCCGAATAGCGGCGTTTTGTTCGTGCGTTCCAGACACTATCCGAAATAGTAATGCGCGCGACAATAAAATTCTAAATATTCCATTACCGTACTTCGAAGCATGTCAACCGCTGTTTAAAATCAATTTTTACGACATTTTTCTCGTAGAAAAGCGATAATATTCCGACAGGGAATCTCCTTTTCGGCAAACAGAGGAAAAAATCCCAAAGGCGGGGGCGGTCGGGTCACGCGCCTAAGCCCAGTGTCCCTTGATCGGCCACTTGAGAAAGGCGATAATGTGTTTCAGCCTGGGGCTGGAATGACGACATTGTTTTTTCCCGGGCTCTGAGCGCCTATGGACGACGTGGGAAGTGTCACGTTAGAGCAGAGATCCTTAGTAAATGATAGAGATGGAAAAGAAGTTCAAGAAATGGTCAGACAGGCCACTTCCTGTAAAGGAATCTCTCAGGTTTTGACCTGCCATTTGAGTTCTGTTATACTCACAGACACCATTCAAACAGTTTTAGAAAATTTAGGGTGTTTTCTATCCATATGTAATAAGTATATGCATATTCTAGTTACTGGGTAGGAGTGGTAACCAGATTAAATCGGGTATGTTTTTTATCCAGCCGTGTCAATACTGCCCCCTAGCCCTAACAGGTTAAAATCCATTTTTATGCCATTTTTCTCTTAAAAAAAGCGATAATATTCCTACCGGGAATCTGCGTTTAGGTAAACAGAGGAAAGAAAACAAAGCATTCGGTCAACGCGGGCACGCGCCTGAGTCTCACAGTACTGTAACCAGCCACTACCCAAACGCACTACTTTTTTTCAGCCAGAGCCTGCAAAGCCACGATTCAGCTTTTTGCCGCCTTCTGAGAGCCCATTGGAGCCGTAGGAAGTGTCACGTAACAGCAGAGATCCTTTGTTTTGGATAGAGATGACAAAGAAGGCCAAGAAATGGTCAGACAGGGTACTTCCTGTACAGAATCTTCTCAGGTTTTGACCTGCCATTTGAGTTTTGTTATACTCACAGACACCATTCAAACAGTTTTAGAAACTTTGGAGTGTTTTCTATCCAAAGCCAATAATTATATGCATATTCTAGTTACTGGGCAGGAGTAGTAACCAGATTAAATCGGGTATGTTTTTTATCCAGCCGTGTCAATACTGCCCCCTATCCCTAACAGGTTAACACAGCATCCAAAGACGGGCCAGAAGTATACAGAATGGTGTCGTCTGCGTAGAGGTGGATCAGAGAATCAGCCGCAGCAAGAGCAACATCATTGATGTATACAGAGAAGCGAGTCGGCCCGAGAATTGAACCACGTTGGGCCCCCATAGAGACTGCCAGAGGTCCAGACAACAGGCCCTCCGATTTGACACACTGAACTCTATCAGAGAAGTAGTTGGTAAACGACGCGAGGCAATCATTTGAGAAACCAAGGCTGTCGAGTCTGCCAATAAGAATGTGGTGATTGACAGAGTCGAAAGCCTTGGCCAGGTCGATTAATACGGCTGCACAGTAATGTCTCTTATCGATGGCTGTTATGATGTCATTTAGGACCTTGAGCGTGGCTGAGGTGCACCCATGACCAGATCTGAAACCAGATTGCATAGCGGAGAAGGTATGGTGGGATTCAAAATGGTCGGTAATCTGTTTGTTAACTTGGCTTTCGAAGACCTTAGAAAGCCAGGGTAGGATAGATATAGGTCTGTAGCAGTTAGGGTCTAGAGTGTCACTCCCTTTGAAGAGGGGGATGACTGCGGCAGCTTTCCAATCTTTGGGGGATCTCAGACGATACGAAAGAGAGGTTGAGCAGGCTAGTAATAGGGGTTGCAACAATTTCGGCAAAATAATTTTAGAAAGAGAGGGTCCAGATTGTCTAGCCTGGCTGATTTGTAGGGGTCCAGATTTTGCAGCTCTTTCAGAACATCAGCTATCTGGATTTGGGTAAAGAAGAAACGGTGGGGGCTTTGGCAAGTTGCTGTGGAGGGTGCCGGGCAGTTGACTGGGGTAGGGATAGCCAGGTGGAAAGCATGGCCAGCCGTAGAGAAATGCTTGTTGAAATTCTCAATTATAGTGGATTTATCAGTGGTAACAGTGTTTCCTAGCCTCAGAGCAGTGGGCAGCTGGGAGGAGGTGCTCTTATTCTCCATGGACTTTACAGTGTCCCAGA
The DNA here is from genome assembly GCF_965601325.2 of Salmo salar. Classification (NCBI taxonomy): domain Eukaryota; kingdom Metazoa; phylum Chordata; class Actinopteri; order Salmoniformes; family Salmonidae; genus Salmo; species Salmo salar. The sequence goes on along the minus strand of NC_138315.1, from coordinate 32,084,500 downwards.
ACCTTTTTGAGTTTGTACTGCAGGATGCAAATTTCTGTTTAAAAAAGCTAGCCTTAGCTTTTCTAACTGCCTGTCTATATTTGTTCCTAACTTCCCTGAAAAGTTGCATATCACGGGGGCTATTCGATGCTAATGCAGAACGCCACAGGATGTTTTTGTGCTGGTCAAGGGCAGACCGGTCTGGAGTGAACCAAGGACTATATATGTTCCTAGTTCTACATTTTTTGAAGGGGGCATGCTTATTTAAAATGGTGAGGAAGACACTTTTAAAGAATAACCAGGCATCCTCTACTGACGGGATGAGGTCAATGTCATTCCAGGATACCCCGGCCAGGTCGATTAGAAAGGCCTGCTCGCAGAAGTGTTTTAGGGAGCGTTTGACAATGATTAGGGGTTGTTTGGTCGCAGACCCACTACGGATGCAGGCAATGAGGCAGCGATCGCTGAGATCTTGATTGAAAACAGCAGAGGTATATTCGGAGGGCAAGTTAGTTAGGATGATATCTATGAGGCTGCCCGTGTTTACGGATTTGGGGTTGTACCTGGTAGGTTCATTGATCATTTGTGTGAGATTGAGGGCATCAAGCTTAGATTGTAGGATGGCCGGGGTGTTAAGCATGTCCCAGTTTAGGTCACCTAGTAGCACGAGCTCAAAAGATAGATGGGGGGCAATCAATTCACATATGGTGTCGAGGGCACAGCTGGGGGCAGAGGGTGGTCTATAGCAAGCGGCAACAGTGAGAGACTTGTTTCTGGAAAGGTGAATTTTTTGAAGTAAAAGCTTGAATTGTTTGGCTACAGACTTGGATAGTAAGCCTGCAGAGTTCTGTATATCTTTACAGTAGATTGCAACACCGCCCCCTTTGGCAGTTCTATCTTGGCGGAAAATGTTATAGTTAGAGATGGAGATTTCAGGGATTTTGGTGGTTTTCCTAAGCCAGGATTCAGACACGGCTAAGACAAAGCAGTGAGTAAAACAAACTTAGGGAGTAGGCTTCTAATGTTAACATGCATGAAACCAAGGCTTTTACGGTTACAGAAGTCAACAAATGAGAGCACCTGGGGAGTGGGAGTGGAGCTAGGCACTGCAGGACCTGGATTAACCTCTACATCGCCAGAGGAACAGAGGAGAAATAGGATAAGGGTACGGCTAAAGGCTATACGAACTGGCCGTCGAGCACATTCGGAACAGAGAGTAAAAGGAGCAGGTTTCTGGGCACGATAGCATAGATTCAAGGCATAGTGTACAGACAAAGGTAAGGTAGGAAATGAGTATATTGGAGGTAAACCTAAGCATTGAGTAATGATGGACATCTCAATGTGTGCATGGCTGGTAGCCTGCTGACCAAACCGGACGTGCGTGTGCGCCATCATGCGCAAATTGATTTTGTTCACCCACACCAGAAGCGATCAGGACACGCAGGTTGAAATATCAAAACAAACTCTGAACCAATTATATTAATTTGGGGTCAGGTCAAAAAGCATTAAACATGTATGGCAATTTAGCTAGCTAGCTTGCTGTTGCTAGCTAATTTGTCCTGGGATATAAACATTGGGTTGTTATTTGACCTGAACTGCACAAGGTCCTCTACTCCGACAATGAATCCGCAGATGAGAAAGGAATTCGGTTTACCGTTTTGTCATCTCTCCTCCTTCCTCAGGCTTCTTTTTTACTTCTTTGGACTTTATATAGTGGTTGGCAACCAACTTTACGGTGCATTACTACAACGACTGGAGTATGGACGTCAGTTCATCTTTCAATCACCTATGTGGGTATATGCTCTTAAAAACCAACGAGGAGATGGGAGAGGCCGGACTTGCAGCGCATTGAGGATCACAAATAGAACTGATTTCTATCGTAGCGCCTGGCCACACAGACGATCGCTGAGGCGCGCAAGCAGTGTGGGTGCAATGATTGAATAACACGTATGTGTACATTTATTTGGCAACGCTCGCACACACGACCGTTGTGGTCAGCATGTTGTCTGACTCGCACAGAATAGAATTCACATCACAATGCAAAACAACAACCTGCTGGGTTTAAAACAAAGTGTATTATCTTGATTTAAAATGTAATTATTCTAAACTGCTAGCCAACCCAAGGGTTGAAAGAATGTTTTAATTTTTTTGTGGCTCACCCAGGTATCTGACCCAATGCAGGACTCTACTATTGATTAGCCCAACAGGGTAAATGCAGATAGGCAATCCCATGCTTCAGCCTATTTATTTATAGCCACCATGCTGATTCAGTTGGGTTACAGGTCATCATGCTTATTGCTAATAGCATACCTGATAATATGGACCACGTCATTTTAAAAAGTTACCAATTGGGGGCTAAATCAAGTAGCCTAGTTGAATCTAATGTGACACGTTGACAAAAATCCCATTTAATTCCACTCAGGAAAAAAGAGCTGCAATAAGTTGTTTCCTTTCCATTTGATAAATTCAATTCCAAGATTTGTTTGTTTGCGTGCTTGATGAAATCAGAAGTTCTGACCAATCTCTCTACTGTAATTCTTCTTCTCACACTTATTTGACATAAAATGCAACAGGGAAATGAAGTGTGGTGGTGTTCAAGATCCCTAATCGGTTTATTCATGTTTTGAAAAAAGGCTTCTACAAATGCCATATAGGACAGTGGGGGCTCTACTCCACATCCTTATAAAGCCAATCTGCCAGCTATGCTCAATACTTTTGTAATAGTTGTTGAAGGGTGGTGGACAGGTGTTAAATAGTATCCATAAGGTTGTTGTGGGTTCTATACATTAAAAATAACAACATGCATTATTCATATCAAAATGGCAAAAATAAATAGCAAAACAACCCATTTGTTGATATGTGCTAGAACCAAGTCACTGATACAGCAAGGAGCAAATATTCACAGTGCTGCACTGCAGTCTGGAGTCTGGTCTTCATTCACGTGTCTACTTCCTGCAAAGAGCTTGGACAGGCAACGTTCCGCCAATAAGACTTATCAGATGATGCCTCTACCCTCATAATAGAGGTGTGGTTAGAGACATTTGGGATTCGAACTGAACACTGAAGCACTGCATTAGACAGACTGTACACAGGCCACAGTGTCATACATTATCTGCAAACTGGCAACACTCACATTAAGCATCTCCAATCCAAAACTAAATCTATAACTGGCTTCCAATATCGCAACAAAGCATCCTTCACTCATGCTGCCAAACATACCCTTGTAAAACTGACCATCCTACCGATCCTCGACTTCGGTGATGTCATCTATAAAATAGCCTCCAACACTCTACTCAACAAACTGGATGCAGTCTATCACAGTGCCATCCGTTTTGTCACCAAAGCCCCATACACTACCCACCACTGCGACCTGTACACTCTCGTTGGTTGGCCCTCGCTTCATACTCGTCGCCAAACCCACTAGCCAGTGGGTTTGGCGACAAGGTTATCTACAAGTCTCTGCTAAGTAAAGCCCCGCTTTATCTCAGCTCACTGGTCACCATAGCAGCACCCACTCGTAGCACGCGCTCCAGCAGGTATATCTCACTGGTCACCCCCAAAGCCAATTCCTCCTTTGGTCGTCTTTCCTTCCAGTTCTCTGCTGCCAATGACTGGAACGAACTGCAAAAATCTCTGAAGCTGGAGACTCATATCTCCCTCACTAGCTTTAAGCACCAGCTGTCAGAGCAGCTCACAGATCACTGCACCTGTACATAGCCCATCTAAACAGCCCATCTATCTATCTATCTATCTATCCATCCATCTATCCATCTACCTCATCCCCATACTGTATTTATTTATTTATCTTGCTCCTTTGCACCCCAGTATCTCTACTTGCACATTCATCTTCTGCACATCTACCATTCCAGTGTTTAATTGCTATATTGTAATTACTTCGCCTCCATGGCCTATTTATTGCCTTAACTTACCTCATTTGCACTCACTGTATATAGACCTTTTGTTTTCTTTTGTTCTACTGTATTATTGACTGTATGTTTTGTTTATTCCATGTGTAACTCTGTGTTGTTGTATGTGTCGAATTGCTATGCTTTATCTTGGCCAGGTCGCAGTTGCTAATGAGAACATGTTCTCAACTAGCCTACCTGGTGAAATAATGGTGAAATAAAAAATAAAATACACAGCATACAGCTAAAACGGCATAATTTCCATTAAATCATGGGGAGTGACTTAGGTATGTATGATGTAATTACGACAAGCACATGCCCATGCCATCATCATACCCCGGGTGGTCCCTGATACTCTTCTACGCTCAACATAATTACCATTTGGTCATATTATATAACGCTCAAGCCACTGTTTATGACTGATGCATGATGCACAGTGAAGCAGCTACCAGACACCTGAATATGCCATATTACAAACTATTCTATTCCTGCTGCTAGACTGCGAATGCAACTCAAATCATTTATATAATTTATTGCCATCAAGACCCATGTTTGGGGCTACTAATAGCTGATGCTCCCTAATGATGTGACTCAGTACATGAAAAAGCCTACCACATTTGGCCCAAAGCTCTCCCTCTCTCCCCATCAGGCCGTGCCCTTGACTACACAAGCCGGGTAAAACCTCTGTTCCATCGCGAGGACCACAGCTCCTCCGGTTCCACTCAAGACAACCGGATAACGATGTCAACCCGCCATGCTATCATTTTTATTCAGAAAACTTAGAGCAAATGTTCTAAAACTTTAGGTGGACAATAGACCGATGACAAATATAATTAATTGATAGCCGATAAGCTGCTCTGACGAACAGAGGAGCGGGGGAGATGGGGTCTGTGAGCTAACTTGAGGACCACAAAACGTGGTTCAGTTCCGTTCCCACCCCTGCTGCCCCGGCCTTCCACGGAATGGATTAGCGGCGAACTTGGTGTCGAGCCAACGAGACTGCGCCATTGTTATTACAGAAAAGAACATCACAAGTTATTCGCGACCCACGTGACGTTTAGTCGCATAAGCAACAAAAATCCTAAAGAGCAACGTATTATTCACGTTTCTACAGTACCACTCTACCCTGCTTCAAATGTCAATGTGATGATAGGCTACATAGCTAGCTAGAAGAAGAAAAAACAATCACCGTGCTCAGACGCTAACACACATTATTATTCAGTGGACATTACTTGTTTTCACAACACAGTCTGAAAACCAAAACAAAGGTATTGTTTTTGTGATACCTGTGTAACGTAAACGTTTAATTGGAAAGTTGCCCCAGAGACTATCCGGGGCAATCACAGAAAATACACGTTCAGTTGCCACCCGAAAGGGGGCGCTATACTGTTACATATCTAGAAACTGCTCTGTTTGTGTCAATAAAATAGTTGACAGACCTACAAACATATGTACTCTCAGTATGTCCTTTTTAGAACACTGATCCAAACCTGAGGGGGTAACTAAACATTTTCAACAAGGCAAGGGCAAAAATGTGCCCCCCTTCCGTCAGCAAGCAGCACTGCCTCACGTCCGCCATTAGAGAGCGAGCGAAACAATACGAGAGAGCGGAGGCAATATGACTAGTACCCTGCCACGGCAGAGAGGGGGAGGAAATCTCAAGCGGGGTAAAAAATGTACTGCTAAATCGTCACAAATGCTGACTTTATACCATAGCAGGAGACTCAAGGGAGCCCGTGGACATATAGCTAGTTGCTGAAACTTTGACTAACTAACCGTAACATTTGAATAAAAAGTATCTGAAATTCTTACCCGAGTAGAGCTTGAAACGATATAGCGCCACTTTTGTGCCTTGACATAAATCGGGGAACGCATGCGCCTCAATGTAAAGACCAAAGATGGTGGATAAATGAAGATATTCCATAAAGGCCGTTTACAATTGAGAAAAATGGCCACAGTTCCGGTCTACTTAAGGGGTGACTCTCCCATAGGCACCAATGCGATAGCAGCTGGGTCTGGTCTACTTAGGTAATTGACTGTATATGAACTAGAAAAAAGGAACCTATGAAATGTCTCGATTTCTCTTCCGTCTCTGGTAAAGACGTTCTAGTCCGCGCGTGGGAGGATACTGCCAACGGGATCCTTCTCGCTTCTCATCGTCGCGCAAGCGCACAATGTTCAATCAGAAGTGGTGCGGTTGACAATTAAATTGGTCTAGAATAATTAATCTACCTGAAACTCATATACAAATACCTGCACATTACCATAAACCACCCGCATAATGAATGTGGCAATGATTACGCATTTTACTTTGCCATCTGGCGTGTTTACGTTTGGACCGCAATCGAGGTCGCATTGACCGCACTAGTGAGATCCAATCAGCATTCAGTCCGGTCACGGTTGCGTTCAGGTCTAACACACGTCTACCTACCGGTGGTTCAATGCATTACATCATACTTTTCCAATAGGAGAATACGATGTGTAACATTTTTCATTTATTTATCCTTTATTTAATTAGGCAAGTCAGTTATTAAGAACAAATTCTCATTTACAATGACGGCCTATTAATAAAATACATGTTTAAACGGTCGAAAATAACGTCAAACACCACCCTTGAAATGTTGTAGCATATGGGGAGATATGAAAAACCGAGTCATATGCTCTTGAACATCTGGTTGCTAAAAAAAATCCTATGAATTTGTTCAAACCACACTTTGGTCAGTGTGTCTGTGCTCACTCAGCTGTACGGTAGACAAAACAATGTTCTCTACAACAAATTCGGAACCGCCTTTTGGTGGGCCATCATTGTAAATAAGAATTTGGTCTTAACTGACTTGCCTAGTTGAATAAAGGTTAAATAAAATAAAAATAAAAACCGTCTTGCAACGCAGTGGGACCATCCTCACATGTTGAGAGAGAGAGCACGGGCACCTTTCATAAAAAGTACACAGGACTAGAGGGCGTCTAAAAATGTTGAATCAGGTGCGTTTATTTTAGTTAAAACGTGGTCCTGAGTCAAGTATGGACTAATAAAAAATACTAACAAACTTACCGAATTAAGACAACTCAAGGACATTCCATTCATGTTGATGATGCTATAACGGTGATATCTGCTCATGTGCTGAATGATTCAGGTTCAGCTTGCTCTGACCTACCTCTAAACCTTATTAATAAACCTTATTAATAACGTGAACAAAAAAAAACAACTGTTCCTAGACTTATACTGTGTGATATTTGATCCACATCCCTTTATTGGTCTAACTCCACCTATCGGTGAATTTAGGCTATTACAGTGATTGTGTATGCGTGCATGTGTGTGCACTTACATATTAGGCTATACATTATTGTTGAAGACAGGACTGTTGATGCTTATATTATATATGTGTGTGTGTGTGTGTGTGTGTGTGTGTGTGTGTGTGTGTGTGTGTGTGTGTGTGTGTGTGTGTGTGTGTGTGTGTGTGTGTGTGTGTGTGTGTATCACATGTGCATGAGTAACCTTCCTGTGATCTGACAACTTGTATAAGCATTGGTAATGCCTAGCCTTTAGCTCAGCAGGCAAACCCAACCTTTTAGCGCAGACCTGATTTCAACCCCAGTTGGTCACACAAGCGCATCCTAAATCAGTGCTTATTATACAATTAGGACCCTTTATAGTCAATAGGCCATTAATAGACATACATTATCAATAGAAATTTGATAGACCTATTAAAAAATACTCTATAATGTAGATGGGTGCATGGTGTATATCGAACCTAATTCCAAACCATTCATAAGAACGTGTCCCTTATTTTGCAGTCACTCCAATGCTGTACCAACAAATGGGTGACTTGAATGGTTTGTCAACATTGTGATGTAATCTGGCTTGTGTAGTTCATCAACAGGATTTGCATTCTAAAAACTTCCACTCAAGCAGGGACAAATGCCTTGTCTCAAAATACTGCATTCCAGTTCTTTACTCTTCTCTTTACTCTTCATGGATTTAAAAGCATTGGATTGGTGTAAGAATGAGCCAGAGGGAGTTTCCACCATAATTCTTAGTCCATTTCTTTTTAATCCATGAGGGGGAGTGAACAAGTGCACAAGAAGAGGAGAGATTGGACCAGTGCACTCTGAGTCTTGCAACTGTCACTCAATTCACTCCAGCCATTTTGTTCTTCCCCAATGGACTCTCCGCACATGATGTTAACTAAGGATCCGCCCCTCCTTATCAATTTTCGCCAAAAATGACATACCCAAATCTGCTGTAGCTCAGGGCCTGAAGCAAGGATATGCATATTCTTGGTACCATTTGAAAGGAAACATTTTGAAGTTTGTGGAAATGTGAAAGGAATGTAGGAGAATATAACACAATAGATCTGGTAAAATATAATACAAAGAAAAAAAAAACGTTCTTTTGTATTTTTTGTACCATCATCTTTGAAATGCAAGAGAAAGACCATAATGTATTATTCCAGCCCAGGTGCAATTTAGATTTTGGCCACTAGATGGCAGCAGTGTATGTGCAACGTTTTTAGACTGATCCAATGAAACATAAAAAAAATTGTATCAAGACTGCCCAAATGTGCCTAATTTGTTTATTAATAACTTTTCATGTTCAAAATTGGGCACTCTCGAAAACAATAGCATGGTATTCTTTCACCGTAATAGCACCTGTAAATTGGATAGTGCAATTAGATCAACAAGAATTGAAGCTATCTGCCAATATCAGATATGTCTATGTCCTGGGAATTTTCTTGTTACTTACAACCTCATGCCAATCGCATTAGCCAACGTTAGCTCAACCATCCCGTGGAAGAGACACCGATCCCGAAGAAGTGATGTTAAGATAAAGGATCGTCCAGGGGCCTGTACAGGACATTGAACCGGTACAAGACGTTCAGATATAAATATATTCTGTAGGAAAGATGATTTTGTGTCATTAGAATAGGATATAGAATCCTGTGTCAACTCTTTACATTACATTTCTATCAGCAACAATCTGATTGAACGTGTCACCTTAGTGAATAGGACCCTGCTCAGCATTCAGATGACACTTGATTAGACAGGATGGATTTAACATTATTAGGGGGTACATTGATAAACTAGTCACCAATATACAACAAGTGCATGGCTTCCTATGGCACTACTCTTTTCTGCTTCCATGTCTACCATACAGTATGGCGTTGGGTGAGATTTCATCCAGATATACCAACTGTGTTAATAATGGTATGAGCTTTCCTTTGTGTGAGAGAAACAGAAACTAATCTTCTCATGTTTAGGGACTTTGTATTGGAGACTTGACATTCAGGATATAAAGGAAAACATGCTTATCCTGTTTGTCTGACAGCTTGACGATACCTTTATCACTTCAAAACACCTTCAATCCCCATTGCATTTAGTCATTTATCAATATTTTAAAAATTAAATGATTTTATATGGAAACATATGTACACTTTATTTATCATAGGCACAGACATAGCCTCAAGGTGTCAGGTGTATCAGACTGCAGCAGGGTCAGGAGAGGAACACACACACACAGAGGAGTGAAAATAATTATCAACGAACCGGCAGATATCATAGACAGAAATAAAACCTGAATATTTTCTTGAACTAGGCCTACAGTGTTCAGTATTATGCATGGGTTACATATGTCATATGCAGATGCTTGTAAAAAGGCACTGTTTGAAGTGAAACTTAACTGAATGTATCGACATTAGACAAAGACGATGTCTGGAAAATGTTGACAGGCCAGTAATGTAATCAATTTACACAAGGACATATTTCAGAATAAACTACAGACATGGGTAGGTATCCTTGGTGAATTTCACCCTGTTTCAATTCAATGACACAATTTGAACAGCAGTCTACAAAAATTGGGAAATGAATTCAATAATGTGGCTAAGGCAGAAGGAATCCTCACAAATTAATTCCCACATCTTATAAAACAAGGATGGCAATTCCTTCATGTTAAAATCAAATCAAATCAAATGTATTTGTCACATACACATGGTTAGCAGGTGTTAATGCAAGTGTAGCGAAATGCTTGTGCTTCTAGTTCCGACCATGCAGTAATATCTAACAAGTAATCTACCAATTCCACAACAACTACCTTGTACACACAAGTGTAAAGGAATGAATACGAATATGTACATAAAAATATATAAATGAGTGATGGCCGAACGGCGTAGGCAAGATGTAATAGATGGTATAGAGTACAGTATATACATATGAGATGAGTATTGTAGGGTATGAAAACATATAAAGCGGCATTGTTTAAGGTGGCTAGTGATACATTACATCAGGATGGCATAGAGTAAAGTATATACATATGAGATGATTAATGTAGGTTATGAAAACATTATATAAAGTGGTATTGTTTAAAGTGACTAGTGATACATCTAATACATCAAGATGGCAAGATGCAGTAGATGGTATAGCGTACAGTATATACATATGAGATGAATCATGTAGGTTATGTAAACATTATCTAATATAAATAATATAAAGTGGCGAGTGATAAATTGATTACATCAATTTTCCCATTATTAAAGTGGCTTGAGTTGAGTCAGTATGTTGGCAGCAGCCACTCAATGTTAGTGATGGCTGTTTAACAGTCTGATGGCCTTGAGATAGAAGCTGTTTTTCAGTCTCTCGGTTCCAGCTTTGATGCACCTGTACTGACCTCACCTTCTGGATGATAGCGGGGTGAACAGGCAGTGACTCGGGTGGTTGCTGTCCTTGATGATCATTTTGCGCTTCCTGTGACATCAGGTGGTGTAGATGTCCTGGAGGGCAGGTAGTTTGCACCCGGTGATGCGTTGTGCAGACCTCACTACCCTCTAGAGAGCCTTACGGTTGTGGGCGGAGCAGCTGCCGTACCAGGCGGTGATACAACCCGACAGGATGCTCTCGATTGTGCATCTGTAAAAGTTTGAGTGTTTTTGGTGACAAGCCGAATTTCTTCAGCCTCCTGAGGTTGAAGAGGCGCTGCAGCGCCTTCTTCACCACGTTGTCTGTGTGGGTGGACCATTTCAGTTTGTCCGTGATGTGTACGCCAAGGAACTTAAAACTCTACTACAGTAGATGATCATTAATAAATGTTTATCCCATATCTGTTGTATGTCAACAATGGCATATTGTTGCCAGGATGTCCTCTGCATTATCATCATCGCAACAAGTCATCTGGATGTTTGTTTTGACCAGGTAGTTAAGTCATGCATTCTTGAAAGCTCTCATGTAGTTAAAGTAGTGTCACGTCCTGACCAGTGAAAAGGGTCATTTTGCCATAGTAGAATGGTCAGGACGTGGCAGGGGGGTTGTTTTGTGTGTTTTGGGGTTGGTTTGTTTCTAGGGGAATTTGTACTAGTTTTCTGTTTCTATGTTTCATTTTCCATGTGTGGCCGAGTATGGTTTCCAATCAGAGGCAGGTGTCTTTCGTTGTCTCTGATTGGAAGCCATACTTAGGCAGCCTGTTTTCCTTTGGGTTTTGTGGGTGATTGTTTTTCATATAGTCTGTGTACCTTACGGAACTGTTTGTCGTTTGGTATTTTTTGTTTAAGTCTTCTCTTAACCTGTTGGGGCTAGGGGGCAGTATTTGCACGGCCGGATAAAAAACATACCCAATTTAAACTGGTTACTACTCTTGCCCAGAAACGAGAATATGCATATAATTAGTAGATTTGGATAGAAAACACTCTAAAGTTTCTAAAACTGTTTGAATGGTGTCTGTGAGTATAACAGAACTCATATGGCAGGCCAAAACCTGAGAAGATTCCATACAGGAAGTGCCCTGTCTGACAATTTGTTTTCCTTCTGTGGCATCTCTATCAAAAATACAGCATCTCTGCTGTAACGCGACATTTTCTAAGGCTTCCATTGGCTCTCAGAAGGCGCCAGAAAGTGGAATGACATCTCTGCAGTCTCTGGGCGAAAAATAGCAGGAGTTTCTGTGAGTGGTCAGGCAGGGAACAATGACACTGGAGTGCGCGTCCACGAGAGGACTCCATGTTTTTCTTTCTCTCTTTGAATGAATACAACGTCGCCCGGTTGGAATATTATCGCTATTTTACGAGAAAAATCGTATAAAAATTGATTTTAAACAGTGTTTGACATGCTTCGAAGTACGGTAATGGAATATTTTGAATTTTTTTGTCACGAAATGCGCTCGCGCGTCACCCTTCGGATACTGACCTGAACACACAAACAAAACGGAGGTATTTAGATATAACTATGTATTATTTTGAACCAAAACAACATTTGATGTTGAAGTAGAAGTCCTGGGAGTGCATTCTGACGAAGAACAGCAAAGGTAATCCAATTTTTCTTATAGTAAATCTGAGTTTGGTGAGGGCCAGACTGGTGGGTGTAAAATTAGCTAGCTGTGATGGCCGGGCTATCTACTCAGAATATTGCAAAATGTGCTTTCACTGAAAAGCTATTTTAAAATCTGACACCGCGATTGCATAAAGGAGTTCTGTATCTATAATTCTTAAAATAATTGTTATGTATTTTGTGAACATTAATCGTGAGTAATTTAGTAAATTCACCGGAAGTTTGCGGTGGGTATGCTAGTTCTGAACATCACATGCTAATGTAAAAAGCTGGTTTTTGATATAAATATGAACTTGATTGAACAAAACATGCATGTATTGTATAACATAATGTCCTAGGAGTGTCATCTGATGAGGATCTTCAAAGGTTAGTGCTGCATTTAGCTGTGGTTTTGGTTTTTGTGACATATATGCTTGCTTTGAAAATGGCTGTGTGATTTATTTTTGGCAGGGTACTCTACTGACATAATCTAATGTTTTGCTTTCGCTGTAAAGCCTTTTTGAAATCGGACAGTGTGGTTAGATTAACGAGAGTCTTGTCTTTAAAATGGTGTAAAATAGTCATATGTTTGAGAAATTGAAGTTATAGCATTTATGAGGTATTTGTATTTCGCGCCACGCGATTCCACTGGCTGTTGACTAAAATATATTAATATATTGTAGTTAGCTTGAATTGTGTGATTGCACAAAAAACATTTACAGCAAGAAATAGAACCCTTGTAATGAAACGGAAATTTAACCATTTTAAAAACCGCAAACATTCGCTCACACCAAAAAACTAAAAGAATTGATAACAAGCAGTCAAAACTTGTACAAAGTGACATCAGGGAGGTTAAAATAAATGAAGATGAGCACTATACACGCTGTGCCTTGGTCTCCTTTCAATGACCCCTGTGACAGAACCACCCACCAAAAGAAAACCAAGCAGCGTGGGAGGAGGAGCAGGACCGAGCACTATGGCTTGGAGTCATGGACCTGGGAGGAAATCCTGGATTGGGCAGGACCTTGGACAAGGCCGGGAGAATATCGCCGCCCGCCGGAGGAGATAGGGGCAGCGAAGGCGGAACGGCGATACTGGGAGGAACGGCTGAGGCGGCAAGAGGAGGCTGAGAGGCAGCCCCCCCAAAGACTTTTGGGGGGACATACGGGTAGTTTGGCTAGGTCAGGGGGGAGCCCTGACCTAACTTCCTAGGCATATAGGAGAGAGCCGTGGAGCAAACCGGAGCCAAGGAAGGAGTCAAGCGCTGAGTTCGACGCGAGATTCCGGGAAATGGTGCTGGCGGAAAGGGCACTGCGGAGCGGGCGTGCAGAGGGGCGAGAAATGCGCACTCTCGCCCATCCGCACGCACAGTCCGGTGCGGTCGGTACGGGCTCCGCAGCGTTGCCAGGCGAGAGTTGGCCGGCAGCCAGGAAGAAGTGCGCCGGCTCAACGCATCTGGCCGCCAGTGAGTCTCCTCGGCCCAGTTTATCCTGCGCCTGCTCTACGCACGGCAGCCCTCATTCCCCAGCACAGCCCAGTTCGCCCTGTGCCAGCGCTCCGCCCGTGCCGTGCTACAGTGACCATCCAGCCAGGACGGGGTGTGCCAGCCCTGAGCTCCAGACCTCCGGTGCGCCTCCACGGCCCAGTGTGCCTTGTGCCTGCTCTGCGCACCCAGTCTCCTGTGCGTCTCCCCAGTCTGGTGAGACCGGTTCCAGCTCCCCGTAGGAAGCCTCCAGTAATGATAAACGGTCAGAAGCCTCCAGCGATAATCCATGGCATGAAGCCTCCAGTGATGATCCATGGCCCGGAACCTGTAGGGTTAATCCATGGCACGAAGCCTCCAGTGATGATCCATGGCCTGGAGCCTGTAGGGATGATCCATGGCACGAAGCCTCCAGTGATGATCCATGGCACGAAGCCTCCAGTGATGATCCATGGCACGAAGCCTCCAGTGATGATCCATGGCACGAAGCCTCCAGTGATAACCCATGGCCCGGAGCCTCCAGTGATGATCCATGGCGCGGAACCAGTAGTGATGATCCATGGCACGGAGCCTGCAGCGAAGATCCCCAGTCCGGAACCTACAGAGACGCCTCTCAGCCCGGAGCCTCCAGCGATGCCCCTCAGCCCGGGGCCTCCAGCGACGCCTCTCAGCCCGGGGCCTCCAGCGACGCCTCTCAGCCCGGGGCCTCCAGCGACGCCTCTCAGCCCGGAGCCTCCAGCGACGCCTCTCAGCCCGGGGCCTCCAGCGACGCCCCTCAGCCCGGGGCCTCCAGCGACGCCCCTCAGCCCGGGGCCTCCAGCGACGCCCCTCAGCCCGGGGCCTCCAGCGACGCCCCTCAGCCTCCAGCGACGCCCCTCAGCCTCCAGCGACGCCCCTTCAGCGACGGTCTGCGCCCCAGAGTCTTCAGCGACGGTCTGCAGCCCAGAGCCTCCGGCGGTGGTCGGCAGCGCAGAACGGGGACTACGCCCGGAGCCGGAGCCACCTCCGTAGCTGGAGGATTGCCGGAAGGGGTGGGTGTCGCACAGGAACCGTCGTAGACAGTGGCCACCCTCCCTTCCCTCCCTTTAAGTTTGGGGTTGTTTTTGTGGGTTTTTTGTTTGGGGTGCAGTCGGGGTCTGCACCTTCGGGGGGGGGGGGGGGGGGGGGTTCTGTCACATCCTGACCAGTGAAAAGGGTCATTTTGCCATAGTAGTATGGTCAGGGCGTGGCAGGGGGGTTGTTTTGTGTGTTTTGGGGTTGGTTTGTTTCTAGGGGAATTTGTTCTAGTTTTCTGTTTCTGTGTTTCATTTTCCATGTGTGGCCAGTATGGTTTCCAATCAGAGGCAGGTGTCTTTCGTTGTCTCTGATTGGAAGCCATACTTAGGCAGCCTGTTTTCCTTTGGGTTTTGTGGGTGGTTGTTTTCCGTATAGTCTGTGTACCTTACGGAACTATTTGTCGTTTGGTTATTTTGTTTAAGTGTTCTCTTAAAATAAATGAAGATGAGCACTATACACGCTGCGCCTTGGTCTAATCCTTTCGACGCCTGTGACAAGTAGTTTAGGTTATAGAATGCGGTGTGGCAAATGTGTCTAAAACAACAACCATTATTAAAACTTATGACACCTCACATGTCTATGTACAGAGTACAGACCATAAAATATAGATAACTCCAGAAAGGCAAAAATGCAAAAACTCTAAATGGTATATATTTTTTGTAATTGTATAATTGGGCAAAGCATTAGCTTGGTCCAAAGAATCCGACACTAACTCAATCTAATTTTATTCTTCACATGCTTCGTAAACAACACGTGTGGAAAATAGAGAAATAATAAAAAAGTAAAACATGTAATAACAAAAGTAATACAATACACAAATAAGTAACAATAACTTGGCTATATATACACACAAGGGCTACCAGTACCGAGTCGATGTGCAGGGGTACGAGGTAATTGAGGTAGATAAAGAACATTTGGGTAGTACTCAAACCCCTTCACGTTTTCCACATTTTGTTACGTTACAGCCTTATTCTAAAATGGATTTGAAAAATGAAAAATCCTCCTTAATCTACACACAATACACCCTAATGACAAAGTGAAAACAGGTGTATCAACATTTTTGCAAATGTATAAAAAATGAAAACAGAAATACCATATTTACATAAGTATTCAGACCCTTTGCTATGAGACTCGAAATTGAGCTCAGCTGCATCCTGTTTCCATTAATCAACTTTGAGATGTTTATACAACTTGATTGGAGTCCACCTGTGGTAAATTCAATTGATTGGACATGATTTGCAAAGGCACATACCTGTCTATATAAGGTCCCAGGGTTGACAGTGCAAAAACAAAGTCATGACGTCGAAGGAATTGTCCGTAGAGCTCCGAGACAGGATTGTGTCGAGGCACAGATCTGGGGAAGGGTACCAAAACATTTCTGCAGCTTTGAAGGTCCCCAAGAACACAGTGGCCTCCATCATTCTTAAATGGAAGAAGTTTGGAATCACCAAGACTCTTTCTAGAGCTGGCCGCCTGGCCAAACTGAGCAATCGGGGGAGAAGGGCCTTGGTCAGACCAAGAACCCGATGGTCACTCTTGACAGAGCTCCAGAGTTCCTCTGTGGAGATGGGAGAACCTTCCAGGAGGACAACTGTCTCTGCAGCACTCAGGCCTTTATGGTAGAGTGGTCAGACGGAAGACACATGACAGCCCACTTGGAGTTTGCCAAAAGGCACCTAAAGGACTCTCAGACCAAGAAACAAGATTCTCTGGTCTAATGAAACCAAGATTGAACACTTTGGCCTGAATGCCAAGCGTCACGTCTGGAGGACATCAGGCACCGCTCATCACCTGGCCAATACCGCCCCTACGGTGAAGCATGGTGGTGGCAGCATCATGCTGTGGGGATGTTTTTCAGTGGCAGGGACTGTGAGACTAGTCAAGATGGTCCTGGTTGGGAGACCAAATGCCGCTGGAAGTGGTGTTGGAGGGCCAGTAGGAGGCACCCTTTCCTTTGGTCTAAAAAAATATATCCCAATGCCCCAGGGCAGTGATTGGGGACATTGCCCTGTGTAGGGTGCTGTCTTTCGGATGGGACGTTAAACGGGTGTCCTGACTCTCTGTGGTCACTAAAGATCCCATGGCACTTATCGTAACAGTAGGGGTATTAACCCCGGTGTCCAGGCTAAATTTCCAATCTAGCCATCATACCATCATGGTCACCTAATCATCCCCAGCTTACAATTGGCTCACTCATCCCCCTCTCCTCTCCCCTGTAACTATTCCCCAGGTCGTGGCTGTGTTCTCAGTCAACTTACCTGGTAAAATAAGGGTTAAATAAAAATTTAAAATAAATAAAAGATTGAGCAACAACCCTAAGCACACAGCCAAGACAACACATGTCCCTGAATGTCCTTGAGTGGCCCAGCCAGAGCCCGGACTTGAACATCTCTGGAGAGACCTGAAAATGGCAGTGCAGCGACGCTCCCATCCAACCTGACAAGCTTGAGAGGATCTGCAGAAAGGAATGGGAGAAACCTCCCAAATACAGGTGTGCCAAGCTTGTAGCGTCAGACCCAAGAAAACTCGAGGCTGTAATCGCTACCAAAGGTGCTTCAACAAGTAAAGGGTCTGAATACTTATGTAAATGTGATATATCAGCATTTGATTTTTTAATACATTTGCTAACATTTCTAAAAACCAATTTTTGCTTTGCCATTATGGGGTATTGTGTGTAGATTGATGAGGGGGAAAACTATTTAATCCATTTTGAATAAGGCTGTAATATAACAAAACGTGGAAAAAGTAAAGAGGTCTGAATACTTTCCGAATGCACTGTATGTACAGTACCAGTCAATTTCAGTGTTTTTCTATATTTTTACTATTTTCTACATTATTAGAATAATAGTGAAAACATCAAAACTATGAAATAACACATATGGAATAATGTAGTAATCAAAAAAGTGTTAAAGAAATCAAAATATATTTTAAATTTGAGATTCTTCAAAGTAGCCACCCTTATGCTTTGATGACAGCTTTGCACACTCTTGGCATTCTCTCAACCAGCTTCATGAGGTAGTCACCTGGAATGCATTACAATTAATATGTGTGCCTTGTTAATTTGTGGAATTTCTTTCCTTCTTGTGTTTGAGCCAATCAGTTCTGTTGTGACAAGGTAGGGGTGGTATACAGAAGATAGCCCTATTTGGTAAAAGACCAAGTCCTTACTATGGCAAGAACCGTTCAAATAAGCAAAGAGAAATGTCAGTTCATCATTACTTTAAGACATGAAGGTCAGTCAATATGGAAAATGTCAAGAACTTTGAACGTTTCTTCAAGTGCAGTCGAAAAACCATTAAGCGCTATGATGAAACTGGTTCTCATGAGGACCGCCACAGGAAAGAAAGACCCAGAGATACCTCTGCTGCAGAGAATAAGTTCATTGGAGTAACCATCCTCAGAAATTGCAGCTCAAATAAATGCTTCACAGCGTTCAAGTAACAGATACATCTCAACATCAACTGTTCAGAAGAGACTGCATGAATCAGGCCTTCATGGTCGAATTGCTGCAAAGAAACCACTACTAAAGGACACCAATAATAAGAAGAGACTTGCTTGGGCCAAGAAACACGAGCTATGGACATTAGACCGGTGGAAATCTGTCCTTTGGTCTGATGAGTCCAAATTTGCAATTTTTGGTTTCAACCGCAGTGTCTTTGTGAGACACAGAGTAGGTGAACAGATGATCTCTGAATGTGTGGTTCCCATCGTGAAGCATGGAGGAGGTGTGATGGTGTGGGGGTGCTTTGCTGGTGACACTGTCAGTGATTTATTTAGAATAAGGCACACTTAACCAGCATGGCTACCACAGCATTCTGCAGCGAAATGCCATTCCCATCTGATTTGCGCTTAGTGGAACTATCATTTGTTTTTCAACAGGACAATGACCCAATGGACAATGACCACCAGGCTGTGTAAGGGCTATTTGACCAAGAAGGAGAGTGATGGAGTGCTCCATCAGATGAACTGGCCTCCACAATCATTCGACCTCAACCCAATTGAGATGGTTTGGGATGAGTTGGACCACAGAGTGAAGGAAAAGCAGCAAACAAGTGCTCAGCATATTTTTTTTATTTTTTTTTATTCAACCTTTATTTAACTAGGCAAGTCAATTAAGAACAAATTCTTATTTACAATGAGGGCCTACACAGGCCAAACCCGGACGATGCTGGGCCAATTGTGCACCGCCCTATGGGACTCCAAATCACGGCCGGGTGTGATACAGTCTGTAATCAAACCAGGGTGTCTGCAGTGATGCCTCAAGCACTGAGATGCAGTGCCTTAGACGGCTGCGCCACTCGGGAGCCCCCAGAGTGGGAACTCCTTATGTGGGAACTCTTTCAAGACTGTTGGAAAAGCATTCCACATGAAGCTGGTTGAGAGAATGCCATCAGTGAGCAAAGCTGTCATCAATGTAAAGGGTGGCTATATCGAAGAATCTCAAATATAAAATATATTTAGATTTTTTTTACACTTTTTTGGTTACTACATGATTCCATCTGCGTTATTTCATAGTTTTGATGTAGAATAATAGTGAAGACAATGTAGAAAATAGGCAAAATAAAGAAAAACACTTGAATGAGTTGGTGTGTCCAAACTTTTGACTGGTACTGTACATATAACTAGGAATAAAGAGAAAGATAGTAAATAGTAGCAGTAGCGTATGTGATGAGTCAAAAAACTGAGTGCAAAAAAGTCAATGCCGATAGTTAAATAGTTAACCAAATAGCTACCCGGACGAACTATTTAGCAGTATTATGGCTTGGGGCTATGAGCTGTTCAGGGTCCTGTTGGTTCCAGACTTGATGCATTGGTATTACTTTCCATGCAGTAGCAGAGAGAACAGTCTATGACTTGGGTGGCTGGAGTCTTTGACAATTTTTAGGGCCTTCCTCTGACACCGCCTGGTATAGAGGTCCTGGCTTTGCGGAAGGATGCCAAGCTATTGCCATACCAAGCGATGATGCAGCCAGTCAAGATGCTCTCAATGGTGCAGTTGTAGAACCTTTTGAGGATCTGAGAGCCATGCCAAATATTTTCAGCCTCCTGAGGGGGAAGAGGCATTGTCGTGCCCTCTTCACAACTGTGTTGGTGTTTTTGGACCACGATAGAGCCTTAGTGATGTGGAAACAGAAGAACTTGAAACTCGCAACCTGCTCCACTACAGCCCCGTCGATGTGAATGGATGCGTGCTCGGCCCTCTGTTTCCTGTAGTTCACGATCAGCTCCTTTGTCTTGCTGATGTTGAGGGAAAGGTTGTTGTCCTTGCACCACACTGCCAGGTCTCTGACCTCCCTATAGGCGCTCTCACTGTCATCGGTGATCAGCCCTACCACTGTCGTGTCGTTGGCAAACTTAATGATGGTGTTGGACTCGTGCACGGTCACACAGTCGTGGGTGAACAGAGAGTAAGGGAGGGGACTAAGCATGCACCCCTGAGGGGCACCCTGTGTTGAGGATGAGCGTGGCAGATGTGTTGTTGCCTACCCTCACCACCTGGAGGCGTCCCATCAGGAAGTCCAGGATCCAGTTGCAGAGGGAGCTGTTCAGTCCCAGGGTCCTTAGCTTAGTGATGAACTTCGAGGGCACTACGATGTTGAACGCTGAGCTGTAGTCAATGAACAGCATTCTCACGTACAGTTGAAGTCGGAAGTTTACATACACTTAGGTTGGAGTAATTAAAACTAGTTTTTCAACCACTCCACAAATTTCTTGTTAACAAACTATAGTTTGCATGACACAAGTAATTCTTCCAACAATTGTTTACAGACAGATTATTTCACTTATAATTCACTGTATCACAATTCCAGTGGGTCAGAAGTTTACATACACTAAGTTGACTGTGCCTTTAAACAGCTTGGAAAATTCCAGAAAAGTATGTCATGGCTTTAGAAGCTTCTGATAGGCTAATTGACATTATTTGAGTCAATTGGAGGTGTACCTGTGGATGTATTTCAAGGCCTACCTTCAAACTCAGTGCCTCTTTGCTTGACATCATGGGAAAATCAAAAGAAATCAGCCAAGACCCCAGAAAAAAAATTGTAGACCTCCACATGTCTGGTTCATCCTTGGGAGCAATTTCTAAACGCCTGAAGGTACCACGTTCATCTGTACAAACAATAGTACGCAAGTATAAACACCATGGGACCACGCTGCCGGCATAACGCCTGTCACATCTGCTCCTGCTACGCCCTCTGGTGTTCATCCGGTGTCTTCTTGACCTGCAGTCTCAGTCTCAGTCTCAGTCTCAGTCTCAGTCTCAGTCTCAGTCTCAGTCTCTCTCTCTCTCTCTCTCTCTCTCTCTCTCTCTCTCTCTCTCTCTCTCTCTCTCTCTCTCTCTCTCTCTCTCTCTCTCTCTCTCTCTCTCTCTCTCTCTCTCTCTCTCTCTCTCTCTCTCTCTCTCTCTCTCTCTCTCTCTCTCTCTCTCTCTCTCTCTCTCTCTCTCTCTCTCTCTCTCTCTCTCTCTCTCTCTCTCTCTCTCTCTCTCTCTCTCTCTCTCTCTCTCTCTCTCTCTCTCTCTCTCTCTCTCTCTCTCTCTCTCTCTCTCTCTCTCTCTCTCTCTCTCTCTCTCTCTCTCTCTCTCTCTCTCTCTCTCTCTCTCTCTCTCTCTCTCTCTCTCTCTCTCTCTCTCTCTCTCTCTCTCTCTCTCCGTTGGAGACAGGTGTGCTGGAGTCAGAGCAGAACCCTACCAGCTGCAATTCATTCCATAATCAAGACCTCTACAAATACTCAGTCCTGCCACTTCCACTCTGCCAGATCGTAATCTCTGCTCAGTCAGTTTATGATTCTAGCCATTTATGATTATTCAAGATCCTGTTACTCTGCTGTGCCTGTTTCCCTGCCTGACACCGTTTATCCTCTCATTGCAGTTACTGCGCTGTCTCTGGCTCCTGTTCCACATCTCACCACCCAACTACCTTGCTCTGGATTTTACTCACCACCACTACCTTGGATTCCACTCAGGACTTGTTTACCCTGTTCTACTCAACTAACTCCAACCCCAGTCTATTCCAGAACCCCCACACCTGTCTTCTGTTCCTCCAGAATATCCCGGTCTAGCTCCTGTATTCAGTAAGCACCACACCCCATCTCTGCCGCCTCAGTGGCCGTACGACTGTGCTGTCGAGCTTCAGCCTGGAGCTCCTCTCCCTAGTAGCAGGTTCTATAACCTCTCTCGCCCCGAGCAAGAAGCCATGGAAGAATACACCCAGGACTCCCTGGCTGTCGGACATATCAGGCCTTCTTCCCCTCTGGTGGGAGCTGGGTTTTTCTTTCTCAAGAAGAAGGATGGGTCACTGAGGCCATGCATACACTTCCGTGGGTTGATTAGTATCACTGTCAGGAACAAGTATCCCTTGGCACTTATCAGTGCTGCTTTTGCCCCCTCCATGGTGCCACAGTGTTTACTAAACTCGACCTCCGGAATGCCTACCACCTTGTCTGCATCAGAGAAGGGGACGAGTGGAAAACGACGTTAAACACACCACTTCGACATTTAGAGTATTTGGTTATGCCTTTTGGTCTCACTAACGCCCCTGCTGTTTTTCAGAGCCTGGTTAATGATGTCCTGAGGGATGTCACTGGGCGTTTTGTCTATGTGGATGGCATTCTTTTTCGAAGGACCTTGAGGCTCACAAGCAACACGTCCACCAAGTTCTCCAAAGACTATTGGAGAATAAGCTATTTGTTAAGGCTGAGAAATGTGAGTTTCATGTTTCCTCTGTGTCCTTCTTGGGTTACATTATTGCTCAAGGACAGCTACGAATGGACCCTGCCAAGGTTAGAGCAGTCAGAGTGGCCTGTGCCTGCGTATCTGAAGCAGTTACAGTGTTTCCTGGGGTTTGCCAATTTTTTTTTTTAACAATTCATCCGTGACTACAGTCGTTTGGCAGCTCCTCTCACCACTCTCACCTCCACTCCATTGGTCCCCTGAGGCAGAGGCAGCGTTTTGGGAACTCAAGCACTGCTTCACTTCTGCTCCAATCCTTACCCAGCCAGACCCAGAACTCCAGTTTGTCCTCGAGGTGGACGCTTCCGACACCGGTGCAGTCCTGTCTCAACGTTCTCCCTCGGATTCACCCTCCATCCTTGTGCCTTCTTGTCCCGCAAGCTCTCGCCTGCAGAGAGAAATTTTGACATAGGTAACCGTGAACTCCTGGCTGTTAAGCTGGCTCTTGAGGAGTGGCGTCGCTGGTTACAGGATTCGGTCCTTCCATTCATTGTGTGGACAGATCACAAAAATGTAGCCTACATCCAGACCGCCAAACGTCTGAACTCTCAGCAGGCCAGGTGGGCATTGTTTTTTGGAAGATTCAAATTCACACTCCCTTATCGCCCCGGATCTAAGAATACCAAGCCTGACGCCCTCTCCCGTCTGTTCACCACAGACAACACAAGTTCCGAGCTAGAAACCATTATGCCATCCTCCTGCATCGTTGCTGCTGTTTCCTGGGAAATTGAGTCCCGTGTTCGTCAGGCTCAGCTGAACCAGCCTGATCCTAGAAACGGTCCTAGTAAGGCTCTGTTTGTGCCAGATTCAGTTCGTTCTGATGTTCTTCAATGGGGCCATTCTACTCACCTCACCTGTCACCCTGGTGTGAACCGGACTGCCGCCTTCCTGCGTCAGCGATTTTGTGGCCCACCATGTAGAAATACACTCGGGAATTCATCTCAGCCTGCTCGGTCTGTGCTCGGAACAAAACCTCCACCAAACCTACATCTGGTCTGCTTCGTCCTCTTCCCATGCCCAGTCGCCCTGGTCACACATAGCTTTGGACTTCATCCCTGGGCTTCCCCCATCGAATGGTAACTCAGTCATCCTCACTATTATCGACCGATTTTTCTAAAGCGGCTCACTTCATTCCCCCGTCCAAGCTTCCTTCCTCCTGGGAGACTGCGGACCTTCTGGAATCCCATGTCTTGTGGCTGCATGGCATCCCTAGTGACATTGTTTCTGACAGAGGACCCCAGTTTACATCCCAGGTATGGAGAGCCTTCTGCACAGCTCTGGGCATTAATGTCAGCCTTTCATTTGGATATCACCCCCAGACCAACGGCCAGACCGAGCGGGCCAACCAGGAGTTGGAAACTGCAATACACTGTGACTTCGGCTAACCCTTCCTCCTGGAGTGCCCAGCTACCCTGGGTGGAAAATGCCCACAACACCCTCATCAACGCCTCATCAGAAATGTCTCCCTTTGAGTGTGCTCTGGGTTACCAACCTGCCTTGTTCCCTGCCCAAGTGGTCGAAGTAGCGGTGCCCTCAGTCCAGGACCACATTCGCCGTTGTCGTCGCACCTGGAGGAGGGACCAGGCTGCCCTTCTTCATGCCTCCGTTGGTTGCTTCAGCCCCAGTCTACACTCCAGTTCAAAAGGTATGGCTTTCATCTAAGGACTTGCCCCTGAAAGTGGTTTCCACTTATCCTCTCATTGCAGTTACTGCTCTGTCTCTGGCTCCTGTCTCCTGTTCCACATCTCACCACCCAACTACCTTGCACTGGATTTTACTCACCACCACTACCTTGGATTTCCCTCGGGACCTGTTTACCCTGTTCTACTCAGCTAACTCCAACCTCAGTCTCCACATCTGTTTTTTCTGCAACTCATCCGAGCATCCCCGGATCTGCACTCCATATCTCTCTGTGTAACAATAAATATTATGGTTCATTCATCCCTGTTTCCTCATCTGAGTCTGCTCTTGGGTTCCCCTGTCTCACTCCGCATAACACCGCTCGGGAAGGAGACGCTTTCTGTCTCCTAGAGAGGAACATACTTTGGTGCAAAAAATGCATATCAATCCCAAAACAACAGCAAAGGACCTTGTGAAGATGCTGGAGTACACAGGTACAAATGTATCTATAGCCACAGTAAAACGAGTCCTATATCGACATAACCTGAAAGGCCGCTCAGCAAGGAAGAAGCCACTGCTCCAAAACCGCCATAAAAAAGCCAGACTACGGTTTGCAACTGCACATGGGGACAAAGATCGTACTTTTTGGAGAAATGTCCCCTGGTCTGATGAAACAAATAGAACTGTTTGGCCATAATGACCATTGTTATGTTTGGAGGAAAAAGGGGGAAGCTTGCAAGCCGAAGAACACCATGCACGGGAGTGGCAGCATCATGTTGTGGGGGTGCTTTGCTGCAGGAGGGACTGGTGCACTTCACAAAATAGATTGCATCATGAGGAGGGAAATGATGTAGATATATTGAAGCAGCATCTCAAGACATCAGTCAGGAAGTTAAAGCTTGGTCACAAATTGGTCTTCCAAATGGACAATGACCCCAAGCACACTTCCAAAGTTGTGGCAAAATGGCTTAAGGACAACGAAGTCAAGGTATTGGAGTGGCCATCACAAAGCCCTGAACTCAATCCTATAGACAATTTGTGGGCAGAACTGAAAAAGCGTGTGCGAGCAAGGAGGCCTACAAACCTGACTCAGTTACACCAGCTCTGTCAGGACGAATGGGCCAAAATTCACCCAATGTCAGTAAATGCTAGGAGTGGTGGTAAGAGTCAGGCGCAGAGAGCAGAGGTAAGGAAATAATGTGTTTATTCCGTAAAAGACAAAAACGGTCGACGCCAACACAACCGGCGTGAAATGCGAAGTGCCCAGAACAACAGGTACACAGCACGCACATAAAATAACACTAGTCGATCGCCAGCACATCCAATAACAAAAACACACTATGACGCAAATAATCCATTACAAACCTGGGCGGGCTACACAGGCTTAAATAACCATAAATCAAGAGAACCAAATGAGGAACAGGTGCAAACAAGACATACCAAACGAAAAGGAAAAAGGGATCAGCGGCGGCTAGTAGGCCGGCGACGACGACTGCCGAGCGCTGCCCGAGCAGGGAGGGGAGCCACCTTCGGTGGGATTCGTGACACCGAACTTATTGTGGGAAGCTTGTGGAAGGCTAACTGAAACGTTTGACCCAAGTTAACCAATTTAAAGGCAATGCTACCAAATACTAATTCAGTGTATGTCAACTTCTGACCCACTGGGAATGTAATGAAAGAAATAAAAGCTGAAATAAATAATTCTCTCCACTATTATTCTGACATTTCACATTCTTAAAATAAAGTTGTGATCCTAACTGACCTAAGACATGGAATTTTTACTAGGATTAAATGTCGGAAATTGTGAAAAACTGAGTTTAAATGTATTTGGCTAAGGTGTATGTAAACTTCCGACTTCAACTGTAGGTGTTCCTTTTGTCCAAGTGGGAAAGGGCAGTGTGGAGTGCGATATAGACTGTGTCATCTGTGGATCTGTTGGTGCAGTATGTGAATCGGAGTGGGTCCTGGGATGATGGTGTTGATGTGAGCCATGACCAGCCTTTCAAAGCATTTCATGGCTACAGATGTGAGTGCTACGGGGCGATAGTAATTTAGAGTAGTTACCTTGGCGTCCTTGGGTACAGGGACTATGGTGGTCTGCTTGAAACATGTAGGTATTACAGACTGGGTCAGGGAGAGGTTGAAAATGTCAGTGACTTGCCAGTTGGTCAGCGCATGCTCAGAGTACACGTCCTGGTAATCGGTCTGGCCCTGCAACCTGTTTCAAGGTCTTACTCACATCAGCTACAGAGTGATCACACAGTCGTACGGAATAGCTGGTGTTTTCACACATGGTTCAGTGTTGCTTGCCTCGAAGAGAGCGTAGACGGCATTTAGCTCATCTGGTAGGCTCGCATTACTGGGCAGCTCACAGCTGGGTTTCCCTTTGTAATCCGTAATAGTTGATGGCATCTCCCTGCCTGTGATGCTATCAAGTGCACCCAGCTCCCAAAAACAAAACATCAGGCTATTGTCCCATTACACACACACATACGAATCATACACACAGACATAAACATGATTGGATAGGATTGAGATGTGTGGTTTCTGTTCTTGTCTTTTAATCCTCTGCCACAGAAACAATGTCTCAAACTCTGTGTGGATGCTGAATGTCCAACAACTATCTGAAGGAAGCCTGGAGTGTGGCTCAAACTGGGCATGTATCTACACAGTGCACAAAACATTAGGAACAGCTTCCTAATATTGAGTTGCAACCCCTTTTACCTTCAGAACAGCATCAATTCATCGGGGCATGGAATTTACAAGGTGTCGAAAGCGTTTCACAGGGATACTGGCCCATGGTGACTCCAATGCTTCCCACAGTTATGCACCAGGCTGCTAGTCATTTTTGATACACACTGGAAACTGTCGAGTGTGAACAACCCAGCAGCATTGCAGTTATTGACCCAGCTCAAAGGCACTTAGATTTTTCTGTCTTGCCCATTCACCCCTGAATGCCACACATATATAATCCATGTCTCGAGGGATCATAGCTTTCACCTGGATTCACCTGGTCAGTTTATGTTATGTAAACTCAGTGTTTGTGTGTGTTTTATCTCCCATTCTGTGCTTGGGGTCCACACAGCTTGTGAACTCTTAACTCACTGTAGCTGGACGTGGTATGCACAGACGAGAAGCTTCACCTGGGGAGAGAGGAGTCCATCAATCAAATGTTATTTATATAGCTCTTTTAACAACTTGTCAGTCTTTTACAATAACTTGGACTAGAGCCCCTCTCACCATGGCTATGAGTTACGCTGTGTGTGTGTGTGTGTGTATATATGTATGTGTACCTTGGTTGTAGGTGACTCTGCCAGGCGAATCAACAGTTTGTTGATGCCTGGCACTGGGCTGAATGAGTAGATAAAGTGACTATCCTGTGGGGTGTAATTGAAAGAGGAAAATATCAGTGACATGATTCAATCAACTAACTATGAAGTAGAACAAAAAATAAAATCAACCGTTCTCCAGACCTCCAGGCCAGGAGTACTCCTGATAGAGTGAGACTCACCAGGAAGATGGGCAGCTGGAACATGTCGTTCAGCACCGTGGCATGAACACTGTAGTGCCCGCACAGCCTGGCTGTGATCTCACTCAGGAAGTTAGCAAGGAAAAGTAAGAGCAAGATACCAGAGCCTGGAAAGAGAAAGGAAGGAGAGGGAGACCGAGATTATGATGAAAAGCTTTCCCCCAAACAAGAGCAGCAATCCAAATGTACTGCATCTGTATAATTGTTTAAAGTATTAAAGGGACAGATCACTTTTTTGAAGGTTTAGCTTATTTTCAACTTACCTAGGGTGTTGTGGAAGTCTGGAAGTCTATGGGTATCTGCTAGCATCCTATTAAATACCCATAGACTTCCAGTCATAGTGCTAATGCTAGTTAGCATTGGCTCACAAAACTACCTCTTAATCCTTCATACTGGACACAGATACATAAAAATAGTATCCACGAGTTCATCTGACTGTGGGGAAGTAAATAAAGGGCCTCATTGCCAAAATCCTGAAGTATCCCTTTAAATCTCAAAACTGTTGTTTTCCATAATTGTTATTGGTACAATTCTAAATCCCTGTTGGAACATCAAGTAGGCTGTATGAATATTCTCAGAACTGAAATAACATTTGAAAGTTTACATCAAGTAACAATTTATTAACCAAGCAAATATAGTATCTTACATTTACAGTACACAATGAGCACCAGGGGGCAACAAAAGGCAGCTTAATAAGAAATACATACTGAAGAAAAACCACTCTTAATGATGTCCATGTCTTTAGATAGTAAATTGTGGGGTGTGTAACAACAGACCCTATACAAGTCAGCCTTAATGTTAAACTTAAACAGCTGTTGTGAAATCAATATGGTTAAGACAGTAGTGAATAATAGAAATATTAATATAAAAAGTGTAAATGTTTATATTAGACAAGCAATAAAACAATTACATGGAACACTAGAGCCTTATAATCTACATCATATTTAGCAGGAAAGACAGGTACAATAGGAATAGGTTCTGTGTGATTCTCTGAAACCAATTCCACACGTAGAACAAAGGAACCAATTCCAATTGGCAAAATCACATTTACAATAGTAACTTTTGGTCAAAGGCGTGGATTGGAGAACCAAAAACGGCCTGAAATTGGATGGGAAGTCAACCAACATTATATTAAAAGTTACTAGTGACCATAAATGATTGTGGGGCGATAGCCTCCACAATATAGTATGAATTGATTGAGGGTGTGTTCGTAAATTCATTTTGGTTATTTACGATTTCAGAGCACTCTCCCTTGAGTGTGCCAGAGCGCACAATAACCCACGATTTTTTCATTGTTACAACTGTTGAATAACTGATGAACTTACGAACGCGCAACACCCGTTGAATATGACAGTTGTCAGTAAAGGTTGGCAAAAAACAGAATTAAATTGTTGCTAGCAGTTACACAGTTACAGTCACTAACGCTCTAGATAACAAGCTCTGCTAGGGCGAGTTAAATGGTCAGAGTGAGTTCGCTCCTTTGTGTCTGGAAGTAGCTAGTAGGCTAACCAACTTTAGCAAGCTAACCAACTGCCGTTGTGAGACAGCTCTCACGTGTTCATTTCTTTACAATAAATACCAGCAAAGGATGTGCTACCTTTTTTGTAGCATTTCTACAATGCATTTCTACAAGTTCTAACACTAGATCGGTTGCTCGGCAACAACACAGCATTTATTGATTAACAGCTTGAATACCACCATATAGCTAGCTATCTACAGTAGCCTAGATTTGTTTGCATACATTTCTTATGTCTAGCAGCCTGGTGCAAGCGGGCTGCACCAGGCTGCTAGTCATAAGAAATGTATGCAAACAAATCTAGACTACTATAGAGAGCTAGCTATATGGTGGTATTCAAGCTGTTAATCAATAAATGCAATGTCACTTGTTAAATCCACTTCAATCAGTGTAGAGGAAGGGGAGGAGACCAGTTAAAAGGATTTTTAAGCCTGGAGACAATTGGAGACATGGATTATGCATGTGTGCCATTCAGAGGGTGAATGGGCAAGACAAAAGATTTGTGCCTTTGAACAGAGTATGGTAGTAGGTGCCAGGCGCACCGTTTTAAGTGCTTCAAGAACTGCAAGGCTGCTGGGTTTTTCACAAATTGTCCACCACCCAAAGGACATCCAGCCAACTTGATACAACTGTGGGAAGCATTGGAGTCAACATAGGTAGGCTAGCATCCCTGTGAAACAATTGACACCTTGTAGAGTCCATGCCCCGACGAATTGAGGCTGTTCTGAGGGCAAAAGGGGGTGCAACTCAATATTAGGAAGGTGTTCCTAATGTTTTTTACACTTAGTGTAAGTGAGAAGTAGACATTGGTCTGAAGCCAAACCCATCAGCCATAACTCACGCTGCTTCAGGATTCTCCACACTTCTTTCAAAGAGTTTACTTGAATACTGCCAATGACTGGAACGAACTGCAAGTCACTGAAGCTGGAGACTTATTTCTCCCTCACTAACTATAAGCATCAGCTGTCAGAGCAGCTTACCGATCACTGCACCTGTACACAGCCCATCTGTAAATAGCCCACCCAACTACCTCATCCCCATATTGTTATTTTTTTGCTATTTTGCACCCCAATATCTCGACTTACACATCATCATCTGCACATCGATCACTCCAGTGTTAATGCTAAATTGTAATTATTTCACCACTATGGCCTATTTATTGCCATACCTCCCTAATCTTACTACATTTGCAGACACTGTATATAGTTTTTCTATTGTGTTATTGACTGTACGTTTGTTTATCCCCTGTGTAACTCTGTTGTTGTTTTTGTCGCACTGCCTTGCTTTATCTTGGCCAGGTCGCAGTTGTAAATGAGAAATTGTTCTCAACTGGCCTACCTGGTTAAATAAAGGTGAAATATATATATTTTTTTAAATACTCCCAGTCACCTTGGGAGAAGGGTGGAAAATCGGAAATGCAGCCATAAATGGGCCCTTTGCTGTGATCTGAAAGTGTCACTGACTTTGCCCGGTGCAATAGGTGGACAGATTTGTCCCTTTTCAGAACCTTTCAATGGTCCTGAAGCGCACACTCTGCCCACTTGGCAAGCCTAATCAACAGCACCTTTTGACTAAAGCAACTCACCAGGACTGAGATGGCTCACTGGGTCATGCAGCTGTGGGAATCTGGCTTAGTAATGAAAATGAATGTCAGCTCTAGATGCAAATATCCACAAAAACTAGCATGATTGAAAGGAATGATAAAAACGCTGTTTTAAAAAAATATATAAAAACAACTACTGATACACCAGTAACTAGGAATACTAGCTATCTAGCTAACGTTAATAACATAAGTAAAATATCCATGATAATAAATCCAACCATGCTTCAAAATGCATGGATGTAGATAGTGTATGCATGTAGGCCATGCAGTGGAGGCTGCTGAGGGGAGGACGGCTCATAATAATAGTCAGAACGGAGTGAATGGAATGGCCAACACATGGAAACCATATGTTTGATGTATTTGATACCATTTCACTGATTCCGCCTTCAGCCACTACGATGAGCCCGACCTCCCCAATTAAGGTGCCACCAACTTCCTGTGATGCCATGTATTTATAATCCATTAAAAGTCACACAAATTTCAAATGGAATAACCCGCTAAATTCACAAGTTTGCTGGTCAGTTGTTTAACTCAAAACCTAACCTACACATATACATTAGTTACACATACAATGGTACAGGCAAGAATACACAAAACATTTTGTACATCTGGATCCAGATCAATTTGGTGAAGTATACCATTAGTGTGATCTAAAAGGTAAAGTTATCAGTTTAACGGTCTAGGTTTGCACAACTTTCATCTACAAAGTAAAAAAAAAACTATTAACTGTAATTGGTACATGTAATCTATTAATGTTGAACATATATTTAGTGCTCATGCATAATATTTCACTATGTAGCCTAGATGCTACAGATAGGCCTACTTGTGGATTTGTTTCTCTCAATACAATAGAGTAACGCAATATTATTTTCAATTATATTTTATCATTTCTATGACTCCAAGTATTGATTCTCAATCGATTCTGAATTTATTTTGCTAGGAAGTTAACGTTAGCTAGCGCTAGTTGGCTATACCTGCGCCAAAAGGTCCAGTATTTTTCATTCTCCACCTTGTTCTCCAACTTCTTTTTAGATGGGGAGCCAACATGTTTTCAGCACTTTTACTTCCATGACTGAACAAAAATCGTTTTCTCATGTCTCTCTCCTGTCCTTCTGCAGCAGACATGGTGAGCAATATGTTTGAAACATCAAATCGCAATAAAATCAAAGTATCGAATCGCAGTCCTTATAGAATCGTGAGAATCGCAATATATATACACATGTGTATATATATAGTATTGGCACCAAAGTATTGTGATAAAATCGTACTGTTAGGTCCCTAGCAATTCCCAGGACTAACAGATACGTAGGTAGAATAAAGTAGGTAGTGACATTATAAAATTGTTACATAATTATTGCTTTACAATGTCAGATCAGAGTGAGCAAAGATGGTCAGATTAAATCAAAAGCGTTGAAACTAGTTCAAAGTAATCATAAGTACAGATAAACTGGAAGATCTTCTGGAAGTCCCAACGGCACCTTTGGTTTCTGTTGCACCCCTGGTTTCTGTGTCCCTGGACTTTGTTTTTCATGGTCCATGTTTTGTTTGCCTGAAATATGCCTCCTGCACATTGTCATTAATGTGTTATGCACATAGTTTTTTACATCTTTCCATGTTCTGCCTTGTAGAACTGGTTCAGCTGCAATACATGCATCACATTCTGTTTTACCTGGAATCTTCATCAGTTTAGTGAAGTCTCCTAGCTGCCGCCTGACTGCAGCCTGAGCCTCATCACTCCATATCTTCTGCTTCCTTTGTGTTGCCACAGCAACAGGACCTGCCTCTAGTCTCTCCTCTTGATCCTGTGCAGGTACAGTCCTTGTTCCACCAACCTCTTCCTTAGCAATCTTTGCCGATTCTTTCTTTGTCCATTTTCTGGGGTCCACTCTTGTAAGGCCCTTCTTCCTTTTAATAGATTTTACTGTGTTGTGCACATAGTTTTTGATGTCCCTCCAAGTCCTGTCTCGTACAGCTGGTTCATTGTGGAGGCATACTTCACAGTCCCGTTTACCTGGAACCTTCATCATTGAGATAAAGTGTCCCAACTGACGCTTCACCGCAGCCTTAGCCGCATCACTCCACGGCCTCACAGGACTTGTCCGCGCAGGAACTGTCCTGACAGGAAGTTTCTGCGTTGGAAGTGTCTGTGCATGAAGTGTTGGCGTAATAACTGTATGCGCAGGAAGTGTCTGTGCAGGAAGTGTCTGTGCAGGATATGTTCCTGCAGGATATGACCTTGCAGGATTAGTGCCCGAAGCATATGATGTTGCAGGAGATGAAAGGCCATAAGGACTTGCAGGATATGATCTTGCATGATGAGTCCCTGCGGTATATGTCCCTGCAACATATGAACCTGCTGGATAGGTCCCTGCAGGATGTGTCACGGTAGGATATGCCCTCGCAGAATCTGTCCCCGCAGAATATGACCTCGCAGAATGTGATCCTGAAGGATATGACTTCTCAGGATATGTCCCAGCATGATATGACCTTGAAGGCTGTGCCTCCACAGTATATGACTTCGCTGAATATGTCTCTGTAGGATATGATGACCCAGTAGGACATGTCTCGGTAGGATATGTCCTTCCAGTATCTGTCCCCGCTGGATATGTCCCTGCAGAAGATGTCCCTATGAAATGAATAGAAACAGAAGAAAAGGATTCATGAACATGTGCCATTATCATATATTGTGAAGAGGAACAGAGCAAACACTATAGAGTAATAAGTTGCCAGCTTCTCAAAAATGTAGGTCTAGTGAACATGTAAATGTGCAAAAACAACAGATTTTTCCACTGAATTTATCATTTAACCCCTTAAAACACAATGGACATTTTTCTCCAAATACCCTGTAAAGCAACTAATACTCACCATATGTAGGAGAAACAACCCTTTCCTCAGATGGCCCTGGAATTACCACTGGAACCTGATCCATTGCAAGCAGCAATTTGCTGATTTCTGCTAGATGTGCTGCATTTTCAGAGAGCCTGTAGTACTCTTTATGGACCTGGGTGTCATGTCCCAATAACTTTGCCACCTGATCCAATTCACTTTCATTCAAGTTTAGTATTTGGCAATGGATAGCAACCTCTTTCCTCACTGTCGCATGGATCAGACTTTCAGGATTCTTTGCATCACACTCATGTGCACACTTCCTCAGACAGTCAAACCCTCTGATGTAGCTTGCTGCATCCAGGCTACGTGCAAAGACATAAGGGTTGTCCTTTGACACACCAACTTTGTCTCTGTTTGCAATAAGGATCTCAAGAGATGAGATCATCCTCTCTGTTAGTAGGACTGGCATTTTCCTACCATTTTTGCCTTCTATTTCCAACCTGGTTAATTTGTCGTCACCAAGCTCCTGCTCCAGCCTTGAGAGGCTATTGAAAATGTCTGCACTAGCTGGAGCTTTCTTCCTGTTTGTGTACGTTTCCAACAGCATTTTCGCAACTTCCCCTGTCCTTTTTCTGTTGAAGAGAGCTATTTCTGCAAGAAGAGTTTCATTGAGCTTTTTCCAGACAGCGTTGGTGGGGTTCTCCAGCAATTCTTTCTTCGCTGTGTCCTCTGCAACCTTGAGAAACTTCTGAAGTTTGATCAAATCCTCAGTTAGTGAAGACACATCAACTTCATCACACTGAGGGACAGCACTGAGGGATAGACCGGAAAAACAGTTATTCCAATCGTTTTCAAGTAGTTCAATAAACCTTTTGGCTTGTTCCTCTGCCTCACGGTCCTCTGTCATACGACTCTCCCCAAAAGCTATTTCAGTAGCTCTTTTCAAGGAATAGCCAATCTTTAAAGCAAGAGATGGGGTCTTGTACCTGTCGGAGGCAGGGTCATGACCACTCATTTTCCTGGCAGCATGAACGGCCAATTTGAATTTGGATGGTACACATACTTCATGCAGATATTGAACACCACAGTCCATCTCATTTACAGCAAGTACAAATCTAGCCAATTCCCTCATTTTTGAACCAATGTAAGTAAACTGTGACTTGGCATGACCATGCTTTGCAGATAGTGCATTGCCATATTTACATATCAGGGGATCATTTTTGATGTGGCATAAGATGTCATCTTGATTCATATTGTGTATTATTTCTTCACATCCTCCAGTAGAATAGACAGGCAATGGAACAAGTTGAGAGGACCCAGCCTGGATCCTCACTCTTTTTCCTCCCCTTGTTTCATCTTGTCCTTTTCTAGCGTTACATGTGCTCTCATGCTTCCATAAATCAATTTTGGTGAAAAAAGCTAAGCAGTGTTGGCAGGGCAGGCAGTCATGCACAGAAACACCATCGTAAGATGGTCT
Organism: Salmo salar; assembly: GCF_965601325.2. Lineage (NCBI taxonomy): Eukaryota > Metazoa > Chordata > Actinopteri > Salmoniformes > Salmonidae > Salmo > Salmo salar. The sequence goes on along the minus strand of NC_138315.1, from coordinate 32,049,485 downwards.
ACACTTTCTCACAATTTCCCCATCTCCACTTTGAAGAACTTCTAAGTTGTGTTGATAGTTGCCTTTGTTACGGAGTTGGTCAAGCAAGAGAGACCTGATTTTGGAGAGTTCTGGGAAGCTGATAGCATGAGCAACAGCTTCTTCTTCTGCGTGCATCCTTTCTAAATGTCTTGCAATGTTGTGGTGTGGTTCATTGCAATACAGGCAGAAGGGTTTTTTGTCCAATTTTCTTTTACCATCATCTGTCGTATCACATGCACTGACTGTCAATTTTGTGCTGGAACGTAGGCTTGACCTTGTACCTTTCCGTGGAGCAAACTTCTTGAGGCGAGGTTTTTTAGCTTGTGCTGCTTTTTGGGGGGACAGCTCAGATTCACTATTATCGCAGGGGCTTTCTGCATTAGATGGAAGAGGATCTGAACCACTTGGGAGGTTTGAATCCAGTCTTTGTCCTTCTACTTCATCACCTGAACTGTTATCATCACTTGAACTGCTCTCTTCAGCACTATTTTTTATGTCACATAAAGCTCTCTCCATGTCATATAAAGTCTTCTCCACATCACTTGAAGTCTTCTCTTCATTGTGTAGAGGATTTCCTTTCTCGTGTAAAGGATTCTCTTCCTGGTGTTCCCCATCCATCGTTTAGGCTGCTACCATCTGCACCTACACAAAACACAGCATAGGTTAGGAGAAACCCATCATCATAAGCCTAGTACATGGTAAGAATGTTGAATGGAAGTATCCCAGGTACAAGCTGTGCGTATGTGAAGAAATAGGAATATAGCCAATCACTGTTTAGGCGAGCAGGTTGATTACAAAGTAATCATAAATGAGCTCTGCTCAGGGTTTCCATTAGCCGGTAATTGCGGGCATCTATTTTTTTTACCGGCCAAACTGACCGGGAGAAAAAGAAAAAAATCCCTTTGCAAAATAATGCTTAATTGATAGACAAATCTGACAATCGTAAATACATTTGACAGTCATGCTTATTGGTCAATTTGTTAAATATTGTGGAATTAAATTGGGGCATGTGTATCTATTTTTTGCGGAATACCACTTGTCAGACAGCGCTAGAGCTGCAGCTCACCAGCTCATTGTTGCTGGAATAAAATATGTGCTTTTATAATAGCGCAACAATACGATTGCATTTTAAAAACAGTTTTGATGGCCACGATTAAAAAGAGCTACTATTTTTATTTATCCTATTTGCCATGTATAGGCAACGGTAGGCTATCAGCATGTCACCAACCACTTTGCAATGTGAGCTGGAGGCAGTATGCATTTTGAAAACATATACTTAATTGATGAAACCTGAACGTTTTACTTATGAGGCATGTCTTACATTGCTTCAATGTAGCCTAGGCAAAATCTGACCATAGAAACATGGAGGCAATGATTTCATAAAAACTTCCTCATATGCCATTGAAACCATGCATTTCTCTCCTGTTCTATTGGTTTTCATATCAACTTTCTTTCATTGTCCAGAAGCCAAAAGGCACAATCCTAGTCATGTACACAACATGTAAAGTGTATGTCCCATGTTTCATGAGCTGAAATAAAAAAAATCCCTGACATTTTCCATACGCACAAAAATCTTATATCTCAAATTTTGTGCACAAATTTGTTTACATCCCTGTTAGTGAGCATTTCTCCTTTGCCAAACTAATCCATCCCCCAGACAGGTGTAGCAGATCAAGAAGCTGATTAAACAGCATGATCATTACACAGGTGCACCTTGTGTTGAGGACAATAAAAGGCCACTTTAAAATATGAAGTTTTATCGTCACACAACACAATGCCACAGATGTCTCAAGTTTTGAGGGAGTGTGCAATTTGCATGTAGACTGCAGGAATGTCCATCAGAGCTGTTGCCAGAGAATTGAATGTTCATTTCTCTACAATAAGCTGCCTCCAACATCATTTTAGAGAATTTGGCAGTACACCCAACCGGCCTCACAACCGCAGATCACGTGTAACCACTCCAGCCCAGGACCTCCACATACGGCTTCTTCACCTGTGGGATCGTATGAGACCAGCCACACGGACAACTGATGAAACTGAGGAGTATTTATGTCTTTAATAAGGCCCTTTTGTGGGGAAAAACTAATTCTGACTAGCTGGGCCTGGCTCCCAAGTGGGTGGGCCTATGCCCTCCCAAGACCACCCATGGCTGGGCCCCTGCCCAGTCATGTGAAATCCATAGATTAGGGTCTATTTTATTTATTTCAATTGACTGATTTCCTTATATGAACTGTAACTCAGTAAAATCGTTGAAAATGTTGCATGTTGCGTTTATATTTTTGTACAGTATATTAGCAACCCATCCTAGTTGTTGCATCTTGTTACGTGAATAGGTTATATGGTTTCTGAGTGAAATCATTTAGTCAAACCTTTAATCATATAATTTCCATTACACATCTTTAGATTCCCCCTCTTTCTAAGTTTCTAACCTGTTAGGGCTAGGGGGCAGTATTGACACGGCCGGATAAAAAACGTACCCGATTTAATCTGGTTACTACTCCTGCCCAGTAACTAGAATATGCATATAATTATTGGCTTTGGATAGAAAACACCCTAAAGTTTCTAAAACTGTTTGAATGGTGTCTGTGAGTATAACTGAACTCATATGGCAGGCAAAAACCTGAGAAGATTCCTTACAGGAAGTGCCCTCTCTGACAAGATCTTGTTCTTCTTGTCTCTGTTTATTGAAGACTGAGGATCTTTGCTGTAACGTGACACTTCCTACGGCTCCCATAGGCTCTCAGAGCCCGGGAAAAAGCTGAATGATATCGAGGCAGCCCCAGGCTGAAACACATTATCGCGTTTGGATAGTGGCCGGTCAGAGTACTCTGAGACTCAGGCTCGTGCACGAGGGCACGATATGTTTTTATTTTCTATCTCTTTGTACGTATACACGCTTTCCCGGTCGGAATATTATCGCTTTTTTACGAGAAAAATGGCATAAAAATTGATTTTAAACAGCGGTTGACATGCTTCGAAGTACGGTAATGGAATATTTAGAATTTTTTTGTCACGAAATGCGCCATGCTCGTCACCCTTATTTACCCTTTCGGATAGTGTCTTGAACGCACAAACAAAACGCCGCTATTTGGATATAACAATGGATTATTTGGGACCAAACCAACATTTGTTATTGAAGTAGAAGTCCTGGGAGTGCATTCTGACGAAGAACAGCAAAGGTAATAACATTTTTCTTATAGTAAATCTGACTTTGGTGAGTGCTAAACTTGCTGGGTGTCTAAATAGCTAGCCCTGTGATGCCGGGCTATCTATTGAGAATATTGCAAAATGTGCTTTCACCGAAAAGCTATTTTAAAATCGGACATAGCGAGTGCATAGAGGAGTTCTGTATCTATAATTCTTAAAATAATTGTTATGTTTTTTGTGAACGTTTATCGTGAGTAATTTAGTAAATTCACCGGCAGTGTTCGGTGGGAATGCTAGTCACATGCTAATGTAAAAAGCTGGTTTTTGATATAAATATGAACTTGATTGAACAAAACATGCATGTATTGTATAACATAATGTCCTAGGGTTGTCATCTGATGAAGATCATCAAAGGTTAGTGCTGCATTTAGCTGTGGTTTGGGTTTATGTGACATTATATGCTAGCTTGAAAAATGGGTATCTGATTATTTCTGGCTGGGTACTCTGCTGACATAATCTAATGTTTTGCTTTCGTTGTAAAGCCTTTTTGAAATCGGACAGTGTGGTTAGATTAACGAGAGTCTTGTCTTTAAAATGGTGTAAAATAGTCATATGTTTGAAAAATTGAAGTTTTTGCATTTTTGAGGTATTTGAATATCGCGCCACGGGATTACACTGGCTGTTGAGCAAGCGTCCCACCTAGCCCAGAGAGGCTAACTGAGATTTTCATCTCTGTCACATATGGAGCCACACTCATCAGGTGCACTGTTTAGAATGGTGTTATCCCGCAAATTGCATTTTGGCAAACGCTTCATTACAGGAGTTGCATGTTGATAAGGGAATTTATATGTTTAAAGTAATGAGGAATTCCACCCTGAAACCATATAATTGTATGAAATTTATTAGAATCATAAAACTATAATCTGATGATGTGTGTAGTTTTAGTCAGAATTAGAACAAGGACCTTTTGCTCCTTTTTAGTATGTAAGCAGGGTGCAAGTGTGAAACAAATGATAAAAGGAGCTATCGACAGACAAGTTGTACTACTGTGTTCCTTACGGGACATTCTGTCCCCACCCGTGGAGTGGAGAAACTGTTAGGCTTGCAGAAGATTATGAAACATGTTGCAGATTAAAGAAACAATGTATGTGTGTAGTGGAAAAACACAGACTGTCTGAGCAAGGCGTAGCTTAAGATTTGAACTTGTATGTGTGTGTGTGTTATAAAGACTGTTTGCATTTTTGATTTCAGAACGTTCTCTGAATAAACTGTACGGACCTTTTGTATAAGCTGAGTCTTTGCCTAATTATTATTAAACCCTGGGACTTACAAACCTCGGGGATTGGTCAAAGCTTAATTGATTGTTATATATTATTATTGGGATTGAAAATTCTCGTGACACATGTTCTGTTAAGATGAATTATCATAACCATAATGTAATTTCTGTCATTCTGAGCACCATGGGTAGACCCCCTAATGCAGGGCAAAAAGAAATTCAGCGGATGGTCAGGGTGCCAGAATATAATTACAAATAATTTGTAGACTGCAAATTGACTGCAATAAGCCCAAACAGATATAATATTTGACTAAAACATAATCATTTTACACCTTGCTTACATTTGTATACGATCACATATACAGTGAATTGGAAAGTATTCAGACCCCTTGACTTTTTACACATATTGTTATGTTACAGCCTTACTCTAAAACTGATTAAATTGTTTTCTCCACTCAATCTACACACAATACCCCATAATGACAAAGCAAAAACAGGTTTTTGCAAATATATTAAAAATAAAAGTGAAATATTACATTTACATAAGTATTCAGTACTTTGTTGAAGAACCTTTGGTAGCGATTACAGCCTTGAGTCTTCTTGGGTATGACGCTACAAGCTTGACACACCTGTATTTGGGGAGTTTCTCCCATTCTTCTCTGCAGATCCTTTCAAGCTCTGTCAGGTTGGATGGGGAGCGTCGCTGCACAGCTATTATCAGGTCTCTCCAGAGATGTTTGATCGGGTTCAAGTCCGGGCTCTGGCTGGGCCACTCAAGGACATTCAGAGACTTGTCCCGAAGCCACTCCTGCGTTGTCTTGGCTGTGTGCTTAGGGTCGTTATCCCGTTGGTGTCAAGATGTGGGTGTAGCTGGTGTATTGGAAGTCAGGCGCAGGAGAGCAGAGATGAGTGGACAAGGCACTTTAGTGAGGCAATATATGAATAGAACGCAACCGCGTCACAAAAACAAATGCCCTCAGAACAAGTGAGGCAGCACTAAGTACAAAAATAACAAAGTACAAAGTACAGGCTGTCAAAAAGCACGGGTGTAAAATATAACCCGGCGCAAACCAGCCAGAAGAGTGCCAACCCGACAATAAACAATTACACACACAGACATGGGGGGAACAGAGGGTTAAATACATGACAAGTAATGAGGGCAATGTAAACCAGGTGTGTGTGAAAACAAGACAAAACAAATGGAAAATGAAAAGTGGATCGGCGATGGCTAGAAGACCGGTGACGTCGACCGCCGAACGCCGTCCGAACAAGGAGAGGAACCGACATCGGCGGAAGTAGAGACAGTTGGAGGGTGAACCTTCGCCATAGTGAGGTCCTGAGTGCTCTGGAGCAGGTTTTCATCAAAGATCTCTCTGTACTTTGCTCAGTTCCAATTCCCCTCGATCCTGTCTAGTCTCCCAGTCCCTGCCGCTGAAAAACATCCCCACAGCATGATGCTGCCACCACCATGCTTCAATGTAGGGATGGTGCCAGGTTTCCTCCAAACGTTCTGCTTGGTATTCAATCTTGGTTTCATCAGACCAGAATCTTGTTTCTCATGGTCTGAGAGTCCTTTTGGTGCCTCCAAGTGGGCTGTCATTTGCTTTTTACTGAGGAGTGGCTTCCATCTGGCCACTCTACCATAAAGGCCTAATTGGTGGAGTGCTGCAGAGATGGGTGTCCTTCTGGAAGAGGAACTCTGGAGCTCTGTCAAAGTGACCATCGGGTTCTTGGTCACCTCCCTGACCAAGGTCCTTCTCCCCCGATTGCTCAGTTTGGCCGGGCGGCCAGCTCTAGGAAGAGTCTTGGTGGTTCCAAACATCTTCCATTTAAGAATGATGGAGGCCACTGTGTTCTTCAATGCTGCAGAAATGTTTTGGTACCCTTCCCCGGATCTGTACCTCGACACAATCCTGTCTCGGAGCTCTACGGACAATTCCTTCGACCTCATGGCTTGGTTTCTGCTCTGACATGCACTGTCAACTGTTGGACCTCATATAGACAGGTGTGTGCCTTTGCAAATCATGTCCAATTAATTGAATTTACCACAGGTGGACTCCAATCAAGTTGTATAAACATCTCAAGGATGATCAATGGAAACAGGATGGACCTGATCTAAATTTTGAGTCTCATAGCAAAGGGTCTGAATACTTACAGTAGCAGTCAAAAGTTTGGACACACCTACTCATTGAAGGGTTTTTCTTTATTTTTTACTATTTTCTACATTGTAGAATAATAGTAAAGACATCAAAACAGCAAAGCACCATCACACCTCCTCCTCTATACTTTACGATGGTGTAACGGACGTCGTCGCAAGAAAACCAAGATGCAGCGGAGGTTGTGTATTCATCTTGATATTTAATAAAAATGAACCACTACAAACAAAACACTTGATAGCAACGACAGCAAACAGTCCTGTCTGGTCCCAATTGAACAAAACAGAAAACAATCCCCCACAAAACCCAAAGGAAAAACCTGCTCCTTATGTGTGACTCCCAATCAACAACAACGAACTTCAGCTGTGCCTGATTGGGAGTCACACACAGCCCCAAAACAAAGAAATACAAAAACCTAGACAAAGCACATAGAACGCCCACCCAATGTAACACCCTGGCCTAACCAAAATAAAGAACAAAAAACCCCTCTCTATGACCAGGGCGTTACAGATGGGAACCACACATGCAGAGATCATCCGTTCACCTACTCTGTGTCTCACAAAGATGTCAACCTCAGTCAACCTACCAGGGTAGTTACAAACAGCACAGGAATGAAATCATCAACATGTATTGATCACATCTTTACAAATACTGCAGAAAAATGCTTTAAAGCAGTATTCAAATCCACCAGATGTAGTGATCACAATATAGTATCCATATCTAGGAAAACCAAAGTTCCAAAGGCTGGGCCTAATATAGTGTATAAGAGGTCATACAATACGTTTTGTAGTGATTCCTATGTTGTTGATGTAAATAATATTTGTTGGTCTGTGGTGTAATGAGGAGCAACCAGATGCTCCAATTGAAACATTTATGAAATTGCTTTTCCAGTTACTAATAAGCATGCACCCATTAGGAAAATAACTGTAAAAACTTAAATCCCTGTGGATTGATGAGGAATTGAACAATTGTATGGTTGACAGGGATGAGGGAAAAGGAATGGCAAATAAGTCTGGCTGCAAAACCGATTGGCAAACACATTGAGAAATCATGTGACTAAACTGAATAAAAATAAGAAACTACACTATGAAACAAAGATAAATGACAAAGAATGATTGTAAAAAGCTTTGGAGCACCTTAAATGAAATTTTGGGGAAAAAAGGCAAACTTGGCTTCATCATTCATTGAATCAGATGGCTCATTCATCAAAAAAAACGCACAGATATTGCCAATTACTTTAATGATTTTTTCACAGGCAAGATTAGCAAACTTAGGCATGATATGCCAGCAACAAACGCTGACACTACACATCCCAAGTATAACTGACGAAATAATGAAAGACAAGCATTGTAATTTTGAATTTCATAAAGTGAGTGTGAAATAATTTAAAAAATGATTGTTGTCTATCAACAATGACAAGCCACGGGGTCTGACAACTTGGATGGAAAATCCTCCAACTTGGACGATAATAGCGGATGATATTGCCACTCCTATTTGCCCTATGTCCCATCAAAGCCTACTAGAAAGTGTGTGCCCTCAGGCCTGTAGGGAAGCAAATGTAATTCCGCTACCCAAAAATAGTAAAGCCCACTTTACTGGCTCAAATAGCCGACCAATCAGCCTGTTCCCAACCCTTAGTAAACTTTTGCAAAAAATGGTGTTTGACCAGATACAATGCTATTTTACAGTAAACAAATTGACAACAGACTTTCTGCACGCTTATAGGGTAGGAGATTCAACAAGCACAGCACTTACAAAAATTACAGCTGATTGGCTGAGAGAAATTCATGATAAAAAGATTGTGGGAGCTGTTTTGTTAGACTTCAGTGCGGCTTTTGACATTATTGTTCATAATCTGCTGATAGGAAAACGTATGTGTTATGGCTTTACATCCCCTGCTATATTGTGGATAAAGAGTTAGTCTAACAGAACACAGAGGGTGTTTAATGGAAGCGTCTCCAAAATAATCCAGGTAGAATCAGGAATTCCCCAGGGCAGCTGTCTAGGCCCCTTACATACATGAAGGGCACATTTTGGCATTTGTTGTATGATTGATGAGGCGGCGGGCCGTGCACCGGGGCCAGATCTTCCGGGAAGTCATCGAACGAAGTCTGTCAGACATTCGGTTTCTGTTTTATAAAATCTTCAAATTTTGGTCATTTTTCCACTGTCCCGGAAAATACCAACAGAGGGTGAATGTAATCATATTGCAAATGTACAAAACATCACCAATCACGACGTGGCCTTTTCTCCTAAATGGAAAAGACTTAAGACAAAACTTGGTGAGCATAGGTTTGGCATAATGGGCAGTTGGCCGCGAACAAGATGGAGTCGAGGACTCAACGCTTTTTGAGTTAAGGCCATTTTTCTGGGATTAAAGGTAAAAAAACGAAAATAGAGCGCTAATTTGACCGCTTCACGTCAAAGTACGTCAAAGTACATGATCCTACGGTGTCAGGGGGAAAAAAAACAGACATTTACTGTAATTTAACCTGTTGGGGTGTAGGGGGCAGTATTTTCACGGCTGGATGAAAAACGTACCCAAATTAAACTGGTCACTACTCTGGCCCAGAAACTATAATATGCATATTATTAGTATAGTATATTATTTGGATAGAAAACACTCTGAAGTTTCTAAAACTGTTTGAATGGTGTCTGTGAGTATAACATAACTCATATGGCAGGCAAAGACCTGAGAAAAATCCAACCAGGAAGTGGAAAGTCTGAGAATTGTAGTTCTTTTGATTCTCTATCGAAACTACAGTTTCTGTGGGTCACGTTGCACTTCCTAAGGCTTCCATTGGCTGTCAACAGCCTTCAGAAAGTTATTTCAGCCTTCTCCTGTTACTGGGCAGATAATAGGAGCTCAGTCAATCAGTGGACTGCCTGTGGACAAAGGGATTGGATATGCGCGGTCCCGCGGGCACGCCGTTCCTTCTTTTTCTTCTTGAATGAATATGCTATTGTCCGGTTGGAATATTATCACAATTTTACGTAAAAAATACCATGAAGATTGATTTTAAACAGCATTTGATATGCTACTAAGTACGGTAATGGAACATTTTGACTTTTCGTCTCTGGTACTGCGCTCGCGCTCGCGTTATGCCTTTGGATAAGTGATCTGTACGCACGAACAAAACGGAGGTATTTGGACATAAATATGGATTATTTCGAACAAAAACAACATTTCTTGTGGAAGTAGCAGTCCTGGGAGTGCATTCTGACGAAGATCAGCAAAGGTAAGAGCATTTTTATAATACTAATTCTGAGTTTAGGTGACCCCGAACTTGGCGAGTGTCTGTATAGCTTGCTGTGATGGCGAGCTATGTACTCAGAATATTGAAAAATGTGCTTTCTCCGTAAAGCTATTTTAAAATCTGACACAGCGGATGCATCCAGGAGTAGTCTATCTATAATTCCTTAAATAATTGTTATATATTTTGTCAACGTTTATGATGAGTATTTTTGTAAATTGATGTGCACATTCACCGGGAGTTTTGGTGGGAATACATTTTCTGAACATCACGTGCCAATGTAAAATGCTGTTTTTGGATATAAATATGAACTTTATCGATCAAAACATACATGTATTGTGTAACATAATGTCCTAGGAGTGTCATCTGATGTAGATCGTCAAAGGTTAGTGCTTCATTTAGCTGTGTTTTGGGTTTTATTGACACATGTCCTTGCTTGGAAAATGGCTGTGTGATTATTTTTGTCTATGTACTCTCCTAACATAATCTAATGTTTTGCTTTCGCTGTAAAGCCTTTTTGAAATCGGACAATGTGGTTACATCAAGGAGAAGTGCATCTTTAAAATGGTGTAAAATAGTTGTATGTTTGAGAAAGTTGAATTATGACATTTTGTTGTTTTGAATTTGCCGCCCTGATATTTCACTGGCTGTGTCCCGGACGCTAGCGTCCCACGTAGCCCATAGAAGTTAAGAGAAATCGTACAATGTACAATTGGTGATAAACAAAATTAGTTTTTTTCCCAAAAAAGTTATCCGTTAAGGCGGGTTTTGGAGCTCTGCGAGATTTCTGACATTTTCTGAAATAACACACACTCATTCAACCCTGTGTAAATAAGTCAGTTCTTAATGTAAAGACTTAAAACTCAATATTCTATAAGAGCCTAACCCAAGGAGGATATGTGTTCACTTTCAGCTTCTGTGTCAACCAGAAGTGCCTTAAAATGGTGTCATAGGGGCTGTTTCGAAGGGTTAAAAAGGTCAGATCTTTCCACAACTTCATATGTGTGATTAGGCAACCCTCATGAACTGTAAATCAGTAATTTCTCCAAACAGATGTCAAAGAAAAAAACTCTCACACACACACACACACACACACACACACGCACACGCACACACACACACACACGCATACATAAAGGATGGAGTGACACAGTGCGGGGCTTAAAGACACACAGAGCCTGCAATTCCATTACCATAATCTCTAGGCAGTGCAGAGTTCAACGAGATGCCCCGCTTGACCGTAGCTCGCTCGGTCTGAGCGCAGCGACCATGAAAAAAATAGGCCCATAATGAAGCCTGGCGCTAAATTTCAGGTGCTTTTGGGGGACAGCGGCGGAACCGTTAGGATTAGAAGCACAATTCGACCTCAGGAACGTTCCTGAGGTCCTCCTGATCTGTGCAAGCCTAACCTTGACCATGTGGCATTAACCCTTAACAGTGAAAAGAAGGTGTTTACATCAAACAGTTTTCAATTACGTCTCTCCCCATAGGAATACAATGCCTGCTCCCCTAAAACCTGTCTTAGATGGCAATTCATCAGGACACTATGAGGTCTACCTGTGTTGATTCTAAGCTTCCTGGAGCAACCAGAAGTGGTTAAATTCACCCTAAAGGTGTTTTAAAGTACCAAACCGGCAGTTTGTGAAAATCACTGCATTCAACCCTGTGTAAAATCAGTCAGTTCTTAACATAGGGCTATATATCATTTGGGCAGTATAAATGCCATTTGGACATGGTTCACTGACTTTTGGGTTTGGAAACCGACTTCCTATGATCGTACATGGCAAATGGACAAAACATCCTGATTTGGCACATTCAATACTTTCATAAAAAAGTGACTTTTGACTTCCTATGAAATCCTATTGCAAATGGACAAAACATATGCCTTATGGACAAGTAAAACATTTTTAAAAATTATGACAATAAAATAGGACAAAAGTATGTTCATACAGTTCTTATACATGTATAATTGACAAAAGAAAAATCGAAAGAATTTTAAAAAACGGTCCAGAAAGCACTTTTTTAAGGGGGTGACAAGTTTTTGAAAAGAAATTCATATTTTCAAAATGTTACTCTTGGGTCTTGACTTGTGTTACATTTGCAATAAGAAAAATTTACGGTGGAACGCGCTTGCATCTATTGGATTTTTGCTGTGTGACACTTGGCATTTGCCATATGACATTTGCAATATGTTTTGAATGAAACGGCGTCCAAATGAGTGGTATTGTACATGGTATAGTACATCGTGTATATGTTTCGTACGGTGCCAATAAGATCCCATAAATTTTTGTCCATTTCAGGGGGGTCTTCCCTTACTTTTTTCTATTTTTACTAATGACATGCCACTAGCCTTGAGTAAAGCGAATGTGTAGCTATGTATGCGGATGACTCAACACTATACAAGTCAGTTACTATAGTGAGTGAAATCACTGAAACACTTAAAGAGCTGCAGTAGTTTCAGAATGAATGGCAAGGAATAAGTTAGTCCTAAATATTTCAAAAACTAAAAGCATTGTATTTGGGACAAATCATTCACTAAACCATCAACCTCAACTAAATCTTGTAATAAATAACGTGGAAATTGAGCAAGTTGAGGTGACTAAACTGCTTGGAGTAAACCTGGATGGTCAAAACATGTCGATCAAATCAAATTGTATTGGTCACAGACACATATTTAGCAGATGTTATTGCGGGTGTAGCGAAATGCTTGTATTCCTAGTTCCAACAGTGCAGTAGTATCTAAAAGCGATTCACAACAATGCGCACAAATCAAAGTAAAAAAATGGAATTAAGAAATATATAAATATTAGATTGAGCAATGTTGGAGTGGCATTGACTAAATTACAGTAGAATAGAATACAGTATATACATGAGATGAGTAAAGCAGTATGTAAACATTATTAAAGTGACTAGTGTTCCATTATTAAAGTGGCCAGTGAATCCAAGTCTGTGTGGCTTGCGAAAGTATTCACCCCCCTTGTCATTTTTCCTATTTTGTTGCTGATCGTGGACTAATCGTGGACTATAGGAAAAGGAGGGTCGAACAGTCCCCCGTTAACATCGACGGGGCTGAAGTGGAGTGGGATGAGAGTTTTAAGTTCCTAGGTGTCCACATCACCAACGAACTATCATGGTCCAAACACAACAAGACAATTGTGAAGAGGGCACGACACCTTTTCCCCCTCAGGAGACTGAAAAGATTTGGCATGGGTCCCCAGATCCTCAAAAAGTTCTACAGCTGCGCCATCGAGAGCATCCTGACCAGTTGCATCACCGCCTGGTATGGCAACTGTAAGGCATCAGACTGTAAGGCGCTACAGAGGGTAGTGTGTACGGCCCATTACATCACTGGGGCCAAGCATTCTGACATCCAGGACCTATATACTAGACGGTGTCAGAGGAAGGTCCAAAAAACTCCAAAAGTCACCCAAGTCATAGACTGTTCTCTCTGCTACCGCACGGCAAGCGGTACCGGTGCGCCAAGTCTAGGACCAAAAGGATCCTTAACAGCTTCTTTCCCCCAAGCCATAAGACTGCTGACCAATTAATCAAACGGCCATCCGGACAACAGCTACCTGCTGTTTATTATCTATGCATAGTCACTTTACAAATTACCTCGACTAATCTGTACCCCCACACATTGATTGAATCGATACTGGTACCCCCTGTATATAGCCTCGTTATTGTTATGTAACTTTCTTGTGTTCATTTTTCATTTTTTACTTTTGTTTATTTAGTAAATATTTTCTTAACTCTATTTCTTGAACCGCATTGTTGGTTAATTAAGGGCTTGTAAGTAAGCATTTCACGGTAAGGTCTACACCAGTTGTATTCAGCGTATGTGACAAATAAAATGTTATTTGAAATGTAATGTCAAATTTTAAACTGTATATAACTGTCTTAATGTTGCTGGACCCCAGGAAGAGTAGCTGCTGAGTGGGGATCCTTAATAAATACAAATGTTGAACCCTGAATGTAGGACCACAGAAAGAAATGTAGGAGCACAATTAAACATATTTGAGATTTTAATTATAAAAATTGCCAGCAATGACAAAACACAGGGTTTAGGAGCACCAGAACAAAATAATAATTAAGATTGAGATATAGCCTATATGAATACTAGCTACTTTTGAAGCTCATCTCCTGAAGAAGCTCTCCCCTTTCCTTTCTTTATGTGCCACAAAAATGGTTGCATACTACTGATAAAGTTATCACAAAGATTATGATAACTTTCATCTCTGGTTACCTCCAGGTTGTTAGTGTTGTGCCCTAGAAACTAGTGTAACCCTTTTAAGTCATTTCATTTATTCTAAGAAGCTAAAATGTTGAGTCAATTACCTGTAAATGTCTTATTTTGGAATATTAGGTGCCGACAGACATTGTCACCCAGTTTCTAGCTCCTATCCAACTTTGCAGTATTTCGTTTTTTTGTGTTATTTCTGATATTATTTGCTCAGAACGTTTCTTGCATCATTACGGACAGCCGAAAAGGTTTTTTGGATATTAGATCGGTGTCACGCCCTAACCATAGAGAGCCCTCTGGGTTCTCTATGGTGTATAGGTCAGAGCGTGACTAGAGGGGTTTCTAGCGTTTGTATTTCTATGTTGGTGGTTTGTGTGGTTCCCAATTAGAGGCAGCTGGTAATCATTGCCTCTAATTGGGGATCATATTTAGGTAGCCCTTTTTCCCACCTGCGTTTGTGGGATATTGTTTTGTGTGAGTGCATTCAGCACCACGTAGTTCACGGTCGTTGTATGTTTATTGTTTTTTGTTTAAGTTTTCACTGTAAATAAAGATGTGGAACTCAACACACGCTGCGCCTTGGTCTGTCCATTATCACGACCGTGACAATCGGTGGTCACTCACCAGAATTTCGACCAGAATTGTGAATTTCCTGAATTGGATCCTTTGTTTGAACTCTGAGGCAATTCAATTAATCCCAGGGGCTGCTCCAAGTCACTGTCGCCGTAGAAGAGGAACAAGGAGTGGGCTCTCATCCACTGTGATGAGTTTGGATTTCTGAACTTTAAATGTTTTTAATCATTAGTTATAATAGAGAACTGAGGGGTGCCATAGCCGAGGGGCTACACCAGAGGTTAATGGTTATCTGTAGGAGGAAGGTATATGGTGGATGCAATTAAGCTTGGAATGTACCGAGTGTAGGGAAAACGATCACATGGCAGGCATTGATAAGGGGAGAGAGCCATGGATTAGTGATGAAGGGGGTCGAGGTCAGGTCAGGTTAAGGGAGAAGGAAAAGTTTATTGCCCGTATCACTTAGTTTCCTGCCTAGCAATAAAGATACAAAGTGGGGTACAAATACCACCACTATTGTAAACATGTTTTTGTCTGTTCAGATGTTCGATCCTTTGGGAAGAATAAACTTGGTTTAAGCTTTCATAGTGTCCGTCGAGTTCTTACTCTGATAATTAGAACCTAACAGTTGGCGCTGCGAGCAGGGTTCACCACGATTTGCAGTCGAACTAGAGATTCCGAATCAGTGAAACAGGAGCCGGCACCAGAAACAAGGTAGGCACAGTTCCTATACCTGTTATCACTAATTCTGACATCTTGGGAAGATGAGAGTTGTAGGCTGAACCAATTATAGTATATGGACCTAGAAAGCCTGAGCTTATTCAGTAGTCCCATTGTATTACGACCGGTCGTAGCTTTATGGTATATGGTAAATCCCGGAAGGTAAGCCTGAACAGGTTAGTACCTGTAAAGGCTAAGTCCTAGGAGGTAAATCCCGAGTGGGTTGGTTCCTGCTAATACCATAAAGTATAGGGTAAGTCCTGGAAGGTAAGCCCGAGCAGGATGGTACCTGCAAAGGGTAAGTCCTCGGGGGTAAATCCTGAGTGGGTTGGTTCCTGTGAGTACTATAAGAATAGGGTGAGTCCCGGAAGATAAGCATGAGCAGGTTAGTACCTGCAAAGGGTAACTCCTAGGGGGTAAGACCCGGGTGGGGTTGGTTCCTTGCTAAACCTGTAAAGTGACGGTGAAAGTCTCAGCCGCAGTGGCTGTGAGGCAGTATAGTGCCAGGGTACGGACATGTGTCTGGAAGAGAGCCTCATCCATGGTTAGAAAAGGAGAAAGATAACACGATTCGAGTATATGAGCTGTAGCAATAAGGAGAGAGGTTGGTTTATGCCCTATTGGGACGGTAAACCGTGACAGATTATGTGAAAATAGGAAGACAAGTGTGAATAATTTTGGTAATGTGTGTTATCAACAACAGTGATATTTGAGGCACAGCACTGGAATAAGACATTAGGTCATCCGTGTTCTCCAGTAATACATTTGCAGACGCTATAGTATTGGTTCTAATACAAGGTATTAAGTGCTGTGACCAATGAATAGGCACAAATACCATAACCATTCTCTGGGAAAGTGGGTAGCGCTACCTTGGAAAATAAACTCAGCAAAAAAAGAAAAGGTCCCTTTTTCAGGACCCTGTCTTTCAAAGATAATTCGTAAAAATCTAAATAACTTCACAGATCTTCATTGTAAAGGGTTTAACCTGTTATGGCTAGGGGGCAGTATTTTCACGGCTGGATAAAAAACGTACCTGATTTAATCTGGTTACTACTCCTGCCCAGTAACTAGAATATGCATATAATTATTGGCTTTGGATAGAAAATACCCTAAAGTTTCTAAAATTGTTTGAATGGTGTCTGTGAGTATAACAGAACTCATATGGCAGGCAAAAACCTGAGAGGATTTCATGCAGGAAGTGGCCTGTCTGACAAGGTGTCGTTCTTCTTGTCTCTGTTTATTGAAGAGTGAGGATCTTAGCTGTCCCGGGACACTTCCTACGGCTGCCATAGGCTCTCAGAAGGCGGCAAAAAGCTGAATCGTAGCTTTGCAGGCTCTGGCTGAAACAAAGTAGCGCGTTTGGGTAGTGGCTGGTTACAGTACTGTGAGTCTCAGGCTCGTGCCCGCGTCGACCGAAAGCTTTGTTTTCTTTCCTCTGTTTAGCTAAATGGACATTCCCGGTCGGAATATTATCGCTTTTTTACGAGAAAAATGGCATAAAAATTGATTTTAAACAGCGGTTGACATGCTTCGAAGTACGGTAATGGAATATTTAGATTTTTTTTGTCACGAATTGCGCCATGCGCACGACCCTTCTTTACCATTCGGATAGTGTCTGGGACGCACGAACAAAACGCCGCTATTCGGATATAACGATGGATTATTTTGGACCAAACCAACATTTGTTATTGAAGTAGCAGTCCTGGGAGTGCATTCTGACGAAGACAACAAAAGGTGATCAAACTTTTATAATAGTAAATCTGATATTGGTGAGTGCTAAACTTGCCGGGTGTCTAAATAGCTAGCCCGTGATGTCTGGGCTATGTACTTAGAATATTGCAAAATGTGCTTTCACCAAAAAGCTATTTTAAAATCGGACATATCGAGTGCATAGAGGAGTTCTGTATCTATAATTCTTAAAATAATTGTTATGCTTTTTGTGAACGTTTATCGTGAGTCATTTATTAAATTGTTAGCAAATTCCCCGGAAGTTTGCGGGGGGTATGCTAGTTCTGAACGTCACATGCTAATGTAAAAAGCTGTTTTTTGATATAAATATGAACTTGATTGAACAAAACATGCATGTATTGTATAACATAATGTCCTAGGGTTGTCATCTGATGAAGATCATCAAAGGTTAGTGCTGCATTTAGCTGTCTTCTGGGTTTTTGTGACATTATATGCTAGCTTGAAAAATGGGTGTCTGATTATTTCTGGCTTGGTACTCTGCTGACAATCTAATGTTTTGCTTTCACTGCAAAGCCTTTTTGAAATCGGACAGTGTGGTTAGATAAAGGAGAGTCTTGTCTTTAAAATGCTGTGAAATAGTCATATGTTTGAAAAATTGAAGTTTTTGTATTTTTGAGGAATTTGTAATTCGCGCCACGCCTATCATTGGATATTGGAGCAGGTGTTCCGCTAGCGGAACGTCTAGATGTAAGAGGTTAAACACTGTTTCCCATGCTTGTTCAATGAACCATAAACAATTCATGAACATGCACCTGTGGAACGGTCGTTAAGACACTAACAACTTACAAACGGTCACAGTTACGAAAACTTAGGATACTAAAGAGGCCTTTCTACTGACTGAAAAACACCAAAAGAAAGATGCCCATGGTCCCTACTCGTCTGCGTGAACGTGCCTTAGGCATGCTGCAAGGAGGCATGAGGACTGCAGATGTGGCCAGGGCAATAAATTGCAATGTCCGTACTGTGAGAAGCCTAAGACAGCGCTACAGGGAGACAGGACGGACAGCTGATCGTCCTTGCAGTGGCAGACGACGTGTAACAACACCTGCACAGGATCGGTACATCCGATCATCACACCTGCAGGACAGGTACAGGATGGCAACAACAACTGCCTGAGTTACACCAGGAATGCACAATCCCTCTATGAGTGCTCAGACTGTTCGCAATAAACTGAGAGAGGCTGGACTGAGGACTTGTAGACCTGTTGTAAGGCAGGTCCTCACCAGACATCACTGGCAACAACGTTGCCTATGGGCACAAACCCACCGTCGCTGGACCAGACAGGACTGGCAAAAAGTGTTCTTAACTGACGAGTTGCGGTTTTGTCTCACCAGGGGTGATGGTCGGATTCACGTTTATCGTTGAAGGAATGAGCGTTACACCGAGGCCTGTACTCTGGAGCGGGATCGATTTGGAGGTGGAGGGTCCGTCATGGTCTGGGGCGGTGTGTCACAGCAACATCGGACTGACCTTGTTGTCATTGCAGGCAATCTCAATGCTGTGAGTTACAGGGAAGACATCCTCCTCCCTCATGTGGCACCCTTCCTGCCGGCTCATCCTGACATGACACTCCAGCATGACAATGCCACCAGTCATACTGCTCGTTCTGTGCGTGAATTCCTGCAAAACAGGAATGTCAGTGTTCTGCCATGGCCAGCGAAGAGCCCGGATCTAAATCCCATTGAGCACGTCTGGGACCTGTTGGATCAGAGGGTGAGGGCTAGGGCCATTCCCCCCAGAAATGTCCGGGAACTTGCAGGTGCCTTGGCGGAACAGTGGGGTAACATCTCACAGCAAGAACTGGCAAATCTGGTGCAGTCCATGAGGAGGAGATACACTGTAGTACTTAATGCAGCTGGTGGCCACACCAGATACTGACTGTTACTTTTGATTTTGACCCCCCCTTTGTTCAGGGACAAATTATTCCATTTCTGTTAGTCACATGTCTGTGGGACTTGTTCAGTTTATGTCTCAGATGTTGAATCTTGTTATGTTCATACACATATTTACACATGTAAAGTTTGCTGAAAATAAACGCAGTTGACAGTGAGAGGCCTTTTCTTTTTTGCCAAGTTTAGTTAATACAAGGTGTGTATTAGAGACGGGAGTGAAGAAATCAGAAAATTCTAATCAAATAAAGAACTCAGAGATGCTGTTGTGGTATGGCACAATGACATCAATGAGAAATCGCAAGCTGTGTTACAAGTGTTTTGATGTCGTCATTTTATCAACAGAAGAGTAGAACCGATAAAAATGAAACTAGTAGATGCAGTCAGCTGTAAAAAGACTGGGTACGTGAGTACATTGATAGAATTTGTACTTCGGCAGACGTGCAAGGGGTTAATATGGCCACAGGGAATGTCAGTAACTATAGTTTCAATGGCCAAGGTAAGACAGAAACATAGCGAAAAAAACATAAAAACGTAAGGAGATAGATCCCTGTTTTAGATGCGGGGCCGTTGGGCATTGGAAGAATGAGTGTAGAGTGGGAACGGAGCGTGCTGTAATCGGAAGAAATGCTGCCATGCAAGCGTTTGCCTCTTTTTCAAAAGAGCAGCAACAAATCCTCCTGAAAGTAGCAGGACAGGGAACTTGCACATAGCGGTGTATGGCCTCGGTACGATCGATAGTGGTTCATAGAGATTACAGTTTCTATGTGAAGAAAGACGTATGAGATTACATTTACACAACTTTTTAATAGATGTCACGGATCAAATATCGCAGATTCCTTATGATGAGAAATCGGCTAAATTTGCCTCGAGAAAAAAGTATTTGGGGTTAAAGACTCTAGGCGAAATGCCAGGGGAATGGATTCTAAAGGTAACAAATAAAAAGTATCTGGCCAAACACTCCTGGTAACTCAGAAAACCTTAGGGGGGGGGGGGGGGGGGGTTCAATCTCAAGAGACATTTTATGCCGTTTTATTATGAAATAGATTTACATTTTATGTCGTCTTATTCTGAAATAGATTTCTAGAATGGACGAAAGGGTGGAGGGGTCACGAGGAATTAGCATAGGGGTTACCAAACCTAAAATAAACTTGATTGTTTATGAAAATGGTGGTGCGGTGGTTATGGAGAATCATGGGGAAAAGAGACCAGTGAATCTTTGGACTCAGTGGCGAGACAAAGTCGCTGTGTCTAAGGGTAGTACATGCTAAATAAAGGATACATAAACATTGGGGTGGATTAAAACAAACGTTTAATGATTGGAGTAAAGACAGTGGGTTTACCATTATCATGTTTGGTTTATTTGTAATACTTTTGGATTGCCGATTTAAAATGTAGCATAGTGAATGCTAACGACATGTACACTTCTTTTCCAGAAGAGGAGGGGGTTTCATTATCTCTCGTTGGAATGTTCCCTGAGACTGTGGTCTTGGGGAGAGCAGTTAGTGATATTCGGCAGTTTCAAGTATAAAAGTATCTGGATTAGGCCATAAACGGAGTTCCCAGATAAGTAAGGCCTGTTCATGTGTGTGTTTTTGACCTACGGTTTACCACACACCAGCATGCACACACAACTTACCGGTTATGAATATGTGTTAGTGGTGTTGATACTGTGGGATTTAAATTGTGTGGGGTCTTTTTAATTTGGTTTTAAATTGGGTATGCAGAATGATGGAAATGTTTGAAAAGGTTTTTAAATGGTTTCTGAAGGACAGAGAAAGAAAAGGGAGAGGAAATATTTAATGGTTTCGAATGTCCTGTATCCTGACTTTCTGGTGAGGCCTGATCAATCTCACTAGAAATGATCGAAACAGGTGGGATTTAATTATAAAATGAACGAGAAACACCAGTCTCTATTATATTTTACTATTACTTTATGAGATACCATTATTCCCTTATGGAGTAGTTAACAAGTGTTGTAATTTTAAGTTGATTGGTATTCCATTTGTTTTAATTTGTGATGTAACATGTTGTTTTTGAATCACAATATGAATCATGTGTTCGAATGGGAAATGACCAGTTCCTTGGGGCTCTGGTCTTTGGGTAAATACAGAAATGTATTTTGTTCAGTCTGCATATAGAAGGGAAAATATGTTAATAATGGTTGATAGTTACTCCAAATGGATTGTGATATGTGTATTATTGATTTCACTTTTGTTTCGATACAAATAACACCAGATTGCGTCTACTGGATTGTTGGGATACCCCCATGCTAACTCACTGTTCTGGTAACTCTTTCGAGAGGTCGCCAGTAAAATAAAGGGAGTATGAACTAATTTTGAAAATGGTTTCAACAGTAACAGCATGTTGTAACAGTAATGTTATAAAGAAAATTGGGAATGTAATAATTTGTCATATAGTCAATGCTTGTCTGGATTTCCTGAATCAGAAAAAGTGCCTGGAAGCTTGAGTTCGAGTGATAGACTCAAAGTAAAGCACTAAGGACTGTCATTCTAAATTTGGGTTGGATAATTTATAAAATGTTTTAGTTGTGATTCGGATACAGCGAGAGAGAGTTGCTCGAACTGCTCGAAATTTATTGGGCCTAGGGAGGCTATAGAAACCTTATTGTTAAGTGTCCTCCAACAGGGAGGTTTACAGAGAACTCACTGGACGATAGCTTGGTTCAAACATGAAGGTTTTTTTGTTTTACCATGTCATCAGAATTTCTATGTTAAATCGCATCAATACATATAGATTTCTGGATGATACGGTACAATTAATTGCATACAAGGCTCATAGTCTGTGTCTTGCATTAACACCAAAGGATGAGAATGAAGGAGACGGGCATGGAGACCAGCATCACATGGGCATAGAACGTAACGGATGGACGGTTCTTTCCCCAATCTTAGTCGCATCAAGGGTGGTGTGAAATGATTAAACATACTTTTTCTCTCTTCCCTGTTAAGTCAATATGTTTTTAGGTTTTGTGTAACATAGGAGTGATCATTGTTCCAGAGGAGGGATTGATGTATATGACTAATTGATTTGAGAATGTTTTATCATGTTTATAACTGTAGAAGTGCATTAGGAGTAGTGACTATTGTGTTATGGGTTAGATGGAATGATATATGTGCTATGTATATTGTTACAGAAGATAGCTCGTAGGAGAGGGAGGACAGCTAATTGTGCACAATATAGGGACTATTATGAAGTTAACCTCTATGGGCAAGGCGGGACGAATTCGTCCCACCTACGTAACAGCCACCTGAATTCAGTGGCGCAATTTTTGAATCGTTTGAAATACTATTACTTCAATTTCTCAAACATATGACTACTTTACAGCTATTTAAAGACAAGACTCTCCTTAATCTAACCACACTGTCCGATTTCAAAAAGGCTTTACAACGAAAGCAAAACATTAGATTATGTCAGGAGAGTGCCCAGCCAGAAATAATCAGACACCCATTTTTCAAGCTAGCATATAATGTCACAAAAACCCAGAAGACAGCTAAATGCAGCACTAACCTTTGATGATCTTCATCAGATGACACACCTAGGACATTATGTTATACAATACATGCATGTTTTGTTCAATCAAGTTAATATTTATATCAAAAACCAGCTTTTTACATTAGCATGTGACGTTCAGAACTAGCATACCCCCCGCAAACCTCCGGTGAATTTACTAAATTACTCACGATAAACGTTCACAAAAAACATAACAATTATTTTAAGAATTATAGATACAGAACTCCTTTGTGCAATCGAGGTGTCCGATTTTAAAATAGCTTTTCGGTGAAAGCACATTTTGCAATATTCTCAGTACATAGCCCAGCCATCACGGCTAGCTATTTAGACACCCGCCAAGTTTAGCCCTGACCAAACTCCGATTTACTATTACAAAAGTTTGATTACCTTTGATGTCTTCGTCAGAATGCACTCCCAGGACTGCTACTTCAATAACAAATGTTGGTTTGGTCCAAAATAATCCATCGTTATATCCAAATAGCAGCGTTTTGTTCGTGCGTTCAAGACTCTATCCGAAGTGTAAATAAGGGTCACGAGCATGGCGCAATTCGTGACAAAAAAATGCTAAATATTCCATTACCGTACTTCGAAGCATGTCAACCGCTGTTTAAAATCCATTTTTATGCCACTTTTCTCGTAAAAAAGCGATAATATTCCGACCGGGAATCTGCGTTTAGGTAAACAGAGGAAAGAAAACAAAGCATGAGGTCGACGTGGGCACGAGCCTGAGTCTCACAGTACTGTAACCAGCCACTACCCAAACGCGCTACTTTTTTTCAGCCAGAGCCTGCAAAGCCACGATTCAGCTTTTTGCCGCCTTCTGAGAGCCCATGGGAGCCGTAGGAAGTGTCACGTAACAGCAGAGATCCTCTGTAATGGATAGAGATAATCAAGAAGGGCAAGAAATTGTCAGACAGGCCACTTCCTGCATGGAATCTTCTCAGGTTTTGGCCTGCCATATGAGTTCTGTTATACTCACAGACACCATTCAAACAGTTTTAGAAACTGTAGGGTGTTTTCTATCCAAAGCCAATAATTATATGCATATTCTAGTTTCTGGGCAGTAGTAATAACCAGATTAAATCGGTACGTTTTTTATCCGGCCGTGCAAATACTGCCCCCTACCCTAGAGAGGTTAAATAATGCAAAAACAAAGTGTTGGAGAAGAAAGTAAAAGTGCAATATGTGCCATGTAAGAAAGATAACTTTTAAGTTCCTTGCTCAGAACATGAGAACATATGAAAGCTGGTGGTTCCTTTTAACATGAGTCTTCAATATTCCCAGGTAAGAAGTTTTAGGTTGTAGTTATTATAGGAATTATAGGACTATTTCTCTCTATACGATGTGTATTTCATATACCTTTGACTATTGGATGTTCTTATAAGCACTTTAGCATTGCCAGTGTAACAGTATAGCTTCCGTCCCTCTCCTCGCTCCTACCTGGGCTCGAACCAGGAACACATCGACAACAGCCACCCTCGAAGCAGCGTTACCCATGTAGAGGAAGGGGAACAACTACTCTAAGTCTCACAGCGAGTGACGTTTGAAACGCTATTAGCGCGCACCCGCTAACTAGCTAGCCATTTCACATCGGTTACACCAGCCTGATCTTGGGAGTTGACAGGCTTTAAGTCATAAACAGCGCAATGCATTGTGAAGGGCTGCTGGCAAAAACGCACGAAAGTGCTGTATGAATGAATGCTTACGAGCCTGCTGGTGCCTACCATCGCTCAGTCAGACTGCTCTATCAAATCATAGACTTAATTATAACATAATAACACACAGAAACACGACCCTTAGGTCACTAATATGGTCGAATCCGGAAACTATCATCTCGAAAACAAAATGTTTTTCCTGTCAGTGAAATATGGAACCGTTCCGTATTTTATCTAACGGGTGGCATCCCTAAGTCTAAATATTCCTGTTACAATGCACAACCTTCAATGTTATGTCATAATTACGTAAAATTCTGGCAAATTAGTTCGCAACGAGCCAGGCGGCCCAAACTGTTGCATATACCCTGACTCTGCGTGCAATGAACGCAAAATGACACAATTTCACCTGGTTAATATTGCCTGCTAACCTGGATTTCTTTTAGCTAAATATGTAGGTTTAAAAATATATACTTCTGTGTATTGATTTTAAGAAAGGCATTGATGTTTATGGTTAGGTACAGTCGTGCAACGATTGTGCTTTTTTTGCAAATGCGCTTTTGTTAAATCATCCCCCGTTTGGCCAAGTCGGCTGTCTTTGTTAGGAAGAAATAGTCTTCACAGTTTGCAACGAGCCAGGCGGCCCAAACTGCTGCATATACCCTGACTGTTTGCAAGAGAAGTGACACATTTTCCCTAGTTAAAAGAAATTCATGTTAGCAGGCAATATTAACTAAATATGCAGGTTTAAAAATATATACTTGTGTATTGATTTTAAGAAAGGCATTGATGTTTATGGTTGGAGCAACGTGTACCTAAGCGATTATATGCAACGCAGGACAGGACCAACCGTTCCTAGGTCGTCATTTGAAAATAAGAATGTGTTCTTAACCTCTTACATCTAGACGTTCCGCTAGCGGAACACCTGCTCCAATATCCAATGATGGGCGTGGCGCGAAATATAAACTCCTCTAAAATCCGAAAACTTCAATTTTTCAAACATATGACTATTTTACAGCATTTTAAAGACAAGACTCTCGTTAATCTAACCACACCATTCAAACAGTTTTAGAACTTTGGAGTGTTTTCTATCCAAAGCTAATAATTATATGCATATTCTAGTTTCTGGGCAGGAGCAATAATCAGATTAAATCGGGTACGTTTTTTATCCGGCTGTGAAAATACTGCCCCCTAGCCATAACAGGTTAACTGACTTGCCTAGTTAAATAAAGGTAATTTTTTTTTTTTTTTAAATAGAAAAAAAATAACGAAGAAAAAAATAATAATAAAAAAATAAAAAACAAAATCGGCCAAATCGGCATCCAAAAATACCGATTTCCGATTGTTATGAAAACGTGAAATCGGCCCTAATTAATCGGCCAGTCCGATTAATCGGTCGACCTCTACTCTGTTTTACAAAATAATGTCTCTCTCCAGATATATGGTCCCTGTACATTCAGCCAGCAGGGTTCTCTGTCCATCGCACGGCCAGGAAGAAAGAACACTCCAGGGAAAATAAATGTGGAGGTGTAATGACTGTGGTAACTACTTATGGTGTGACTGTGGTAACGTATAGAAACTCAAGTAATTTTGTTCTCCCAATCTGGAATACCTCACCATCAAATGCCGATCAAATTACCTCCCAAGATAATTTTCTGCGGTCATCGTCACGGCCGTGTATATCATTATTTTGATCACACGGACTGGGAAATGTTCTGGGCTGCCTCTGAGAATAGTATTGACGTATACACTGACTTGGTGACTAAGTACATCAGGAAGTGCATAGAGGATGTTGTTCCACTATGACTATTAGAATTTATCCAAACCAAAAACTGTTGATAGATGGCAGCATTCCCGCAAAACTGAACGTGCGAACTTCCGCATTTAACCACGGCAAGGTGATTGGGAACATGGAAGTGTACAAACAGACCAGCTACGACCTCCGTAAAGCAATAAAGAGGCAAAACGACAGTACAGTGACAAAGTGGAGTCTCAATTCTATGGTTCAGACATGAGACGTATGTGGCATGGACTCCAGATTACCACGGATTATGAAGGGAAAGCCAGCCACGTTTCCAGACAAGCTAAACACCTTCTTTGCCCGCTTTGAAGAAAACACAGAGCCGCCGATGTGGGCCACCGTTGCTCACAAGGACTGTGAGCTCTCGTTCCCCGTGGCTGACGTAAGTAAGACATTGAAGCGTGTTAACCCTCACAAGGTTGCCGGCCCAGACGGCATCCTTAGCCGCGTCCTTAGAGTATGTGCAGACCAGCTGGCTGGAGTGTTTACGGCAGTCCTTCTCAAATAGTGGGGCGCGCTCCCCTGGGGGGGCTCGGAGCGATGCCGGGGGGGCGCGTGTGACCCCGGCGAACATGCTTTTTTTTGCCGCAGGGAGTAGGGGTTTTTTGCACCGAACAAGAGCACACAGCACAGAGCAGGAGATATGAAGTGCAGATAACAAACCCTTAAGAGACACCATGGAAAAATATTTAACAGGGATGAAAAAGGCAGAGAGAGACAGAGAAAATGAGACAAACGTAAGTCTCCCGAAAGCTAAGACGAGGAAATATGACGAAGCGTATGTAGCGCTTGGCTTCACTGTGACTACGGTGGGAGACGAGGAAAGACCAGTATGTTTACTGTGTCTAAAAATGTTGGCAGCGGACAGCATGAAGCCAAATAAATTAAGGCATCACTTAAAGACATTACACCCCAATCACGCTGATAAGCCGCTTGAGTTTTTTCAGCGAAAACGTGCCGAATATTGCCAACAATCGTTCCGCTTTGTGAATGCTACTTCAGTAAACCAGCGAGCACTGTTAGCATCATATAAGGTGGCATACCAAATTGATCAGTGCAAAAAAACCCACTCCATAGCAGAGGAGCTGATACTGCCTGCAGCATTAGACATGGTCTCTGTTATGCTGGATGACGCAAGTGCTGCAAAAATAAAAACTATCCCTCTGTCCAATGACACTGTCGCCAGATGTATAAATGACATTGCTAACGATCTTAAAGAACAGCTGGTAGATAAACTCAAAGACAAACGTTTTTCCTTACAGTTCGATGAAGCAACTGACAGCAACAAAGACTGTTTGTTTATCGCTTATGTACTTATTGACATGACAAACTCCCTGTGTGAGGATCTACTTTTTTGTAAATATGTCAGAGACAGAGCCACAGCTGAAGAGCTATTCAAAATGCTGGACTGCTTCCTGACTGAGAATGGGCTAAAGAACTGCATTAGCCTTCCCTGTGGCTCAGTTGGTAGAGCATGGTGTTTGCAACGCCAGGGTTGTGGGTTTGATTCCCACGGGGGGCCAGTACAAAAAAAACAGAAAATGCATGAAATGTATGCATTCACTACTGTAAGTTGCTCTGGATAAGAGCGTCTGCTAAATGACTAAAATGTGATGTAAATGTGTTTGCAGTGATGGAGCACAAACCATGGCAGGGATGAGAAAAGGACTTTGGGCACTCATCAAGAAGGCCTCACCTAATGCTGAGTGGACACACTGTGTTATACACAGAGAAGCACTGGCATCAAGGCACCTTTCCTCTGAATTAAGTGAGGTTATGACTGACATTGTAGGTGTAGTCAATTTTATAAAGACCAGACCACTAAAAACAAGAGTCTTCTCTGCTATCTGTGAGGAGATGGGAGCTGAACATCAAGCTGTGCTGTTTCACAGTGAAGCAAGGTGGCTGTCACAAGGAAAAGTCTTGTCCTGAGTTTTTGAGCTCAGAGAGCAGATAAGAATGTTTTCGGAGCAGGAGCACAAGTATGACCTCGCAGAAAAATTTAGTGATGAGAACTTCCTGGCAAAACTGGCCTACCTGAGTGACATATTTGGAAAGCTAAATGAAGTAAATCTACAGCTTCAAGGGAAAGATAAACACCTCCCTCAGGTCACAGACAAGATCAGCTCTTTCACTCGAAAGCTCTACACTATACTTGCTTGTTTTGTCACAAACTGACATTAGGTGAACTATTAGAATTTTACCAACCAGAAAATGGCAGAGTGATTTCTGCATAGTGCATCTTTAAGACATTGGCTCAAATCTAGGTTGTGCCTTTAGATTGAGAAAATGAACAACTAAAGGAAGAATTGTTCACTTCTCAAACCCCAACCCCTGGCTTGCTTGGTCTGTTTCGCAAGCGTTCCTTGAAGTCTGGCGATGTTGCACCTCTGGATTTAGAAACTCTATGGGTAGACAGTGTCCTTCCTTCCCGAATAACTCAGATAATACTTTTTTATTTATTTTGACCCACATTTTAATCACAGACAATGAGGGGGAAATCCAGAATATCAAAGCTGTGTTCGAATACCAATACTAACAGTCTGAACTACTTCCTAATGAGTATATACTACATACTATTAGTTCATTTTAGTATACTATAAACGAATGGTATCCTTCGCCTGTCTACCAGAAGTTTATGTTGTTGCTATACAACGTCCTGATAGCTTGTTGACATAAATGACTAGCTAGACATTTTGTAAATTCAATCAGGAGTGCCAGAGTGCGCTCTGGGCTTCGTAAATCCAGAACGTTGTCAGATTGTCCGTTTGTAAATTCAGAGCGTTTCGCTCCTAGAGCGTGTCATTTGACGAACTGGCCGAGGAGTAGGGTTGATTCGAGCATTCTGACCTCACAACGGGAGTCAAGCCCCACCCGTAGCACGCGCTCGAGCAGATATATTTCACTGGTCATCCCCAAAGCCAACACCTACTTTGGCCGCCTTTCCTTCCAGTTCTCTGCTGCCAATGACTGGAACTAATTGCAAAAATCACTGAAGTTGGAGACATATCTCCCTCAATAAACTTCAAGCATCGGCTGTCAGAGCAGTTTACCAATCGCTGCAGCTGTAAATAGCCCAACCAACTGCCTACCTCATCCCCATATTTGTTGTTTTTTCTGCTCTTTTGCACACCAGTATTTCTACTTGCATATCCTCATCCGCACATCTATCACTCCAGTGTTAATTGCTAAATTGTAATTATTTCGCCACTATGGCCTATTTATTGCCTTACCTCCTTACTTCATTTGCACACACTGTATACAGATTTTCTATTGTGTTATTGACTGTACGTTTGTTTATCCCATGTGTAACTCTGTGTTGTTGTATTTGTCGCACTGCTTTGCTTCAACTTAGCCAGGTCGCAGTTGTAAATGAGAACTTGTTCTCAACTGGCCTACCTGGTTAAATAATGGTGAAATAAAATAAAAGCACCCAAGCTAACTAGCTAACGTTGGCTAGCTTGCTTGCTATTTCCAGACACAATTGAGAGAACACCTCACTCTGACCATTTTACTCGCCCTCGTAAATGCATCCGTTATTCTGCGCTCTGGCACACTCAAGACTAGAGTGCTCTGAAATCGGAGTAGATAGCCAGAATGAACAATGTCCATTGAGAACGCAAAACGACTATACCACTTAGCTAAGAATGACGTGAATAATCAAGTCAATAAACGTTGGGCAGTTAGACCGGTACATACTGCTGTAATACTAATCAGTTCGTACGGATAGTGTAGCTTACAAATTGTCAGCCAACATAACGTGTAACGTAACTTATATGAAAAGTCATTACTTTATTACATTGCACAACATGATCTTAACATTTGTCATTAGTTTAAGCAATGAATTTGTATCCGCTCGTAATTAGTTTAAGCATTGAATTTGTATCCGCTCTCGTCAGACTTCGTCAGCATATTTTCCGCCATTTTCTTAAAATCTGAAAACGTTGTGAAGTCACGCCCATTTTCTGAAGAGAAGTGGGGGGTGCTAAACCACAGATAGAACAATGAGACAGATCTTTCACTGGATGTGACGCATCCGCTTGGCGTTCCCACTTCGGCTATACTGTTAGCTACATATCTACCACCTTACCTGTTTAAGTCAATGGTTTGTGTCAATAAAATAGCTGACAGACCAAAAAAACTAATATTTATTCTCAGTATAAGTATTTTTTACAACGCTAATACAAACCTGAAGAGGTAACTGAATCTTTTCAACAAAGGGCTAAAATACCACCACCACCATTCCTTTCCGTCAGCAAGCAGCACTGCCTCACGTCCGCCATTAGAGAGCGAGCGAAACAATGCGAGAGCAGGGCAATGTCACAGATAGAACAATGAGGGTTAGTTGTAAACATATTTGGCAATATAGTACCCTCCCACGGCAGGCCAGAAAATGAGATAAACAAATGTTGACTTCATAACATAGCGACTCAAGGGAGCCTGTGGTCATATAGCTAACACCTAAGCAAGTGTTGCAACGTTGACTAATTAACCCTAAAATTGGAATAAACGTCTATGACGTTCTTACCGGAGGAGTAGAGCTTGAAACGATGTAGTTAGCGCCACTGTTGTGCCCTGAGATAAATCGAGGATAGCATGAGCCCAGGGTTGCCAGATAAAGCTACAATTTCTAGCCCAATTACAACTCAAAACCCACCTAAAAGGCCAAAAACTAGCCGCAAAAAATGTTTAACAGCAAGAGAGGAGTTGCCATATCTATACAATAAACCCTTTCCCCATAACGTTATCGAGAGAATTAAGAAGGAATATTATAGTAACTTGTAACGACGTTGGAAGCTAAATTCGGGTTTCAAAATAATAATTATTGCAAGCTGTATGACATTGCTTAATCATAATAATAGGAGTCAAACGAGTTAAATCGACATCCATTAATGGAAAATGATCTGGCGAGTTTATAAAGGGGGCAACTATATTTTCTCTTGCCACATATTCAAATTCCTTTATTATGGCATAAGGCACAAGGGGTACGGCTAAAAGGGCCGTTTTCTTTTACCACGACGCAATGTGGAGTGCCTGGATTCAGCCGTTAGTCCTTGTATATTGGCCATATACCTCATATCCCCGGGGGCCGTATTGCTATTATAAACTGGTTACCACTGTAATTAGAACAGTAAAAAGTATACCAAGGCTTTCAGCCAATCAGCATTCAGGGCTCGAACCAGGTTTATAAATGTTAAGTTTGAGTGATGAAAGTTGGACTGAGGATCTCAATCTCTGAGCAAGAAACACTTGGATGAACATAAAAAAGTGATGTTAGTCTATTTTCTGGAAATTGTGCTGCTATGTGCCAGATGTTAAGCCTACAAATCGTTATAAATGGCCCATTTTCGAGATTGACCGGTCATAGCCTATAGCCCTTGATAGGACTACATCTAATTTCAGATAGTTTACAGTAGCCTAGACAAGATGTAGTCAAGATATAAAGTGAACGAGTTAGCAGCTTGCTTAGTTCAAATTAACAGACACATTTATTAATGAATTTTGCAATAAGAAATGCTTGTTTCCCAAATAGCCTGCTGTAACAGGGGTCATAATTTAAATCACTGAATATTAATAATATGTATATGAACTGAATATGCTTGTCAACAAGAGTCAGTGGGGTTTTTGTTGTTGAATTTGTTGTAGTCTACCCGTAGCCCAATCTGACTACTGTTACCGTCAATTTAATTTGTTCATAATAACACATGGCTACAACAACAAACTGAAGTCCTAGGCTATTTATTACATTTGTTCACCAGCTCCAGGTAGGCTACACAAGTAGCACAATTTGATTCGCAATGACTCCAGTGATATCTTAATTTCAACATATTTATTGTATCAAATGGTTGCCTACAATGGCATATTCATTAATAGCCTACTTGATGGCTAACAGAGGCAAATGTATATTTTTACAAATTACTTTTCCTCATAAAATTAACCACGCGAGGGAGTGCCATAACTTCCATTTCATATTCACTCGGACAGCCCCCGAGAACCAAGAACTGGGCATGCATAAAGCACTTCGCTTGATACCGTTTTCTTTAAGCAGTCATAGAGAATGCACTTTAAACCACCTCCGAGCAAATGTATATAATGCGCCCAAAGTCGTTTTCCAGTGCTTTGTTTCCATTATTTCTTGATGTGTTTCAGTTCTAGCGTATTGCTATGTTTTATGGAAAAGAGTTGGAAATAGGTGTCTCCAAAATGACAATCTAACTAGCCTACCTAAAACTGGTAAGAATTGTCACAACGTGAACGCGTGCAGCTCTCCTCTTGCTCACGTGACTCAGCCAAGAACTGTAGCTCTCTCTTAACCCCCCCTCCTCCGACCTTCCCCACGGCTCACTCACTCACTCAGCAACAGCTTGCCTCAGTTAGCGGTCAGTGACATGTATATTTTTTTAAGAGAAATGCCATGGCAGCCGCGGTACAATTTATAAATATCCCAAAAACCCGCGGCTAATTCATTTTCACCCGCAACATCGTTGTCAAAGTAGGCCAAATGCAGGAAAACCACGAACATGGCAACGCTGCATTCGCCCCAAAGTAAAGACGTTGTCTTAGATGGGATTTACCATCCAACGTCAATGGTGCATTACTGCCTCCTACTGTGCTGGAGTGTGGGCCAGAGACAGTGGTGTTTTCTCAATTAGATTTGTTCAACTCCTGCGTCCTTCCTCAGGCATTTTTTCGAAAAGGTCTACGTTTATCGAGGAGAGGGAAAGTGGACGAAAATGCACTTGTATGAAAGGGTTAAACTAGGCAGATAGCCTAGTGGTTAGAGCGTTGGACTAGCGACCGTAAGGTTGCAAGATTGAATCCCCGAGCTGACAAGGTACAAATCTGTCGTTCTGCCCCTGAACAAGGCAGTTAACTGACTTGTCTAGTTAAATAAAGGTAAAAAATAATCAGTGGCGACCAGTCATGTGGGGCAGAGCCCCACATATTTAGCTAAATTAATATATATATATTAATATATATATATATATATCATGTGTTTCTAATTCCCTGCTTTGCATGTTATGTTGGCCTTAATACGTGTCACACATTAGTTTGTAAATGTAAAAAAATGAATAATTGAGTTAATAAAGCCGCATACAACATGGTCTCTTTTCTCATTTCTTGAGTAAGGCAGCTCCAAAATGCAGGTGATTCAGCCAAGCTCAGTGCTTTCTGTGGCGGTAGGGCAGCCAGCAGAAAATAAAAGGGGTTGGTAATGTTCTCTAGTTGCGACGTGATTGGCTCAGTGTTCTATCACTCATGGGGACACTACCTCACCGCAAAATCTACGAGGAGAGCTCGAAAATTCAAGCGCCTTGGGTGCTGCCTTAGATTTAAATTAGAAGTGCCAATCAAAGAAGGCTCAGGTTTTTGGCCACAGATAAAATGACGACAAATCACGTTATATCTACTGTAGCTTTGATTGGGCTGATCATGTCAACAGCATACTTTCAAAATCTTAGCTAGCAAGCTAGACAAGCAGTCATTATGAATCAATACAACAATCTACTGGCAAATCCTTTTTAATCCTTGCCATATGAAGAGCAATTATAGATAAAACGTATTGGTGCTCATCGGCCATTGGACATAAACATTACACAAGTTGTAAATTGCAAATTCAACAATGAGTGGTTTGGAAGGAATCAGTGGCTAACTGCAAGTATTGCAAAGCAATCACTAGCCTGCTATTCAGTGGAGTGGGTGTGGGTTCCAAGTCTGGGTTTAAGGGTCTCTTTTCCAAGCTTAAAAGGATAAACATTCACATCCAACACCATAGGTCAGAAAATGTTGAATACATTGGCCATGCTGTCAATCCAGCATGATTTCTGCCACATTCAAAACAACTGGAAACACAGAACTGGGAATCTCAGACTTCAGTGAATTCCAGACAGCTGGGAACTTGGAAAACAAGCTCCGACTGGGAAAATACGTATTGAACAGTCATCCAACTCAGAATTCCAACTCTGGCCTCTTTCTAGAGCTCCGACCTGAAGATCATTGACGTCATGATTCAACCTTGTTTTTTTACCCCAGAGTTCCCAGTTGTCTTGAAAGCACCATAAAGCCAGAGAATGCCAGACTTTGATGCCAAAATTTGCCCACAAGAAGGATCTGAGCACAGCACACTGTTTCGTTGCCAGACAAGGCTCCACTGATAGCCAGGTGTAGCGGTGGTAAGGATTCACTCCATGGTGCTGAAAAGAAAGCTCTGCTGTTGGGACAGCTTTTATGTAGGGCTTAACAGTTTGTGGGCAGCGTTTGTCACCGTTATAGTGCAAGTCATGTACTGATTAGTCTTGTGGCTTTGCATCTATGTTTTTTTGTTTTGTTTTCCCCACCAAGATTTATATGCTCAAAACCCCACTTAACATAACCCTTACCATTTTACATTTCAACTTCAAAATTGGGTAGGGTCATCCAAAGGATCCCAGATAACACGAACCATATGAAATGACTCTCCTCCAAATGCAAAAGGTAGAATGCCAAAATAAATGTATAAAGTGATAAAAATTAATTTAGCTAGATGCAATTTTTTTTATGTTAGCATCCTTTTCTCCTTCGAGAAAACAATACCTGATTCAAAGGGTGTGGCAGATTTCAAAACTCTTCCGGGAAGGACTGATAGGATACGCTTGTGCTTCTGAGCCTACATTTGACATATCTTCAGAATAAACTACAGACATGGGTATCCTTTGGTGAATTTCACCATTTTACTAAGTTGCCAGTTTTCACAGCAGTTCACAAATGGGGAAATTATTTCAACGATGTGGCTATTAAGGCAGAAGGAATCCTCATATCAAATTAATTCCTGTTCATATTACGGTAGATTATCATGGATAAATGTTTATCCCATATCTGTGGTATGTCAGCAAGGCAGATCATTGCCAGGATGTGCTCTGCATTATCATCATCGCAAAAACTACCTTTACAAGCGATCTGGATGTCTATTTTGATAAAGTAGTTAAAATCATGCATTCTTGAAAGCTCTCATGTAGTCCTAGACTATTCATCTTTTGTGTTTTCCTCCAATCCCAAGAAGCAGGATTCTTCACTCATAAGGAGTGACACATTAGCCCTTTAGTAAAATTACATCTGAAGCATCATGCTATACTTTAACCCACTCCAACAGTGGCAAATGTGCCTAAATCAACAAACATCCGTCAAACTTGACATTCCACACCTGTATGTACAGGCAATAAAATATAGACAACTCCAGAAAGGCAACATCTTTTCATTTCTAAAATGGTATAATTGGGCAAAGCATTAACTTGGTCCAAAGAATCTGACATTAACTCCTTGCCTGTGATGCCATCAAGAGCACAAACAAAACATCAGGCTATTGTCCCCCTACGCATACACAAAAGCAGAACTCAAAGACTTCAGTTAGAGTATTAATCGTACACACAGAAATATACATGATTGGTCAATGGCCAGGGTTGATATGCTGTTCTTGTCCTTTAATCCTCTGCCAGAGAAACAGTCTCTCAAACTCTGGGTGGATGCTTAATGTCCAACAACTTTATATGAAGGTAGCCTGGTGTGTGTCTCAAACTGTTCTTCATGTTGTGTGATTGCACGTGTGTGAATCTTGGTATGTGTGTGACTCTCCCATGCTGTGCTTGGGGTCCAGGCAGCCTGGAAACTCTGAACTTGGCAGGTGCTACGCATCACTGTAGCTGAACACGGTATGCACAGATGAGAAGCTTCACCTGGGGAGAATGATGGAATCAATCAAATGTATTGGTCAAATTTAATTTATCAACAACTTGTCAGTCTTTTACAGTAACTGGGCTTAGACTCCCTCTCACCATGGCCATGAGTTACTCTGCTGTGTGTGTGTGTGTGTGTGTGTGTGTGTGTGTGTGTACCTTGGCTGTAGGCGACTCTGCCAGGCGAATGAACAGTTTGTTGATGCCTGGCACTGGGCTGAATGAGTAGATGAAGTGACTATCCTGTGGGGTGTAATTGAAAGAGGAAAAGATCAGTGACATGAATCAATCAACTGAGGTAGAAATAAAAAATAAATAAAAAAAATCTACCGTTCTCCAGACTAGGAGTACTCCTGATCTAGAATGAGACTCACCAGGAAGATGGGCAGCTGGAACTTGTCGTTGAGCACCACGGCATGGACACTGCAGGGCCCACACAGCCTGGCTGTGATCTCACTCAGGAAGTTAGCATGGAAGATGAAGAGCAGGATACCTGAGCCTGGAAGGAGAGATTAAATGTTTTCCCTAACCCCCAATACAGTGTGTGCAGGTGATTAGCACTGTTTGTAGGTGTATCCTACCCTCTCCAGGTGTGTGAGGCGATTGTTTGTAGCCGAACTCCAGAGAGAAGTCTGGTCCCTCACACAGTCTGTGACAGGCCAGAGGGAACACCGGCTCCAGCAGGGCCAGCCGAGTCTCAAAGAATGCCCGGATAGTGTCCTCTGCCACACTTGATAACCTGTGTGTGAGGGAGAATAAGATATCACTTTGCTGCTAACAGTATGTGGGGTTACAGTGTACCATCTTAACTCTGTTACATATGTACCTTTATTTAGACATACTAACTCATAAGTTTACAGAGCAAGAGAGACATGGCAGCAACACTCACATGTTGATGTGGTCCTTGATGAGGTCGTACACAAGCAGGTTGTTGCTAACCTTGGCGAAGTACATGGCCGTATTCTTGTGTTTGGACAGGATGTTACAGTCGGCCCCGTACTCCAGTAGGAGGCGCACCACGTCAGCATTCCCCCTCTTACAAGCCTGAAGAACAGAGGCTACTGGTAAGGAACTATTGCGATAAGTCTGTCACACAGAACTTTAGCAGAAATAAGGATATTTACAAATAGGGGTCATTGATTAACTTAATCTCTGTGCTTCAGGGGTGATATGTTGATTTCTAATTAAACACAGCATTTGTCTTCATCGCCCCCGTTTTTTTCCTTCCTCCTCCGTACCTTCATCAGAGCCGTTTCTCCTCCCAGTGTCGGAGCGTTGACATAGGACCCTGCCTCCAGGAGGATAGCAACTGTGGTCAGGAAGTTCTGAAATGAAAAAAAGAAAGGATAGAGTGTTAAGTAAGTAAACCCTGCATAAGACATTTACACACAAACAAGAGTAGTGTATACGTGTGTAGACTGACTGTAATGAGGCGGTTTAAACCAGTCCATCCTGTTTTACCTTCTCTGCAGCGTGCATTAGGGCAGTGGTTCCGTTCTTCTGCCGTCCGTTCACCTTCACCCCCTTCTTTATCAGCAGCCTCAGGATGTCATCCTGTCCCCCTGCTGCAGCCAACATACTCAGGGACATACCGCTGGAGTCCTGCAGGAGGCAACAAACTCCTTCATTACTGAGGACCAAAGCTTTCCAAAGCCTCTGGTAGCAAACACTATGGGGAGGGGGGCAGGAATCAAAATGTATCTGTATGGCTAATTGTTTATAGAACTAAAAAAATAGAAGTTTAGCTTTCAAAAAGTGAACTATTATCGACTTACATAGGGTGTTGTCTTTTCATCCAAAAGGTTAAGTACATAAAAGCATAAAGCACTGAGCAATGGTGATACACTATATTTACAAAAGTATGTGGACACCACTTCAAATTAGTGGATTCAGCTATTTCTGCCACATCCGTTGCTGACATGTGTATAAAATCGAGCACACCGCCATGCAATCTCCATAGACAAACATTGTCAGTAGAATGGCCTTCCTGAAGAGCTCAGTGACTTTCAACATCGCACCGTCATAGGATGCCACCTCTCAAACAAGTCAGTTCGTCAAATTTCTGCCCTGCTAGAGCTGACCCGGTCAACTGTAAGCGCTTTTTTTGTGAAGTGGAAACATCTAGGAGCAACAACGGCTCAGCTGCAAAGTGGTAGGCCACATAAGCTCACAGAATGGGACCGCCGAGTGCTGAAGTGCGTAAAAATTCTGTCCTCTGTTGCAGCATTCACTACAGAGTTCCAAACTGCCTCTAGAGGCAACATCAGCACAATAACTGTTTGTCGAGAGCTTAATGAAATGGGTTTCCATGGTCGAACAGCTACACACAAGCCTAAGATCACCATGCGCAATGCCAAGCGTGGGCTTGAGTTGTGTAAAGCTCGCCGCCATTGGACTCCAGAGCAGTGGAAATGTGTTCTCTGATGAATCATGCTTCACCATCTGGCAGTCCAACGGACGAATCTGGGTTTGGCGGATGCCAGGAGAATGCTACCTGCCTGAATGCATAGGAGAACCACTGGATATCATAAGGTGAATGCACCAATTTGTAAGTCGCTCTGGATAAGAGCATCTGCTAAATGACTTAAATGTAAAATGTAAATGTAAAGGGGGGGGGGGGGTTTGGAATGCCCATGATTTTGGAATGAGATGTTCGACAAGCAGGTGTCCACATACTTTTGTCATGTAGTGTAGATTCCTAGTATTACAACATCATGAAATCTCAGCTGTTTTCCATAACCGTTACAATTCCAAATCCCTGTTGGAACACTAATGATGGACATCAAGTAAGCTGAAAGAGCATGTCTTGCGGCTTAGAAAGTTTACGTCAAGTAACAATTTATTAACGGCGCAAATATAGTATCTTACAATAAACACAATAAGCACCAGGTGGTAACAAAAGGCAGCTTGATAACAAATACATGTTGGTGATAAAAACTATTTAAGCAATGATGTCCATGGTCTTTAGACAGTAAATAGTGGGGTGTGGTTTAAACCCCTGACAATTGTTCTCAGTTAACACCTAACACTGTGGCAGATCTTATGCAGTAACAACATGAACTGACAACTATGAACTCATTTATTTACATTATTCCTCCTTGATCCAATTAGAAGCAACAGAGAGGTTTACTTGCAATAGTAACATTATCTAGTAGGCAAGCAGATCAAATAATACAGAGAAGCAACAGCCGTCAAACCTTATACAAGTTAGTCAGCCTAAATTAGTGTTGAGGAACTTAAACAGCTACTGTGAATCAATATGGTTAAGACCGTAGTGAATAATAGCAACATTTAAAAAGTTGAAATGTTTATCGTTTGACAAGAAGCAATAAAACAAGTACATGTTCAGCTAATGCCTAATAATTCACATCATATTTAGTAGAAAAGACATGTATAAGAGAAATAGCCTAGGTTGTGTGTGTGAATCTCTGAAACCAATTCCACATGCAGAACAAAGGATCTGTTTCCAATTGTTAAGACAGATTTCAGTTATCAATAGTAACCTTTGGCCAAAGGAGTGGATAGGAGAACCAAAAATTGCCTGAAATTGGATGGGAAGTCATCCAACTTTAGTGACCATTAATGTAAAGTTACTAGTGACCATAAACAAGGTTTCGGTTTAGGAACCATAAACTAGCCTTCACACATAAACCTGCGATGTAAAGGGATTGCTAATAAAAGAGCACCCGTTCTTGCCAAACCCATCAGCTATCACTCACGCTGAGTGCGGATTCCATACTTCTTTCAAAGAGTTTACTTGCACACTCCCAGTCACTTTGGGAGAAGGGTGGAAAATTGGGATGCATCCATAAATGGGCCCTTTGATAGGATCTGAACGTGTCACTGATGAGATCGAAATTGGGGAGAAAAATAATATATATATATATATAAAAACAAATATTTAAAAAACTACTGATACATACCGGTAGCTAGGAATACTAGATAGCTAGTTCGCTAACGTTAATAACAAGTACAATATCCATGATAATAAACTCAACCATGCTTCAAAAGCAATCGAGTATGAATAGTGTATTTATAATAAGTAACAATTTACAATGGAGCTGTATTCATCTAAACATTCTTCTTGACATGATTGGATTTTAAGCGGCTCAAACATCAAGCCATACTCTCTTAGCTGGGCACAAATTTCATACGTAAACCCATGGCTCCAGACTAGCATTTTCCCCTGGTGGCACTAGGCCCTATTTCATACACCGCTCCATCGCCGCACCGAACAAAACAATAAGTAACTTTCTCTTTGGAGGAGCAGGGATAGAGTGCAGTGTGAAACCACGCAGTGCGACTTTGCCCTTTTAGTGCAATAAACCTTGTGGTTTCTTCAACACATAAGGTCACTGTTATGCCTGAATTCAACCCAAAACCAACAAGAAAGTCTGCACAGTTGGTAAGTCAAGAAAAGCTCTCAACCATGCCAGCCTGCTTTTAACTTCTATTCATTTCGACTCGCCATACATTTGGCATCTGAACTGTGCGTAACTTTTTCAGTTGGTGGCACCAGCCCATGATTTAGTCTCAACCTACAAAAATTGCAGCGTCATGCAATATAAAATGTTTGTAATCATCTTATAAAGTCAGTCATAGTTCTTTTTTGTAATAGACTACACCGAGATGTTATTCAAGAAATAAGTTGTTTAATCTAACATGTCCAATCAGGAATGCATGATTCAAGATATTTTGATGTGCAACCTAATCCCATGATTGGCATGAATTTTGGGTTGACAATATGGATATTGTTGTTATATTTTAATGTTTTTCCTTTTTCAATAAAGATGAATTTGCCTTCATCTACAACATACATTTGGGGCTAATTCAACATCTGTGGAAGTGGAAATTCAAAACACATTAGATTGCTAACTCTAAATATGATACCCACTACTAGTAGCCATGTATTAAATCAGTAAATGTAATGTCCTGAAAAAAACTCTGCAGTTGTAGGCTACCCAATGAGACCTATATGCCCTCACAATGTTCGATGCGTATTTCACTCGCCACTCCGTATCTGAAAGCCATATAAAATATTGTTTGTAAAATAGTTGCTACTGAGCTCAATATTGAGTTTAGAAAAGTATACCTACAGAAAGCTGAGACCTCATTGTTGTACAACCAGAACAAATGTTTTTCTACCAGAGAGGAGAGTGGCTCACTTATCATACCAGCAGGCCCCAGCGAAGCAGGGGCAGGAGGGCAGACACTAATATTACAGGAATGAGGATAATGAACTTTACTGTTTGACCATATCATATTAGCCACCCAAAAAATAGGAAGGTTTGAGTGAGGTGACAATGTAGAATGTGCAGCTAGCACAGATGGAGCCCTGAAACCCATTCACACCGCACTTCTACCAGGAATAACCTGCTAAATTCCCAGGTTTGCTGGTCAGTTGTTTTTACTCAAAACCTAACCTAGACATATACACAAAACATTTTGTACATCTGGATCCAGATCCATTTGGTGAAAGTAAAGTATACCAGTATTGTGATCAAAAAGCTAAAGTCAACAGTTTAACTGTATAGATTTGCACAACAATCTACGAAGTTGTTAAAAAAAACTAATCATTATGCACTGTACTTGGTACATGTTACCTATCCATGTGGAGCATATACTGTATTTCAGTCAGTTATTGTGGCCATTTTTATGCAACATGGTTCAATCGAAACATGTGGTGCGTTTGGATTCCAAATGTACATCCATGAGGCCTTGTTGCCATTGCTGACCCAGGAGATTCAGTTTGACAGCCTTTGTAAAGGGCCATTGGAATTATTTCATAACAAACAGGTATGATTCCATCCTTCCTTGCCTCCTTTCTCCAAGGTTGCAAATGTGTAGCCCATGCCAAAATACTGAGTTTTGGTACCACATAATGCATTGTGACAATGGAATTTTGTAGTTGAGAATTTCAACATCTGTGAAACAAGTTTGCATGCATAATATCACTATGTAGTTGCTACGGATACGTTCGTAGAATAAAGTAGATACTTCATTCTTGCTCTACGTCACAAAGTGAGATCAGAGTGACCAAGGATGGTCAGATTAAATCAAAAGCCATCTTCTTTCTCCATCCGTGCATACCTCCAACCGTGGGAGGTTTTCAAACTAGTTCAAGGTAATCATAAGGACAGATAAACAGGAGGATCTTCTGGATGTCCCAACGGCACCCCTGGTTTCTGATGCACAACTGGACTCTGTTGCAACCCTGGTTTCTGTGTCACAGGAATTGGTTTTTCACTATCCATGTTTTGTTTGCCTGAAATATGCCTCCTGCACATTGTCATTAATGTGTTATGCACATAGTTTTTTACATCTTTCCATGTTCTGCCTTGTAGAACTGGTTCAGCTGCAATACATGCATCACATTCCTTTTTACCTGGAATCTTCATCAGTTTAGTGAAGTCTCCTAGCTGCCGCCTGACCGCAGCCTGAGCCTCATCACCCCAAATTTTCTGTTTCCTTGGTATTGCAACAGGACCTGCCTCTAGTCTCTCCTGTGCAGATACGGTCATTGTTCCACCAACTCTTTCCTTAGCACTCTTTGCCTCCGTTTCTTTTTCTTTCTTTGCCGCTCCTTTCTTTGTCTGTTGGGTGGGGTCCACTCTTGTAAGACCCTTTTTCCTTTTAATAGATTTTACTGTGTTGTGCACATAGTTTTTGATGTCCCTCCAAGTCCTGTCTCGTACAGCTGGTTCATTGTGGAGGCATACTTCACAGTCCCGTTTACCTGGAACCTCCATCAATGAGATAAAGTGTCCCAACTGACGCTTCACCGCAGCCTTAGCAGCATCACTCCACGGTCTCCGTTTCCACACTGTGCCCACCTTACCCTTCCCCACAGAACCTGTCCCCTCAGGAACTGCCCCGACAGGAAGCGTCTGCGTTGGAAGTGTCTGGGCATGAAGTGTTGGCGTAATAACTGTATGCGCTGGTAGTGTTTGTGCAGGAAGTGTCTGTGCAGGATATGTTCCGGCAGGATATGACCTAGCAAGTTGTGTACCCACAAAATGTGTCCCCGCAGGATATGTCCCTTCAGGATATGACCTGACAGGATTCGTCCCCGAAGCATAAGCACTTGCAGGATATGATCTTGCATCATGTGTCTCTGCAGTATATGTCCCTGCAACATATGAACCTGCTGGATAGGTCCCTGCAGGATGTGTCACGGTAGGATATGCCCTCGCAGAATCTGTCCCCGCAGAATATGACCTCGCAGAATGTGATCCTGAAGGATATGACTTCTCAGGATATGTCCCAGCATGATATGACCTTGAAGGCTGTGCCTCCACAGTATATGACTTCGCTGAATATGTCTCTGTAGGATATGATGACCCAGTAGGACATGTCTCAGTAGGATATGTCCTTCCAGTATCTGTCCCCGCTGGATATGTCCCTGCAGAAGATGTCCCTATGAAATTAATAAACAGAAGAAAAGGATTCATGAACATGTGCCATTATCATATATTGTGAAGAGGAACAGAGCAAACACTATAGAGTAATAAGTTGCCAGCTTCTCAAAAATGTAGGTCTAGTGAACATGTAAATGTGCAAAAACAACAGATTTTTCCACTGAATTTATCATTTAACCCCTTAAAACACAATGGACATTTTTCTCCAAATA
The DNA here is from genome assembly GCF_965601325.2 of Salmo salar. Taxonomy (NCBI): domain Eukaryota; kingdom Metazoa; phylum Chordata; class Actinopteri; order Salmoniformes; family Salmonidae; genus Salmo; species Salmo salar. Next base: position 32,006,133 of record NC_138315.1, on the reverse strand, counting down.
CCCTGTTAAGCAACTAATACTCACCATATGTAGGAGAAACAACCCTTTCCTCAGATGGCCCTGGAATTACCACTGGAACCTGATCCATTGCAAGCAGCAATTTGCTGATTTCTGCTAGATGTGCTGCATTTTCAGAGAGCCTGTAGTACTCTTTATGGACCTGGGTGTCATGTCCCAATAACTTTGCCACCTGATCCAATTCACTTTCATTCAAGTTTAGTATTTGGCAATGGATAGCAACCTCTTTCCTCACTGTCGCATGGATCAGACTTTCAGGATTCTTTGCATCACACTCATGTGCACACTTCCTCAGACAGTCAAACCCTCTGATGTAGCTTGCTGCATCCAGGCTACGTGCAAAGACATAAGGGTTGTCCTTTGACACACCAACTTTGTCTCTGTTTGCAATAAGGATCTCAAGAGATGAGATCATCCTCTCTGTTAGTAGGACTGGCATTTTCCTACCATTTTTGCCTTCTATTTCCAACCTGGTTAATTTGTCGTCACCAAGCTCCTGCTCCAGCCTTGAGAGGCTATTGAAAATGTCTGCACTAGCTGGAGCTTTCTTCCTGTTTGTGTACGTTTCCAACAGCATTTTCGCAACTTCCCCTGTCCTTTTTCTGTTGAAGAGAGCTATTTCTGCAAGAAGAGTTTCATTGAGCTTTTTCCAGACAGCGTTGGTGGGGTTCTCCAGCAATTCTTTCTTCGCTGTGTCCTCTGCAACCTTGAGAAACTTCTGAAGTTTGATCAAATCCTCAGTTAGTGAAGACACATCAACTTCATCACACTGAGGGACAGCACTGAGGGATAGACCGGAAAAACAGTTATTCCAATCGTTTTCAAGTAGTTCAATAAACCTTTTGGCTTGTTCCTCTGCCTCACGGTCCTCTGTCATACGACTCTCCCCAAAAGCTATTTCAGTAGCTCTTTTCAAGGAATAGCCAATCTTTAAAGCAAGAGATGGGGTCTTGTACCTGTCGGAGGCAGGGTCATGACCACTCATTTTCCTGGCAGCATGAACGGCCAATTTGAATTTGGATGGTACACATACTTCATGCAAGTATTGGACATCACAGTCCATCTCATTTACATTAAGTACAAATCTAGCCAATTCCCTCATTTTTGAACCAATGTAAGTAAACTGTGACTTGGCATGACCATGCTTTGCAGATAGTGCATTGCCATATTTACATATCAGGGGATCATTTTTGATGTGGCATGAGATGTCATCTTGATTCATATTGTGTATTATTTCTTCACATCCTCCAGTAGAATAGACAGGCAATGGAACAAGTTGAGAGGACCCAGCCTGGATCCTCACTCTTTTTCCTCCCCTCGTTTCATCTTGTCCTTTTCTGGCATTACATGTGCTCTCATGCTTCCATAAATCAATTTTGTTAAAAAAAGCTACACAGTGTTGGCAGGGTAGGTAGTCACGCACAGAAGCACCACTGTAAGAGGGTATTTTCTTTGTCACAACTTCACCGTCTCCAAATTGAAGAATTTCTAAGTTGTGTTGATCATTGCCTTTGTTACGGAGTTGGTCAAGCAACAGAGACCTGATTTTGGAGAGTTTTGGGAAGCTGATAGCATGAGCAACAGCTTCTTCTTCTGCGTGCATCCTTTCTAAATGTCTTGCAATGTTGTGGTGTGGTTCATTGCAATACAGGCAGAAGTACTTTTTGTCCAATTTTCCCTTATCATCATCATCATCTATCGTACTACATGCGCTGACGGTCATTTTTGTGCTGGAACGTAAGCTTGACCGTGTACCTTTCCGTGGCGCAAATATTTTGCGGCAAGTTCTTTTAGCCTGTGCCGTTTTTGGAGGGTCCTGCTCATATTCATCCTCGCATGAGCTTTCTGCATTAGATGGAAGAGGATCTGACCCACTTGGAACGCTTGAATCAAGTCTTTGTCGTTCTACCTCATCACCTGAACTGTTTTCGTGAATCTCGTCACCACTCGAACTGCTTTCATCAGCATCCTTCTTTATGTCACATAAAGCTCTCTCCATGTCACATAAAGTCTTCTCCACATCACATGAAATATTATCTTCACCACACGAAGTCTTCTCTTTATTGTGTAGACAATGTTTCTCTTCCTTGTGTAAATAATTCTCTTCGCATAGAGGAATCTCATCTTTGCAAAGAGAATTCCTTTTGCGGCGAGGATTCCCCAGGCTGCGAGGATTCCCCAGGCTGCGAGGATTCCCTGCTGCACATAAAGGCTTCTCTTCATCACATAAAGTCTTCTTTTCCACATTTAAAATATCCTCTTCCTCATTTAAACTCTTCTCTTTGCCACTTAAACTCTTCTGTTCAACAGTGTATGCCTGTAAAAGAACAAGTAAACGTAAGATTCATAACTTATGAAAGGTTAATCTCATGATGCATTTCGTTTCAAATGTATGAAAAGTGGGACGTAAAACAAGCAGCTTCATAGCTGTTGGGAGTTAGTGTTTAACTTTTGTGGCAAAGAGAAATTAGATCAACTATACCATCATACTAGACAAAGCTGGCGTCCCCTGCCCTGTTTCATACGCAGAGAAATCTAAAATCGTGAAAACCTCATAGTACTGCTCATTGAAAACATGTACAGTACACATTGTGAGTCATTCAAATGATCGCCTAAGAGCACCTCAACAATGCTCTCAACTTCAATCACAGTCAAGCAAGAATCAATGCAATGGTTACACAGCACCAAACTGCGTGTAGACTGAATTCTTCAATAATAAAAAAAACCACATGTGACCCATTCAAGGAATAGTTTATGGCTTTATTGTATTAAATCAGCGAACTACAACGTTTTGACATTGTAAATATGTCTGATGAGGAATTAATAATGTGATGTTGGATGAGATGCTGCATGGAGACAAGGTACAGAAAAGAAAACGCCATGCAACTAGGCTTCTAACCTCATTTTGCCAATGACTGTTTTGAATCCTCAATATATTCAGTATTTTGTGACCTACATGCAATGATGAGCGTTTGGTGGGTGATTTAAAAGTGTTTTCACAAATAGACCTGAATAAGCTCCTGGAGTGTTTGGCCGCCTATAAAGATGCAAAACAAACTCTGGTCCGAATGAATTCTGGTACTTGCCCAACAGTTACAGTTGCAGCAGAACGTTTCAGAAATATAATATATATTCAGCAGGCCCTTAAAAACACTGATTGGTCCACACTAATACTTTTGAGTCCTTATAAATTGTAATAATAAACAAAGCTATATTGGACAACCAATATAACAACCCAAACAAAATAATAATGTAACTGGGAAAGTAATATTAGCCTATGTAAATACATATTTTGTTAATAGAATACATGCTTATGGCAGTAGTTTGTTAAACTGTGAAGGTTTTGTTCGATTCATATTTAATTATTATTGTACACAAAGACAACCATGGCAAAAGCTGAAATGTGCAAACTGGTATTGTAATGAGTGACTAAGGAAGGTTTTTTATTTTAGTTTTTCGGCTATTCATTGTCGATAATGAAGATGAGTGAAATGTCAGTACTGCTATGTCCGCAGCAGTTTTACATGCTCTGCGGTGGTGCAAGAATACTTTTCTGAAGGCATTACTGTACCTGAGGTAAATGTTGTATCTTATAGCTTCTTTGACCTCTTGCTCATCATGTTCTTTGTCTGTTAATGAGAAGATAATACCTGTCTGAGACCACTTTAGCTGTCTCCATAGTAACGTATGAAAATTATCTGACAACTGTGCACAACAACAAACATTCAATGCAATATAAAGCTTGGATTTATTCATTGCCAGACAAAGTTGGCACAACAGTTTATTAGGTATGATAATAGGCAAAACTTGTTTTTCAAGCAATGTAATAAACATTACATTTTACTAACTGCATTTTCCTATTCAAGCTTAACACATCTTTACAAAACAATCTGTAGCTCCATTAGGCTAAATTAAATAACTGAGTAGTTAAAGGGGATAATCTGCTTACCTTTGATTGCTTAGCGGTCCTCAATGGATACAGTCAGCAGGTACTGTAGTCGGATTCTCTCTTTCAATGTCCTGGTATTCAACCTCTGCATGCCATCACTGGCTCTCACGTTATATCCAATATTTAAACTGTTTTATAACTCGATGGCTAAGTTAAGTTGATCCAGTTGTATCTATGTTTGAACCAGACTGGCTAAATGAAAATGCATTCTACACAATATATTTAATTAAAGCAGCAATCTGTAACTTAAATTTCCAGTCCTTTGTACTGCGCCTGCAGTCATTTCTGGAATGAAAGTAACATATTGTGGCTTTAATTGAGTAATTCATTATGGTACTTGGCGCTGACGTATATGCAATAGCTAAACATATGTATCAAAAGCCAATCTGTTGCCACCCCAAGTTGGTTAACGTTCTTTTGTTGGAAAACCCGAGAACAAAGCTAAAGCTTATGAGAAGAGAACTGTGATGTATGTCGCAAAATGGTCCTCATTTGAATGAACTCACAAGTATAGCCACACACACACAGGCTACTCTAACAAAAGGTAAAAACATCTTTAATTGACTAGTTGTGACTAGTTAGTGCTTGTACTGGGACTGAATAAATATGTGGAACAGCTGGGGCTCCCCAAAGACAGGAGCAAAGCAGGGGGGAGAATGGAACACAGAACGTACCTCCTGGTCCAGATTGTAGTCCTCTTTGGAATTGAGTGCAAGTTTCACAGACATGTAATCCCCACTTTTCACTGCATCCCGCAGCTCACCTGAGGGACAAACAGATTTCACATCAGTAGTTGTCTATATGCATGTGTGGAAGAGAGAGGTCCATGTACAGCCGATGTTGAAAGACTGCTGGGAAACATGAGAGAGAAAGAGGGTATGCACTTACTGGGAGATAGAGGTGGAGCAGAGAGAATCTCATCCTCTCCATTCAAATGTTTCTGAAAGTCCTCCAGTGTCATCCAGTCCAAGTTGAGGTCCATTCCAAGGTTAAGAGAGGCTTGCCCTTTGTCTGTCAGTCACAAACCACATCCAATAGTACATTTAGTATTATTTCACATGGCCATTATGAGAGTCTCTATCCAGAAACAACCATTTGCCCCTAAACACTTGTGTAGATCTGAAAGGATTGGATAGGTGTAAGCAATAATGGTAGGTTTTGTAACAGACGTGTGTGTGTGTGTGTGTTGACTTTTCTGGGTGTGTCTTTGTGTGTATGTATGTTTGTGTGAGTGTATGTACGTATGTATGTATGTATGTATGTATGTATGTATGTATGTATGTATGTATGTATGTATGTATGTATGTATGTATGTTTGTGTGTGTGTATGTATGTATGTATGTATGTATGTATGTATGTATGTATGTATGTATGTATGTATGTTTGTTGGTTCTGTGGCGTACCAAACTGCGTACCAGACTTGTCAGCGCTCTCCAAGGGGTCTTGATTGTCGTCACAGGCGATGAAGAGACGTGGCTCACTGTCCTCCCTCCTCCTCCTCCTCCTGTCATCCTCTTGGGTCCTCCTCTCCCAACGTTGAGCCTCCTCCCTCCGGTCCTCTCCGCCGAACTTTGACTTCTGGGCGGGTTCCTCCTCTGCCTCCACCCTGTCACCAGTCTCCATAGCACCAGGGCTCTGACTGGGCCGAAATGCTGTTAGATAAGAGAAAATAAACAAATAAAAAGGTGGCATAAAAGGGGTTCCAGTGTGGCTGAGTTTGTAGTTTGCAACGCCAGGGTTGAGTTCGATTCCCACGGAGGACTAGTACGATAAAGTATGAAAATGTATGCACTCACTACTGTAAGTTACTCTGAATAAGAGTGTCTGCTAAATTACTAAAATGTCAGTCACATTTTTGTTTATGTCTTGATTGAGTCAATATGTAGTGGCTGCGTCCACTACATTCATACACAATTCAAAAAAAGAAAAGCTTAACAACGGACCCTTTTAATTTTTCTCACCGTCTGTATGTTTGGACTTATCTGGCTCTGACTTCCGAGCAGGTGACTCCTTTGTCGGCTTGGTCCTTTTCTCAATTTTCCCTATGAGCTGAAATTTGAACATAAATATATTAAGATTTTACTTGAGGCAGCTTAAGATAGACTTTGCGGGCCCTGCCACTGGCTATATCACCAGCATTTATTTACTAACCCCGTACATTTAGTGCAGAACTGCTTGGCATACCTTTGGTGGTTTAGTGTTCTCTGTGGGGGTGGGCTGGTGGACCATCTGTTTGCGGGGAACACGGTCCTTGGCCTCGCAGTTCAGCAGGAACTTCTCAAACAGGTTAGTGGAGGCGGCCGGCTCCTTATCCCCACCCACTACAACTTTAGACTCCTCCACAGTCTTGCTAGTGCTGGCCCCTGCACCAGAGGAGGAAGAGGAAGACGAGGATGAGGAAGAGGGAATTTTAGACGGTGCAGGAGTGGCCTCGTGGCTCTTGCCCTTGGCCTTCTTGTGGACTTGGGCCGGGGCAGGAGTGTCACTGGAGTCAGAGGTTGGTGTGGGCTCATCCCGGCCCTGGCTCTTGGAGGAAGTGAGGCTCTTTAGTTTTGCGAGGCCACTCGCGGAGAGCATTGGCGACGAAGTTTCCAGTTTCTTGCCTTTCTTGTCCTGAAGGAAGTCCTTGATGCCCTGCAGCTTCAGTTCTGACTTACCCTTCTTATTCTTTGGCTTGTCATCAGCGCGAGACTTTTCCGTTGTGGTGGTATCATCCGTCTGGGACTCAGATGGCCCCTCGCTAAGCTCCTCTTCCAGGGGGGCGGTGGCCTCATCTTCAGTGGACTCCAGATCACCCCTTCGATCCTTCTTTTTCTTATTTTTCTTCTTCCCTTCCTCCCCATTCTCTTTTTTCCCGTGCTTCCCTCCATCCTTGGCCTTGTCCTTCCTGTGCTTCTTGGAGGGCACAGGGGCTTCTTCCTCTTCATCGGAGTCAACAAATCTCTTTTTGGAGTCGGACATCTTGGTTCCGCGGCCAGGGGTTGGGGGAGGGGAAAGCTCCTCTTCATCAGACTCCGGTGCCGGACGAGGCCTGAAGTCCTCCCTGCGCTTGTCTTTCTTCTTTTTCCTCTTCTCCTTCAGGGGAGGTGCCTCCTCCTCCTCCTCTTCTCTGGGCTTCTTCTTTTTCTTCTTCTTAACATGCATGTCTGTGGGCTTGTCAATATCACTGTCGCTGTCAGAGTCAGCATCGAACACATCACTCTTCATGGGCAACTTCTACAGAGGAGAGGGGACATTCACATCAGCCATTGAAAGTGATATTGGTTACTCGAAAGGTAGTTAATGTAACAGTCAGTCATATAAAGCACTTTCCATTCCAACAATTAGACTCGCCTTTCTTACGATGGCTATGATCCTTCTGGGTGGGACTTACCATGCATTTCTTAGCATCTTGGTCTTTCATGACCTTAGCCTCTGCCAGAGCCCTCTTGTAGCCCAGCAGCACCTCCCTGCAATCCTCCAGGTGGGCCTCAGGCTCCCACGTGTCATCGTCAGAGGAGTAGTTCTTCCAGCGAACGCGGTACAGGACCTCCCCCTAAAGACAAGGGCAAATACAAGTGGGTGAGAGCAATATGGAGAATTTTTTTTTTTTACCAGTCCAGTTCTTTCATATCATTGCAGAAGATGAAGACTGACTGAGTGACTGTATTGGGCCTACACCTACTCATAGACCTCCTGTGTGTATAAAAAAGACTGACAGAGTTTGTATTAAGTCTGATCCATGCCTACTCAGACCTCTCCATCTGAGACAAACAGATGGAGATAAGCGGCTGTGTCTGGCAATGTGGCACACAGCCAGTACTCCCAGTCCCCTCCTTCCCATCCAGGGCACTGGGACACCAAAGAGAACCAGTCACAGGGGATAACCGTTCTGACACTAGCTAGGTTTCCATACAATTGGCGACAGATTTTCATGTGAATATTCTAAAATCTGCATAAAAACAATATACGCATTTTCCCCACCAGAGATGTCTCCATCAAATGTACTTGTTGCCGATAAAAGGCTGTGCGTGATATCATATTGCACATAAACAACTTTTGAGGTTAAATTCCCAAGTTAAATGGGTTTCCATCTCATTTTCAACTCTACTGATCGTTTTGTCACAAACATGTTGCGTTTTATAGCAAATGTGCCCACTCTTCTATTGGCATGTGGCTCTAGCCAATAGTTTCCAGATACAGTGTGGGTAGGCTACCTACATGATGAGATTATTTTGGACAAAAGAGAGAATTTCTATTTGTCAAATGACAGCCAAGCATGATCATCATGTCACTAGAATAAGAGCCTAGATATTTATTGGAAAGAAGAATCAAGCTCATCATCGTGCACTTTCACCACCCTGTGGAGTTTATCGTAACTTATTTAATCTGTAGCCTAATAAACTGCATGCTTTCCTGAGTCGTTGTGGCAGGACCACAACATATCACGAGACGTCAAGTTTATTTTGATATTATGGTTATTATATCAATATTAGCACATAAAGGTGCTTCCACTGCCATTTCTCACAAAAAGATCCCACCTTGTCTAGCGTATTTTGTTTTGTCGACATCTGGAAAGTTTAGACAAATTTTCATCACTCCTGTCGTGACATTCTTTATCCAACATGTCCTTTACTCACATAAAAAGGTTGGCTGAAAACCTGGTTACTTTGACAGTAGATTTTGCTTGTTTGTAGCATGTGAGTAATGTGTTCTGGTTCAAATGAGGTACACGTGTGACTGCAGCACAGTGCATGGCTGGTTGTGATTGTAAACAAAGCACAACGAGAGTCAGGTTTCTCTCTACCCGCCTCCCTCAGAGGCTTTGTTTTCCTTTTTCCCGCCCTCATACTCTCAGCTCAAGAGCAATTTAGATAAGAGGAACTGGCTGTGCAAGTGACTTCTCCACACACCCTCCTCCAATATTGCCCTCCCCTCTTCTTCCGGAACTCTGGAGGTTTGGCGGGGCTGGGTGATTCACTCTGAATCGCTGTTGAGCCACAATCACAAGCCTCAGAAATCCTCTCTTTCTCCCATTCACCTAACACTCTCTCCATCTCAAACAGATCAGACCTACACAAACACATTCTCTCCCTTTACTTATACACACACACAGATTCTTGCTTGCACTTTAATAGAGGAGCCTACTGCTTAAGCACTCAGTGACACATGGCCCATGTTGTGTGGCAACTCAGCTGCTCTCTTCTATAGTGTAGTACAGTGATGTCACCAGACTGAAATGTGGTAGCCAACTGTGATTGTTAGGGACCTTTGCCAAACTCTGCTGCCCCCCACCACCACCAAAGTGTGAACTTGGCCTTATACATAAAAAGCATTGAATTGGTGTAAGAAAAATGGTTGACTGTCTACACCAATTAGCATAGCAGGTAAGTCAGTTGTTCCATGTCAACAAACTAATGTGTACACTGCCATCTTGTCCATTTGAAATAGACAAGATGGCGGTATACATTATTGTATTACTTCATGGTGCAAAAAAAAAAAAGACTTAATAAAAAAAAAGCGCATTTTCTAAATTCCAACGGTCAAACCTGCAACTAGCCATGGAAGTGTAGAAGACAGCGGTGGTTTCCAAGTCGGGAATTGTTTAAGTATTGCCGATTAGAGACTGGTCGAAAATGTCCTGCATGCGCTTAACACTAACTGTTAACGTTACCTAAGAATCAACGGCTATCCGCCAAACTGTAACAGCTAGTAATATCTTAATAGCTCTGGTCTGTACCATCTTATTAGGTACCGTGGACAATTTGCTTAATCGCTAATACGTCTAGCTATTTAGCTAGCTAACGTACATAAAACATGTATAGACTATTAGCTAGTTTGCTAACGTTAGCACTTTCCTAACCAACTAGCATAGCAAATTAACTAGCACATGTAGCTAGTTAGCTAGGTCATTAAAGACAATTACGACTTGGTTGTGCAAGGCTTAGTACAGAGAGTTTGTTTTATTTGGCAAGTCTGCGCAAGTGGGGCTGGCTGAAGTCCAGAAACGCGAAGGAATAACATCAGTCGGTCCGACCTTGGCCTAGCGCAAGGAGAGGATGTCGTATGGGCAAAGTTGTGCAGCCATTTCAATTTCCTTTCGGTTGGCTAACTGTGCGTGGACATTTTAGCATGTCTAGCTAGCTATGTTGTCTATTTACAGTTTAAATAAATGCATCACGGTTCCCAGTTTTATAAACCTTCTCATTGTTGTCGCATTGTGTAGTTAGATAAAGCTAACGTTCAGCTAGATGGCTAACTAAAACTGCCTAGCAGTAGCTAGCTAGTTTCGTTACCTCCTCCGTTCGCATGTCAATAATCCTCTCCACTTCGTATACATCTTCAACCTCGTCTTCGCTGTCTCCAGCCTCTGGCTTTTCCGCCATTTTATCGTTAGTTATAAACAATTATTCGTTACTTTTCTTATTATGCCTTAGCCGGTATTACAGCCAAGGCCGGAGCTAGCTAACTAGCTACAGTACAATATGTCTATTTTTTCATTTACTTCGCTAGCCACAGCGACTTTCTGCTACTAGCTAGCTGGTTAACATTACAGAGGGGGAGCTGATAGACTAGGTGAGCTGTCTGAGTAGGCGGGGAAAACTAACAGTACATTTTCACCAGACGTGGCGTCAGCGGGAGAAGGTCCGCCTCCATTCCATCTTGATGTCACACAGAGAAATGTGCAGGGTATTGTGGGAAATGAGCGGCGAGAAACCTGCTAGCAGAACGGGAGAAAAAGTTGAACAGTAACTGAGTTTGGTGAAACATCTTTGATATGTTGTAATGGCCAGGTATATTTTCTCATTAACGTGGTATTTACACTGAACAAAAATATAAACGCAATATGTAAAGTGTTGGTTTCATGAGCTGAAATAAAAGTTCCCAGAAATGTTCCATACACACAAAAAGCTTACTTCTCTAAATTGTTCTGCACAGAATTGTTTACATCCCTGTTAGTGAGCATTTCTCCTTTGCTAAATAATCCATCCACCTGACAGGTGTGGCATTTCAAAAAGCTGATTAAACAGCATGATCATTACACAGGGGCACCTTGTGCTGGGGACAATGAAAGGCCACACTAAAATGTGCAGTTTTGTCACACAACACAATGCCACAGATGTCTCAAGTTTTGAGGGGGCATGCAATTTGCAATGCTTACTGCAGGAATGTCCACCAGAGCTGTTGCCAGAGAATTGAATGTTAATTTCTGTACCATAAGTCGCCGCCAACGTTGTTTTAGAGAATTTGGCAGTATGTCCAACCGGCCTCACAACCGCAGACCACATGTAACCACGTCAGCCCAGGACTTCCACATCCGGCTTCTTAACCTGCGGGAATATCTGAGACCAGAACCCGGACAGCCGATGAAACTGTGGGTTTACACATCCAAAGAATTTCTGCAGAAACCGTCTCAGGGAAGTTATTTTATTTAATTCAATTTTTTGTTACTTTTACCCGTTCCCCCCCAATTTCATGGTATTCAATTGGTAGTTACAGTCTTGTCTCGTCGCTGCAACTCCTGTACAGACTCGGGAGAGGTGAAGATCGAGAGCCGTGCGTCCTCTGAAACTCAACCCAACCAAGCTGCACTGCTTCTTGACACAATGCCCACTTAACCTGGAAGCCAGCCGCGCCAATGTGTTTCGGAGGAAACACCGGGCACCTGGCGACCGTGTCAGCGTGCACTGCGCCCGGCCCGGCACAGGAGTCGCTAGTGCGCGATGGGACAAGGACATCCCTGCAGGCCAAACCCTCCCGTAACCCGGACGACGCTGGGCCAATTGTGCGCCGACCCATGGGTCTCCAGTTCGCGGACGGCTGCAACAGTGCATGATCTCGAACCAAGAATCTCTAGTGGCACAGCTAGCAGGGAGGCCTCACGGAAGTTAATCTGCGTGCTCATTGTCCTTACCAGGGTTTTGACCTGACTGCAGTTCAGCATAGTAACCAACTTCAGTGGGCAAATGCTCACCTTCGATGGCCACTGGCACGCTGGAGAATTGTGCTCTTCAAATCAAACTTTCTTTCTCACATGCGCCGAATACAACAAGTGTAGACCTTACCGTGAAATGCTTACTTACAATCCCTTAACCAACAGTGCAGTTCAAGAAGAGTTGTTCAGCAGTCTTATGGCTTGGAGGTAGAAGCTGTTAAGGAGCCTTTTGGTCCTAGACTTGGCGCACCAGTACTGCTTGCCATGCGGTAGCAGAGAAAACAGTCTATGACTTGGGTGACTGGAATCTATGACAATGTTCTGGGCTTTCCTCTGACACCGCCTATTATATAGGATGCACCATGCCAAATCTTTTCCGTTTCCTGAGGGGGAAAAGGTTTTGTCGTGCCATCTTCACAACTGTCTTGGTGTGTTTGGACCATGATAGTTCGTTGGTGATGTGGACACCAAGGAACTTGAAACTCTCGACCCGCTCCACTACAGCCCTGTCTATGTTAATGGGGGCCTGTTCGGCCCGCCTTTTCCTGTAGTCCACGATCAGCTCCTTTGTCTTGCTCACATTGAGGGAGAGGTTGTTGTCCTGGCACCACACTTCCAGGTCTCTGACTCTTACCAGTTATCTGACCCTTACTGTAATATTTGACCATGAGAATACATTAGGTCTTTCAAAACTCTGTGATAGCTGACAGCAGCTATAGGCCTACGTTATTATGGCCATATTTATTATGATCAATTGATTTGATGAGGATGTTGTATTCTAAAGTAAAAGGCTTTCTTCTGGAAGAAAAATATTTTATATGACTGGCTGATCATTACGGCCCACTGGACAACGCTTCGCCCCAAAGATTGCCCGCTAGCTAAAGCAGGCCACTGTGAGTATGCTAATGAGTTGCTAGCTAGCTAGCTAGCCAACTTTACATACTGTAAAGCTAAGTGAAATATCATCAGCTAACTAACTAACTTCATATTAGCTTGTTATCTTGATGTAGGCCTAGTCCCTGTGCCCAAGAATGCGAAGGTAACCTGCCCAAATGACTACTACTACTTTGAAAGGCTGGTCATGGCTTACATCAACACCATCATCCCAGAAACCCTAGACCCACTCCAATACGCATACCGCCCCAACAGATCCACAAATGACGCAATCTCAATCGCACTCCACACTGCCCTTTCCCATGTGAGAATGCTGTTCACTGACTACAGCTCAGCGTTCAACACCATAGTGCCCACAAAGCTCATCACTAAGCTAAGGATCCTGGGACTAAACACCTCCCTCTGCAACTGGATCCTGAACTTCCTGACAGGCTGCCCCCAGGTGGTAAGGGTAGGCAACAACACATCTGCCACACTGAACCTCAATACCGGGGCCCTTCAGGGGTGCTTGCTTAGTCCCATCCTTTACTCCCTGTTCACCCACGACTGCGTGACCAGGCACCACTCCAACACCATCAATAAGTTTGCTGATGACACAATAGTGGTAGGCTTGATCACCGACAACGATGAGACAGCCTATAGGGAGGAGTTCAGAGACCTGGCAGTGTGATGCCAGGACAACAACCTCTCCCTCAATGTGAGCAAGACAAAGGAGTTCATCATGGACTACAGGAAAAGACGGGCCGAACAGGCCCCCGTTAACATCAACGGGGGCTGTAGTGGAGCAGGTCGAGAGTTTCAAGTTCCTTGGTGTCCACATCACCAACGAACTACCATGGTCCAAACACACCAAGACAGTTGTGAAGAGGGAATGACAACACCTTTTCCCCCTCAGGAAACTAAAAAGATTTGGCATGGGTTCTCAGATCCTCAAAGGTTCTACAGCTGCAACATCGAGAGCATCCTGACTGGTTGCATCACTGCCTGGTTCGGCAATTGCTCGGCCTTCGACCGCAAGGCACTACAGAGGGTAGTGCGTACGGCCCAGTACATCACTGGGGATAAGCTGCCTGCCATCCAGGACCTCTACACCAGGCGGTGTCAGAGGAAGGCCCTAAAAATTGTCAAAGACCCCAGCCACCCCAGTCACAGACTATTCTCTCTACTACCGCATGGCAAGCGGTACCGGAGTGCCAAGTCTAGGACAAAAATGCTTCTCAACAGTTTTTACCCCTAAGCCATAAGACTCCTGAACAGGTAATCAAATGACTACCCGGACTATTTGCATTGTGTGCCCCCCCAACCCCCCTTTTACGCTGCTGCTACTCTCTGTTTATCATATATGCATAGTCACTTTAAATATACATTCATGTACATACTACCTCAATTGGCCCGACCAACCAGTGCCCATTGGCTAACCGGGCTATCCGCATTGTGTCCTGCCACCCACCACCCGCCAACCCCTCTTTTACGCTACTGCTACCCTCTGTTTATCATATATGCATAGTCACTTTAACCATATCTACATGTACATACTACCTCAATCAGCCCGACTAACCGGTGCCTGTATGTAGCCTCGCTACTGTTATAGCCTCGCTACTGTATATAGCCTCGCTACTGTTATTTTTCACTGTCTTTTTACTGTTGTTTTTATTTCTTTACTTACCTATTGTTCACTATGTACCTTTTTTGCACTGTTGGTTAGTAAGCATTTCACTGTAAGGTCTACACCTGTTGTATTCAGCGCACGTGACAAATAAACTTTGATTTGATGTCCCGAAAAGGGTTAGGGTTAGCTAAAATGCTCTCCTAACCTGCAACTTCAACATGGGGAAGATCTCAATTGTATAGTCCTCACATCCTCTATTCTCCTTCCCTTCTCAAAACTCATTGGAGGAGAAGGTCAGAGGGGAGGGACCTCTGGCTTTCTCATCCAATAAGTTTTGAGAAGGAGACGAAGTGCGAGGAGAGGACGCAAGGAGTATGCAATTGAGATTTTCCTTTGGTCTTTTTTTATGCTGCATTCACATGCTCATCTGAGCTTCCTATTTCCTAGTGATGTCGGAAATACAACTTAATTTTGTTCATGTGATTTTTGGTCAGACCAATTCTTCAACCAATAAGATTTTAGCTAGCTTAATAAGCTAGCTAAAATTATTTTTAGTAAAGTTAGCTAACTTGCTTAAAATGTACAATATATGTTCAAACAAGCTACATTAGCCAAACAATATTGTAGTTGTCCAAAACGGATTTGTTGTCATCTTTTGGTTGAAAAGGTAAAAGGTCGGTGCTGAAACGTCACAACTCGGCAACTCGGGCAACAACATTTTCTCACAGTTTCCCGCTTGTAACTCCAACTTGGACGGTCTTTCAAGTGAAATTTCCCACTGAACTTCCGATAACTCCGATAGCACTTGAACGCAGCATTACACACCCCATGATGTGTTTATGGGTCCACACTGCCTTCACGAGCCACTGACAATACACCTGCATCTTAATTACACTGGCCAACAGACTAGGCCTACCAGACCTAAATTTGCCCTTTACATTTCTATTCTTTATGAATATACGGTCATACTTTTTAAAAGCCATAGGCCTTTTTAATGGCAGATTATTTGCCAGTACCAATGGTACCAGCAGTCAGTAG
Organism: Salmo salar; assembly: GCF_965601325.2. Lineage (NCBI taxonomy): Eukaryota > Metazoa > Chordata > Actinopteri > Salmoniformes > Salmonidae > Salmo > Salmo salar. The sequence continues at coordinate 31,990,710 of NC_138315.1, read as the reverse complement.
CAGGTTTACACAACTTCCTCACCCTCTATCATTCATCTCACCAGTCAGGCTGGTGCAGGTCATCTACAGGTCACCTATAAGTCACCCATAACTGGTCTCAGCTGGACTAAAATGTCAGAAGCAAAACAACAACCTGTTTAATAAAGTGAATTATACCAACTGTAGGAAATCACTCAGGAAGTTTGTTACGTGTCCTCAAACATTCAAGATTATCATCCGGACACTGAACCAACACACAGATCACAATCAAATGATGTTATGATCGGATGGCCAGTGGGCTATGGACTCTGAGCATTGTAAGTAACAACAGGTAATTTCAATTTCATCACCTTGAAAAGATAGAACAAATATTACAACAAATATTATGGCTGAACTCAAATGTGCTGGTTGATAAAATACCTGTATTTATGGGAAAGATGTTTAAAAAGGGTATTCTGTTCTTAAATTATATTGTAATGGTAGAGTTATGTCCTTCATGGAGTTATCAGAATTGTACGGGAAGGTCTGCTCCATCCAAGACTACAACCAATTGATTACAGCATTGCACCAAAAATGGAGGAGGCGGGAGGATGTAGGGAACTGGTCTGTCTGCCCAATATAAAGGATCAAAACTGGCGGAGGAATAAAAATAGCATAAATAGGAAAGTATACCAGTTTCATTTGAGGACCAGGATGTTGACAACTGTGCCATACAGATTGCAAAATAGTTGGGAAGAGATTTTTGATGTACCGATTCCATGGTACAGGGTGTAGGAGTTGATATATAAAACAACGCAAGATTCAAGACTTCGTGCTTTTCAGCTAAAATTATTATATAGAATTCTTGCCACCAACAAAATGTTGAATATTTGGGGCAGAAAATCATCGAAGCTGTGCAGATTTTGTTGTGAGGATACAGAATCAATAGACCATTTGTTTTGGTATTGCCCTCAGGCAGCCTGTTTCTGGTCTCAGGTTCAGGAATGGCTGAAAATGCATAGAATTTATCTAAAATTGACCCTAGAAATAGTACTGTTAGGAGATCTGGAGAGACGGGGTCAGTCAATTACTAATATACTAACACTCTTAGTAAAAGTATTTATCTTCAACACGCAATCTGTAGATTCTATTCGATTAGATAGATTGAAATTGAACGTTAAACATCATAGCATATTTGAAAGATATGTGTTGCGTGGAAACACGAAGTGGGTGGCCAGCAGAGATAGATGGGATGGGCTGAGGGAAGCTGAGGGTTGGTATGTGGAATTGGAGACAAGTGGGAGTGGAGTTGCTGTGTGTGTGTGAGAGAGAGAGAGAGAGAGAATGATGGTCAAAAGATAAAGGAAAAAGTCAAAATAAAACATAATAAAAGTACATTTGAATGACACTAAGTGGCAGTGTTTTTACAACTAATGCCGGTTTGCCTGAGGCTGATGCCGTGCAGGTGTTTGTACACATGCATATACACACACTCTCATTCAAATAAACACATACATATATATATATATATATATATATATATATTAAAACAACAGGTAATGTATCATTTAGTTGGGCAGGTATGGTTACAGTGCAATTGTCTTCTGTTTACACTGGTCATTAGGCTTTGACACTTCCTCATACACTACGCTAAAAGTTGTTGACCCTAACCACAGATATAGGATCAGGTTAATTAAACATTAAATGTTGGAAAAAATATCTGACCCTATATAATATCAGTGGTTTCGAGCAAATGCCAATTCTCAGGCTATACTCCACTTGGAGGTGCAGAAGACCCAAGCAGCCACTTCCTCATACCAGCAGTACTCTCCCTCTAGATGGATTTAAAGCTGATCTGCAAATTATCTATATATTGTACAATGGAAAAGTCCACAATATGGCTGTAGAAGAAAGGGGCAAGTGACTTTGTGTTTTTTAAAACACATATTCCCATATTCCCATGTTTCTTCTTCCTCTAAATCTAAACCACACAAAGTTTCAGTATTCTGATCTTCTTTAGATCCAGGGTTCAGCACCTCACACATACCAAACAGCTTTTACAGATGTAGGATCTTAATTTAATCACTCTTGTTGCTGGGAATGTTCTTGCATAACCGGAAATATAAACTTGTAGTGATTCTGAGTTTTTAAAAGGCTTCTAAAGTTTGTCATTTCCACTTTGAAATGTCAGATTTGATTTGCCCTATCAAAAACTGTATCAATTGCTACAAAAATGTCCATTAATTATAATCCACACAATAATTTACTTTTCCTGTTGCTGCAGGATTATTTTCTTGCTGTAGCAGACTGGCTCAAATTAAGATCATACATCTGTAAATCAAACCAAAGCCCTTCAGTTAATTGTCTCCAGAGATATAACAACCCTAAACCTGTCTTTAAGAGTGGAGGCAGACCCTGAAAGGATCTGATTTATACCGGTCCACAACTTTACCAAACACCCAGCACCATGTTCCTTCTGTCCATCCCCAGTATTTGGCCAGAAAAAAATCGATTTGATCTTAATTGACCCAGTGAGTCTAGATAACACTGGCCTGCTTGTTTATCCCCCTGGCAAGCCTTGTGCTGCTTATCATACATGTAAAACAGCAAACACTGCCGAGATGTGATACCAGGTGACACTTTTACTACCCGTACACTGCACTGTTGTGTTTTGTAAACACCACTCAGAGGTGTCGTATGGGTACTATAAGGTGTGTTTGAGCGAGTTCGAGTGCGGTGGACAGGCGCTGAGAGTCAACTGAGAGTTTATTTTCAGGATTTATTTGAACGTTCACATGAGATGAAATTAATATGCCAGAGACAGAAATAGTTCTTTAGGATTTATATAAACTACAACTTTGGTAGAATAAAACGAATTATACAATTTGGAAATTAAATTACTTAGAACTAAGCAATTTCCAGGTAAGATAAAACCTGTATCCTAAATGGGTGGGACCAGACAGTGACAGCCGCGCGCGGTGAGCAGAAGGCGGGGTCGACAGAAAAGGGATGATCTATTTTACGCTGCATCTGAAGTTTACAGTTTTGTGTAAATCAGGGTTGAGATAACAAGGACAAGACACTGTCACCTGTTTTCAGGACTTAGGCACCAACTAACTCTCTGCTTCGGTCAAGTAATATTCCTGGAATTTTCTATTGATATATTTTTGTCCAGGTTACCATTGCGCACCTGAATTGTCCCTCCTAGCGGATACCGTATATATATTTTTTATTTATTTATTTTTATTTCACAGTTTGTCTTGGTAATACCATAGCTGCAATGAGGATAAACAGACAATTGCGTAGGATTGTGCTTATAGCAGCTCTTCTCGACTTCTCTTCCAATGTGAGTGATATTCAAATGTGCTCCAATTCCTCCTAATTATTTGATAATGGATGTGTGTATATATCATGATCATGAAATGGAAAATGATAGTAGCCTAAACTATATTTGTCGCTGTCTCAACATAAATTCCTCTGAAATTGCAAAATATTATTTCTTGTATTTTTAAAAGTTTAGTTTAGGGCGAGAGAATGGCATGCAGCACATTTTGATAAAGGCATATGGCTATACCCTTTCTAATCTAAAGAAATATACTACAACACAGAATGCGATGCCGTTTAAAATCATGTTTGAAGGTGAAGGCCATTCCTCCAGAATGTGACCCGGACTACATCTTACTCCAAGATGAGGAGAGCTGCTTCAAGGATCTGCTCAAGATCAACATCAGCCAGGCTGACTCTCAACAACCAGGCAAGTCAGTCATTCTATGGGCATCATGTTTTGCCATTAATGTAATCTACACAGAGGAAGAACAGTTCAAAGAGGGGCCAGGAAAACAACTTAGATAACAGCACATCCGTACACCACAAATCACGTCCAATGACGAGGGAGCGGTGATGGAGAGTGATGGAGAGTTTTGAAGGCAGCAGCGAGTCCACTCTGGTAACCAGATCAGCCAAACGCTTCTCTGCTCTGCTATATGTGGAATCTGGTGGTCTTTGTGCCCTGGTAAACACATATCTGTGCTGGGAGCCCCGGGGTCATTAATATGGGAGGCGAAGCAATGTTCTTTTACCCTTTATTATAAGGTTATTAGCATAACACATTGGCTTATTGGATTTAGGATGCTGAAAACCTCATGTTACCATGGTTTCCTGCTGGTGAGAAGGAGAGAAGGCTGTGAGAAATATAATGCAAGTGGTTGATTGAAGTGGTTAGCACTATCACGCAATTGATATTTCTGATATTCCATTTGCCCTCAGATTGGCTTTAGGAAGAAAACAATTAGATAAAACATTGGACAGACAGACTAAGAGAGCGATACCTAGTCAGTTGTACAACTGAATACATTCAATTGAATTGTGTCTTCTGTGTTTAATCCAACCCCTCAGAGTCAGAGAGGTGCAGACGGCTGCCTTAATCGACAGCCACGTCTTTGGCGTCCGGGGAACAGTGGGTTAACTTCCTTGCTCAGGGCAGAACGGCCTTGTCAGCTCAGAGATTCGATCCAGCAACCTTTCGGTTTACTGGTCCAACGCTCCCACCCGCCAGGCTACCTGCCGTCCCGAGAGACAGATAGAGCACCTGTCCTTTTCTATCTCTTCCACTGTTCCACAGCCCATATGGTACCTGGGCCTAAGGGCTGCCAGACAAGCCAAGGTGATTTGGCAAATGGATAGTGATTTTAGAAAGGGGCTTCCTATAACAGTAACAAGACACATATTGTGCTGGCAGCCAAATGTGTCAGGATTTGTGGTATACTGTGAGAGCAATGGAATTGTTCAGCCTCCCTTGTGGAATGAATGAAGAGAACCTTTAGAATACCTGTGGATGACACCCATTATGTCTCCTGTAGAGTGCCGAGGTTTGTGGGACCACCTGAACTGCTGGCCTCATGCTGATGTGGGAGAGACTGTGTCACAGCCATGTCCCAGATTCCTCCGCACCACAGGTATGCCCACATACATGACTAAGCATTCCAAGGACACCTTAACAGTTACACACTAGAACATCATCAGACATATCCATGTTCAAGGTTGATGATTGTAAATGGGTTTTGTATGTCAGGTATTATGTAATGCCTGTGTACTTTAGGCATTATTACAGGATAAACAGTATCCCAGCAGGAAAAAGCGGTTGCAATGATGGGTAATGGTCAAGATTGTAAAATAACGTTATTTAGATCTATTCTTTAGCAAACCAGTGTTCTCTCCAATCACAGGCAGAGTATACAGGAACTGCACAGAGCACGGCTGGACTGAGTCGTTTCCTCCACATGAGATAGCCTGCGAGTATGCCTTTGAGACCCTCACCTTCCCTTTTGAGGTAGGATGATGTGATTCGTACCTGGTTCCACGGGGGGGCTAAAGGCGGCTTAGCCCCTCAGTTCAGTTTTAGTTTTATGTCTCTATATAAAAATATCAGTTTAAATTATTGAGTGACAGGTTGGGCATGTTCTAGTTAGTTAAATGTTGGGTAAGTCAAGGGGAGGCTGTATCTGAGCCTGGTAGACCCCACCTGTGCTTTATTGGTTAAGACAGGTTTTGCCTGATGAGAGGCTTTTTCTTTAGAATGCTGCCATTTTGAAGTCAGAACTTTGTATAGCCTAGCCTATTTGTAAATTTCACTTTCATCTTTGAAATACCAGCGCTGTGTAAATAAATCTAACACTCATTTGCACCTCTACCTGCCTGCCTCCTGCTGAATCTTTGTCCTACTGACTGCTAGAAGGCCATTATTTTATGCTGATACAGTGCAGAGGACATAAGCTACGGATTTCGAGCCAACCTGTCACTTCAAAAGCGCTCAACAATCTCGGAGTCTCTGCATTTGAACTTTATGTTTATTGTGGTATAGCGTGATATAAGCAGAATTCTGTGGGATATGCTCCTCAGGAATGATGTGAATTCACAGGTGTGCTAAGTCCCAATACTCTTTAATGACCTCATATCATTTTTGTCCTCCCTTAGGATCTGTTCACTGAAAATACTGTATAGGTTAAGCATTTAGATAGGCTGGCACTCAGTTCTTCTACAGTGGTGCATGTCTTTTTGGCAATATCATCAGCCTGGGCGAGAGTCAGTGGATATGGGTGCACAATAAAACCTATGATTTGATTTGATTTATAACATTTCAGTGTCCTGGGGTGAAGTAAACCTATTATTATTTGATGTCATTTAGGGACAGATTCTGACCCAGTGTTGTATTCAGAATTAAAGAGTAAATCACAGTGGGAAATGTTCTGGTTCTGCTCAGAACTCCTCTTCCCAGTCTGTTCCAACTGGTCTTCCTGCTGGGAGGACAGCAGTGCTTAACTACAGTGATTTAAGAGACAGATAGTAACGACACGGTCCAAACCCCCGCTCTCTCTTTTTCTGTTATGCCAGGACACTCCGTCCACCCTTACACATCTCTCTCTTTCTTTCTTTTTCTTTCTTTCTTTCTTTCTTTCTTTCTTTCTTTCTTTCTTTCTTTCTTTCTTTCTTTCTTTCTTTCTTTCTTTCTTTCTTTCTTTCTTTCTTTCTTTCTTTCTTTCTTTCTTTTGCTCTTTCTTTTGCTCTGACTAGGTATCCCCTTTCCCTTTCTCTCTCTCTCTCTCTCTCTCTCTCTCTCTCTCTCTCTCTCTCTCTCTCTCTCTCTCTCTCTCTCTCTGATTCTCTTTATCTATTTCAATCGCTCTCTGTGACTGAAAAAGTCCTAACTCATACATTCATAAACTCAGAGTGCTTATAACATGCCCTTTTGGATGAACAGTGTTGTTTCTGCTTCCCCAGGCACCCAGGTCCCATGGCTACTTCCTCTATGTGCAAGTCATGTACTCGGTGGGCTATGCTATCTCTACAGCGTCTCTTACCATCGCCACTGCCACACTCTGTCTGTTTAGGTGAGTATAGTTGGGGGGGCCGTCCAAGTGATTTATACTTGTAGTAGATCATAAATTGTTCTGCTCATCCCTTACCATTAGGAATGACTTTTACCACTTCTCCATTTGTCTAAAATGCTTGTCTATGTCAACTGTTTATCTTAATCTGCTGTCTTCACTATGTCCACTGTATGTACAAGGGTCAATGGATGAAATGATGAATGTATGTATTTTATTCTATCTCTCTGTGTCCTTGGTCTTCCCCCAAGGAGGCTCCACTGCACCCGTAACTACGTCCACATCCAACTGTTCCTCTCCTTCATCCTCCGAGCCACCTTCATCTTCATCAGAGATGCTGTGCTCTTCTCCTCTGATGACCACTTCCACTGTGACTCCTATCCGGTGCCTACAACCAATCACTATTAATCCCTTCATAACATTTATTACACAGTGACTCCTAATCACTGACTGCCAGCCAGTCAATCACCCAATTACTAAACCAGACAATCAGACCATAATTATGTTCAATCAGCCAGTCAATCAATGCAAAAACTTCAAATCACGCTTGCAATCTCGATTTTATTACGTACATGCATTAATCATATAACATTCATCTATATATAGAAATCCCTTAGAAGAAGAAGACAAGGCTCAAGTCCTCCCCTTCCTTCCGGTTGAGTTGACTTATCCTCCTGTCTGTCTCGGTCCTCTGTCGCCCTCCACAGGTCAGCTGTAAGATTGCAACAACGTTCTCCAACTACTGCATCATGGCCAACTACAGCTGGCTGCTGGCCGAGGGACACTACCTGTACAGCCTGGTCAGTGTCTCCCTCTTCTCCCAGAAGAGGCACCTCAGGTGGTACATTGTCCTGGGCTGGGGTAAGCCTGTTTTACTTTAGCAAACTTAAATTAACAAGACTGAAGGACAAGTTTGCTAAAGTAAAAGATTATACCATTGATTTTGGCTATGTATATCTGTCTACTCAATTGGACTGTCTGGGAGCTCTGACATCATCTATTTTCTGTCTTTTCCTATTCCATTGTCTGACTGTTTGCCTCTACAGGTTCCCCAATGGTCATTATAGTAGCCTGGAGTTTGGCAAAATATACCCAGGAGAATGAAGGGTAGGTTATGTCTGTATTCAAGTATCTGTGTAATAATGCTTACATGCTCCCCACATATAGAGTGTGTGTGTATTCTCTCTCCCCCTGGTTTTAAAGGTGCTGGGAGAGGAGGGGACACGAGGGGATCTGGTGGATTCTCAGAGTTCCTGTTCTCCTCTTCATCGTTGTGAGTTCTGCCATAACCTTTGACCCCATAAGCTAATTTGTGATTTTCTGTTAGTCAGCACCTCACTCAAAATCTGTCTCTTACGCAGGTTAACTTGCTGTTTTTTCTAAGTATCATAAGAATCCTGGTGGCCAAGTTGAGGACACAGGAAATGCATAGAAATGAGTTGAACCAGTATAGGTGAGTTACATATTATTCTTTTTGACCAAAAGCTATTTAATACCTACAGAACAAAACACTTTTGTCATGTTGATGATATCTTATGTACTTGTAAATGTTTATTTTCAGGAGGCTTGCTAAGTCCACCCTTCTCCTGGTATCTCTCTTTGGTTTGCACTACGTCCTCTTTGCATTCCTCCCACATAAAGTCAGTGAAATATGGAACTTTATCGAGCTGGCTTTTGCTTCCACTCAGGTACTGTAGTACCTTTATCCCACCTCTGTGGGTGTACTGTGCATACAGTACATCCCTGCTACAAACTTTCAGTGTATCTACTTTTTGGTATACAGTGAGTAAAAAAATATGTTTTATTGTCACACACCGGATAGGTGCAGTGAAATGTGTTGTTTTATAGGGTCAGTCATAGTAGTACGGCACCCCTGGAGAGAATTTGGGTTATATCAACAGATTTTTCACCTTGTCAGCTAGGGTGTGCGAACCAGGGACCTTTCGGTTACTGGCTCAACACTTTAACCGCTATGCTATTTTCCGTCCATTTAGTTTAGTTTACCTAACCCTTTGTCTGTGCTCTGTCCTATTATAGGGGTTTGTAGTAGCAGTTCTATACTGTTTTCTGAATGGAGAGGTAAGTTGACAACCACACAGTCAGTGTCCAGTAGTAGATTATTGAGGATAGAGAGAGGGGATTGGCTGACCCTGGCTGTTGACCTTTGACACCCTATCCCCAGGTTCAGTATGAGGTTCAGAGGAGGTGGAGGCGATGGAGGCTGAAGCAGCATCTACCTGGGGAGGCCAGGCGCCAACATGGCTCCATGAGTCAGAGTGTAGGGGCCCATACCCAGGTCTCCTTCCTGACCCGGGGACCCTCCACACACCATTCTAGTCTGGTGTAGCACATCCAGTCACTCCTCACTACCTATACTGTACCTACGAGGCTTTATCAATGGATAGGTGCCATGTGTGTTCCACAGTCTATCTGTGACATTCTGACATTCCTGTTTGACTCTTGAAGGATGAGGCCTCCTTTGTGATCTTTGACCGGCATGGCATTTAGTGACAGGACTGGACCTTTGGTTGTGGGGTCAAAACGCTGACAACCTTTCTGTGCATGGGTTTGCTATTCTGACCTTTCCTCATCCTCACCTGCAGGCACGCACGGCACACACACTGCATGACTATCAGGAATGAAAGAGACCTGTGCCTGCACCTGCCTATTGTACAATTGTAAATATGACCAGGTATTCTAAAGAACCATGTGGACATGCTTCATTTTATTTATTGGCTTTCTAACATGTATATTCCAAGTGTTACATACGATATGTGTATGTTTAACCATGAAAACAAGAGCTGTTGTAAAGTTTAAAGGAATTTGTGTGAATGTGTTGGTGACAGTTCCTAGAATCAATTTAACCATGCTATGTTAGTTATATTACGTGTGCTTCACACAGAATCAATGATGGTACGACTTGATGGCAATGAGAAGATCAACGTTCACAATAAATGTCATAAATGTATTTTAAAAGTCATTATTCTTCCTATCTCTTACTGGGCTGTTTAATCTGTTACCACTGGCATACATCCTGTAGTTATGAGGCCAAGGGGTTAAAAGGAAGTTACACATTAGTTACTGCGCTCAGTGTAACTAAGAAAAACATATGTTGTAAAAAAAAAATATTCTACACAATCCAGAGCTGTATTTCCACAAAACAATGAAGATGATTTGACTGCATATAGACAGGCAGCAGTCGTTGTTTACTGTTCCCAGTATGTACTATTAACAAGCTGCACATGCACAAGGCCTTGAGGAATCCTACATACAGCTGATCCATTCAAAAAGACCCTGTTACATCTCAGGCACTGTGACACCCATGGATGTCCTGATGTCCACTATACTCCACAGTCCTCAACCCTGGGCGTAACCCTAAACCTAATCCCAACAGGAAATCACTGTTCCTGGGACGTCTGCGTGTTTGGAACATGAAAATGCCTTCTGCCGTACTGCTGTAGCTGGACACTGCTGGACTCCTTGTGCTCTTTCCCCTCTAGCATTTCCCCAGGCGGCCTCTAGGTGGTGCCTGCAGGGCCATGTGATGGATGTGGCGCGCTGCCATGCCGTTGAGGAAGAGCAGGAAGACTGCGGTAAACTGGCACCAGAAGGTTAGGGTGAAGCCCAAAGGAGAGGCCTGCTGCCGGAGCAGAGACACAAACACCACCACTCCCCCTGCCGACAGTGCTGCCGCCACAAGCACCAGAGCTGACCCCAGGCCCCACCGCCGGCCCGAGTCCCGGTCCTCACTGACCTGCGATATGACCAGCAACTCCAGGCCAAAGATGGCTCCCACCACAGCCAGGGAGACCATGGAGCGACACAGGCCCAGGCCCACCGCCACCCCAGATACACCTAGGTGGGTGGTGCAGTTAGGTGAGACTGTTCGTTCCACCACTGCCTCCAGGGTGCAGAAGTGCCATAGACCAAACATCCTCCCGCCGCCTGCCAGCAACCAGTGTCCATCGCACACAGCTATGGAGGAGAGGACAATGGCCAGGGCCGTGCAGAGGATGATCAGGCTGCGGGACAACACCTCCAGGAAGAGAGGCCGGGCCTTCTTCTGTCTGGGTGCTCCAACTGGGACCTACAGAAAGGGGATTGAGTGAATTTAGGGTTTAAAATTATGCAGGTACAGAGTACAGTACCGACCTGTGTGACTTGGACAGAGACAAAGATACAGGGCAACATGTGACCACAGGGACATGCCTTAAACTCCACTGTAAGTAAATCTATCTGGAGTCCCGAACCCAGTAACCTTGGTAAAGCTGCTCTCCAGCAGAGTTTGAATCAGTAGATTAAGGTGAAACTTGGGTTTGAGTTGCAGATCCAGCTGTGTAGAATAAATTGGGTGCATTCATTCATGTAAATTAAGACTGTAAGCATATAAGGGAACAAATAATAGGCTATTGGTTTAGTGTGACTTGCGTCAGCTCCTTCATAGCCTATCTGCCTATATTTCATTGACATATTTGTCTACTGAGTTTTTCTTAATTGATTATTCACTCAAATAAGTCTGTCACACATTACACAAAGAGTAAAAGTTTGGAACATCAAAACAGAGAGCAGGGAGGTCCTGAGAGGATTATGTGGGTTATGTGAGAGAGTTGGAATGAGGTGATCATAAAAGGGGATCATAAAATGAATGTATGAGAGAAAGTCTCTGTTGTTTCAATGCTAATGCACTAACACAAGCAACCACATCAGTAATGACAGAACACTGAATATCACTGAAGAAATAAACATCATGGACATGATACCATTGACAATCTGGCAAAAACAGATGTATCCTAGTTATTTAGAAGCATGTGTACTATATGATTTACAAGCAAATCTAACAACAGTCATTCTAATAAAAAACATGACTAGTTACCTTTATCTGAATAACGGTCATGGTGTTGTACTCCACTTGACCGAGAGGCAAAACTGTCAGCGGAAAGATGTGTTCACTTCAAATATCAAAAGTTCAGTGGGAGTTTATACCTGTGTATGATTAACAACCATCATTCGTAAAACAATGCAAGTCTCCTTTAAGAATGATCTCAACCGTCCCCTCCCTCTAGCTATTCAGACAGAATTGATTGACTTCTCCCCCCGTAGTTATTAGAAGTCTGGTTACGGGATACTCTGCTATCGCCAGGAGAAGCAGACAGGAAGGAAGAATGTTTCTTCCATGACAGCACAGAGATTTATACGGTGCGAGTATGGCCATTGTTGAGATTCCCAATCCCACACCATTACTAATACATACATGTAAACCTACCCATTGTTGAAATTCCCAATCCCACACCATTACTAATATATACATGTAAACCTACAGATTGTTGAGATTCCCAATCCCACACCATTACTAATATATACATGTAGGCTTACCCATTGTTGAGATTCCCAATCCCACACCATTACTAATATATACATGTAGGCCTACCCATTGTTGAGATTCCCAATCCCACACCATTACTAATATATACATGTAAACCTAGCCATTGTTGAGATTCCCAATCCCACACCATTATTAATATATACATGTAGGCTTACCCATTGTTGAGATTCCAAATCCCACACCATTACTAATATATACATGTAGGCTTACCCAATTATTGCATGAACAACTCTTCTCTACTGAGAAATGTTGTCTCAAACTGTGAGAAAGCAGTGCAAAGCTCAACATGCCTCCTGAACTAATAAGAGCTAATCATTACTACAAAAAGTATAATGATCTTGTGAAACTGCCAGATGAATTATGCAAGAAACGATAAGCTACAAGTGCCAAGTGTTGTTTCTCAGTGACCATTGGCCCCGGGACATGGTACGAGGTGGAAAAAAACAACCTGGAAAATTGCCAAAGTATTCTTGATTTCTGAGTTTATGGGTCAAAGACAAGACGTGTACATTTGGTGTCCGAAGGCTATTCATTTAACATAAAAAGATAAATATGTATAAATATAATATTAAATCACTCAACTCTTACCCTTCTTTTGACCCAGAAATATTTGTGTTGCAAACTATTAAATTAAGTGAGTTATTGAGCTTCTAAGTGTCAAAATGTCCTTCAGTGTAACTGACCACGTTAAAATTCTAATGACAAAAGTGTTTTTAAAATGTAGAACTTCATCCTAAAAATATAAATGAACACCCATGGGATAATTGTGTTAGTGTTTGCAACAATATATAGAATAATGGGCAACATACTGTATCTAAAAAATATTTAAAAACTTGAATAACTTTTGTCCGGACTTTTGTGCTTCATCAATGTCATTCACTATAACAAAGGTAAAAAGCCATTTTAAAGCATTTCACATGCTGGTAATCATGTGACAGTGTGTGACATCACAAAAAATACCCATTAAAGACCATCTATCAATGTGATGAGGTGAGTAAATGTCTCTGAAATATTTGATGATAACCTTTGTAACAAAAACACATGTCCTTCAGTACAACACAGAAAACATCATTTTAAAGTTATTATTTTATAAAAAGCTATATTCAACATGAACAGTAAGAATAATCTTTATAGGTCAATGTCATTACTTTATATAGGTGGCCAAGGAACTGCCTGTTAAATATGTTTATGTATGAAATTCATCCTTCAGTATCATGCGTTTGTCCAAAAGTTTCATGTTTATACCACAATGTCACCTGTTATGCTGAATGACAGTAGCTTTGCTATCCCATGTTTTCACTAGTTTACAACATTTAATCATGCAATTCATATTTACTTATTGTATGAATACTGAATATTATTATTTTAAACTATTTTATGGCATTTTAAGGTATTTCAAGGCACATTATCTTTATGCTGTAGATGCCGTTGTCTAATAAGGAGTGGGCTGCATGGCACAGACAAAACATTAACGCAGATCCAGTTGCTTGGGAGGAAAGACTAGCCAGAAGAAAAGCAAGGTACTGTTTTCATGGTTTCACGCTACTGTCAGCAACAGAATAGGATATAATAGAATATAAAGCTGGGTGGTTAACGCTTAACATTAAGTTGCACTATTACACTGTAGTTCATTTTTTATTGCACTGCAGTTAAGATATAACTGATGGATTATATTAGTTAATTTAATATTACACACACACACAATTATGAATTAAAATGTGATTATTAATTATATTAGTTAATAGCTGCTTCACATTTTGGCACTTTATGAAAAATCAAGACTGTACATGTTTGAGTTGAAGTAGTTTGATGGGCATTTGATGTAGCTATTTTGTGTAGGTATCTTGAAATTGCATTTGTGTACCTGCATTGAATAGAAATTGACCAGTTACAGTGTAACAATGCATAATTACAATATTAACTATCATGTAATAATCGTGTAATAATGCAACTTAATGCAAACTTAATGCAACGTAAAGTGCTGCCGCAGGCTCAAATTATAGTAAAGTGATTATTATTAACATTAGCAATGAAATAGTAACAAAACATGTTTGAGAAAGGTAGAGGGAGTTGATTTTACTTTTAAACTTTGATTAAGCGTTATCATTGTATAGCCTACTAATATACTACTAATAACATTTAATGGATGCGAATCCTATTCTGTGCCAGTGTCATAACTATTACATTTTCGTTTTTTAGCTATCAGAGAAGAAAGAAGGATGTCAAGCCTGATCATCCACCAATCCATACAATGACACAATCTGATGCTGAAAAAAAGAGGGAAAAATTTAGATTAAATCAGAGGAGTCGCAGTGAAAAAAAATCGAAGAAATTAATGTGGTGATGAACTTAACTCCAGTATCCACTGACGGAAACTCTTTTGAGCAGCCCCCTGAACAACTTGAAAAAGTACAACATGAATTTGCACCTCCAGAGCTAGAACAACCATCTGAGTCCTTAACTCCAGAACTAGAGCAATCCCTTGAGCCTCAATCTCAAAAACTGGAGCAACCACTTGCTTCCTCCACTCAAGAAAAAGTGAAAAAGGTATCAAAGCGTTGTAAGCGGCTGCAAAAGGAAAAACTAAAACTAAAGAAGAAAATTCTTCAACTGGAAATGCAACTAAAACAATCACAACAAAAAAGCAACAAATTACGAAAGGGCATGCAATGGTCAAATAAATTAAAACACAATCTAAGTAAAAAAATATAGGCCACGAGGGAAAAATAAAATATCTTTAGTGAGGAAAACACAGGTCATTGCATTTCACAGTGGAGATGAAAATAGTTGCCTTCTCTCAGGGAAGAAAGACACGGTCACGCAAACGAAGAAGAAGGTTCAGAGGCGCATACTCATGAAATCTCTAAAAGAACTCCATGCAGAGTACAATTCAGAGGTGGATGGGACACTCGCTGTCATACAGACAGTTTTTACAACTGCGGCCATTTTACATTACAAAGCCGAAGGCACATGACCACAACACCTGTGCGTGTCTCGATCACGAGAACGTGAAACTACTAGTTGACAGGTTGAGCCAAAGCGGGTTGCTGAAAACCTCAAGCGTTTCTGAGTTAATGTCTTCCATTATGTGATCTCAAGAACAAGCAATGCATGTACCGTGTTTGTGCAAAGTGTTGCTGAGTGTCATTCAGTGTAACAAAAGTGTCATACATTATAACACCAGTATTTTATATTAAAATACAGTAACTTTGTTGACTCAGACACAAAACAAATCTCATAGGATGAAGTGAAAGATATTTTCATAGATTTTTGAATTTTTGTTCAGTGTAAGGCAGGAAGTTTTTGTAAAGAACCTTCAACAAATTGACTTGTACCCGTGACACATCAAATATGTGGTATTCAAAATAAAGTGTCATTTTTTCTGGGTAGTTATATTCCTGCCAGTCTAAGCATGGCTATATAACCTTTTGATTATGAAGATTTTTTTTTATTTTTTTAAACAGGGTTTTACTGAATTACATTCATATGAAGCGCAATAAAAATGAATTATTGGCTTTATTCTTGAATATAACGGCATAGGTGACACTCCACTGAACATAAAAAAAGCCTTTTAAGGAATTGTACTTGCTGTTTTATTTTTTTGCTACTTTGAAAACCTTATACGTCTTTGACCCTTATACATTTTCTGAATATACAAATGTTTTGAATGTGCAAAGGGCACAGTTGTGAGTGACAAGGGGAGCAGTTGTGAGTGACAAGGGGCACAGTTGTGAGTGACAAGGGGCACAGTTGTGAGTGACAATGGGCACAGTTGTGAGTGACAAGGGGCACAGTTGTGAGATACAAGGGGCACAGTTGTGAGTGACAAAGTGTACATTTTGTGGTTTACTGAGTATGTGATGCAAGGCAAATTATATAATATCCTCTCATAAAATAACCAAGCTTGACAACAGAAAAGTTAAAACAAATGAAAACTTTATGGAGGATGTGGGCTGAACAACCAGTTGAGAACATTCACTAGGAAGTTGATGGTGGAGGACGGTGTCTCTGTACGTAGCGGCGGCTTGTTGGTCCTGTATTCTTAGTGCAATGCACAGTAGAAAACATTCCTGGGTAAAACGCATATGTCATTTGAGGTGTGCTTGATTTAGGTAGTTCTGTACAATGGAACCATTTGAATAGTCCAAAAAATGCAAACTCCAACCACCCTGCACATACCTCAGCTAAACCAAGTTACCTCAGCTAAACCAAGTGCACCGCTAGAATTACAAAGGATTTGACATATGCATTTTCACCAGGTCTTGTAGAAAAGGGCATACTCGTTGAGATTAAGGATCCTCACAGGGATGAGGTGTGGGCTGACCACAGAGGTCAAGGTTCTACACTGCCAGCGGTTGGCCCGGTCAGTCAGTCATTTGTTAGACTCCGTACTTCCCTTTCAGAACCTCTATGAAGGCAATGTACTCCTTCCTGGCATCCTCTTTGCTCTTTCCTATGGGAGTCAAGTAAGAAAAGGAAAACACATTTAGTTAACAATGAGTTACTGTTTAAGAACTGTCTGTCTCAACCAGTATACTTTATGACAGTGTAAATGCATTGAGCTGAGGAGATCCACAACTGTGCAAAACTGATCCCCTAATTTAGGTGAAGCTCATCACTAAACTAAGGACTCTGGGACTAAACACTTCCCTCTGCAACTGAATCCTGGACTTCCTGACGGGCCGCCCCCAGGTGGTAAGAGTAGGCAACAACATGTCTGCCACGCTGATCCTTAACACTGGGGCCCCTCAGGGGTGTGTACTTAGTCCCCTCCTGTATTCCCTGTTCACCCACGACTGCGTGGCCAAACACGACTCCAACACCATTATTAAGTTTGCAGATGACACAACAGTGCCTGATCACTGACAACGATGAGACGGCCTATAGGAGGAGGTCTGAGAACTGGCAGTGTGGTGCCAGGACAACAACCTCTCCCTCAATGTGAGCAAGACAAAGGAGCTCATCGTGGACTACAGGAAAAGGCGGGCCGAACAGGCCACCATTAACATCGACGGGGCTGTATTGGAGCGGGTCGAGAGTTTCAAGTTCCTTGGTGTCCATATCACCAACGAACTATCATGGTCCAAACATAGCAAGAGAGTCGTGAAGAGGGCACGACAAAACCTTTTCCCCCCTCAGGAGACTGAAAAGATTTGTCATGGTCCCCCATATCCTCAAAAGGTTCTACAGCTAAACCATCGAGAGCATCCTGACCGGTTGAATCACCGCCTGGTATGAAAACTACTCGGCATCTGACCGTAAGGCGCTACAGAGGGTAGTGCGAACGGCCCAGTACATCACTGGGGCCAAGCTTCCTGCCATCCAGGACCTATATAATAGGCGGTGTCAGAGGAAAGCCCATAAAATTGTCAGAGACTCCAGTCCCCCAAGTTATAGACTGTTTTCTCTGCTACTGCACGGCAAGCGGTACCAGAGCGCCAAGTCTAGGACCAAAAGGCTCCTCAACAGCTTCTACCCCCAAGTTATTCATAAAAATTGCCACCGAACAATTTACATTGACCCCCCTTTTGTACACTGCTGCTACTCGCTGTTTGTTTGTTACCTATGCATAGTCAATTCACCCCCACCTACATGTACAGATTACCTCAACTAGCCTGTACCCCTGCGCACTGACTCGGTACCGGTGCCCCCTGTATATAGCCTTGTTATTCTTATTCTTATTGTGTTACTTTGTATTATTACTTTTTATTTTAGCCTACTTGGTAAATATTTTATTTTTCTTGAACTGCACTGTTGGTTAAGGGCTTGTAAGTAAGCATTTCACAGTAAAGTCTACACTTGTTGTATTCAAGGCATGTGGCAATTCAAGTTTGATTTGATTTGAGCAGTGCCCTCTACAGGCTAAATGAGGAAGGACTACAGGAAACACACCTTTCTCCTTCTCCCAGGCGTCCCACTTGGCTTTCCCAGTGAAATCCAGCATCCCAGGGCGAGCTTCAGATATAAAGAAAAACACACACAATCAACAGACTATACAATAAGACTTCTAGAATGGAGGGGTATCACAAAGCACTGGAAGGACGCCGACTGATTTACCGGTGTTGACGTCGCCCACTTTGGCCTGTTTGAACAGAGCATAGACCCTGAGCATCTCTGCATCTGCTGGCTTAGCCTTCAGCTGCTTCACCTCCTCTGCAGCCTTATCAAAATCCGCCTGGATGGAGGGGAAGCAAAATATGCAGTTAAAGTCAGCTAAACATGTACATGAAAATTGCTGCTCCCAAGTTAAATCAGTTATATGATGGACAGGTTCCTATACAGTGTCATTAGAAAATGGCAGCAACCTTACAGTAGAATGAGCAGATCTATGTCTGAAAAGGGTTGATCTAGATCAGGGATAAGCAACTTTGATGGGTGTTGGGCCACAAAAAATCTGAACTCATGAGGGTCCGCAGTTGCTCATGGGTAAGGGCATTGATCAGAAAACCAGTCAGTATCTGGTGTGACGACCATTTGCTTCATGCAGCGCGGCACATCTCCTTTGCATAGAGTTGATCAGACTGTTGATTGTGGCCTATGGAATTGTGTCCCACTCCTCTTTAATGGCTGTGTGAAGTTACTGGATATTGGCTAGAACTGGAACACGCTGTTGTACACATCAACCCAGAGCATCCCAAACATGCTCAATGGGTGACATGTCTGGTGAGTATGCAGGCCATGGAAGAACTAGGTCATTTTCCGATTCCAGGAATTGTGCACAAATCCTTGCGACATGGGGCCGTGCATTATCATGCTGAAACATGAGGTGATGGCGGCGGATGAATGACACGACAATGGGCCTCAAGATCTCATCATGGTATCTCTGTGCATTCAAATTGCTATCAATAAAATGCAGTTGTGTTTGTTGTCCGTAGCTTATGCCTGCCTAAACTATAACCGCACCGCCACCATTGGGCACTCTGTTCACAACGATGCAAACCTATCACCCACACGACACCATACACGCTGTCTGCCATCTGCCCAGTAAAGTTGAAACCAGGATTAATCTGTGAAGAGAACGCTTCTCCAGCATGCCAGTGGCCATCGAAGGTGAGCATTTGCCCAATGAAGTCGGTTACGATGCCGAAATGCAGTCAGGTCAAGACCCTGGTGAGGACGACGAGCATGCAGATGAGCTTCCCTGAGACTGTTTCCTACAGTTTGTGCAGACATTGTTTGTTTGTACAAACCCACAGTTTCATCAGCTCTCCGAGTGGCTCGTCTCAGACCATCTCGTAGGTGAAGAAGATGGTTTGTGGAGATCCTGGGATGGTGTGGTTACACGCGGTCTGAAGTTGTGAGGCCAGTTGGACGTACTGCCAAGTTCTCTAAAACAACATTGGAGGTGGCTAATGATTAGAGAAACTAACATTAAATTATCTGGCAACAGCTCTGGTGGACATTCCTGCAGTCAGCATGCCAAGTCAGCATGCCAATTGCACGCTCCCTCAAAACTTCAGACATCTGTGGCATTGTGTTGTGTGACAAAACTGCACATTTTAGAGTGGCCTTTTATTGTCCCCAGAAGAAGGTGCACCTGTGTAATGATCATGCTGTTTAATCAGCTTCTTGATATGCCAGACCTGTCAGGTGGATGGACTACCAGGGCAAAGCCGAAATGCTCACTAACAGGGATGTAAACAAATTTGTTCACAAAATTTGAGATAAATACGTTTTTTGTGCATATGAACAATTTATGGGATGTTTTATTTCACATGTTGCGTTTATATTTTTGTTTAGTGTACTATTCTAACTCGCAACAGTAAGTTAAGACCCCGACTGAGGAGAGGAGGGGGGATCGATCCGAGGGGCGGTCCGTGGGCCGCCAGTTGCCCATCCTGGAGCTAGATAATCCCTGGAGCAATTGACAGAGTCAGTGCTGGCGTAAATTGAACTTTGATCTCATCTGGGTCCATTTTTCTTAGCCTACATGCAGTAAAACCGCATCAAAGTCATGATGACATTATACTGTATATTGAGCAACTTGAGCCCAGAATGGCAGAACATAGGAACTGGCCTCAAAACCTTCGTTCAGGGCGCTTCTTGCCTAGAGTTGTCCTGTTATGATGAAATAATTGAGCAAAACGCCAACACTTCTTCCTTCATCCTATAACTCCAAACAACAAGCTATACGCTAGTCAACGTTTGCTATAATAACTTTAACATGCTTCTTCTCACCAGGATAATATATAGGCAAGCAATGATTTACAACCCAGGAGCGTGTTTTTAGTACACACACAATCAGCGCCTTGGGCTATGTCGAAAGCCGCACCACACCCTTAAAGCAGGGTGACAGTTGAGGCAAACGCAATCCTCTGGTTTGGGAGTGAAATCAGACATTGAGCTGGCAAACAAATTAAATGGGGTCGTTTCATCGGGTGGCTCCGTTTAAAAAAGGCAATAACCGAGTTAGCGGAGTTTAATTCAAACTTGATACAAGACTGACAGGGACAACTAGTGGTGCCAAGTCAAGTGCCAACTCCTTAGAATTAGTTATGCTAAATTCAAAGCAGGTTGGCTAAAACAATAATACTATTTTGTTATAGCTTATTAATTAGATAGCTAAACACATTTACGTTAACAGTGCTAACGGCAATGTTAGCTGACAAAGCCAAGTTGACACATGTTAGTGAACCTGCACTTGAACCTGAAAATCAACATAATAATATAGCTATGCATGTCATCATTGCTCCAGCAAGTATATCTCACTGGTCACCCCCAAAGCCAATTCCTCCTATGGTCATCTCTCCTTCCAGTTCTCTGCTGCCAATGACTGGAACGAACTACAAAAATCACTGAAACTGGAAACACTTATCTCCCTCACTAGCACCAGCTGTCAGAGCAGCTCACAGATCACTGCACCTGTACATAGCCCATCTATAATTTAGCCCAAACAACTACTCTTCCCCTACTGTATTTATTTATTTTGCTCATTTGCACCCCATTATTTATATTTCTACTTTGCACTTTATTCCACTACAAATCTATAATTCCAGTGTTTTACTTGCTATATTGTATTTACTTTGCCACCATGGCCTTTTTGCCTTTACCTCCCTTATCTCACCTCATTTGCTCACATTGTATATAGACCTATTTTTCTACTGTATTATTGACTGTATGTGTGTTTTATTCCATGTGTAACTCTGTGTTGTTGTATGTGTCGAACTGCTTTGCTTTATCTTGGCCAGGTCGCAATTGTAAATGAGAACTTGTTCTCAACTTGCGTACCTGGTTAAATAAAGGTGAAATAAAAAATGTTTAAAAAAATATGGTAACTACAATATAATACCCAAAACAATACAAATTCGATACATACCTCAGACATGATTTAAAATTCCTTTTGAAGGCCCTTCGTACAGTCCTAGAACACAACTGGAGTCCACAGACCAGAAATAACGGAGAGTAGACACAAATATGCTTTAGTATGAAGACGTCTAAACTGCTTCTCCAATAGAAATCCCCGATCGGGCCAGAGATACTTTTGAGGAGATGGGAAACTCCAACGCCCATTGCGTACGTTGCCCATGCGTTGTCAATGGGACGCGCGGTGCATTTTGGGCGATTTTGGGAAACGCGCGTCCTTCAAGGAGTGAATGGGAGTCAATTGGGCGCTAGCTAAAAAAAAAACATTAGCATGAATTTTGGCAACAAGAAACATTCCGAATCTTTTCCGAGATGTGAGATCATTAACTTGTTCTCTGTAATAATTGTATAGCTTTGGAATCATTACATTTCGTATTTTCGAGGAAAATGGGCAGGTTTCTTGACTAATGCCGCGTTCAAAACAACTGGGAATTCGGGAAAAAACGAGCTCCGACTGGGAAAAATCGTTTTGAACGGTCATCCAACTCGGAATTCCAAGTCGGAAACTAGGGCATCTTTCTAGAGCTCCGACTTTCCGACCTGATTGCATGATTTGACTTTTTTTCCCAGAGTTCCCGGTTGTCTTGAAAGCACCGTCATGCCGCAGACAGGTAGAGACGGCTTCTCCAATAGAACTCCCCGATCACGGTTGTAGGTCATGCCATGGCTACGTTGGCTAGCTAAGCTCATGCGCAGAAAAACGTCTCCAGGTCTAACGGTCGTCTTGCGACGAATTGCGCATGTGCAAGCCGTCAAATCAAAAGGCACTCCTTCGATATTAAGTCGTTTTGGAAGAAAATAAAAACGTTTGTCACTTTCACGAGGTTGGAGTACTAACATGTTCAAATACGTAAGAAACTGTCTCGAATATAGGTTGTGCCTTTAGATTTCGAGAAAACTAACAACTAAGGAATACTTTTTCACGTCTCCATTTGACTTCTCAAACCCCAAACCTGGTCTGCTTCACAAGCGTTCCCGGAAGTCTCGCAATGTTGAGTCTCTGCTTTTAGAAACTCTGTGATCATGCCCTGACTTTGAAAGAAGGTATTGTGTGACGATTATTTTATCAACCGCGTGCTGCAGCATGACCACATTAACGCGATTGGTGGACACACGACAGTCTACTAGGTGATGAGTAACACAACAGAGTTTACAACCCAGTTAATAAAACACGTTTATTTTAGTTACTTTTTTTCTCGCAACTCGTTGCTATTACTTTCTAGCACGTCAAGCCTTTACAGAGTAGGTAGCTAGTGCTCCCGAGTGGTGCAGCGGTCTAAGGCACTGCATCTCAATGCAGGAGGTGTCACAACAGACCCTGGTTCGATTCCAACCAACCGTCGATGGTAGTCCTATATGGCTCACACAATTGGCCCAGTGTCGTTTGGCTGGGGTAGGCAGTCATTGTAAATAAGAATTAACTGACTTGCCTGGTTAAAAACAGCAAGCTTGCTTTGTAGCCATGGATTGTGCACCTTCCATATTTAATGGGGAATTTGCTTTAAAAAACTGACTTAAGGTTAAGGAAATTTTAATGTATGATGTTTTATGCAACCGCGCCCTGGTTCCAAACTGGCATCTACTGCATCTTGCCTATGCTGCACGACCATCGCTCCTCCATATATTTATATGTACACATTCTTATATATTCCTTTACACTTTTGTGTATAAGGTAGTTGTTGTGATATTGTTAGATTACTTGTTAGATATTACTGCATGGTCGGAACTAGAAGCACAAGCATTTAGCTACACTCGCATTAACATCTGCTAACCATGTGTATGTGACCAATACAATTTGATTTGATTTTAATGTTGAGCATATGTACTATGATGGCTCTGTCATTCAATCATTAACAAGAAAAATGTGGTTCATCCAATATCAATTTCCTTAATTTCTTACGACTAAAAAATCTTATTCAATCGCTTCAACAGAATCTGGAGGAACCTAAAGCATGTAACATTGAAAAACTACTGAAAGAAGCTGCAACACCAAAGAAGTTGATTGAATCTCCACCTGATAGCTCAGAAGCTATCAAGAATGGGAAACTGATCTCAAGGAAGAAATTGATGAGAGCTATGTCACATATGTGAAAATGTTCATATTTGCTCATACATCCATATGTAGCCAGTGTGAAATGGTGCTAGTGATGTTTCAATCAGTGACGTCACTAGCTCTGAGACCTTTAAGTAGTTCTGACTCATACCTTTCTGACCATCAGCACGGTTGAAAGCAAGGATTATATCCCTCGCGCTCCACGCAGGTTGAGTAATAATAACAACAAAGTCACGCCAGTGATGTGACAGCGTGGGAGGATGTGCCCCTGTGGTTCATATAAAACCATACGCCAGACCACGCGCTGTGTCTTATTCTCGCAAAGTTAGTTTAGCCATATTGCTCCCATTTTTCGCATCTCATCTTCCCAGGTCCCGGTAGCGTAAACTAAGCTCTGTGTACTGTCAGTCTGTCACCAACAGCCTGTGACCTGTGGGTCAGAGCATGAACAGGTCACTTTCCCTAGATAACCGTGTCTAGGAAGGCTGTTAGCCTAGCCAGCTATATGATGTGAGATTCGGACTGCCTCCCTGAGGCATCCCTCTCCCCAGGTATTACTAGCACGCTACAAGCTAGCTACAGTTGAAGTCGGAAGTTTACATACACCTTACATTTAAACTCAGTTTTTCACAATTCCTAACATTTAATCCCAGTAAAAATTCCCTGCCTTAGGTCAGTCAGGATCACCACTTTATTTTAAGAATGTGAAATGTCAGAATAATAGTGAAGATAATTATTTATTTCTGCTTTTATTTCTTTCACCACATTCCCAGTGGGTCAGAAGTTTACATACACTCAATTAGTATTTGGTAGCATTGCCTTTAAATTGTTTAACTTGGGTCAAATTTTTCAGGTAGCCTTCCACAAACTTCCCACAATACGTTGGGTGAATTTTGGCCCATTCCTCCTGACAGAGCTGGTGTAACTGAGTCAGATTTGTAGGCCTCCTTGCTCACACACGCTTTTTCAGTTCTGCCCACAGATTTTCTATAGGATTGAGGTCAGGGCTTTGTGATGGCCACTCCAATACCTGACTTTGTTGTCCTTAAGCCATTTTGCCACAACTTTGGAAGTATGCTTGGGGTCATTGTACATTTGGAAGACCCATTTGCAACCAAGCTTTAACTCCCTGACTGATGTCTTGAGATATTGCTTCAATATATCCACATCATTTTCCATCACATGATGCCATCTATTTTGTGAAATGCACCAGTCCCTCCTGCAGCAAATCACCCCCACAACATGATGCTGCCACCCCCATGCTTCATGGTTGGGATGGTGTTCTTCGGCTTGCAAGCCTCCCCCTTTTTCCTCCAAACGTAACGACGGTCATTATGGCCAAACATATCTATTTTTGTTTCATCAGACAAGAGGACATTTCTCCAAAAAGTACAATCTTTGTCCCCATGTGCAGTTGCAAACCGTAGTCTGGCTTTTTAATGGCGGTTTTGGAGCAGTGGCTTTTTCCTTGCTGAGCGGCCTTTCAGGTTATGTTGATATAGGACTCATTTTACTGTGGATATAGATACTTTTGTACCGGTTTCCTCCAGCATCTTCACAAGGTCCTTTGTTGTTGTTCTGGGATTGATTCACACTTTCCGCACCAAAGTACGTTCATCTCTAGGAGACAGAACACGTCTCCTTCCTGAGAGATATGACGGCTGCGTGGTCCCATGGTGTTTATACTTGCGTACTATTGTTTGTACAGATGAACGTGGTACCTTCAGGCGTTTGGAAATTACTCCCAAGGATGAACCAGACTTGTGGATGTCTACAATTCTTTTTCTGAGGTCTTGGCTGATATCTTTTGATTTTCCGATGATGTCAAGCAAAGAGGCACTGAGTTTGAAGGTAGGCCTTGAAATACATCCACAGGTACACCTCCAATTGACTCAAATGATGTCAATTAGCTTATCAGAAGCTTCTAAAGCCATGACATCATTTTCTGGAATTTTCCAAGCTGTTTAAAGGCACAGTCAATTTAGCGTATGTAAACTTTTGACCCACTGGAATTGTGATACAGTGAATTATCTGTGAAATAATCTGTCTGTAAACAATTGTTGGAAAAATTACTTGTGTGATGCACAAAGTAGATGACCTAACCGCCTTGCCAAAACTATAGTTTGTTAACAAGAAATTTGTGGAGTGGTTGAAAAACGAGTTTTAATGACTCCAACCTAAGTGTATGTAAACTTCCGACTTCAACTGTAGCTAGTTTACCAACTCAACCTAGCTGCCACTGTGTGTTGTCAGCTTGGCTTATGAATCAACGGCCATATGTGCGTGTTTCTCATAAATAAGCCTACGTTTAAACATTATATCTTTCCTGCTCCAGCCCTGTGGTCGGAGCTAGGCTCACCCAAAATTATTTTGCGGGGCTGTACAACTCCCGCCAGATTATTGTAGCTCTCTACCTTTACTGTGTATTGTGGTAGCTGTTGTAATACAGTCACTGGTTACTATTAGATTAGTTAATTTGATTAATTTGTATATTGCATAAGAAATATTTATTTGTAAAATTGTTTTTCTTTTACATTCTGAGCTGAGAGAACACCGTATCTCCATGATCCTGCCATGCATGGCTGCTCCTCTTGTGGAGCTGAATTACAAGTAGAAGATGGTCATGACCTGTGCCCCGCTTGCCTAGGCATTGGCCACCTGGGTGAGGCCCTTTCTGAGACTTGCATTAACTGCGCCATCCTGCCTTATGAAAGTGAGGGAAGCACGGCTAGCCAGAGTTGAGGGCCTGGTTTTCACAGATAATTTACCAGCGTCCGGCGTTGTTCACCAGGATCCATCTAGGGCCACCAAAAGAGGGAAAGCCCACAAAACCCATGGCGCCCCCCTGGTGAAAAAGTTGAGAGCCTCACTAGAAAGGTTGATTCCTTATCCTCTGAGATAGAGCAGCAAAAAACTATTTTGCGTTCCTTCAAACCCCCTAGTCAGGGCCCTCTAGCACTTCCTCCAGCATATGGGACGCGACATAGGACTCAGATAGCCGTGATGATGACCTGCTCTCCACTCCGGCATCCAACCGGCACTTTAGTGACCAAGATGATTATACACCCATCATGGCGAAGGAGGTGCCAACCAGTTTTGTGGACCCATTCAGTTTCAACACTAAAGATGGGTCAGAGGAGTCATTCTGAGTCTCTGATCACATAGAGTCAGAAGAAAGCTCTGCCTCACTATGTGCTGTCCTGTGTGCGACCTTAGCTAGGCTAGAGCTTGATGACCCTCAGAACAGAATGCTCCAGCCGGCATGCAGACCTCGACCTCTGAAACCTGAAAGACGCATCTCTTCAAGCGTTTGCGTTATAACCAGAGAGCTAGGCAGACGGATGTCCACCGTAGTTGTGACTCGTCATCAGGTCTGGCTCGCCAAAGTCCCAATGTCTGGTGACTCCAGACGGATGCTGAGAAAGCTACCAAGCTACCATCTTTGGCCCTGCGGATGAGCGGGCCATCGAACACAGCTGAGTCAGGCTACGCTGCTATGGATCCCACAGCCCAAAAACCAGGCATCACAGAGTCGTGTCAAAGGGAGGCTTAACACAGGTGAACCTCGCCGCTCTCATTCGGCCCAGCCCTACACACGCCCTTGGCCCTAACACCAGCCTAACTCAGGTGCTTGCCAGCACCAGACAGGGATGCAGCATTTTCTGCACTTTGCCTTCCAAAGCCAGGCATACCAGTTCACGGTATTACCCTTCAGCCTCTCCCTGGCTCCTCGTGTCTTCACAAGATTTGTGAGCGCAGCCCTGAGCTCCCTCTACTTACAGGGGATCAAGATCCTTCCTTCCTTGACGACTGGCTTATCTGCGCCCTCTCTCGTGAGTGTGCAGCCGAGAGCACAGCGCTGACCGCACTGGGTCTTACCGTGAACAACGAAGAGTAACTTCACACCAAGCCAAAAGGTCACCTTTATTGGCATGGCTCTGAACTCCCGCACTATGAGAGCATGTGAGTGGACATCATTATTTTTCTTCTGCAACAATTCCAGTTGAACGCGTTGGTGAAGGTACGAACGTTCCAACAATTGATGGGTATGCACGCGGCGGTCTCCATGGTGACACTGTTAGGCCTGCTGTCTTTAAGACCACCAAGTGTGGTTCAACGACCACTGCTTGGAGTCCAAGCGGGACAGAAACACCAAAATCTGGGTGACAAGTGTGTGCTACTCTACTCTGCAGCCGTAGAGGAAGAGAACCTACCTGACTACAGATGTCCCTCTCGGATGAATTCTGGCAAGGCGGGATGTAGTGATGACCTCCAGGTATTCGTAGAACCATAGTTACATTCGTAACTTCCGTTTCTTTTGCTTTGCAAGAGCCGCCGCTTTTGTGGAGCGATAGGTAATGATGTTTCGTGGGAGGCAGTTGTTGATGTGTTCAGAGGGTCCCTGGTTCAAGCCCAGGTTGGGCGAGGAGAGGGACAGATGTAACACTGTTACATTTAGACATAAATGATTGCAACTAAAGATAATCCTTAGGATTTACTACATTACTGACACAATGCATGTAATGTACCCAGAAATGTCATATCTCTGTTGGAGATACAAAAAGGAACCCTATTACATATGCTGTGGCCCTGTGACAAACTGACAACATTTTGGGATAATGTCTGTGCTATCATATCATTGTGTTTAGGAATGTATATCCATCCATCTCCACGACTATGTCTGTTGGGAAAGGTAAATATTGGTGACCAATATCAAAGAAAGTTTTGTAACCTAGGTCTAATTGCTGCAACAAAATGTATAGCTATCAATTGGAAAGCATCATACTCACTTTCAATAACAAACTGGAGGGCTGAACTATGTAGTTCACATGGGGTTGGTGGCGCCTTAATTGGGGAGGACGGGCTTGTGGTAATGGCTGGAGTGGAATCGGTGAAAGGGTATCAAATACATCCAAAACATGGTTTTCATGTGTTTGATGCAATTCTATTCGCTCCCTTCCAGACATTATTATGAGATGTCCTCCCCTCAGCAGCCTCCTGAGTTGTAGTTACATCCCACTAGATTCCGTGTTTTATAAGGTTGTGCAGAGAATGGATGTGTTTGATAAAGTCTGGAAGCCTTATTTTGACCATCTTGAGGAGTCTGACATTTCTATGTGAGGGGGATTTAATGTACAGTATGTTTGTGTATTGTAAGGGGAAGCTACTGTGTATTTTTGTGTGTTCGTGGACAGGTGTGGCCATATTGTGTTGTGTATCAAATATGGTGGTTGTGTTGCGTTTCTGTTTATTTGTGTTTAATTTTGACTTTGTTGTTTGTATATAAAAAGAAAAAGTGTCAATTTGTCACATTCACGAGGTTGGAGTAATAACATGTTCAGCTACTTAAGATATTGGCTGGAATCTAGGTTGTGCCTTTTAGAAATCAAGAAAATGAACAACTAAGGAAGAATGTTTCACTTATCTCATTGACCTTACAAAACCCGGTCTGGTCTTTCTTGTTTGCTTCGCGAAGTGTTCCCGGAAGTATCCTGATGTTGGTCCTCTGGATTTAGAAACTCTGTGGTAGACTGTTCATGCTCGCTTTTCGTTACTGCTTGAGGCGATACCGCCCCCTCAATTCCATTGGTAGATTCAAGGAGTGGCACTTCACGCAACATCTCCGTTGGTTGGGGTGAGTAAAGGTAACCAATCAAAGCTCTCAATTCATTGTTACGAGTGGTCCCACTAAAGTAGGGCATGGGGATGTGTGTGTCTGCCACAGAATTAAATATTTATCTCTACTATGGTGTCTGCCACGTTGGCCTATATTACAAACTGGTATGCCTTTTGTCCCTGTATTACCCACTACCATAGCCAATCAGATATATTTTTGGTTCTACTCCTCCCCTTTTTTCCCTTTCCCCCTCAGGCAGTCTTATATCATATGCCATAGCATGTGCTTTTGGCAAGCAGGTGCTGCCATAGCCTTTGAACATTTCTTGTCTATTGAGTCTCATAACAGCCACAAGGGAATGTTAGATAGACCAGGGATGAATTGTTGTTGTCAGGTTGGCCAGGAAGGTAACATAGCAGCTGCAGGTTTAGGATGATATCATACACACCATGTGGACAGCTCTTAATAAGTACCAGAAGATGATGTACTTTTTGTATAAAGTTTTCACAGGATGTAAAATACAATGAACTGCATTAACGGAAAAGCATTGTATCCAATTTACAGACGTTTTAAGTAGTCCTTCGGGTCCCTATAATAGAGTGGACATAAAGAAAACTAAGTATATTCAGATCTTTTAACTATTTGAATAGTATGACACAAAACATAGACAAAAACTATTTACTGGCAAGTAAAATATGTATTCATATTTATCAAGAACATATTTAAATATTTTACAAAACCGTAGCTTTAATCAGAGGTTATGTGAACAAATATATTTATTTGAAATTATAGACATATCAACACATCGAGTCTGAGCATTTTGACCACAAATTCGTTTGCTCTTGTCTTGTGGAAGGGCCGTCATCCCGGAAGCACGCGTGTTTATTTGTTGGAACGTTATTAGAAACAGACAAATCTTTACCAGTATCTAGCAACAAAGGTTCAGCTCGGGTTCTAAATTAGTATGAGCGTCAATATATGCTTAAAGGGCTGCAGTGTCGACATTTCACTGTAAAGAAACATTTGCTTTGCTTGCTAGAAGTAAACAGTCACCTAACGTTAGCTTGCCTGCTACAGTATGTCCAGCGAGGCAGTCCTAACTGTACGGTTGGTAAGGTCTTTTGAGCACCGAAATTTCAAGCCAGTTGTATTTAGTGGCGTGAATTTAGATCAAACGGTCCAGGAATTTATCCAGTTTGTGAAAAATGGTAAGTATGATAAATTTTTTTGGTAGCTAGCTAAACATTATGTAGGGTGTTCACCCATAACATTAATTATTTCAAGGTTTATATAAATATGTGAATGCAATAGAATATTCAGTCAGAAAAACAATAGGCCAAACCCCATGTCTCTACCATATATGGTTCAAAAGTTACCGACGATTTACTCAGAGAATAGTGAATGGAATGTCATTAGAGGCATGATCAAAAAGTGGTAACTGCTCAATATACCTCTGTGGCGCTGCCCCGCGGCTAACTTCGAACCTCAACTGACCGGCTAGTGGCTGAAAACATGGCCTTTTTCTAAATGAAATCCGCTATTAAAATTAAATATATATACAGTATTGTGCGGTTATTAATATTTCCAATTAAAACGCCATGGAAGCGCCCTCTCAACGTAGATTGATTGCGGTTACAGGCAATGAAAGCCAAGGATCACCTCACAACACCAAATATGAGAGATGCATCCAAGAGCGGTGCAGTCTAAACTAGCAATGGTTACAGCAAATTAACGTTCTTATTTCAACACTATCAAGTACAAGTATATTAAAGTTATAATATTGTAGAAAAGTCTGATTAGTTGTCATTTATAATGACATAGGGCAAAGAGAACTACGTTTTTACATTCATTTCGAGAGCCGGTCTAAGACCCTCTTGAATTGTGCCATTTTTCTCTACATTGTACAGCCGTGAGTGAACGCCCTACATCATGAAAAATATTACTCCACAACATTCCATCATCTGCCTTTGGGGTTCCATACATGTTGACTTGTCCCTTTTAGAAGTTAGCATGAGAGCCGGTCTACCACCCCCCTTCAAGAATTTTGGCTATGGTAAGTTATGGCTGCATTTTAGTAGTGGCTTCTGCTGCCCACTTCCAAATAGCTATGATTAGTGTGGGCAGACTGGAGCTCCGACATTGCATACAATTACGTTTTAATAAAATAAAAAAGACTTATTTCAGCTTCAAAAGAATAACACGCAATTACAAAGAACAATGTCATTTGTAATTGCTTGCTATTCTTTGGGTGCTGAAATAATTTTTTAATAGAAACTTAATTTCATGTGAGTTCGGGGCTCCAGTCCAGTCATGGATTTGAGTTTAATCGGCTACCCTACCATTGGCATTGCCCCGTATGGTACTGCCCCTAGACCAGGGGTTTCAAACTCATTCCATGGAGGGTCTGGTGTCTGCAGGTTTTTCCTTTCAATTAAGCCAGAGACAACCAGGTGTGGGGAGTTCCTTACTAATCAGTGACCTTAATTCATCAATCAAGGGAGGAGTGAAAACCTGCAGACACTCGGCTCTCTGTGGAATGAGTTTGACACCTGTGCCCTAGACATTTCATATTGATGGTAGGGTTTAGGAGTCAATTATGTAATGAGAATGATGCCCGCAACATTTCAAGGTTATCCTTCACTAAACGTTGTTGGACCCATTTGGCATGCATTCTTGATACATGCAGTATATTGCCTT
Source organism: Salmo salar (assembly GCF_965601325.2). Classification (NCBI taxonomy): domain Eukaryota; kingdom Metazoa; phylum Chordata; class Actinopteri; order Salmoniformes; family Salmonidae; genus Salmo; species Salmo salar. The sequence continues at coordinate 31,958,755 of NC_138315.1, read as the reverse complement.
CCCTGTAGCTCAGTTGGTAGAGTATGGTGTTTGCAACACCAGGGTTGTGGGTTCGATTCCCACGGGGGGTCAGCACAGAAAAAAAATAATGTATGAAATGTATGCATTCACTACTGTAAGTCGCTCTGGATAAGAGCGTCTGCTAAATGACGTAAATGTAATATTGATATGTCTTAACTTCTACATAATGTATCATTTGAAGACACAATGAAGATCATCCACCAGGCACATGGAGCAAAGGTATCCTCCTTGAACCTTACATATACACTAAGTAGTTATATCAATAAGCCTGTTAAATCTCTCCCATTGTTTATTCTAAATAGTGTTTTATAAAGCCAATCAAAACGATAAATGTCCTGTTTGCAGACAAATGAGTTGGTGATGAGTTTGGAGGATGATGACAAGCTTATTCTGCAAGATGGACTAACCCTAAGAGCTGCGGGCATTGGTATAGTCATCTTGTTTTTGTACACATACTGTACACGGGAAGAGTTACGGGGGGTGTTAGTGGTGGATTGGGTCTTCCTGGGGCATACAGCTATACATCTACATTATATAAAGACTATACATTGCCGTTGGAAATTATTCAGACCCCTCGACTTTTTCCACGTTTTGTTATATTACAGCCTTATTCTAAAATGGAATAAAAACATTTTTTTAACAAATCTGAGCCATGAGGTTGAAGGAATTGTCCTGCTCTGAGACAAATTTGTGTCGAGTCACAGAACTGAGGACGTAGCCACCCTTTGCCTTGATGACAGCTTTGTATTCTCTCAACCAGCTTTATGAGGGAAGGGGAAGGGTACAAAAATATTTCTGCAGTAGTTTGGAACCACCAAGACTATTCCTGGAGCTCGCCGCCCGGCCAAACTGAGCAATCGGGGGAGAAGGGCCTTGGTTAGAGAGGTGACCAAGAACCCGATGGTCATTGACAGAGCTCCAGAGTTCCTCTGTGGAGATATAAGAACCTTCCAGAAAGACAACCATCTCTGCAGCACTCCACCAATCAGACATTTTATGGTAGTGGCAAGACGGAAGCCACTCCTCAGTAAAAGGCACATGACAGCCTGCTTGGGAGTTTGCCAAAAGGCACCTAAAGGACTCTTAGACCATGAGAAACAAGATTCTCCACAGAGGAACTCTATAGCTCTGTCAGTGACCATCGGGTTATTGGTCACCTCTCTAACCAAGGCCCTTCTCCCCCGATTGCTCAGTTTGGCCGGGCGGCGAGCTCTAGGAATAGTCTTGGTTCCAAACTGCTGCAGAAATATTTTTGTACCCTTCCCCTTCCCTCATGAAGCTGGTTGAGAGAATGCAAAGCTGTCATCAAGGCAAAGGGTGGCTACGTTGAAGAATCTCAAATATAAAATATATTTTGATTTTAACACTTTTTTTGGTTACTACATGATTCCATGTGTTATCTCATAGTTTTGATGTCTTCACTATTATTCTAAAATGTAGAAAATAGTAAAAATAAAGAAAAACCCTGGAATGAGTTGGTGTCCAAACGTTTGACTGGTACTGTATGTGCATTTGGAAAGTATTCAGATCCCTTGACTTATTTTTTTTGCAAGTGTTTTAAAAATAAAAAAGATACCTTATTTACATAAGTATTCAGACCGTTTGTGTGTACTACATGTATTTTATGAGTTGGAACTGTGCATTCGGGCAACATCCTGGTAATGAAATATTGTCAAAGTGAAGGGCCTTATTTTGTTCCTGTTTTTTTGTTTCAGCAAATGAAACAGAATTGGCCTTCTTCAGGAAAGAGGATTATAAGCTCTTTAAAGCCAACCCCCAACCGGCCTGGTGGTAAGGGTGTTTACTGGCCTTCATCCCCCACTTCACCACGGAAGAGGGGATTCTGATCTGACATGGAGGATACACATGGATGGATGGATGGATGGAAGATTGAGGGGGTGACATGTGCCTTCAGACCTAAATTCAAGTATTTTAATTTGACATGCCATATATATATATAAAACATGTTTTTGCCTCTATTTTACACATCTCCACTGAAATGCACTTTTTGTTTATCTGGTGGTGTTGAATATGATTATGCATTGATTTTCTTTGTACTTATTAGTTTCCGGTAAGACCTGTTTTATTACTGTAAACATGATTCCAAATTAAATCACTGGTTTAAAAAGATGCATCTAAAAAGCTTTATTGCATAAGTACAGTGAAATATTTTCCCCTGTTGCTGAGATGGGTCCAAATATGGCACATAAGCTTTAATATTGAATAGAAAAAAGAAATGTACTCTTACCCCAGGAGAAACCACTGGCTTTGCTCATTCTAGTTTTTACAAGTAAATAAGGTACTGCATTACACACACACACACAAATTAATCACAAAAAGGCCCTTTATCACAGCTATACACTGTACCAGGCAAGATGGGTCCATAGACTCATGCTGCTTTATGCCAAACTCTGCCATCAGCATGACTCAACGGGAAGCATGACTCAACGGGAAGCGTGATTTGTCAGGTGATGTTTTTCCACTCCTGAATTGTCCAGTGTTGGTGATTGCATGCCCAATGGAGCCTCTTATTTTTAGCTGATAGTAGTGGAACCCAGTATGGCCAAGGATCGATGAGTTGTGCCTTCCGAGATACCTTTCTGCACACCACTGTTGTACTGCGCCGTTGTCTGTGTTTGTCCCGCCTGTTAGTGTGCATGATTCTTGACATTTTCCTTCGACCTCTCATCAATGAGCTGTTTTCACCCACAGGAATGCCGCTGACTGGATATTTTTGGTTTGTCGCATCATCCTCGGTAAACCCTAGACATTGTCGTATGTGAAAATCCCAGGAGTGAGGCCGTTTTTGAGATATTGGATCTGGCGCGCCTGACCCAGACGATCACACTCAGTTGCTTTGGTTACTCGTTTTGCCCATTTTAACATTCAATCGAACTGTAACTGACTGCCTCAATACCGTCTCCATTTTCATAAACTGGGTGGTGTACCTAATAAACAGTATATGGCACCTTATGTGTGCTCTGAAGACACTTAAGTTCGTTTTTCTCAATTGCTAAAACACTAAAACCCATTGGCTGAACAAAGTTCTCAGTTGCCTGGACTCATTTAGCTAATTATGCAGTCTGTTGTCAATACCTTAAACCATTTCGCATGGTAAAACACAATTTGCAGATCTCACTTAGACTTTTCAGCAAAACTCTAAACACATTCTCATTCTCAAAACACATTCTGCACTCTAATGCACATGTCATCCATACTGGTAAACACAAGTGGCAACAATCAAATACAAATAGAGAACACATGTCATTGATTGAACACAACCACTCAAAATTCATTTAACCTGTTTCAAATGATGCGACACAACCAATATAAGCCAGTTCAGAGAGCAAACAGGTTGTTGAAGGTGGGAAGGAGAAAGTCTGAGAATGGATAGAAGAAACAATGTGAGAGGACGTATGCGAGGTGGGCGACGAAGAGGAGGGCAAGGAAGAGGAAGACAAAGAGTGGAAATATCTGATGAAATTCGAGCAACAGTTATAGACCATGTTCTTGTACATGGACTGACAATGAGGGAAGCAGGACTGAGAGTGCAACCCAATTTGAGCCGATTTCCTGTGTCCACCATAGTAAGGACATTCAGAGAAGAGAACAGGTACAGTATACTACTGTATTTTTGTAATTGCAAATTTACTGTACTACACAATATGCAGCTGTTTCAATAGACATTTGTAAAGTTAATCACTATGTATTGTACTGCATGAATATGTTTTGTAACTGCACAACTACGTTTTGTAGAATTGCAAGGCTGCCACATGCAGGTGGAAGGACAGCTATATTCACTCGGGAGCAAGAGGCCGTTATAGTTGGCATGGTCCTTCAAGATAATGCAATACGACTCAAGAGAAATCCAGGAACGAGTGATACAAGACAACACACACTTCCAGGGAATCGACAGTGTGAGCATTTCCACAATTGACCTTGTCCTCCATCGTAACAGGATGCGAATGAAATAAGTACACAGAGTACCTTTTGAGCGCAAGGGTGAAAGAACTGCAAGCTCAGTATGTTTTCAGTAAGTGTACATTCAGAAACATTTACTGTAATCCAGATTGTCTACAGTACTAACACATACTATGTGAATGACATTACTCTTCAGTACATACAATGTATGTGAATCAGAAGTGCATACAGTAGGCCTAATTGTACTCTACAGTTTAGCACTGTCTCTGTACAACTTACAAAATCCTACATACAGTATATTGTATTTCTACACATACAATATTTGACTTGGAATCCTTGGACAGACCCCATGAGTTCATCTTTGTCGATGAAGCAGGCTTCAATCTAACAAAGAGGAGAAGGAGAGGCCGAAACATGATTGGACAGCGGGTCATTGTTGAAGTCCCTGGTCAACGAGGTGGCAATGTCACAATCTGCTCTGCTATCAGCAACCATGGTGTTCTACATCACCATGTTACACTTGGGCCATATAACACCCAGCACCTTCTAACATTTATTGCCAATCTAAGAGATATTTTATTTGAGCAGCAGGTTCAAGAGCAGCAGGGTCAAGAGCTAAATGAGAATCCCATTCCCACCTATGTGATAGTGTGGGACAATGTCAGTTTCCACCGAGCTGCTCAGGTAAGGGAATGGTTTAACATCAATGGGCAGTTTATGAACTTGTACCTCCCTCCATACTCGCCTTTCCTGAATCCGATTGAGGAGTTTTTCTCCTCTTGGAGATGGAAAGTTTATGATAGACAACCCTACACCAGAGTAAATCTGCTGCAAGCCATGGATTTAGCCTGTGGTGATATAGGTGAGGAATCATGTCAGGGCTGGATACGGCACACAAGAGGCTTCTTCCCCCGTTGCCTCAGGAGGGACAATATTGCTTGTGATGTCGACGAAGTGCTCTGGCCTGACCCAGCCCAAAGACAAGAAGAAGCACATGTTTACTCCTTTGATTTTTGTCCCTTTTAGTATTGTATACTGTAGTACAGTGCATTGTAGGCTGTATACTGTACAATGGACAAATTGTATGGCCCTGAACATTGTGCTTTCCATTTATTATTAACAGTACTGACTGCTCAAAAGATTTTGACTGGTTGTAGGTTCATATCAACAAAGAACAAGAATTACAGTATCACAGAGACAAAGGACAAGTTTGTGAGATGCAGGGTACAGTAGTGTAAAAATAGGGGTACAAGGAGGAGGAAGAACAAAAAACAAAAGAGCAAAGCAGAGTAATAATTTCTGATCAATTTTACTATGATAGAACATGTTTTCGTTCATCAAAAGACAATGACGGAAAAATATGAATATTTTCTCCCTCAAGAATTGTATGTTTTGAACAATGTGTTTTCTATTTTTCGGTGTATTGTTTACTGACTGCTTGAGAGTGTATATCATTTTGATCACTTTGTTTATGATTTGAGAGCAGTGTTTGATTTTGAACACAGGTAAAACTGTTTTGAGGCGAATGTTTTATTTTGCGAGAGGAGTCAGAGGTTATGTAAATAGTGCTTGAAGACGAGGTTTAATGTTTTCAGGAAATGGAGCAAGGTTTCAGAAATTGTGTTTTAGCAATTGAGAAAAACTGTAATTGTTAATTTCCCAGGTTGACAGTAGTTGTGTGTTTTGTGACTGTGTCCAGTCTCCTTACATAATGATGCTGGTAGGACTGGAGCTGCTGTGGTAGCGAAACTCATGCAAAACTCATGAATCCAATATTAGCAGGCAGTGTTTAGGCTGTCCACTTTGAAGTGCTAAGACAGAGTGGCTATATAAGGAATGGAAGATATATGAACAGGGCCTGCTACCATTATAACCTACACAGCTGTCAGATGTGGACGTTAACAAACAAGAACTGAGAAAGAAAGATGGTGGTGGAGAAAGGTCAAGAGGAGTTATATTTTCGTATAGAGGGAGGGGATTCTATACGTAATGCAAAGATGGGAGAACTAAGGCCAATAGGAGTTGTTCATGTACATACAAGGAGTGACTATATGTGCTATGTAAAGACAGGAAAAACTATAAAGTCAGAACTCTGTGATTAGAGAATTTAGTATTTTCCATGGAAAGGCTCGGCTCTGTTACGTTTGTAATAAAGTCTAAATTGAATTCACAAGTTCCGGTATCTGTGCAAATATTTGACTCAAGATGTTCCACAACACTGCACACAGACTGTCTGTCTGGAAGCGACAACGCAGTAACACACAGCTGAACAGCAAAGACGGACTGTATTGACTAGGTCTCTAACACTAATCCAATGTCCTTATACAGACTTCTGTCTAGAAATAATGTTCCTATTTCAGGGTCAAGTGCAGCTTCTCAGTCGAGGCTCAATTCAGGCACTTCTGGTTGGTAAATCTTGTCGAATAGTGAGTTTGGAGATTTGAACATGCTGAAATTGACCAGAAAGTGGTCACATCCTTCTTCACTTTACCCAAGAGAAGCTTAGAGGTCTAGTCAAATATGAAATGTCTTGCTATGATACTTAGTGAAAGTGATACATTTCTGTTCATGTTTCTTAACCCATTTAAACAAAGAGCATACATACAGTGGGGGGAAAAAGTATTTGATCCCCTGCTGATTTTGTACGTTTGCCCACTGACAAAGAAAGGATCAGTCTATAATTTTAATGGTAGGTTTATTTGAACAGTGAGAGACAGAATAACAACAAAAGTATCCAGAAAAACGCATGTCAAAAATGTTATAAATTGATTTGCATTTTAATGAGGGAAATAAGTATTTGACCCCCTCTCAATCAGAAAGATTTCTGGCTCCCAGGTGTCTTTTATACAGGTAACGAGCTGAGATTAGGAACACACTCTTAAAGGGAGTGCTCCTAACTGCAGCTTGTTACCTGTAAAAAAGACACCTGTCCACAGAAGCAATCAATCAATCAGATTCCAAACTCTCCACCATGGCCAAGACCAAAGAGCTCTCCAAGGATGTCAGGTACAAGATTGTAGACCTACACAAGGCTGGAATGGGCTACAAGACCATCGCCAAGCAGCTTGGTGAGAAGGTGACAACATTTGGTGCGATTATTTGCAAATGGAAGAAACAAAAAATAACTGTCAATCTCCCTCGGCCTGGGGCTCCATACAAGATCTCACCACGTGGAGTTGCAATGATCATGAGAACGGTGAGGAATCAGCCCAGAACTACACGGGAGGATCTGTCAATGATCTCAAGGCAGCTGGGACCATAGTCACCAAGAAAACAATTGGTAACACACAACGCCGTGAAGGACTGAAATCCTGCAGCGCCCGCAAGGTCCCCCTGCTCAAGAATACATATACATGTACGTCTGAGGTTTGCCAATGAACATCTGAATGATTCAGAGGACAACTGGTGAAAGTGTTGTGGTCAGATGAGACCAAAATGGAGCTCTTTGACATCAACTCAACTCGCCGTGTTTGGAGGAGGAGGAATGCTGCCTATGACCCCAAGAACACCATCTCCACCGTCAAACATGGAGGTGGAAACATTATGCTTTGGGGGTGTTTTTCTGCTAAGGGGACAGGACAACTTCACCGCATCAAAGGGACGATGGACGGGGCCATGTACCGTCAAATCTTGGGTGACAACCTCCTTCCCTCAGCCAGGGCATTGAAAATGGGTCGTGGATGGGTATTCCAGCATGACAATGACCCAAAACACACGGCCAAGGCAACAAAGCAGTGGCTCAAGAAGAAGCACATTAAGGTCCTGGAGTGGCCTAGCCAGTCTCCAGACCTTAACCCCATAGAAAATCTGTGGAGGGAGCTGAAGGTTCGAGTTGCCAAACGTCAGCCTCAACCTTAATGACTTGGAGAAGATCTGCAAAGAGCAGTGGGACAAAATCCCTCCTGAGATGTGTGCAAACCTGGTGGACAACTACAAGAAACGTCTGACCTCTGTGATTGCCAACAAGGGTTTTGCCACCAAGTACTAAGTCATGTTTTGCAGAGGGGTCAAATACTTATTTCCCTCATTAAAATGCAAATCATTTGATAACATTTTTGCATTTTTCTGGATTTCTTTGTTGTTATTCTGTATCTCACTGTTCAAATAAACCTACTATTAAAATTATAGACTGATCATTTCTTTAAGTGGGCAAACGTACAAAATCAGCAGGGGATCAAATACTTTTTTCCCCCACTGTAATTTATCATAACAGAAGGTAGTTGTATATTGGACTTGTGAGGTAACCTTTCAGTATTTCAGTTTCTAGAAAAATAGTAACAATTTTCTTGAGTTTGTTTCTTATTTGGATGAAAAAATGAAGTGGCATTAAAAAGTGCCATAGTGTGTGTCAGACAAAATATGTACAATGAACCATCCCTTTCATCAGAGCTAGAAAATGGATTTGCACTGAGTCTCTACTTGATTGGATCATCACACATCACCACTCAAGTCCCTGGGCAGCACGCCATTGGCTGTGTCCTCTTGGGTCTGAGGAGGGTGGTGGCATGGACTCTCCCAGCCTCGACGTATCTTTGCCAGTCTGAACGCCAGGCAGGGCAGCGCCAGGAAGAGCCGACCCACCAGGACCAGACAGGGCAGGATCAGTGCCAGCAGGTATGTGGGGGGCATGTAGTAAGGGTAAGCAAATGAGAAGAAAGCAAAGTCCCAGCTGAAGAAGAGGGTGTGCATGATGGAGAGAGTCAAGGCAACGTATCCCAACCCTGACTGGAGACAGATGATAGAAAACCGCTCAAAATGTTGCAATAAACTACGGGTGCATACAAAAGTGTGAAGTATCGTGCTGTTAGCTACTCACCTGTACAAAAGTGAACTCTCTCCAACTGAGAGCGTTACCCACCGAGGGTAGAGATGTGATGGCCAGAAGAGTCAGAACACCAAGTCCCAGAATGCCAGAGGACAGATAAAGGTCCGATCTCCACACCTGAGTCTCCTCCCAGGAATGCTCCACTCCCGCCTTCACCTGAAGGGGCACAAAGACCGGTTAGTGGAAAACCAAATGATTCACTGATGCAGTTAAAAGCATTAAAACACTGGGAGACTGGGAGATAAGTGTGGGAGGAACACTTAATCTGTGGATCAACTAATGATCACACACTGCCTTCTCCCACTTGTGAACAACACTCCATCGGAGAGCTGGATGCGTGAGAGCATCCTGCCCCCAAGAAGCAGCTCTTAACGGAGTCAGTCTGTTAATTAGGCCTCAGCCACACTCTGTCACGTCATGTTCACACTCATAGAGAGTTCAAAATGCAGCCCCAGCCTACTGCTCCACAGCAGTGACATCACCAACCACGGCTGCTAACATTTTATTTGGATAGTCCCCTACTGATGGATTATAGATGTTCAGCTAGCTATGAGTTCAACCTGTTCAACCTGTTCAACTAGCTATGAGTTCAACCTGTTCAACTAGCTATGAGTTCAACCTGTTCAACTAGCTATGAGTTCAACCTGTTCAACTAGCTATGAGTTCAACCTGTTCAACTAGCTATGAGTTCAACCTGTTCAACTAGCTATGAGTTCAACCTGTTCAACTAGCTATGAGTTCAACCTGTTCAACTAGCTATGAGTTCAACCTGTTCAACTAGCTATGAGTTCAACCTGTTCAACTAGCTATGAGTTCAACATGTTCAACTAGCTATGAGTTCAACCCGTTCAACTAGCTATGAGTTCAACTTGTTCAACTAGCTATGAGTTCAACATGTTCAACTGACTATGAGTTCAACCTGTTCAACTGACTATGAGTTCAACCTGTTCAACTAGCTATGAGTTCAACCTGTTCAACTAGCTATGAGTTCAACCTGTTCAACTAGCTATGAGTTCAACCTGTTCAACTAGCTATGAGTTCAACCTGTTCAACTGGCTATGAGTTCAACCTGTTCAACTATGAGTTCAACCTGTTCAACTATGAGTTCAACCTGTTCAACTAGCTATGAGTTCAACCTGTTCAACTAGCTATGAGTTCAACCTGTTCAACTAGCTATGAGTTCAACCTGTTCAACTGACTATGATTCAACCTGTTCAACTAGCTATGAGTTCAACCTGTTCAACTGACTATGAGTTCAACCTGTTCAACTGACTATGAGTTCAACCTGTTCAACTAGCTATGAGTTCAACCTGTTCAACCTGCTATGAGTTCAACCTGTTCAACCTGCTATGAGTTCAACCTGTTCAACTAGCTATGAGTTCAACTTGTTCAACTGACTATGAGTTCAACCTGTTCAACTGACTATGAGTTCAACCTGTTCAACTGACTATGAGTTCAACCTGTTCAACTGACTATGAGTTCAACCTGTTCAACTAGCTATGAGTTCAACTTGTTCAACTGATTATGAGTTCAACCTGTTCAACCAGCTATGAGTTCAACCTGTTCAACTAGCTATGAGTTCAACCTGTTCAACCTGCTATGAGTTCAACCTGTTCAACCTGCTATGAGTTCAACCTGTTCAACTAGCTATGAGTTCAACCTGTTCAACCTGCTATGAGTTCAACATGTTCAACCTGCTATGAGTTCAACCTGTTCAACCTGCTATGAGTTCAACCTGTTCAACCTGCTATGAGTTCAACCTGTTCAACTAGCTATGAGTTCAACCTGTTCAACTAGCTGTGAGTTCAACCTGTTCAACCTGCTATGAGTTCAACCTGTTCAACCTGCTATGAGTTCAACCTGTTCAACCTGCTATGAGTTCAACCTGTTCAACTAGCTATGAGTTCAACCTGTTCAACTAGCTATGAGTTCAACCTGTTCAACTAGCTGTGAGTTCAACCTGTTCAACTAGCTGTGAGTTCAACCTGTTCAACTAGCTGTGAGTTCAACCTGTTCAACCTGCTATGAGTTCAACCTGTTCAACTAGCTATGAGTTCAACCTGTTCAACTAGCTATGAGTTCAACCTGTTCAACCTGCTATGAGTTCAACCTGTTCAACTAGCTATGAGTTCAACCTGTTCAACTAGCTATGAGTTCAACCTGTTCAACTAGCTATGAGTTCAACCTGTTCAACTAGCTATGAGTTCAACCTGTTCAACTAGCTATGAGTTCAACCTGTTCAACTAGCTATGAGTTCAACCTGTTCAACTAGCTATGAGTTCAACCTGTTCAACTAGCTATGAGTTCAACCTGTTCAACTGACTATGAGTTCAACCTGTTCAACTGACTATGAGTTCAACCTGTTCAACTGACTATGAGTTCAACCTGTTCAACTAGCTATGAGTTCAACCTGTTCAACCTGCTATGAGTTCAACCTGTTCAACCTGCTATGAGTTCAACCTGTTCAACTGACTCCAACCACTCACCTGTCTGTACGCTGCATCCAGCAGCCTGTATTGAGAAGCCTTGCGCAGGGTCAGACACATACTGTAGACCGCATGCAGCCCGGCACACAGGAAGCTCAGCAGGCCTAGCTGTTTGCGTCTCCCCATCCAGTGGTCCAACCAGCCGGGAAAGCGGCTGTACTTGGTTCCCCGGACCAGCTGCAGTGCGGCAGCCCACAGTCCCGGGAGGTAGACCAGCGCCAGGATCACCAGGGCCACTGCTGGCAGCGTCTCGTTCACCGTCTCCAGGGGCAGCTGGTAGAAGTTGTTTTGCCCCCGGGACAGGTAGGGCATGAGAACGCCACGCAGGAAGTTGTAGCCGTAGAAGAAGAGGATGAGGAGGAAAGTGACCATTAGGGGGCCGCCCCAGGATGGGAAGAGGCGCAGGGGGGCGTCCTCAATGTGCCTAGAGCTAGCAAGGCCTCCCATGTCCACGGCCAGGAAACTCATGCAGCGAGCCAGCTGGATCACAGTTCTCTTGGCCTCAGGATAGTCACTGCTGATCAGGACCTGGGAGGGGCAAAGGGAAGAGAACTGATTAGGAGAAATTGAGGCTCACATTGTGTGGGTGAGTGCCTGTCGGTGTGCAACATCTATAACTACATACAGTGGCAATAAAAAGTATGTGAACCCTTTTGAATGACCTGGATTTCTGCATAAATTGGTCATCAAATTTGATCTGATCTTCATCTAAGTCACAACAATTGACAAACAGTGTGCTCAAACGAATAACACACAAATTATTGTATTTTTCTTGTCTATATTGAATACATAATTTAAACATTCACAGTGTAGGTTGGAAAAAGTATTTGAACCCCTAGGCTAATGACTTCTCCAAAAGCTAGGAGTCAGCTAACCTGGAGTCCAATCAATGAGATGAGATTGGAAATGTTGTTAGAGCTGCCTTGCCCTATAAAAAAAAACACTCACAAAATTTGAGTTTGCTATTCCCAAGAAGCATTGCCTGATGTGAACCATGTCTCGAACAAAACAGATCTCAGAAGACCTAAGATTAAGAATTGTTGACTTGCATAAAGCTGGAAAGGGTTACAAAAGTATTTCTAAAAGCCTTGATGTTCATCAGTCCACGATAAGACAAATTGTCTATAAATGGAGAAAGTTCAGCTCTGTAGCTACTCTCCCTAGGAGTGGCCGTCCTGCAAAGATGACTGCAAGAGCACAGCGCAGAATGCTCAATGAGGTTAAGAAGAATCCTAGAGTGTCAGCTAAAGACTGGAACATGCTAACATTTCTGTTGACGAGTCTACAATACGTAAAACACTAAACAAGAATGGTGTTCATGGGAGGACACTACGGAAGAAGCCACTGCTGTCCAAAAAAACCCATTGCTGCACGTCTGAAGTTTGCAAAAGAGCACCTGGATGTTCCACAGCGCTACTGGCAAAATATTCTGTGGACAGATGAAACTACAGTTGAGTTGTTTGGAAGGAACACACAATACTATGTGTGGAGAAAAAAAGGCACAGCACACCAACATCAAAATCTCATCCCAACTGTAAAGTATGGTGGATGGAGCATCACGGTTTGGGCCTGCTTTGCTGCCTGAGGCCCTGGAGAGCTTGATATCTTCGACAGAAAAATTGATTCCCAAGTTTATCAAGACATTTTGCAGGAGAATGTTAGGCTATCTGTCTGCCAATTGAAGCTCAACAGAAGTTGGGTGATGCAACAGGACAACGACCCAAAACACAGAAGTAAATCAACAGAATGGCTTCAACAGAAGAAAATACGCTTCTGGAGTGGCCCAGTCAGTCCTGACCTCAACCCGATTGAGATGCTGTGGCATGACCTAAAGAGAACAGTTCACACCAGACATCCCAAGAATATTGCTGAACTGAAATAGTTTTGTAAAGAGGAACGGTCCAAAATTTCTCCTGACCGTGCAGATCTGATCCGCAACTACAGAAAACATTTGGTTGAGGTTATTGCTGCCAAAGGAGGGTCAAACAGTTATTAAGGGTTCAAATACTTTCCCCACCCTGCACTGTGAATGTTTACACGGCGGGTTCAATAAAGACATGAACATGTATAATTGTTTGTGTGTTATTAGTTTAAGCAGACCGTGTTTGTCTATTATTGTTACCTAGATGGAAGTTCAGATCAAATTTTATTACTAATTTATGCAGAAATCCACGTATTTCCAAAGGGTTCACATACTTTTTCTTGCCACTGTATACAATGTGTGGAGTTGTATGTACAGTATATACATGATTACTCTCTTACCTGCCTGCTGCCGTCATGAGCTCCAGTCTGCAGGGCCCAGGCCGAGACCACATTGAAGCCCTTCACCACTCTGCTCTCTGGGAACAGCTCTGCCAGCCTCTCAGCGTTAGACGGCTCTCCACTGTTAAGCTTGGTGGCGTTGCTCACATCCACCAGCACCTTCCCAGCCAGCACATCCCTCAACCCCACCAGGGTGTGGTAGTGTTCAGGGTAGAGAGCAGCAAAGACAACCTTCTCTGTGCCAACCATCGCCTCCCGCTGTGTGAGAAGCTGAACCCCATCAGGAAACTGTCCGATGGCTATATGCTTTGGGTTACGGCTGCCGACCACTACCCTATAACCACAGGCAACTAATCGCACAGCCAGGGAGCGGGAGTAATCACCTGAGCCTAGGATGCCCACTGTGGGGTTTCCCGGGTCACAGGGCAGGGGTTCCTCTGGGACGTCAAATGAGTTGGACAGCAGGGGTGTCCTCATGTCGCCCAGAGGCATGCTAGACCTTTAGAGCTGGAAGAGGCGTTGAGGCTGTTATTACATACTAATACTACACATTGTAATTACATAGTTTTTTCATATATTCATATATTCATAGTATTTTCATATATTCATAGTAACTATATTAAGTTCAACTATGGCACTATAATGCAAACAAGAGCCCTATCCACATGAAATAGCCATATCATTCTTGGACAAATTGAAAAATATGAGTACTACTTGTAGCCTACATCTCTGCTGTTATACTGCCACTAAATTCTGAAATGGCCTTACATTTTCGCCATGAAACCATTCAAATATCACATGTCCTTTTTCCTGTCCAAATATAAAATGATGTAGTGTGCCAACTACACAACATGGCACTTGTCGAACATCTCATTCTAAAATCATGGCCATTAATATGGAGTTGGTCCCCCCTTTGCTGCTATAACAGTCAGGGGCGGAAATCCCGGGGGGGATGGGGGGGACACGACCCCCCCATCCTGGGAAAAATATGATTTGTCCCCTCCAATATATCACTGAAACATAACTATGTAATTTAAATAATATTAATAATACGCAATGAAAGCAATTGTGCTGATTATAGACACTTAATAGCGCGTTTTTAAGTTTCAAAAGATTGCAACCCCCCCACCCTTTGCCTCACAATGGTTTGATCCACTGCCAGTTCCTTAGCTTGCTAGGTAACGTAGAGGTCGTATCTACTGTCTGAAAGGCACTCAATGCACGTAACTGACGTGAGGTTAATCCAGTCAATCGCGCACACACACTAGCTGAATATGCAGAGCTAGCGCGCAAATATTAACTATTAAGCTAGCTAGTACCTATTCCATTTATGTGGCGTCGTCAAAGATGGAATCTTTGCTATCGTCAATTTATTCCAAGATCAGCATGCATGTAAGTTAGTGCTTCAAAGTCCCTGTGATAAGGTTAGCGATAAACTGAACAGAACTACACTCTCTTCTACCATTGTTTTAAATATATTTAATGGTCTCGTTGCAAAAGCTAAATTGTCGCAAGGGAACTTTTATTTATATATTTTATTTCACCTTTATTTAACCCGGGTAGCAAAGATTATAGCAAACACCACTGAATTGGTGCTCGCTAGCTTTGCAAATTCAGCTATTGTTAGAAGCCAGCCAATATGAAACAAACGATTAAAATTACAAAAGGTTGCAGCATATGTTGTGTAAATGGTGAACTCATACAGCTGTCAACTCTTGTCACTGCAATCCGTTTCACATTTGCTAGCTACCTTTTAGATCGAAGCCCATATAGAATGATAGAAGATAAGATGATAGAAGCCCATCTCCTACTGTAAATAACCTACATACTGTGTGTGTAGCCAACCAGGTAGAAAAATGGCAGAAAAAAGACGGACATCAGAGTATTTTTCAGTACACCAAAACGCAAAGTAAGAACCCTAGTAGCCTAATATCTCAAAGACTAGTTGATAAAATGTTCATAAGAAAGAAATGAAATTCTAATGGAAATGTTTCACAATGATGTCATTAGGCAGAGCAGCAAACAGATGGCACACAGACAGCAGAGTTGGGGACAGATATGCAGGGACAGACTGGCAGAGACAGGGAGTCTCAGGTAAGTTTGTTGAGTCTTTGTTTGGTAACATTATGAAAGGTTCTCAATTTTTTTTACTTGTAAAATAGGAACATAATTGGAAAATGCCATGGATACCCCCACTCTCAACTTAAACTGGTGACTGAACTAAGATTTGTTAAAGGCAATGGTATTGCTGTTGTGATTAGTTGTGTAGTTTTGGGTACCGGTAGTTAGGAGTACGGCATATACATTTACCATATTAAACGTAGGCTGTGTGTTACAGCACTACTTTTGGTGTCCACCTCAGGAATTGCTCTTGAGAAAATGTAATGTAATTGTCCCCTCCAAAGTTGATATCAGATTTTCGCCCCTGATAACAGTCTCCACTCTTCTGGGAAGGCTTTCCACTAGATGTTGGAACATTGCTGCAGGGACTTGCTTCCATTCAGCCACAAGAGCATTCGTGAGGTTGGGCACTGATGTTGGGCGATTAGGCCTGGCTCAGTCGGCGTTCCAATTCATCTCAAAGGTGTTTGATGGGGTTGAGGTCAGGGCTCTGTGCAGGCCAGTCAAGTCCTTCCACACCGATCTAGACAAAACATTTCTGTATGGACCTCGCTTTGTGCACGGGTGCATTGTCATGCTGAAACAGGAAAGGGCCTTCGCCAAACTGTCATTGTGTGCTGTAGCGTTACAATTTTCCTTCACAGGAAATAAGGGGCTTCGCCCGAACCATGAAAATCAGCCTCAGACCATTATTCCTCCTCCACCAAGCTTGTGTGGCCTACCACTTCACGGCTGAGCCGTTGTTGTTCCTAGACTTTTCTACTTCACAATAACAGCACTTACAGTTGACAGTTGAGGGCAGCTCTTGCGGGGCAGAAATTCAACGAACTGACCTGTTGGAAAGGTGGCATCGACGGTGCCACGTTGAAAGTCATGGAGCTCTTCAGTAAGGCCATTCTACTGCCAATGTTTGTCGATAGAGATTGCATGGCTATGTGCTTGATTTTATATGCCTGTCAGCAACAGGTGTGGCTGAAATAGCCGAATCCACTTATTTGAAGGTGTCCACATACTTATGTCCATGTAGTGTAAGAAATGCATTTACTTAACACTGCCAAACAGCACGACAAGCAGTGGCGATTCGTCATTCAGGGCAGGTGGGGCAGAGCCGCACCTGTTTTGAGCCCGACATTTTTAGCATGTTTTATGATTGAGGGGGCCCTTCCTGTTTTGCATGCTATTTTGTCATTAAACGTGTCACATATCAGTTTGCAAACAATGTAAAAAAAGATGTATACATCATTGAGTTAATAACGCAGCATATAAACATGGTATTTTTTTTGTTTTATTGAGTAAGGCAGCTCCAAAATGCAGGTGTTTCAGCCTAGCTCAGTTCTTTTTGTGGTGGTGGGGCGAGCCAGCAGAAAATACGGAGCGTTTGCGAAGTCATTGGCTCAGTGTTCTGTCACTCATGGGGACACTACATCACCGCCAAGTCTAAGGGGACACCTCAAATTCTAGCCCCTTGGGTGATGGCATAGAGTTACATTAGAAGTGCTCATCCAAGAAGGCTCAATGTCATTGGCCACAAATAAAATTATGTCAAATCACGTTATATGTACAGTAGCTTTGATTGGACTGATCATGTCAACGTCATACTTTAAAAGTCTTAGCTAGCAGTCATCATCATGAATCAAGTCGACAATCTACTGGCAAATCCGTTTTAAACCTTGTCATATGAAGAGAAATAATGAAGAGAAATTATAGATAAAACGTATCAGTGCTCATTGACCATTGGACATAAACATTGGAAACGTTGGAAATCGCAAATTCAACAATGAGTGGTTTGGAAGGAATCAGTGGCTAACTGCAATTATTGCAAAGCAATCATTAGCCTGCTATTCAGTGGAGTGGCTGTGTGGTGGAGTGGCTCTCTTCCTAGTTTAAAATGATAAACATTCAACATTGGCTATGCTGTCAATGAAGCATGATTTGTGCCGCACTCAAAACAACTGTTAACTCTGAACTGCAAAATCTGACTTTAGTGAGTTCAAGACAACTGGAAAATTGGGTAAATACTTTTTGAACTTTCATCCAACTCGGTATTGTACATTTGGAACTCGGGCCTCTTTCTAGAGCTACGACCTGAAGATCACTGCCGTCATTATGATTCTACCCCCCCCCCCGAGTTCCCAGTTGTCTTGAAAGCAGCATAAATCCAGAGAATGCCTGACATTGATGATAAAATTTGCCCACGAAGGACTGCCACGCCACCTTCCTTTTCAAATGGCACAGCACAACAAGGTGAGTCTAATGTATTGTATGCTGCTGCATAAATGATGTAATATGCCAGGGAGATATGTATACTGTAGCTAAGAAAGTAATACTAAGTGTATGTTTTGTAGTAAGCTGTTAGTAGCCCATGTGCCTCACCCTAATAATTTGGTCTTTTCACCTCTTAATTTCGCCTACTGTTCTGACTTGGTGGTGCACATGTAGCCTATAAACTGTTTTTGAGAAATGTAATCATTGAATATTGTAAGAGCTTTCATTGTTTATATGCCCCCTTTATTTATTCTATGGTTCTGACTTGGTGTACAGGGAGAACACTGTAAGAACGGCCCATGTTCTGAATTCTGTTGCTGTACATTTCAAAAGTGCTAAACAAATAGTTGTAATGACTATGTCCATCCTAGCTCGCTCATTAATGTCTTAATCGAAATTACAGATTGCCTCTTATCCACTTGTCGTCCCCTTATGCCATAGTTTGTACATCAATTGTCAGTAGAAACCACATTTGTTTAACCCTCCTGCTGTGTTCCGGTCGAATTAGACCGATTTACAAGTTTTCTCTCTGAAAAATGTAGTTCATTTAATCTGATTGTCATAAGGTTCCATGACTTTGTCCACACAGGGCATCTAAACACACAAAACACATTTTTATGATTTTCATTAAATTTGGGGTGTTTTATTTAACTTTTGTACACCTGTGATGTTCCCAGTCATTAGATGGGTGAGACTACAATTAGTGTATAAAATTGAGTTCAGGCACATGCCCATTCATCAGATGGACACACTTCTCCTCCCAGACCCCCACATGCATGTGTTTGAGCGCACACACACACACACACACACACACACACACACACACACACACACACACACACACACACACACACACACACACACACACACACACACACCCCTTCTTGGCTTCCATGGCAACCCCCACGGGAACCTTTCCCCAATAGAATCTTTCCCCCCCACTGGAATCACACCTGTGGCATTCTCACAAACAATCGCAACATTGTTTCAATAATATATAGAACTTTTCTTGCAGCTCTGGTATATAAAGTTTTTTTTGAGGTCTTGCTCACAATTCATTCTGTGGCAGCACAATGACCAAACGATACACTGTATGTGAGGCTCTTGATCATATCTTTGATCATGACACTGGTGAGGAGGAGAGAGTCCTTGATAAACTTGGACACAAAGTAGTCTGTGATAAATAGCACAATATGTTTCATCTGAGTTGTACCTACGGGCCATAAATAGCAAATACAAGTTGTAATGTTCTTGTAAACTTGACATTTTCACAAGAACTTAAGTTGATAAAAATATCTAACACAACATTAGGTGATCATATATGTATTATTATGGATTTATTATCAGCTACAATGGGGCGGCATTTTGGACCGGGAACACAGAATTAATTAACATGAAACGAACACAACAGGAGGGTTAAGGGAAGTCAGCCATATCAGCTATGTTTTTTTTAAAGACCGTAAATGAGACAGAATGAACTGTTTCGCTGCCAGACAAGGCTCCGCTGATAGCCAGGTGGAGCAGTGGTAAGATGTTGGGACAGCTTTATGTAGGCCCTAACAGTTTGTGGGCAACATTTGTCACCATTATAGTGCAATTCATGTATTGTTTAGTGTTGTTTTGGGTTGTGTAGTGGCTTTGCTGGCATGCATCCCACATGTTTTTTTGCCCCAACAAGATTTCCATGCTAAAATCGCCACTGACGACAAGGGAATAATATCATATGTATTTTATGCCACTAGTTTGTTATTCGAGGCGCATATTCATTGCACTTACGTGTGTTGTTTATGAAGCAGAATCCGTCATATGCCTTGCAGATGCCGAACTGCGTTACAACAAGACTGCCCACATCGCTCGGCTCGTCTGTGTACGGAAGATAACTATGGCCGTGCAGAACACCCGGGCAATCTTACAGTTCCTTCTGATCCGATTAGACATATAATATACACAGATGATAATAATAGCTAAGTGGTTTCATAGTATATTATGAAATTAGCTGTTGTGTAAAATGTGCCATGTAAAAACACACTGGTATATGATATGAAGGTTGCTGTAGCTTTATTGGACTTTCAGTCGCATAATTCATTATTTTTTACAAATATATATTATATTAGATTTAGATGTAATAATATTTTGTCATGAAGTTGTTACATATGCGGTTTGTACAATTGTGCGCACTTACTAACGCAGGAAAGAAAAAACACTATTTCTGGGCAACAGATTACAGACTTTTCCCGACAGGTGTCACTGTTGTACTGTGCTTGGACAGAGTCAGAGAGGTGACTGAGGTGTCTTACCAAACACGTTGGAGGTGCTGCTCACTTTGAGATGTTTTCAACCTCAAAACTGGAGTGTACTTATGAAATAAGTCCATGTCCCAGGCAACCTGTTATGTAGATCCATATGATTCAATCCAAAGAGAATGGTAAAGATAAGCAGTGCAAATTCAGGATTTTATTCAGCGCTTATCTTTTCTATTCATTTGAGGTTTAGGCAGACATACCATACCAATGACATGGGATGTGAATTCATCACGACATAAGATAACTTTAAGGTCAGAAAGAAAACGTGTTGGGGTGTGTGTGTTGGGGTCAGGCGGGTCACCTGTCACTCTGCTGAGCATTGTGGGCTCTGTGGAGTAGAGGTGCCAAAGTCACCCCGAGGAGGGCAGAGAAGACTCCCTCTCAGAACTCAGGTCACAGCTCTGACACCTAACTATCTAATTAGGCATCATCTACAATATCACTTTGCAGTTTAAGCATGCCAATACACACACACACACACACACACACACACACACACACACACACACACACACACACACACACACACACACACACACACACACACACACACACACACACACACACACACACACACCTATCTACATTGACGGGACAGTAGTGGAGAGGGTGGAGAGTTTTAAGTTCCTCGGCGTACACATCACGGACAAACTGAAATGGTCCACCCACACAGACAGCGTGGTGAAGAAGGCGCAGCAGCACCTCTTCAACCTCAGGAGGCTGAAGAAATTCGGCTTGTCACCAAAAACACTCACAAACTTTTACAGATGCACAATTGAGAGCATCCTGTCGGGCTGTATCACCGCCTGGTACGGCAGCTGCTCCGCCCACAACCGTAAGGCTCTCTAGAGGGTAGTGAGGTCTGCACAACGCATCACCGGGGGAAAAGTACCTGCCCTCCAGGACATCTACACCACCTGATGTCACAGGAAGGCCAAAAAGATCATCATGGACAGCAACCACCCAAGCCACTGCCTGTTCACCCCGCTATCATCCAGAAGGTGAGGTCAGTACAGGTGCATCAAAGCTGGAACCGAGAGACTGAAAAACAGCTTCTATCTCAAGGCCATCAGAATGTTAAACAGCCATCACTAACATCGAGTGGCTGCTGCCAACACACATCAAGCCACTTTAATAATGGGAAAATTGATGTAATCAATTTATCACTTGCCACTTTATATTATTTATATTAGGTCATGTTTACAGAACCTACATTATTCATCTCATATGTATATACTGTACTCTATACCATCTACTGCATCTTGCCATCCTGATGTAATGTATCACTAGCCACCTTAAACAATGCTGCTTTATATGTTTTCATACCCTACAATACTCATCTCATATGTATATACTGTACTCCATACCATCTATTACATCTTGCCTACGCCGTTCGGCCATCACTCATTTATATATTTTTATGTACATATTCGTATTCATTCCTTACACTTGTGTGTACAAGGTAGTTGTTGTGGAATTGTTAGATTACTTGTTAGATATTACTGCATGGTCGGAACTAGAAGCACAAGCATTTCGCTACACTTGCATTAACACCTGCTAACCATGTGTATGTGACAAATACATTTGATTTGATTTGATTTTGACCTACATACATGTATTGGAGCTTTCTGACTTTCATGGTCATCTGAGATAGTCATCGCTATAAGATGCTTATATGAAAGCCTTCCCTTCTGGGAAGGCTTTCCACTAGACGTTGGAACATTGCTGCGGGGACTGGCTTCCATTCAGCCATGAGCATTAGTGAGGTTGGACACTGATGTTGGACGATTAGGCCTGGCTTGCAGTCAGCGTTTCAATTCAACCCAAAGGTGTTTAATGGGGTTGAGGTCAGGGCTCTGTGCAGGCCAGTCAAGTTTTTCCACACCGATCTCAACAAACCATTTCTGTAAATACCTTGCTTTGTGCACGAGGGCATTGTCATGCTGAAACAGGAAAGGGCTTTCCCCAAACTGTTGCCACAAAGTTGTAAGCACAGAATTGTCATTGTCATTGTATGCTGTAGTGTTAGGATTTCCCTTCCCTGGAAGTAAGGGGCCTAGCCCGAACCATGAAAAACAGTCCCAGACCATTATTCCACCTCCACCAAACTTTACAGTTGACACTATGCATTCGGCAGGTAGCGTTCTCCTGGAATCCGCCAAACCAAGATTAGTCCGATAGACTTTTAGATGGTGAAGTGTGATGTATCACTCCAGAGAACGCTCTTCCATTGGTCCAGAGTCCAATGGTGGCAAACTTTACATCACTCCAGCCGACGCTTGGCATTGCCCATGATGAACTTAGTGTTGTGTGCGGCTGCTCGGCCATGGAAACCCATTTAATGATGCTCCAGTTTGGAACTCGGTAGGGAGTGCCACATTGAAAGTCATTGAGCCCTTAAGTAAGGCCATTCTACTGCCAATGTTTATCTATGGAGATTGCATGGCTGTGTGCTCGATTTTATACACCTGTCAGCAACGGGTGTGGCCGAAATAGCCGAATCCACCAATTTGAAGGGTTGTCCACATACTTTTGTATGTATAGTGTATGTTATGTTATTTTGTCTTCTAAAAATTACAATAGGCCTTGTACCATGGCAAATACTGATTGGATGCTTGCCATTCTCTTGGTTCATAGTTGAATGTGCTGACAACAAAATCACACAAAAATAATCAATGGAAATCCAATTTATCAACCCATGGATTTCTGGATTTGGAGTCACACTGAAAATTAAAGTCGAAAACCACACTACAGGCTGATCCAACTTTGATGTAATGTCCTTAAAACAAGTCAAAATGAGGCTCAGTAGTGTGTGTGGCCTCCACGTGCCTGTATGACCTCCCTACAATGCCTGGGCATGCTCCTGATGAGGTGGTGGATGGTCTCCTGAAGGATCTCCTCCCAGACCTGGACTAAAGCATCCGCCAACTCCTGGACAGGCTGTGGTGCAACGTGGCGTTGGTGGATGAAGCGAGACATGATGTCCCAGATGTGCTCAATTGGATTCAGGTCTGGGGAACGGGCGAGCCAGTCCATAGCATCAATGCCTTCCTCTTGCAGGAACTGCTGACACACTCCAGCCACATGAGGTCTAGCATTGTCTTGCATTAGGAGGAACCCAGGGCCAACCGCACCAGCATATGGTCTCACAAGGGGTCTGAGGATCTCATCTCGGTACCTAATGGCAGTCAGGCTACCTCTGGCGAGCACATGGAGGGCTGTGCGGCCCCCCCAAAGAAATGCCACCCCACACCATGACTGACCCACCGCCAAATCGGTCATGCTGGAGGATGTTGCAGGCAGCAGAACGTTCTCCACGGCGTCTCCAGACTCTGTCACGTCTGTCACGTGCTCAGTGTGAACCTGCTTTCATCTGTGAAGAGCACAGGGCGCCAGTGGCGAATTTGCCAATCTTGGTGTTCTCTGGCAAATGCCAAACGTCCTGCACGGTGTTAGGCTGTCAGCACAACCCCCACCTGTGGACGTCGGGCCCTCATACCACCCTCATGGAGTCTGTTTCTGACCGTTTGAGCAGACACATGCACATTTGTGGCCTGCTGGAGGTCATTTTGCATGGCTCTGGCAGTGCTTCTCCTGCTCCTCCTTGCACAAAGGCGGAGGTAGCGGTCCTGCTGCTGGGTTGTTGCCCTCCTACGGCCTCCTCCACGTCTCCTGATGTACTGGCCTGTCTCCTGGTAGCACCTCCATGCTCTGGACACTACGCTGACAGACACAGCAAACATTCTTGCCACAGCTCGCATTGATGTGCCATCCTGGATGAGCTGCACTACCTGAGCCACTTGTGTGGGTTGTAGACTCCGTCTCATGTGACCAAAACATCAACCAGGAAGCATAGGAACTGAGAAGTGGTCTGTGGTCCCCACCTGCAGGACCACTCCTTTATTGGGGGTGTCTTGCTAATTGCCTGTAATTTCCACCTGTTGTCTATTCCATTTGCACAACAGCATGTGAAATGTATTGTCAATCAGTGCTGCTTCCTAAGTGGACAGTTTGATTTCACAGAAGTGTGATTGACTTGGAGTTACATTGTGTTGTTTAAGAGTTCCCTTTATTTTTTTGAGCAGTGTATATATATATATACATTTACATTTTAGCAGACGCTCTTATCCAGAGCGACTTACAGTAATGAATGCATACATTTCATATTTTTTTTTCTCCATACTGGTCCCCCGTGGGAATCGAACCCACAACCCTGGCGTTGCAAACACCATGCTCTACCAACTGAGCCACACGGGACCTATATATATATAGGTCCCGTGTGGAGAGAGAGAGAAAATTAGTTTTTCTTTCAAAAACAATGACATTTTTAAGTGACCCCAAACTTTTGAATGGTAGGGGTCACTTAAAAATGTCGTTGTTTTTGAAAGAATGTTTTTTTTTGCCATTAAAATAACATAAAATTGATCAGAAATACAGTGTAGACATTGATAATGTTGTAAATTACTATTGTAGCTGGAAACGGCTGATTTTTTTGTGGAACATCTACATAGGCGTACAGAGGCCCATTATCAGCAATCATCACTCCTTTGTTCCAATGGCGCGTTGCATTAGCTAATCCAAGTTTATCATTTTAAAAGGCTAATTGATCATTAGAAAACTCTTTTGGAATTATGTTAGCACAGCTGGAAACTATTGTTCCGATTAAAGAAGCAATAAAACTGGCCTTCTTTAGACTAGTTGAGTATCTGGAGCATCAGCATTTGTGGATTCGATTACAGGCTCAAAATGGCCAGAAACAAATAACTTTCTGAAACTCGTCAGTCTATTCTTGTTCTGAGAAATGAACGCAATTCCATGCAAGAAATTGCCAAGAAACTGAAGATCTCGTACAACGCTGTGTATTACTCCCTTCACAGAACAGCGCAAACTGGCTTTAACCAGAATAGAAAGAGGAGCAAGAGGTGTGGTGGTTAATTTATTTTCAATCAAATGAGGAGAGACAAACTTATCATACAAGTCAGAGTAAATTTTAAACTAAATCTTTATTCACTTATTAATAAGGGAGTAGGTCAATACAACACACACATATAAAGTGAATCGATTGACATTTACATTTACATTTAAGTCATTTAGCAGACGCTCTTATCCAGAGCGACTTAGATTGAGTGCTCTACGATAATGATGGCTGGTCGATGAATCACCCTCAGATGATTCATTGAGAGCCCCGAGACAAAAATACAAAGGTCTTTTATAACCAAGATACACCCCTTTCAGTCTACATGACGAACAACAGATGTATGGAATGGGTCACAAGGTTAAGATTTGTATGAAAGATACTTATAATTCACAGCAGACAGTATCTGCTGTAAAAACAGTTCTCTTTGTGTAGAGACTAAGGTCTGGCCCT
The DNA here is from genome assembly GCF_965601325.2 of Salmo salar. Lineage (NCBI taxonomy): Eukaryota > Metazoa > Chordata > Actinopteri > Salmoniformes > Salmonidae > Salmo > Salmo salar. The sequence continues at coordinate 31,933,183 of NC_138315.1, read as the reverse complement.
GGGGTCATCTCATCCTGGTACCTTATACAACAGAAACATTAACTCATGCTCTGGAATGCGGTCTCTTTAGGTTTTATCACCCAAAGGACATCGTAAATCTCCTGTCAGAGTCATCTCCCAGAGACACAATAGAGTTATTATAACCCTCTATTCTGTTGCATAAAACAACCATTTGATGCAATAAAAGTATTATAACGTAATCTTGCAATTTTGCTCACAGAAGACAAGTACTTTAAAGTGTCTAGTTTGAGAAACAGACGCCTCACAAGTCCTCGACTTGCAGCTTCATTAAATAGTATCCGCAAAACACCAATCTCAACGTCAACAGAGAAGAGGCGACTTTGGGATGCTGGCCTTCTAGGCAGAGTTGCAAAGAAAAAGCCATATCTCAGACTGGCCAATAAAAAGAAAAGATTAAGATGGTCAAAATAACACAGGCACTGGACAGAGGAACTCTGCCTAGAAGGCCAGCAAAGTATTCACACACCTTTACTTTTTCCACATTTTGTTGTGTTACTGCCTGAATTTAAAATGGATTACATTTAGATTTTGGCCTACACACCATACCCCAAAATGTCAAGGTGGAATTATGTTTTTAGAAATGTTAACAAATTAATAAAAAATGAAAAGCTGAAATGTCTTGAGTCAATAAGTATTCAACCCCTTTGTTGTGGCAAGCTTAAATAAGTTCAGCAGTAAAATGTTTCTTAAGTCACATATATTTGCATGGATTATGTGTGCAATAAAAGTGTTCAACATGATTTTTGAATGACTACCCAATCTCTGTACCCCACACACAATTATCTGTAAGGTCCCTCTGCAGTCAAGCAATGAATTTCAAGCACAGATTTAACAACAAAGACAAGGGAGGTTTTCCAATGCCTCGCAAATAAGGGCACCTATTGGTAGACATTGAATATCCTTTGAGCATGGTGAAGTAATTAATTATGCTTTGGATGGTGTAGGAATACATCCAGTCAGTCACTACAAATATACAGGGGTCTTTCCTAACTCAGTTACCAGAGAAGAAGGAAACTGCTCGGGGATTCCACCTTGAGGCCAATGGTGATTTAAACAGTTACAGGGTTTAATGGCTGTGATATGAGAAAACTGAAGATGGATCAACAACATTGTAGTTACTCCACAATACTAATCTAAATGACAGTGAAAAGAAGGAAGCCTGTACAGAATAAAACATATTCCTAAACAAGCATGCTGTTTGCAATAAGGCACTAAAGTAATACTGCAAAAAATGTGGCAAAGAAATTACCTTTTGTTTTGAATACGAAGAGTTATGTTTGGGACAAATCCAACACAACACATCACTGAGTACCACTTTTCATATTTTTAAGCATAGTGGTGGCTGCGTCATGTTATGGGTATGCTTCTCATCGGCAAGGACTAGGGAGTTTTTTGTTGTTGTTGATAAAAATAAACTAAATAGAGCTGCATGTAAGCACAGACAAAATCCTAGAGGAAAACCTGGTTCACTCTGGTGAAGGAGAATAAGATGTGGGAGGAGGCTCTGGAGTACTGTAAGGAGAACGATACTGACCTGGTCAGCCTGCTCTCTGAGACTAAGCTGGATCTGGCCTGTGAGGACAGCCAGGAGGCCCAGAAGGACTACTTGTATATGGGTTTGCGGTACCTGGCTGGCAGCTGGCAGTGGGTGAATGGACTCTGACATTGCTCGTCCTAATATGAATATATTTATTAATTCCATTATTTAAATTTTAGATTTGTGTGTATTGTTGTGTTTTGTTAGATATTACTGCACTGTTGGAGCTAGGAACATAAGCATTTCGCTACACCCGCAATAACATCTGCTAAATATGTGTATGCGACCAATACAATTTTATTTGGTTGAATGGTGACCCCCTGGAGTTCGAGGCCTGGTTCCAGGGACAGGCCCCAATGTTCAGCCTGGAACCTCCACTGTGGGGCCCTGTCATGGGAGGGAAGATGCTGGGAGAACAGAGACTGTGAGAAAAGGCTCAACTTCTTCTGCTACTGAGACAGAGATATTTTTTTTTAACTTTGATTTGTTTTTTAGTTATTTCTACTGTAGTCCCGAAGAAAGTAATGGCATTGCAGGTAATGGTAATAATATTACATGAGAGAGAGAGATGACGGTGAGTCTCTAGATCTGATTAAAGATGCACTTAGAAAATCATGCAAATGTAATTTCTGTTTATCTGTATATTGATATATTATCATATTATTTGTTCTGATGTCGTTGAAAAAATATGAGTAGACCTTTTACCATGGCGAATAATGATTGGTTGATTGTCATTAGCTATCTTTATAAACCATTATTAAATATTATTTTCTCAGTACATGTTTTGTGTAAGAGTGAAATATATTTTGAGTGCAAATGTATCTCTGTTTGAAATCGCTGTCAACCTAGCCCCTACCTGAAAGACACTTGTGGAGATCCAGTGGAAAGGGGTTGATTTAGGATTGGGTGAAATATTTAAAGAAATAGACTACACTGAGTGTACAAAACATTAGCAACACCTTTCTTATATTGCATCACTTTTGCCCTCAGAACAGCCACAATTAGTCAGGGCATCCACAGGGATGCGGGCCCATGTTGACACCAATGTTTCCCACAGTTGTGTCAAGTTGGCTGGATGTTCTTTGGGTGCCCTGACCATTCTTGATACACACAGGAAACATTTGAGTGTGAAAAACCCAGCAGCGTTGCAGTTCTTGACACACTCAAACCGGTGCGCCTGGCACCTACTACCACACCCTGTTCAAAGGCACTTAAATATTCTGTCGTGCCCATTCACCTTCTGAATGGCACATTTACACAATCCGTCGCAATTGTCTCAAGGCTTAAAAATCCTTTTTTAACCTGTCTCCTCCCCTTCATCTACACTGATTGGAGTGGATTTAACAAGTGACATTGATAAGGGATCATAGCTTTCATCTGGATTCACCTGGTCAATCGGTCATGGAAAGAGCAGGTGTTCTTAATGTTTTGAACACTCAGTGTATGTCTTCTCTATGCAATGTTCAAACACATCCCCAGACAGGTTTAACACATGTAGATGATCCAAATTACAAGGCTTTAAGACAATAGAGGTTGGTCATCCTTAGCAATAGGAGAGTAGAGTTAAAGGTGCAGTCAACTGTTATTCTCTGTTAGAAGTGCTGCACCTGACACACAGATCACCATAGCGTATTACCACATGTTCCTAATGCTTTGTACACTCACTGTGTATCTGTAAAATGGAGTAGTAGTGTCCCTCTGCTAAATGTCAAACACTTCTTTTAAAGACTCCACTGGCTGCAGTCTCTTTGTTACATAAAGCTGGTGTCTGTAGGACCCTGAGCGATGGGTCCATGAATGTCACAGCACAATGTCCACGGCTCCCCCTATAGGCAGTGTGTGTGTGTGTTTGTGTGTGATTCTGTGTGATTAACAGGAATATCACAGCAGAAACTCTGCTGTTACCTCTAAAGACAGCATGATGCAGTGATGAGAGGGGTGATAGAGAGAGCACCTGTTGAGTTACATAACTATGAATGACATAACCCGAAGTCTGAACATATCCACGCTGTTGCCTCAGTTGATTCAATAAGAAAGTGACATTTTCAAGTGGACTAAAAGGGAGCCATTCATTTCAATGCATAGAATAGTGCATACTTACTCAAGTGATGATCCCACTGTAAAATCCTACAGTAACATACTCTACATCCAAGGACTTGTTTTGAAACTAGGGTGTTGTCCCTTTCTGTGTTACCCCTGTGACTGGGTCATCATGGCTTGGACTGGGTTTTCTGACCTGAGGGTGCGATTATTACCCCACATGTATCTGAGTCAGGCTCTGCATCTCATTCTAGCCACAGCAGAAGCCTGAAACTGGGTCAGAATCATAATACAGGCTCCCGGGCCTACAATGGACCAAGCCATAATAATGTGACACACCTATACCCACTCTGTAAGTGGGTCAAACTGGATAGAACAACAATCATATGAAACAGACTGTCTATAATCAGATAACTCTACAATGACATGACTACATTTATGTTAATATAGGGCTCAGACTGGAGCAACCAAATCAGGAAACAGACCAATAACAGATCATTGGAGTCAGTCATCTGGCCACAACTTTGTTATTGCCAGACAACAGAGACATATCAGTTTTCCACAGCAGACAGCCAACCATGGGTCTTCAATCCAAAGGGCTTTATTGGCATGGGAAATATTGCCAAAGCAAGTGAAATAGATAATAAACAAATGTGAAATAAACAATAAAAAATTAACAGTAAACATTACAATCACACAAGTCTCTCTCTCTCTCTCTCTCTCTCTCTCTCTCTCTCTCTCTCTCTCTCTCACACACAAACTCTCTCTCTCTCTCTCTCTCTCACACACACACAAACTCTCTCTCTCTCTCTCTCTCTCTCTCACACACACACAAACTGTCTCTCTCTTTCTCTCTTTTTCTCTCCCTCGCTCTCTCTCTTACACACAAACTCTCTTTTTCTCTCACTCTCTTTCAAAACTGTCTCCTTACCCATGTCTGTCTCTTTTTAGTCTGTCCTGTGTAGATAGAAATGTAGCTGCTCCCAGTATGATGTAGTGCTGACATGAGGAGAGGAGAGGAGACATGATTCAGGTGGGTTTTATTTACATTCCTTTCAATCGACCTTCCTCAGAGTTAGCTCCAAAGTTAACAACTACTACAGACAAATCTATGCTGGGTGGGAGACTGGAGCAGAGTAGAATAATGTTGTACCTCGCCTGAAGAGGACTGGAGTTCAACTCTGACAAGAGCTGACACAAAGAGAGCTCCAAACAATGACATGCTGATGCTGTAGAACAATGAGTAAACCCCACAGGCATGAAGAGAAGGAAAATACTGACCCAGAACAAAACAAATATGTACCAGGACAAACATAGGCTCCAAGCAATGAAAGGATACACAACATTGTCCTTCAAACTTTACGAAGGATATACCTGATACTCGAAGATGGTTTCGGGCAAAAGGAGATTAGACAGGGATGAACTACAGCTTTTATTTATTTTTCAAGGTAGAGAAGAACATACAGTGCATAAATAAATGTATAATAGTATTGTATCTGATATAAATAACTCCTCATCTCACATTGACCTTGAAAGCTCTTCTATCATGAAGGAACCAAAAAATGCTTTATGTTTGACGAAACTGAACTTCCCAACCGTCAAGCTCATGATCTTATCCTCCTATGTGAGGGGAGGAACAGGATGCAAATCCCTTTTTCTCAGGAAAAGTTCTGAAGCTATCAAGAGCCGAACCGAGAAGAGTGTTTGAGGAGGATTGATTTTAAATGTCTTTGCCTTTGTCTTGTTTTATGTGGCAGCCACAGCTCACAGACTGCTCATGGTTCTCCACCATGTCCCAATGGCAGCTACAATGTCTTATAGTCTTAATACTCAACAGTAACTGAGCTCATTCCCTCACCCTCTCCTCTTGTGTCTCTGCACACATGTATAATGACAGTTCAATCAAGTACAAGCTTAACTGAATGACCACAGAGACAGAATACATTATGGAATTTTATTGAATAGTTTTGGGTAGGCCTCGTCTCAGAGGAATGCTCCTCAGACTGCCAACCCCCCCCCTAGATTCATGCCCATTGGTTGAAAGAAAGGAAACTGATTATTGCATGAGTGATATTGAGCATTTGTTCCTAATGTTTTGTACACTCAGTGTAAGTACCTGCTATGCCGATGAGTGAGATAGGAAGCGATGTGAATTATATGAGTTTACTAGATGAATATAAAGTGACGAGCCATTCAGACCAGCCTTACTTATTGAGCTTTCGTAAACTACATTATATTGGTGTGTTGAAGTGGTGGTGTATAGTCAGTTCTTTGAACATGACTTGGAAATAAAATACATTCATTTCTCAGTCTCAGTCTCTTCAGCATAGTGACAGACACAGTTCACTTGCAGGCTAAATACTATGGAGCAGAGATGTTGGCTGGTAGCAGGTTCCATGTTAACCTTGGGCAGTGGCAGTTCCAAACATGCCTGCCTCTGGTGCCAAAACATGTCTGCCTCTGGTGCCAAAACATGTCTGCCTCTGGTGCCAAAACATGTCTGCCTCTGGTGCCAAAACATGTCTGCCTCTGGTGCCAAAACATGTCTGCCTCTGGTGCCAAAACATGTCTGCCTCTGGTGCCAAAACATGTCTGCCTCTGGTGATGATATACAGAGTGACATTACCAGACGGATGTGCGTGTTATGTATTTGAAAGTATTACATACATGCACATCCAGTGTTTTTAAGCAGGATATAAAAAGATATGTTCAATAAAAGGTTAATCGAAACAACGCTTCATCAGGTCTTCATCTGGTCTTACACTGGTCAACCTTCGAGATGTTCATGTACAGTATATTTCATTACATAAGAATTGTCTATGGAGAAAACACTTGAGTGCCTTTGAGGTAACTGTAATGGGCCCTCTGTTAGCTGCTGACTGTGCCATGCAGCATTAGGAAAGCATTTGGGGAGGGCCTGTGGCTTTCTGGGAAGGGTCACAGCTGAGCACACAGTTTGAGAACAGCAGAGCCCCATGGTCCTGTCTGTATGCAAGGCTGACCATGCATTTGTTTTATTAATATCTCTGATGTTTCACAAACAATTTAATTAAAATGGAAACGTTGTTTGTAAGATCCATTAATTATACAGAGCGTCTTGTAGATCACCATTGGGCTGGAGTTTTTTCCTTTTTATATAGTATTATAAAAGTTTTGTGCCTCTAAAACTGAACGGCCTTATGAACTATATTAGCAAATGCTACAATTGAATGATTGACCAGTACATCAAGCACACAGTCCATGTCTGCTTCCACCAATCACCCCTCAGGGCAGCTTCAAGAGAGCAGTGTGATAGGTGGAGACAGTTTGACTGGACTGTGTGGTGCTGCCAAAGCAGTGTGTGGTGATGTGTGTGTGACACACAGAGCTGGCATCTTGCTCTCTTGTGGCTAGGAGGTGTGTTGAATTCAAGGAGGTCACAAAGTGGCCTGGTGGTGTAATGCTGTAGTGTGGCCCTTGCCTGGAGTCCAGTGCTGCACTGTGCCACGTTGTGTGCTATAAGCAGCAAACTGACATTTACACAAGAGTGGAATGAGAGACTGTTTACATTTAGGTATTGGCCACTGATATTTTTACTGCTGAAAATATGTCATGGTACAGACGTGAATTGTTGTAAAGTCTAGAGCAATGCTGATTTCTGTTTACACTGCATGTGTGTATGTTTGCGTGACTTGTATTAGCTCCCCAAGCGAATGCCAAGGCTTTAGCTCTGTGAAATAACAATCTTGTGGCACAAAGACCGCACAGGTCCAAACCCAGTCAGTCACACAAGCTTTAATTTCACCTTCAACTGTCCTCTGCAGGGCCTATGTGCGTATATTTTCCTTGTTGGGTGTTTGTTACTCACCCAGCCTTCACATTGGTTCATCCCGCAGCGTCAATTCTGTTTACCAAAAGTGGCCCACTAGGCGGCGCACATTTCTCCAGAGGCTCAGACAAAAAAACACTTTGAGCTGTTTAACGCCATGTTGTGAGGTTGTCTTTCCCCAGAACCCCTAGCCCATTGGCACAAAACAGTGTTGACTGTCTCTCAATCTGACAGGAAGTCTGTTGTGGAGAGAGTTCATTTTGTCTGTTGTAAGAAATTGTAGAAATGACAAGAAGAAAGAGAAAGAAAGATCTACCCCCCACTATCAGACAGCATTGCTCTCTTTGTATCAGATTGGTAGTAAACCGTGGTGACTTAGTCATATGTTGCCGACCTCCTCGATTCGGTCTTATGTAGCAAAATTTAAAATTGAGTTTTTTATATTGGATAAAAGTAGAGACTCAGAGCTAGAAAATGGTATAGTATACACTGCAGTTGAGGAACAATGGGAAAGTCATTCTGCTTTGAAGGTTGATAAACTTGTAACCCCACTTTTGAGAAAATGGCCCTTGAATGTTTTGGTACACCTACAGTGGGGGAAAAAAGTATTTGATCCCCTGCTGATTTTGTACGTTTGCCCACTGATAAAGAAAGGATCAGTCTATAATTTTAATGGTTGGTTTATTTGAACAGTGAGAGACAGAATAACAACAAAAAAATCCAGAAAAACGCATGTCAAAAATGTTATAAATTGATTTGCATTTTAATGAGGGAAATAAGTATTTGACCCCCTCTCAATCAGAAAGATTTCTGTCTCCCAGGTGTCTTTTATACAGGTAACAAGGTATGTGAGTCAAATAAAAAATCGAATCAAATGTTATTTGTCACATGCGCCGAATACAACAGGAGTAGAATTTACTGTGAAATGCTTACTTAAGCCCTTAACCAACAATGCAGTTTTAAGAAAATATTTACTAAATAAACTCAAGTTAAAAAAAAAACGAACACAATAAAATAAGAATAACGAGGCTATATACAGGGGGTACCGGTACTGAGTCAGTGTGTGGGGGTACAGGTTAGAGGTAATCTGTACATGTAGGTAGGGATTAAGTGACTTTGCATAGATAATAAATAGCGAGTAGCAGCAGTGTAAAAACACAGGGGGGTGTCAATGCAAATAGTCCGGGTGGCCGTTTTATTAATTGTTCATCAGTCTTCTGGCTTGGGGACAGAAGCTGTTAATGAGCCTTTTCGACCTAGACTTGACACTCCAGAACCGCTTGTGGTGTGGTAGCAGAGAGAACAGTCCATGACTTGGGTGACTGGAGTCTTTGACAATTTTTGGGGCCTTACTCTGACACTGCCTAGTATATAGGTCCTGGATGGCAGGAAGCTTGGCCCCGGTGATGTACTGGGCCGTACGCACTACCCTCTATAGCGCTCGGATGCTGAGCGAGTGGAGCTGAGCTGGAGCAGAGCGAGTAGCGGAGCGTGCCCATTTTGACTTGAGCATGGAGCAAGATTCCCAAAGGCTGGAGCGTCGGCCTTCTCGCACACTCCAATTTCACTCCAGTAGCGCTCCATTAAGGCTCACTTCACGAGCTCAGGGCATGCCTGGCCCAGCATGCATTTAGTAGTCTACTTGTGTGCTGCTATAGCCCCTTGCTTAAGCTACTGTCAAATTATTTTTTATAAAGAAACTGATAAAACACGTGCTAAATCAAGGTGAATTACAAATATGAGGACCAAGAGAAAGATAGGGAGTGCAGTAATGTAGTGCCCACAACTAAATAATCATTGTGGAATCTGAAAAGACATGTATCCCAGAAGCATGACGGTGTACTTGCTACGTGCACATGCTAAAAGAAAGGAACAAGGTGGTTAGACAACTAAGTGTGTCATTGTAGCAAAGTATTTATAAACCAAAAATTAGATCTCTTAAACGTTACTTTTCGTTACTTTTTGTTCTATTATCTATACAATAGGCCATGATTGATTTTGGCCCAATAGGTCTGGCATATTCCCAAGTTCAAGGAGCTTTCATTTTGATTTGGTTATTTTGTCTAAAAACCGTTAGGACTACCTATATATATATATATATATTATTTAAAAAAATCTGCATCTCTGCCCAGCCTGGCAAGAGTTCCAAAAGGGTGTTTAGCATCCCCAGTGGCTCTGCAAGTGAGGAGAGGGTATTCTTCGCTCTGGCCTGCTCTCCAGGCACCGTCGCATGAGCCTGAAACCACAAACTGGCCAAACTCGTGTGTTTCAAAAAATCAATTCTAAAAATGAATTCAAGGGCACTAATAATTATTTTTTTGTTTAATTTGTATTTAATTCTAAGTAAGTCACAGCCTACACTACCGTTCAAAAGTTTGGGGTCACTTAGAAATGTCCTTGTTTTTTAAAGAAAATATACTTTTTTGTCCATTAAAATAACATCAAATTGATCAGAAATACAGTGTAGATTTTGTTGATGTTGTAAATGACTATTGTAGCTGGAAATGTTTAATGGAATATCTACATAGGAGTACAGAGGCCCATTATCAGCAACCATCACTCCTGTGTTCCAATGGCACATTGTGTTAACTAATCCAAGTTTATCATTTTAAAAGGCTAACTGATCATTAGAAAACCCTTTTGCAATTATGTTAGCACAGCTGAAAACTGTTGTCCTGATTAAAGAAGCAATAAAACTGGCCTTCTTTAGACTAGTTGAGTATCTGGAGCATCAGCATTTGTCAAGCTCAAAACGACCAGAAACAAAGAACTTTCTTCTGATACTCGTCAGTCTATTCTTGTTTTGAGAAATGAAGGCTATTCCATGCGAGAAATTGCCAAGAAACTGAAGATCTTCTACAACGCTGTGTGAGGTTGAGGTAAAAAAGAAAGGAGAACCTGAAGATCTTCTACAACGCTGTGTGAGGTAGAGGTAAAAAAGAAAGGAGAAACTGAAGATCTTCTACAACGCTGTGTGAGGTAGAGGTAAAAAAGAAAGGAGAAACTGAAGATCTCCTACAACGCTGTGTGAGGTAGAGGTAAAAAAGAAAGGAGAACCTGAAGATCTTCTACAACGCTGTGTGAGGTAGAGGTAAAAAAGAAAGGAGAAACTGAAGATCTCCTACAACGCTGTGTGAGGTAGAGGTAAAAAAGAAAGGAGAAACTGAAGATCTCCTACAACGCTGTGTGAGGTAGAGGTAAAAAAGAAAGGAGAAACTAAAGATCTTCTACAACGCTGTGTGAGGTAGAGGTAAAAAAGAAAGGAGAAACTGAAGATCTCCTACAACGCTGTGTGAGGTAGAGGTAAAAAAGAAAGGAGAACCTGAAGATCTCCTACAACGCTGTGTGAGGTAGAGGTAAAAAAGAAAGGAGAAACTGAAGATCTCCTACAACGCTGTGTGAGGTAGAGGTAAAAAAGACACACTCCTGTTGCTGGTCCCACATCCAATTAGCCTTGCTTCAGAACCACAGTACAGTGAGAAAAGCAGTTTGTGCCAACTATGATGTAGACTGAAACCTTTTGAATGTGCATGTTGTCTCAAACCAGTCCATCTAAGGCATTATTCATGAAAAGCCTGATGAGCCCCGTAATATTAGAATGTGCCAAACAATCTCAAACCCACAGGCACACACTTATGACTTTGTGTTACAGCACTGATAAAACTAGTGAAGAGCTCAGAGTTTGTTCAGAGACACTTTCTCCAAATCCAGGAGAAGGATGGTAATCACAAAGTATATTGATTTAATTACCGCTCCCAGGGGGTGTTGATCGGGGGGAGGGGGGGGGGGGGGGACACGATGCCTCCCCCCCACTTCCTGCTCCTTGCTGTGTTTGTGAGAAACTCATCAGTAAGGAACGAGGGGAATAAACACTGGTGCCTTGTTAGACGCTAGTTTAGCCTACTGAGACAGGGGTGTTCGAAGTTAAACCCCGAATCTAGGAGATAAGGATTAGCTGAGCCCAGAAACAGAAGGAAAGCTGGTGCTCTGCGCCAGATTACAGTGGAGAGTGCCAGCCAGCAGCAGGGTGGTGCCTCTTTGCAGCCCTCTCATGCATGGGCTTTCAGACTACAAATTGCATGTAGACCCACTTGTATTTAGTGGTATACTGTGCATTCGGAAAGTAATCAGACCACTTCACTTTTTCCACATTTTGTTATGTTACAACCTTATTCTGAAATGGATTAAATATTTTTTCCCCCTCATCAATCTACACATAATACCCCATAATTACAAAGCAAAAACAGGTTTTTAGAAATTTTTGGAAATGTATTAAAAATAAAAAATGGAAATACCACATTTACATAATAAGTATTCAGACCCTTACTCAGTACTTGGGGAGTTTCTCACATTCTTCTCTGCAGATCCTCTCAAGCTCTGTCAGGTTGGATGGGGAGTGTTGCTGCACAGCTATTTTCAGGTCTCTCCAAAGATGTTCGATCGGGTTCACGTCCGGGCTCTGGCTGGGCCACTCAAGGACATTCAGAGACTTGTCCTGAAGCGACTCCTCCGTTGTCTTGGCTGTGTGCTTAGGGTTGTTGTCCTGTTGGAAGGTGAACCTTCGCCCCAGTCTATGGTCCTGAGTGCTCTGGAGCAGGTTTTCATCAAGGATCTCTCTGTACTTTGCTCCGTTCATCTTTCCCTCGATCCTGACTAGTCTCCCAGTCCCTGTCATGTTCCTTTCACTGAGGAGTGGCTTCTGTCTGGCTACTCTACCATAAAGGCCTGATTGGTGGAGTGCTGCAGAGATGGTTGTCCTTCTGGAAGGTTCTCCCATCTCTACAGAGGAACTCTGGAGCTCTGTCAGAGTGACCATCGGGTTCGTGGTCACCTCACTAACCAAGGCCCTTCTCTCCCGATTGCTCAGTTTGGCCAGGTGGACAGCTCTAGGAAGAGACTCGGTGGTTCCAAACTTCTTCTGTTTAAGAATGATTGAGGCCACTGCGTTCTTGGGGACCTTCAATGCTGCCTCAACACAATCCTCTCAGAGCTCTACAGACAATTGCTTCAACCTCAAGGGTTGGTTTCTAAAAACCTGTTTTCGCTTTGTCATTATAGGGTATTGTGTGTAGACTGATGATGATTTAAAAAAAAATCTATTATAGAATAAGGCTGTGATGTAACAAAATGTGGAAATAGTCAAGGGGTCTGAATACGTTCCGAACGCAATGTACCTTGCGATTTCCAGTGTAATGGCAGTGTGATGTCCTGTTATGATGCAATGCTCTTATGATGAGTAACAAAGCCTGACATCTAAAGACTTCTGTAAACTCCCCAACCTGGGCTTTAGCTCAGCGGGTTATCACAGTCTTATGACAGTGTGGTACGTTTAGTAAGACTCACAAGAGACCCGAGTTGGACAAGTAAAATTAGTCTCAAAGTAACCCCAAAGTTGACTTCTTTGACCTCTGACCAGTGTTCACAGAAAGTACTCTGTGTCAAAATGAAATAGGACTATTGTCACGGCTGTCGTAGGAAGGAACGGACCAAAGTGCAGTGTGTGTATTGTTCCACATTTTTATTGAACTGTGAAACTATGCTATACATACAAAATAAACTGAATAACAAAACAACAAACCGTGACACAGAGGTGAAACATACACTAACTAACTCAAAGACAATCTCCCACAAACCCAGGTGGGAAAAACACCTACATAAGTATGATCTCCAATTAGAGACAACGATGACCAGCTGCCTCTAATTGGAGATCATCCCAAACAAAACCCAACATAGAAATACAAAACTAGAACATAACAACATAGAAAAACTAAATTAGAAAACCCCCTTGTCACGCCCTGACCTACCTCTACCATAGAAAATAACAGCTTTCTATGGTCAGGACGTGACAGTAGCGCCCCCCCAAAGGTGTGAACTCCGAACGCACCTAAACAACAAAAAGAAAGGGAGGGTTAGGGAGGGTGACAAATGTCTATGGCGGCTCTGGTGCAGTACGCAGAACCTTCTCATCCCGCGGCTCCTCCAGTAGAGGAGGCAGCTCCGGTTCGGGGCGTAACTCTCACTCCGCCCGCTGATCCCTCTGCTTTTGTGCCACCGGACCGTGGATCGTCAGAGGAGGAACCGGACTGTAGATTGTCGCCAGAGGCTCTGTACTGCAGACCGCCGCTGGAGGTTCCGGACTGCATACCGCCGCTGGAGAATCCGGACTGCGGACCGCCACTTGAGGTTCCGGACGGCCGTCCGCCGCTGGAGGTTCCGGACTGCGAACCGTCCCTGGAGGTTCCGGACTGCGGGTCATCGCTGGAGGTTCCGGACTGCGGGCCGTTGCTGGAGGTTCCGGACTGCGGGCCGTCTCAGGAGGTTCCGGACTGTAAAACTGTTGCCAGAGGTTCCGGACTGTAAAACTGTCGCCGGAGGTTCCGGACTGTAAAACTGTCGCCGGAAGCTCTGGACTGGGAACTGTCGCCGGAAGCTCTGGACTGGGAACTGTCACCGGAAGCTCTGGACTGGGAACTGTCGCCGGAAGCTCTGGACTGGGAATGCGCACTGGAGGCCTGATGCGTGGGGCTGGCACAGGTGGCGCCAGACTGGTAACACGCACCTCAGGGCAAGTGCGAGGAGCAGGCACAGGGCGTACCGGGCTGGATAGACTCAATGGAGGCCGGGTACGTGGGGCAGGCACAGGATATACTGGGCCGTGGAGCCGCACTGGAGGTCTCGAGTGTAGAGCTGGCACAACCCGTCCTGGCTGGATGCTCAACTTAGCTCAACAAATGCGGGGTGCGGGCACAGATCGCACCGGGCTGTGAATGCGCACTGGCGACACAGTGCGCATCACCGCATAACACGGTGCTTGCTTTGTCACTCGCTCCCCATGGTAAGCATGGGGAGTTGGCTCAGGTCTCCAACCAGACTCTGCCAATCTCCCCGTGTGCCCCCCCCCACATTCGCACTTGCCTCGTGGTTGGTATAGTGCCTCGTAATATCGCCGCTCCACTTTCGCTGCCTCAATCTCCTCTTTAGGACGGCGATACTCCCCAGCCTGCCTCCAGGGTCCTTTCCCGTCCAATATCTCTTCCCAAGTCCACTGGTCCATTCCACGCTGCTTGGTCCTTTGGTGGTGGGAGATTCTGTCACGGCTGTCGTAGGAAGGGGCGGACCAAAGTGCAGTGTGTGTATCGTTCCACATTTTTATTGAACTGTGAAACTATGCAATACATACAAAATAAGCTGAAAAACAAAACAACAAACCGTGACGCAGAGGTGAAACATACACTAACTCAAAGACAATCTCCCACAAACCCAGGTGGGAAAAACACCTACATAAGTATGATGTCCAATTAGAGACAACGATGACCAGCTGCCTCTAATTGGAGATCATCCCAAACAAAACCCAACATAGAAATACAAAACTAGAACATAACAACATAGAAAAACTAAACTAGAAAACCCCCCTGTCACGCCCTGACCTACTCTACCATAGAAAATAACAGCTTTCTATGGTCAGGACGTGACACCTATCTTAGCTATTTTATGCATAATCTAGGACTAAATGCTCAACATTACATGCAACATCAACACAGTGCACTGCATTGCTTCAGCCTTGGCTTTATGGTAAAGATTAGGCCACTGTGCGCGTGAAGACACAATTTGTCATTGTGGATTCCAGGTATACACTGTAAAGAGGCTGCCGTGAATTTGACAGTAACTTACAGGCAGCTCATTGGCAAGTTAAATTCTGTCTTTCATAATACAGTACACCTACTGTAATATAAATATGATATCAAAGCAAGTAATGTGTAATGACACTGTACAATACTGTACAATTGACTGTATTATACTGGAAAAAGTCAATTCTGCCGTAATATGAATGAATGAATGAATGAATGAATGAATGAATGAAATTCATTGAGGGGAGGCTGGGTTTGTATTTCACAATATTTTTCTATAATTGCAAGGGATTGGTGCAAGCAAGTTGGCTGCTTGGTAGTTTTACACATTACAGCATACAGTATGAATTCATATTTGGTGTTTTATATCACTTGCACTTCTAGAAGCCTTAATAATAAAGACGTTCAAACTGGCAGCGACTACATGGCAAAACAGACCAAAAGGACATGGAAAAATGCTCAACCTTTTAAGGTTTAAGACTTGCTTTCACTCCAATCTGTCCCCAACCTATACATTTTAAATTGAAAGGGCACTATAACCACATGCAGGTTAGCGTTTTTCATCATTAATCTTGTTCTGGAGGCAGCTCTGCAGAGTGGTCACTAGCTAGCACAGCCACAGAGTCATAAAATCAGATTTTAAACCTAACTCTAACCTTAACCACACTGCTAACCCTAATGCCTAACCCTAATCTTAAACTATGACCAAACACTCCTTTTAGTTTTCACGAACTGTTACAAAAATTTTGACTTTGCAACTGGTCTATTGGGAAATTGCTCAGTTCTGCCTATAGGACAAGACTCATGACAATACATGTCAACCTGCTAACCACATAGGAGTTAAATTGGTACAGCATTCGCACTCATGGGTGCAACAAATATAGCCTCTTACAAAGCATACCTCAAAATATGTTAATGAGACAGAAACAACAATACTAGCGGTCAAAAGGTTTTTGGCATTCCAAAGATACTGTACAGTACTGTATTGTGTGGGGTGGAATTACAATACCATTGGAAATAAGGCAATTATTCACCGACCACAACATTTTCCCACAATGCACCATCATTTTCAGTATGATGCAGTTAATAATCTACCACACACCCAGAGCTGACTACCACGCACACAGAGCTGACTACCACGCACCCAGAGCTGATTACCACACACCCAGAGCTGATTACCACACACCCAGAGCTGACTACCACACACACAGAGCTGACTACCACGCACCCAGAGCTGATTACCACACACCCAGAGCTGATTACCACACACCCAGAGCTGACTACCACACACCCAGAGCTGATTACCACACACCCAGAGCTGACTACCACGCACCCAGAGCTGATTACCGCGCACCCAGAGCTGATTACCACACACCCAGAGCTGACTACCACGCACCCAGAGCTGATTACCACGCACCCAGAGCTGATTACCACACACCCAGAGCTGACTACCACACACCCAGAGCTGATTACCACGCACCCAGAGCTGAGTACCACGCACCCAGAGCTGATTACCACGCACCCAGAGCTGATTACCACGCACCCAGAGCTGATTACCACGCACCCAGAGCTGATTACCACGCACCCAGAGCTGACTACCACGCACCCAGAGCTGACTACCACGCACCCAGAGCTGATTACCACGTACCCAGAGCTGACTACCACGCACCCAGAGCTGATTACCACGCACCCAGAGCTGACTACCACGCACCCAGAGCTGACTACCACGCACCCAGAGCTGACTACCACGCACCCAGAGCTGACTACCACGCACCCAGAGCTGATTACCACGCACCCAGAGCTGACTACCACGTACCCAGAGCTGATTACCACGCACCCAGAGCTGACTACCACGCACCCAGAGCTGATTACCACGCACCCAGAGCTGAGTACCACGCACCCAGAGCTGATTACCACGCACCCAGAGCTGATTACCACGCACCCAGAGCTGACTACCACACACCCAGAGCTGACTACCACACACCCAGAGCTGAAACAGGAAAAAGTCTCTGCACACTTCCAGTCAGATGCAAATGTATTTTGGTCAGTCGACATTCATCAGAGCATGTCTTCACATGCCAGTATTGTGCAGTAAAACGTTACAAATTATTTAATTTTTTGTTGTTGTTGATGTTACCCAAAATTACAGTTTAAATTAGTTTTCCGTTACAGTGTATGGCTTTTGGTATTATCACAGATGTAGATTATTTTCTCCAATATTCTTTGGTTCTTCTTTGGAATGGATCTCTTCCTCACCTTGATGTCTTGAATATAAAGGGACAATTGGGAATTTTTAACTAAATAATGCCATTTCCCAGGACACATTTATAACAAAAACGTGCACTTACAGTGCCTTCAGAAAGTATTCACAGCCCTTGACTTTTTCCAGATTTTGCTGTGTTACAGCCTGAATTTAAAATAATGTCAAAGTGGAATTATGTTTTCAAGCCTAAATAAGTTCAGGAGTAAAAATGTGCTTAAAAACTCAAATAATAAGTTGCAAATAGTAAGTCTGTGTGCAATAATAGGTTTTAACATGATTTTTAAATGACTACCCCATCTCTGTACCCCACACATAAAATCATCTGTAAGGTGTCACGCCTGCTCCCGCCCCTGCTCCCCCTCTCTGGTGCTCGAGGGTGCCATCATTACGCACACCTGTCACCATCGTTACATGCATCAGCGCTTCATTGGACTCACCTGGACTCCATCACTTATTGATTGCCTCCCCTATATCTGTCTATTCCTCCATTTCAGCCCCGTGTCAGCATTCATGTCGTTTTGTTCCCCCTGTCCAGATGCTGTCCTTGTTTTGTTTCATGTTGGTTATTTATTAAATATTCACTCCCTGTACTTGCTTCAAGTCTCCCAGCGTCTGTCCTCACATAAGGTCCCTCAGTCGAACAGTGAATTTCAAGCACAGATTAAACCACAAAGACCAGGGAGGTTTTCAAATGGTTCGCAAAGAAAAGCAACAATTGGTAGATGGGTGAAAATAAAATAAAGCTGACATTGAATATCCCTTTGAGCATGGTGCAGTTATCTATTACGCTTTGTATTGTGTATCAATACACCCAGTCACTACAAAGATACATGCGCCCTTCCTAACTCAGTTGCCGGAGAGGAAGGAAACCGAGTTTAATAGGAGATAACTGAGGATGGTTCAACATTGTAGTTACTTTACAATACTCACATAAATGACAGAGTGAAAAGAAGGAAGCCTGTTCAGAATAAAAAATATTCAAAATCATGCATCCTGTTTGCAATAAGGCTCTAAAGTAAAACTACAAAAAAATATGGCAAAGAAATGTACTTTATGTCCTGAATAAAAAGCAAGATGTTTGCGGCAAATCCAGCACAACACATCACTGATTACCACTCTTCATATTTTCAAGCATGGTGGTGGCTGCATCATGTTATACGTATGCTTGTCATCGGAAAGGACAAGGGAGTTTTATAGGACAAAAATAAACGAAATAGAGCTTAGCACAGGCAAAACCCTAGAGGAACTTGGTTCAGTCTACTTTCCAACAGACACTGGGAGACAAATTCTTGACATGAAAATGGCTGTCTAGCAATGATCAACAACCAACTTGACAGAAGGTTAAGAACTCTTTTAAGAATAATGAGAAAATATTGTACAATCCAGGTGTGAAAGCTCTTAGAGACTTACCCATAAAGACTCACAGCTGTAACTGCTGCCAAATGTGATTCTAACATGTACAGTGAGGGAAAAAAGTATTTGATCCCCTGCTGATTTTGTACGTTTGCCCACTGACAAAGAAATTATCAGTCTATCATTTTAATGGTAGGTTTATTTGAACAGTGAGAGACAGAATAACAACAACAAAAAAATCCAGAAAAACGCATGTCAAAAATGTTATAAAATGATTTGCATTTTAATGAGGGAAATAAGTATTTGATCCCTCTGCAAAACATGACTTAGTACTTGGTGGCAAAACCCTTGTTGGCAATCACAGAGGTCAGACGTTTCTTGTAGTTGACCACCAGGTTTGCACACATCTCAGGAGGGATTTTGTCCCACTCCTCTTTGCAGATCTTCTCCAAGTCATTAAGGTTTCGAGACTGACATTTGGCAACTCGAACCTTCAGCTCCCTCCACAGATTTTCTATGGGATTAAGGTCTGGAGACTGGCTAGACCACTCCAGGACCTTAATGTGCTTCTTCTTGAGCCACTCCTTTGTTGCCTTGGCCGTGTGTTTTGGGTCATTGTCATGCTGGAATACCCATCCACGGCCCATTTTCAATGCCCTGGCTGAGGGAAGGAGGTTCTCACCCAAGATTTGACGGTACATGGCCCTGTCCATCGTCCCTTTGATGCGATGAAGTTGTCCTGTCCCCCTAGCAGAAAAACACCCCCAAAGCATAATGTTTCCACCTCCATGTTTGACGGTGGGGATGGTGTTCTTGGGGTCATAGGCAGCATTCCTCCTCCTCCAAACACGGCGAGTTGAGTTGATTCCAAAGAGCTACATTTTGGTCTCATCTGACCACAACACTTTCACCCAGTTGTCCTCTGAATCATTCAGATGTTCATTGGCAAACTTCAGACGGGCATGTATATGTGCTTTCTTGAGCAGGGGAACCTTGTGGGCGCTGCAGGATTTCAGTCCTTCACAGCGTAGTGTGTTACTAATTGTTTTATTGGTGACTATGGTCCCAGCTGCCTTGAGATCATTGACAAGATCCTCCCGTGTAGTTCTGGGCTGATTCCTCACCGTTCTCATGATCATTGCAACTCCACTAGGTGAGATCTTGCATGGAGCCCCAGGCCGAGGGAGATTGACAGTTCTTTTGTGTTTCTTCCATTTGCGAATAATCCCACCAACTGTTGTCACCTTCTCACCAAGCTGCTTGGCGATGGTCTTGTAGCCCATTGCAGCCTTGAGTAGGCCTACAATCTTGTCCCTGACATCCTTGGAGAGCTCTTTGGTCTTGGCCATGGTGGAGAGTTTGGAATCTGATTGATTGATTGATTGCTTCTGTGGACAGGTGTCTTTTATACAGGTAACAAACTGAGATTAGGAGCACTCCCTTTAAGAGTGTGCTCCTAATCGCAGCTCGTTACCTGTATAAAAGAAATCTTTCTGATTGAGAGGGGGTCAAATACTTATTTCCCTCATTAAAATGCAAATCAATATATAACATTTTTGACATCCGTTTTTCTGGATTTTTTTGTTATTCTTTCTCTCACTGTTCAAATAAACCTACCATTAAAATGAGAGACTGATCATTTCTTTGTCAATGGGCAAACATACAAAATCAGCAGGGGATCAAATACTTTCCCCCCTCACTGTAGATATATTAGTGTTTCATTTTCCATTCTTTTTTTAAATGTTAAAAGGTTTCTTCCACTTTGTCAGAGTATTTTGTGTAGATTATTGACAAAAAAAAGTAAAATTAAATACATTTTAATCCCACTTTGTAACACAACAACATGTGGAAAAAGTAAAGAGTTGTGAATACTTTCTGAAAGCACTGTAGATGTGCCTTCTCTCAAATAAGCAGAAATAAACGGGAGAGAATTCACTGTCAACATTTCAATAATGGGGTTTAAGTGTTAGTGAGGCTCTTAAAACAATTCCAAATGTCATCTTAGAACACCCCTATCCCTCCCCCATTAGACGTTTAAGAATTACAGACGCTCTCTGATCTAATATTCTCCTGGTAGGTGCAGAGGATGTATAATTCAATAATTCATACATAAAGATGGCATGATTATTGTTGCAGTCTTAATCTAAATGGCAACAAGCTTTGCCCTCAACTTCTGTTACGTCAGCGCCGCTCTACTCCCCTCTGTTGCTGCAGACGGGCAGAAATCGCTCGAAGCTTTTTCTATTCAACTCCGAAATCCAGCGAGTGTCCAGCCATGCCAAAACGAATACTTCCCCTGTCAACTCTGTGAAGCGTAGTGATACTGGCACAGCGTTAAGCGCCCCAAGGTGAACTAAGCTTAAGGTTACAACACATTTGTTGTTTTCATATTTTTTTTATATTCCTTGAATAGAGTGATTCGTTTTTGGAGCACTTGCTTTTTCTGCATTGAATTTTAGCGCAATCACAACCTTTCACCATTACTTCCCAAAGCAAAACAGACTTTTTAGCGCTTGCTTCTCGGACTCTCCAGAGGAAGCGTGTTGTTGCTGCTGTGGTTGGCATCGTCATGGTGTTAGCGCTTATCATAGCGATACCGCTGCTGGTCCAAGCATCCAAGACGGACGCACACTACGAGATGATGGGCACCTGTAGGATGATATGTGATCCATACAACCCCAAACCCAGCGCCAATGCTCTGGAAGTCATGCAGGACCTGAGCGCCATCCCGTCCCCGGCGTTCTCGCATGGGACTAAAGGTGATCCGGGTCGGCCGGGGAAACCAGGACCGAGAGGTCCGCCAGGCGAACCGGGTCCACCCGGTCCAAGAGGACCGCCGGGGGACAGGGGGAACTCGGGGAAACCGGGCTATCCCGGCCTTACCACGGGGGAGACGGCTAAAGGGACCGTGAGTAGCGCTAGGACCGAGAATGGCGAGGACCGATACTCCGCAATTGGTGGCACAAAAATCGCATTTTACGTGGGTCTGAAAAACCCCCACGAGGGATACGAGGTCCTAAGGTTCGACGACGTGGTGACAAACCTGGGGAACCATTACGACCCGTCTACCGGCAAGTTCACGTGTGAAGTGTCCGGGATCTACTACTTTACATACCATGTGTTAATGCGTGGAGGCGACGGGACCAGCATGTGGGCAGATTTGTGCAAAAACGGACAGGTAGGCTATACCTTATATTACGCAATTATATTTCCTCTTATGAAAAGTCAACATGACATGCTATACACTTCTGTAATTGAAGGAGAGCGGCCGCATTCACTGTGCATTGATCCAGATTGATATTGGAGAGTTATTACGCGCAGAAAGCGCTTGTTTCTCCCAAACGGCATCTGCTCCGTGCAGTTAATCTCACCCAGTGAGTTCTGTCAGTGAATGAATAGGCTTGGGCCACTTCATTTACCAGCAAGGACAATAGAATCGCTTGGTGGTTTTTACAAGACCTCAAAGTGGAGAATCTATAATGTTTCAGCATTGGGTCAAGGGTGGACACGAGTCAGTCAATAGCCTATTAATTCATGTTGCAAAGTCCTTCAATACTCTAACAATGTATCTTATCCGCAGGTACGCGCCAGTGCGATAGCCCAAGACGCAGACCAGAACTATGACTACGCCAGCAACAGTGTAGTGCTTCATCTAGACTCCGGGGACGAGATCTATATCAAGCTGGACGGTGGCAAGGCGCATGGGGGAAACAACAACAAGTACAGCACGTTTTCCGGTTTCATTTTGTATCCGGACTAAACCTAGACATGCAGGGATGTGAACTCTACTATCATTATTAGACTCTATCATACCTAGAGCAAGTTGCCCGTTGTCCGGGCGCCCCTGTAAGCGGTTGTGCGTCATTTGTTTGTATATTTGTGGGGTTTGGGGAGCCAAGACATGCCATCCGCCCGTATACAGAAGACATTTCCGTGTGATGTGGTATATTTTGCTTGAAAATCTGTCTGTTTCCACTCAAGATATATAGCCTATTAAGATATATATGTATCAAAAATAAGCAACAAAGATGAAAGTAAGGAGTCAGACGTCATATTTATTGTTCCGCCAAGGTCCGTATGTTACAAAAATGTTTTATGTCTTATAGTAGCTTATTCCAGTACACTACGTCCATTGAAAATACGTATTTCAATAAATTATGTTTTCTATTATGTCAGTTTATTTGTGGAATTTGTTGTCATGTTTAAGGTCACGTTCATTCTTCAAATAGATTGTAGATTATAGATATCATTTAACCAATCATTAACCACCTTCCCAATAGATGTATCTTAGAATGTGTGGCCTAACACATGTTTTTAATGGACTGTTAGCTAAGAATGCCATTGCGCTGCGTTTTTGTCTGACTGTCTGGAGCTGTCCTCCACTCCACATTAGAACTACAAATAGGCTGTCCCTGGGCGGGGGAATCTGTATTCTTGTCTCACGCCTCCAGTCTCCATCCAGGGGTGTCACTGCCGGTGTCACTGTCGGTGTTTGTGGTGGGGACGGTTGGAGATGGATGTCCTACCGGGCACAGACTAAGGCCTGCATGGCTTAATTTACCTCGACACTGATCTATTCACGCCCAATTAATATTGGAGGGACGTGGGTCTTTGCACCTCATGTTCTACGAAGATGTCTGGGACAACAGCTTAGAAATCATACTCCATTATGGTACCCGTCCATATACTGAACAGATAGCACAACAGACCTGATGGCTTATGATACTTCGCCTGCATGCTAATCCTGTATTAAGATCTTTAAAGCATGCCCCCTCACAACCACTGGGTAAACATGTGTTATTCATCAAGCACATGTTTTTATTTTCTGCTTGCACTTGGCTTTTAATGCCGTTATTGTTTGCACAAATACTTTTGAATATGTTTGAGTGTTTTTTCAAAGGTTGGCATTTATTGCCATGAATCTTGCCCTGGAGGCAGCTCTGCAGGATGGTCAAAAGGTGGCACAGCCACAAAGTCATAACATTTCATTTTAAATCTAACCTTAACCTTAATCAGACTCCTAACCCTAATGCCTGAACCCAATGCCTAACCCTAACCTTAAATTAAGACCAAAAAAGCACAATTTGGTTTTCATGAATTTTTACGAAAAAGCCATATTTGACTTCGCAGCTGTATCATCTAGCAGAAATCGCTCAGTTCTGCCTCCAGGGCAAGATTCATGGGAATAAACGTCAGCCTGCATGTTTTTCACGCGTCTTGGTAGAAGGCTGATTAGCTGATTAAGATCCACAGGTTAACAATGGTTCATGTTAACATTTAGTTAATGATGCCATTCTTCTTCCTCGAAATAATGCGCAAGCATCTAAATAGCCTTTTATACGGATTTCCGAAGTCAAGCAGTTGGTTGCATTTGCTAAAGTTGCTGCGCTGCAGAGGGCTTAAGCACCGTGGACAGCAACCGCCGCCGGACAAGTGATTTCAGCACCATGGACAGCGCAGGTTAGGTAAAGACAGACTGTGAATCCCAAACCACCCTCTCGCCCCCACCAACTCGGCCGGAGGGTCCTCCTTTGTCACTGTTGCTGATGAAACTCCGAGGGTGACTTCCAGAGAGTGGCAATGGGATCAATAAACCCATCAACTTCTGGACACACTCGCCGGGGCAGCAGGTACCCTGGCGGGTAGGAGCGTTGGGCTAGTAACCGAAAGGTTGCTGGATCGAGTCTCCGAGTTGACAAGGTAAAAATATGTTGTTCTACCCCTGAGAAAGACAGTTAACCAGCTATTCCCCGGGCGCCGAAGACGTGGATGTGGATTAAGGCAGCCCTCCACATCTCTCTGATTCAGAGGGGTTGGGTTAAATGCGGAAGACACATTTTAATTGTACAACTGACTAGGTTTTGACTTGAATGATACAATTCATGTTCCACTTTTAAATAATAAAAGGAGCATGACATTCAAATGAACAACCCCCCCTATTGATTGTATCGCCCCTATCCTTTTACAAAATATAAACCTCAGTAAGTGTAATATTTTTATGTGGGAGGTATATAATCTGTTACATGTGTCAAGTCTCGAAATCAGACTTAAACAAATGCACGTGTAATTAGCCACGCCTCTCCACGATTTTGTATGAAATTGTCCAAACTCCAAACATATCACAGTGGGTGTCGGGATAGCACTTAGCTCTGAAACCTGCATCCTTGCTGGCTCCGTCGAAGTGGCTATCTGAGGGTCTGATTTGCTCTGACAGCTTCGATACTTTTCACTCCCTGAGGTTTGGGACACTTTTTCAAATGCTGGAGGCGCATGAGAAAGCACAAATGGCGGGGCGTGGCGAAGGGGGATTTTGGATTCAACAGAAACATTTTCCCCTATACCAATAGGGGGCGCGCAATGTGGGTTTTAGTGATGCACGGGTTGACTCATAAAGGTGTCTGCATGCTATGGAGCCAGATAGCTGCCAAAAGTTTGAAATTATGTTCATAAACAACTATTGATTTAGAACCACAGAGAGTTACAGGAGCTGCCTCCACTATTCCAGCACCATTTCAACATCATCAAACCACCTATGCTTAGTCTAATACAGTGACAACTAAAATATAGGCTATCATTGGACAGGAAAGTGCACAATGCTCGCTCACCAGTAAAAATGTGTAGTTTTATTTGACAAGTTTAAAAGACTGACATTTAGGCCTTCAATGGTCTTCTTCAGGATTCTGAAGAATTCTGCATTTTTAATGGTGAGCGAGCTTTGCGCCTTTTCCTGTCCAATGATGTCTACACATGTTTAGGTTGCACCTCTACTCACATTGGTTGAGCACCTTCTACTTCTTTCCAACTAAAAGATACAAAAAATAATTTAGTCCAATCAAGGTAAGCTAAATATGATGTGGCTGTCCATGGTTCTGATTTCTGTGCGTGCATTCATGCAAGTAGAAAAACAGGTTGACTCACCCTACTTGAAAAGAAAGCCAATGCCATCGTCCTCTCTTTCATGTTGACTAAACACTATATGACTCTGTCGTACTGTACACACTTATATTTTTTGTTGTCCTAGGCTACCTGGCTAAAATGCTTGCTCACTATCCTAACTTCATTTCATGGGCAACGTTAGCTAGTTAACATTAGCCTTCTACATCTAGCTACATACTGAACTTCCATCTTCTCAGGCCAGGGGCACAATGTAGGAATTTATGGTTGGATCAGAATCGATTATAATTATTGGCCAGTACAGAGAAGTGAAACCACAAGTCCAAATCCCTATCTCAATCCATGGCTTACTTAGGAAAGGGTC
The DNA here is from genome assembly GCF_965601325.2 of Salmo salar. Classification (NCBI taxonomy): domain Eukaryota; kingdom Metazoa; phylum Chordata; class Actinopteri; order Salmoniformes; family Salmonidae; genus Salmo; species Salmo salar. The sequence continues at coordinate 31,907,275 of NC_138315.1, read as the reverse complement.
AATTTTAGTTAGCGAGCCACCTGACAACAACACAACAAGATCCAACAATTGAAGTTGTGTCTGTCAATGACATATTGCTCTCATTCGATGTGGTTAGAGAGAAGCCAAATCCAAACGGGCTTCCCTTGATCCTTTTCTTGGTGCGCAAGGACCACACAGTTCACAGTTGAGCTCGCTCAATTTAGCTCAATGCTGATGAGCTTTTATTTTATAAAAAAAAAAAATCAAGGGTGGCCAAGTGCTCGCTGGCTTCCTTCCCTTGTATTCAATGCTACAGGTGGCAACAATGTCATACTCTTGACCAGATAGACGGCCTACACATTCAGAGACAAAGCGGTGCTGTTTCGCTCCCTCGGATGGCTTTCCCTGGGGAGATACACTCAACCTCTTGCTAATTGAAGGAACATTCTGAAACACAGAGAGACGTAAGATATTTTTCTTTTTTCTTTTTTTTCTTGGTAATTTGGGTTTCTCTTGGCAGCCACGAATACATGCCCCTACTTTTAGCCCGCAGTCCCCGCGGATATAACCATGGGGTGGGTGGGTTTAGGGTCATGAAATATTTATATCTAGGCTGATATAGGCAACATTGAGGTTTTCTTTTATTCTTTTTAGGCTATCTGGCATTAGTGCGTAAGCCTAATCTCTAGGGCCTAACTTTACGGGCGCCAAATATCCTACACGCCAATCGCCAAATGCTTTTGGGAACGGGCAGAAAAAATGTATGTCGATCCACTGAGGCAAAAAGGACAATGTCGGAGTTTAATTCAGTAAGAGAAAAGCTGTGAAATGGAGAGTTGAAAACAAAGAGAAGGGAGAGGCCAGAACAGTCATGTTTCAGAAAGATTTTGTGAAGTGGTAAAAGAGGATGATGCCAGTGTTGTGTGATGATTGTGAGGTGCTATACAAATTCGACAGTCACAAGATGGGGCCTTCTGCCGTGTTCACGTGCTAGTCGGAACTAGGAAACTCGGGAAAATCCCGACTTGATAACTGGTTGTTGTTATACACGTGCAGCGTTTAAGAATCAGCAAGTCGGACATTTCTGAGTTTCCGAGTTCCAACTAGCATGTGAACGCGGCCTTAAAATAGGCCTATGATACATCAGGGGAACTGAAGCCCTCTGTTCAGATGGGTTAAATGGAAACTGAAATCTCAACACCGACTTTAATCTATAATCTTATTGCAGAGACGACAGAGAAAACTTTACAGATGTCAACTAGATTGAGGCATTCATTCTATCATTTATGACATAATTCTGGTGAGCAAGGGTTTATTTAGTCATCTAGGGCAAGATATTGTTTAATGACAGAAGAGAAGCTGCATGTTTTTAATTATAAACAAGTTGACTAAGAAATAGCCTACCAAAATGTTATAAGCAAAAACATAGAAAAAAAATAGTTCTGACTTCTCTGCAGCCTACAGGGCATTTTCTATATTAGCAGACCTGCACACCACTAGTGAGCTTGTCTCCACCCAGAGAGATAATTGAAGTAGGAAACTGACAACTAGGTGAATTTATTCAAGGAAAGGCTAAAGCAAAAAACAACAAAACAAGTTTATTTTTTTGTTTTCATGATGGAGAACAGTTGGGAATATGAACTGAGAGAGTTAAATTGCTGAGTAGTCCAGTTGTCACTGATTCTGTGAGGTATACCGTAGGCCACATTATACTACTGTACATGTAGGTGTCAGAATCATCATACAGGGATAAATGAACTGGTATGACACAACTAAAATGTGACTAAAATCGAACAAAAATAAAAGTGTGTGTGCTGATAGAAGTAGCCTACACATCAACTACTGGCCACTGTGTGTCCATCAACCGTATGACAGGTGTGGGAAGGTTGGAGTCACCACAGAGCTGCATTGTGGGAACTCACCATCTGTTTCTTGACTTCCAGAGATGGACTGATCACGTAATAATCAAAATCAGTTTATTAGCCATTCCACAGAATGGTGAGGATTTTCACCCATTATGTTTAAGTAGGAGAAAGAGAGAGAGAGAGAGAGAGAGAGAGAGAGAGAGAGAGAGAGAGAGAGAGAGAGAGAGAGAGAGAGAGAGAGAGAGAGAGAGAGAGAGACCCTTGACCTCACCAGTTGCACTACCTCATCTCTAGATTGTGATATGGAGGTTTACTTTGAGCTCAAGGTCAAAGCAAGGGTTCTCCAATGTCTCCATCACAAATAAACAGGGGTCTCAATTCTCTCCCAATAACCATCAACTTGTGACAGACACATATGTTTACTGCTGTCCCTCCACTATGGTTGAATCTTGCCCCCTAAATTAAAGGCAACAGGTTTTATACCCTGACGTAAAAAAATGAACACAGTGGGAAATTATATAACACCTCATTCAGCACTCCCAGTCTATTTGGATTGTCTCTGTCTCTCCAGTGAGACACGAGGCAGGTGTGCTTTATGTCCCTCCCTGACACCTGACACACTCTGACAGACACTAGATTCCCTCCGCACCACCGCTAATAAAACAACAAGACGTTCTCTGTTGCTCCAGGAAACAAATGGAGGAGGACGAGGCCTTCGGTTAGTGTTTAGCATCCCACACTAACTTCTTCTGACAAGAGGAGTCACTTTGAAATAGTTTTTTTAGTCCAGGAAGATCTTCGAAAACTGAAGGGGAAGAAATAACAAAGGCAAAGGCACTTAAGGAAACATATTGTCCCAATCGTACCTATATGAGCTGAGAGGTGTTGGCTCGGGTTGCCCATTACGGACAACCCGAGATTCTCCCCAGTACTGTCTCCATAGGGGAAAATGAGGTCAGTCCAATCAGGAATGCTACACAGACACAGCCTGTTTGTTCGGTGTCACTGAATGACTAACCCATGAGATAATAGTGTAGGGTAACATCCCGGGCAGTCAGCACAGGAACGCACACGCTCCCTAAAAATGTCACTTTCCATTGGCCAGTATGGGGGAGATCTGTGAGAGATGAGCAGAGAGAGAAGATTCACCGTCTGGGCTGGAGAGCAGCCTGTAGAGGGACAATGACACACAATCAGGCTGGGAGATGGAGACTGGGAGATGGAGGCTGAGGGATGGAGGCTGGGGGATGGAGGCTAGGGATGGTGGAAGGGGCTGGAAGATAGGGCTGGAGGATGGGGATGGGGCTGGGGCTGTGGGATGGGGCTGGGGAGGGGGGCTGGGGGATAGAGGCCGGGGAATGGAGGCTGGGGGATAGGGCTGGGGGGATGGAGGCTAGGGCCAGGGGATGGAGGTTGGGGAGGGGGCCAGGGGCTTGGGCAGGGGGGTGTGGGGGATGGAGGTGTTTTATGGGATGGGACAGGGTCCGGGCTGGGGGCTGGGGGATGGGGCTGGCTTGTGGAGGTGTTATATGGATGGGACAGGGTCCGGGCTGGGGGCTGGGGGATGGGGGATGGGGCTGGCTTGTGGAGGTGCTATATGGATGGGACAGGGTCCGGGCTGGGGGCTGGGGGATGGGGGATGGGGCTGGCTTGTGGAGGTGCTATATGGATGGGACAGGGTCCGGGCTGGGGGCTGGGGGATGGGGGATGGGGCTGGCTTGTGGAGGTGCTATATGGATGGGACAGGGTATGTGTGAAATACTGGAAAGTCCTTAGGCTACTGTTCTGAAATCAGCAACAGATATTTTCAAGGAACAGAGAACATCAGGAAATGGTGGAGGAGATTTGGGATGTAATCGGAAAATAACCTAGAGATAAGATGAGGTTGTTCTCCTCTAGAAGGTTACACATCACAGCAAGACCCCGTCATAAGATGGTAGCCTACGCTATACGAGATCCAAATACCTATCGCTTTTAGAAGGCGACCTCATCATCGCATTCATTGAACAGAAATCTCTGTCTCAATCCCTGGGCCCCTTATGGCATTAAAGAAAATGGAAAACACCCTTGTTGACACACCAGCTCAGAGGATGGAGATATAAGTCCTGTGGCAAAAATCCAAATCCTAGAGGAAAAGTTATGGCTGAACAGTAAACGGTGGGAGTTGGTCTCTTTACATTCTAGGCAAGTCAAGCTTCCCATTTTCTTGTCTGACCTTTTCAGGCAACAGGCTCTTTTCATATTCGCATCATCTTAAAACACGACAGAAATCAGCTTCCCTGCTCTTGTCAGAGAGCTGATAAATAATGGAAAGAGTAAGAATGGGCTCAAGGGAACATAGTCAAGGTGCACAGCTTCAACAAGGCAGTTTAAACGCAAAAATGGGTGAGGTGGAAGGTGTGTACGTGAGTGTGTGTGTGTGTGTGTGTGTACAGTTTTATGCATGCACGATATTGTAGATTAGGACATCTCAAATAAAAATGTGGCATTCATTGATTCCGTCTGAGAGGATATCATAGTACACTGTGTATCTGTGGAAACACTAAGCTTGTTTTCTCTGGTGAACAATTAACATAATGAGTTGTTTGATTGGCGTAACTATGGGCAGCCTCAGCTCCAACCTAGTGGAAGGGTTAGGAGAGAGGGACCTTGACACATGACTCACACACTATAAGGAGACTCCACAATGGAATTCTGGGAGTGTTATGTCATACTTAGGGTTCGTCAGGGCTCTTAATCAGCCCATTTATACATTACATTCTGCAGAGCTACATTTAAATACAACACTTTTCTACTTTGTATAATAATGTCAGATTTAATTTGGGACTGTAAATGAGAACTTAACTCCTAAAGGTAAAGATTGAATCCCTATCGACTCGTGTCTGAGTGTCATGTTGATGTGTTTAGAGGCAGTCATTAGACTGGATGTTTTGTGTTAGTGAGAGGGACAGAAGAATGGAGAGACTGCTTTGCTATGTGTTTGATATGAGTGTATTAGAGGCACACTGTCCCTAAAGCTCTGCAGCTGAGACCACAGTGATCGTCTGTAGGCCTGAGGAAGCGTTTATATTTAAACACAGCACCTCAGACACTAACAAGGCTCAGTGGTGTCAGCACACTGACACCATAGCACTGCTCAATACTGACACGATAATTACACAACACTGACACAATACCATTGCTAGAGACATCACACTACTGCTATACAATAATAACATGTTACTTACCTCTGTAGTTGGTTATATTCTGTAGTATGTGACTGCTTCATACAGACTATATGCTTCACAACATTCCCCATTCTATGCATATGGTTGACATGTTGATGCATTAGCTGTTTAATCATTGTTAGTTTGATGTAATAGGCATGGTCTATATTGGTTCTAGGGAAACATGTTTCACTACAGATTCGTCAGGTACGTCAGATAGCATGACGTGGTAGCTGTTTGTGTATAGGGGGAGGCAGAAATGGGGTGATATAATCACAGAATCACAGAGAGAGAGAGAGAGAGAGAGAGAGAGCAAGAGTGAGAAGGAAAGAGAAGGAGAGAGAGAGCTAGAGAGGGTGAGAAAGGGAATGAGAGAACGAGAGGGCAAAAGAGAGTGAGAGATAGGGGGATGTTAGCTGAAGTGAAAAAGACGTCCCTTCACAACAAGTTGGTGTGACACTGCTCTCCGTTTCCCTCTAAAAATAACACTGTGTTCACTCTCCTCAGGTGTGCCACCGATGCTTCCCCTTGGCTTCCCATTTACATTAGACCAATTAAACCTGGATCCCAGTCTCAGTCCTGCATGTTGATATGGTTCAAGGTAGGAGTGGCCATACTGATTCTCAGAGCTACAAGGCCTGCATTCTCAAATGAGAGAGCAACAATAAGAAGCATTATGAGTGAGAGGCTTACCTGCAATTAATGCTTTTTCAACTGGGTTAAAATTATTCAAGTCTGATAATGCAAAACTTATTTCTAGTTAAAGTAGAAGTTAGGTGCCGAATCTCAAGGAGTGAGTTATGAGTGAGTTATTTCCATTTGCTGTATGCCTCACTCACCCAGAAACGGAGTTTGCCTGATTACCTGATTGGTCACCAGTGCATTCCAGTGTGATGCATTAGCCACATTTTCTGAGGGAAAGAGCTGAGAATGCCTCTTTAAGTTTTCTATGCCAACGAACAGATGTTCTCCCCTCCAAGCATTGTTCATTCTCTGTTAAGCATGGTCTCATCTGTCTCTCTGTTAAGCATGGTCTCATCTGTCTCTCTGTTTAGCATGGTCTTCCAATAAAGTTTTTATTTTTACACATTTATATTAATAAATCTGCCTTGTTGTTTTACAGGGCAAGGCAGAGACAGCCACTCACAAACAACCACCGAAACAGTAGGGATAGGGGACTGATGACTTCTTGGAAATAGTATTACAAAGAATGGTACAAAAAAGAGAAAGGAGTGTACTGGAATGGACTCACCTCAACAGAGTTCTTCTCAGCCCTTTCCTCGCCGTTAACACATATTCAGTCACTTTCCTCTCTTCCTTTCAAATGATTATCTATTTAATCATGTTTACATTTATGTTGTCAGTTGGGGATAATATCAGGTTATGCTAACATATCCAGATAAATACACCCATCCAAAATAAACAGATTTTAATCTGGGACAAATTCTCTTATCCGTACCTGGAGAGTTTACATAGTGACCGCCTATCTGCTCGAATGACTTAAGCTGCTTAGTGTATTTTTCCAATTACCACATGTGGGCATGATTAGGTGATTATCTAAGTAGCTAATTGCTCTGTACTTATAGAGAAACTCCCCTGAATGAAAACACAGAATATTTAATCTCTCTCTCTCTCTCTCTCTCTCTCTCTCTCTCTCTCTCTCTCTCTCTCTCTAAGTTCAGCTCTGTTGGGTCATCTCAGACGGAGAAGAGACCAGATGAGAAAAGGAGTGAATAGAGTTAGCTGTAAGAGCACATGTGTAGCACAGTATGAAGCTTAAATCTCAGATGTCTCCAAACCTATACCATTCACCCCCTCACATCCTATAATATCCACAACCTTCCCTCAGAGTGCTCCAACAGAGTGATGGGTGAATGAGGCAAGTAGTGGTATCCTGGATGTTCTGTTTGCAACGACCGTGCCCGCGCTGCCCTGAGCGGGGTCCCCGGACCGTCGTGGTGACCTTTCACCCTACTGAAAGGGACGCATCTGACAGACTCTGATGCTGCCCCCTGTACACACAGGGATCATTCTGTTCTGAAAGCAAGTTGTCTGAAAGTAAAGGAACAAACATGCTGAATATAGTGACATAGATTGTGTGAATGATGCTGTGAAATGAAATAACACTTGATTCAGAGAATATGAATCAATCAGTATAGAGGTTGACTGAGCACCTTGACCAAACCGACCCCGCACGTGCATCCGCGTGTGCCATCGCAGATGCATGTTGATTTTGTCTACCCCTACCAGACGCATACATGATACGCAGATTAAAATACAAAAACCAACTGTGAACCAACTATATTAATTTGGGGACAGGTCGAAACCCACATGAAACATTCATGGACATTTTGCTAGCTTGCTGTTGCTAGCTAATTTGTCCTTGGATATAAACATTGGGTTGTTATTTTACTGGAAATGTATATGGTTCTTTTTTTGCTGGATCTTTGTAGAATTTTGAGTCACACAAAATCATGTGTTCTCTACTCCAACAATTAATCCACAGATAAAAGGGAAAACCTAGTTAATCAAAGAAAAATGTAAGATTCCTTACATCTCACAAATATCCGTTTTGGGCTTCATGACCAAAATGATCCTTTTTACACTTTGTAGTACATTTTCACACTAGAATAAATGTTTCTGACTCATATCGATTGCACATAGGTCGTTTTCAAACAGAGAAGTTCGTTTTTCGATTGTGGCTCTTTAACTTTCATCTTTGTTTTTGTTTTCTCTCTCTCTCTGTTCCAATTTACTTTTCCTTTCGGATTTACAAAAACGAACTGAAACATGATGAAATACAAAATCTCTATTTAATGACACACTTTTTCGCCATTTGCATTTTATCAAATGCGTCATGACTGACATTCTCATCCGACTTGAGTGAAAATATCAAAGCAAACAAACTTTCAACCCGTTCTTATCTGTTTACCCTGTTTATTTCAAAGGCTGCTAAAGGTCACATTCTACAAAAGCAGAAGGGCACAAGGAGATTGTATGGGAGATATGTTAATGGAAGAAAACAAGAAGTGAAAGATGCAGATCATTTACTATTTATCATTTCCCTTCACCACAAATGTTCCTAATTTCGGATCCAATCATTGTCACATCCTTCCGTCTCCAAATAAGACACACTCAAAAATAATACAAGTAAGGGTAGCAGGTGTACAGTATCTTTTGTTTCTGTGACATTTATTACTATTCAAAGTCAGCTCATGTAAGTTTTATCAACTATTGTTGCTCTGGCCACCTGGGTTTTCTCTATCTACCGTTCACTTCTCTTTCTGGGAGGGAGGTTGGGAGTAGATTCTAATGGTACAACAAAGCCAGCAGTCATTGCTCTTGATTCCAGAGAAGACATCGTCTGAATCAGTAACCGTCCTCGTCCTGTGACTTTCAGTTCTCAGAAGGGACTGAGATGCAGGATATCAGTATGCTGAGGATTCCTGTGGTTCTCCACTGGGCTCTGATGTCCCTGCTTTGAGGCCCTTTCAAAGGACCAATCCCCAGACACCAGCTTATACAGGCATTTAGAAACCCACTACCAAGCGTAGAAGTTTTCAAACTCTTCTAATGAATTAGAAAAATTCTGTCTCAATTTGAAGACATAAGGCCCGGCTGAATGAACCCTACAGAATCACCAGGTCAGCTTAAAACAGTAGCTGAAATGCCTGCCCATTTACAAAAATGATATATTTCCACCTATAAATGTCCCACTTTACAGGTGTGGGATCATAATTTGATCACTTTTTTGTTGAAGCAAATTTTCCTGCACTGCAGGAAATATAGATGAGCTTTGTGATTTACATAAATTCACAGAAAACTCGCACCAACACATGGTTATGTTAACAGTTTCCACTTTGAATGTAGTCTAATTTTGGCCAGATAATAGCTTAACCACAGATCAAGCAACGTTATGGACTAAATGTTAAAATCCTGTTGCTGCAAGATCTTTTTGCTGTGACAAGATTGGTCAGATTAAGATCATATATCTGTATATGCTTTCACAGAAAATATTTGGACAACCTGTAGTAGTGAATCATGGGGCATTCTGCCTCAGTGCATGTTTGCTGCTGGGGCTGGGAGTGCTGCGGCAGCTTGTCCACTGCCGTGAGACTCTATGTTGAGGTTGTACTGTTTTGATTCAGTGTCGTCTCAATTAAGCGCTGTGTGAAAGATCAGTCGTGACGGCTAGAGAGAGACTCAAGTCCCTGGCCTTTGAAATTAAAATGTGGGTCTATAGAGGAGCAAAAGTGTAAAACCTCAGTGTAAAATCTCTTCTATAAAGCGCTGTGGTGAGTGATACGGTACACAGACACAGCATTGAGAAGCCTGGATGTAAAATCACCAGAGGAAAAAGAACATGGGTTGGAGTCTCTGACCTTGATGTGGGACTGTGGAGTGAGCAGAGGAAATCATAGTGTCCTATATTTTCACAGTGTCCTATATTTTCACAGTGTCCTATATAACTTCTCTTAAAACCTTCAGTTGGGATTGGTACAGTAGCCACAGAGTCAATATTACAAACGATTACACCCTTTTAACCTCACCCACAGAATTTCTGGTTCCTCTGATACCCACAGTAACCTGGCAGTGTCCACCACTGAGACAGAGGCATAGTGGCTGAGTTATGTGTCTGCTCTGCGCTCAGCTCCGATTGATTTAAACCCAGGATCCTGTTAATCAGACGGAATGGGGAGCCACTGTTTCTCAGATGTGTCACATTCATGGTCCTTATTCATAATAAGGCAGCTACACAGGGCAGAGAATCCATCACCCAACATTGCCACCCCCAGGGCATCAGAGTGGACTGTGGGGTGCACTGCTTCTATCAGGAGATTTCCATCATTCTCCTGAAATGGGCCGCGTTCTTTTGCCCAGCTCCGACACATAATCACCACTCTAAAGCTGCTTCTGCCGTCACCATCGCTTCTTGACATTCACTACTTTAGTGGCACCACACAGATGATCCCTCCAGCCACTTAATATTCAAGAAAAGAGAAAGACAAGGGAGATGGACCATGGCAATATCATGAGTAGGCTACAGTAAGATGGCTATTTGTGTATCATGTGTTTAAAATCTGAAGAAAAAAAATATAATCAATGGCCAGACTTTGGGGTGTTGTGGAACACAATGAATCCCTTTGATTATTGTTTCTGAAGTACACACATCAAGCTACAGTTGCTGTAATTAATATACACTTGGCACCACATACAGAGTCTGAGCCAATGCTGCTAAGGGGCTCATTTGGGAGAGTCAGGGGAAACAGTCATGGATAATGACACTCCTTAAACTCCAGTCTACACAGAGTGCTGTTTGCTTGCCCTTTAACACCTCCACTGACATGCACAGGATACAAATGAGATTACATCTCCCACGTGGCCACTCTCAAAGGTTAGAGACTGCACACCGCATGGCAGATGAGGTCTTTTAATGAGCAATTGAAACCCATTTGATTAGTTTGGCTGAATTAGACCCAACTCAGCTATCCCATGTGCAAATACAAAAAGACTCATGGGTCAGTGGTAACAGCGGTGAGGTTTAATTAGAGCTGGGTGGAAAGACCACACCTTAGCAATTAGGCACACTCATGTGAGTGGATACGTACACAGAGACCGAGAGCAGAAGAACTGAAGAACTGAAACACTCAGATTATGCTCCATTATCACTTGAACTTGGTTTGAAAATTATACAGGTTTGTTATGCTGAATTGTTTAAAGGTAGACACAGCGAAATGACGTAGATTCAGAAAGTAAACAGCATAGTGGGTACATTTCCACAACTAAGAGCGTTGAAGCGCGAGGATCAACTTCTCAGCTGGTTTGGTGCCCTGGCTACCACGCTGTTAACAGCATGAAGCTAACCAGTGCACATGCACAGATAATGTGTCTGACCGTGTGAGAGCGAAGTGTTGCATCTCACCCATTTCAATATCTCCAGTAATTTTGCTGAGTCTTTCTTTAAAGTGTACAAAACTTGTTGATAATGTTAGAACAAAGTGTTTTATCATTGCTGTAGACTTTCTCCATGTTCCCCACCGATACCCTGTCAGAGAAACGTCCAGGGTCTTCTTTAACATTTCAAGTCTAATGATGAATTTAAGACACAATGACATTGATCCACCTTGATGTTATAAGCAATATAGTCTTGTGAGCATAATCTATTTGATTGAATTTGATTGGCAAGTGTTTGGCCCCCAGCCTTTTTAAAGGAGATGATAATGGGGAAAAGGAAGCTGCCTATAACTGAAAACCAGCTAACCCCTGCTGTTTCCCTCTTAGTGTCCATGGATTCACTTGACCCAAGATGGCTGCCACCAGTGTTGTAGTACTCGAGACCGAGTCCTGTCTCGAGACCAGATATTGAGTGCCTTGGTCTTGTCTCTGTGTCGGATACATTTGTACTCAGTGACGATGAACCCATTGGTCATCCGGGTGGCCAGCTCTAGGAACAGTCTTGGTGGTACCAAACTTCTTCCATTTAACAATGATGGAGGCCACTGTGTTCTTGGGGACCTAAAATGCTGCAGATATTTTTTAGTACCCTTCTCCAGATCTGTGTCTCGACACAATCCTGTCTCGGAGCTCTACGGACAACTCCTTCGACCTCATGGCTTGGTTTTTGCTCTGAAATGTACTGTTAACTGTGGGACCTTATATAAACAGGTGTGTGCCTTTCCAAATCATGTCCAATCAATTGACAGTCCCACCCAATCAGATTGATGTGGTGGACTTAGACCAACGATTTTGTGTATTTTTTCTAGAAAAAAAAGTGTGATTTTGAGAGAGAAAAAAACATTTCATGTTTGGAACACAAAGTAACCAGTGACCTAAAGTTTGAAGTGGAATGGACAGCGTTTTAACTACTTTGCAGATATGAAACAAACAGACAATCATAATATCAGTAAAAAATATCAAATTCCCAGTTTATACTACAAAACTAACTTTATAAGAGGTTTTAAAAATAGTTTATATTTAACTCAATGTTCCATTATGTACACTAAGGCATTGGTGTTAGAATAGATAGATGCAGTTCAAAGCATGATTAATATAATTCACCAATACACTTCTTGGTAGGCCAAAAATATTGCTATCAGGTCGTAAATCACAGCTGGCCTGGTACATTGTTTGCTGCCTCCATTTGATATGCACTGTTTCAGTTTCAATGACTCAATATTCTGGACAAAAACTGACAAAGGTAACTAAGGCTGGGAATGTCAATACAATCAAACTAGCAAGGGCAACCATCACAAGTCAGTCATAACGTGGCTAATATGCTAGCGTATCTATTTATGTATCCAGCTAACAGTAGCTAGATAGCTAGCTAGCTGCTAGGAGGATGTCATGTCATGCCATTGGAGGAGTGGGTGAGTGACTGACTTTTTCCCCTCATATCTTTTTTCGGTAGCTATACACAGCTAGAGATGCAGGTGTCATTTGGTTATCTAGCAAGATCTTGAACAACTGTTATACAGTTAGCCTATCTCTTGTGTTCGCAAATTCACTCTGGCTATCTACTCCAATTTCAAAGCACTCTCGTCTGAGTGTTTCAGAGCGCAGACCAACTGATGAATTTACTAACGCACAACACCTGCTGAATATGACCGGTGTCAGTATACGTAGGCAAACAAGGTAATAGCTGGTCAAGAACGCTCTAGATAACATGTAAACAGCCTAACCAGCTCTACTACGGCGAGTAAAATGGTCAGAGTGAGGTGTTCTCTCATTTGTGTCTGGAAGTAGCTAGCTAGTAAGCTAGCCAACTTTAGCCAGTTAACTTCGGTGCTTGATTGGGACAAGCATGCATTGGCAGGCAATCTGCAGAAGGATGAGGAGGCTACAATTCCCCGTCGTTTATCAGTGCAATTTTGACGATCAACTACATTAAAAAGTTTGAGAGGGTTTATCTAATGTGCCTTCGCTAGATTTTAGCTCATTTTGCCCTAGTTAGCATTAGTTGTTGATCTTGTTGTTTATGTGCATAACTGAGGGAGAGAGAGCCTACCTGTTCATGGTTGTTTGATCAATAGGACTGTAAAGTTCCCAAATGTAAGAGGACTCCCATGGTATTTACATATTTGCAGAAATCCATTCAGGTGTATTTTGTGGCTAGTGATCTAAAGCCGCGCTGTTGTTACTGCCTGTAAACACTCAGTTCAGTTCAAAGTGAATGATGGCAGTCCCATAGGGAAAATGGCTTGTTTGTATAAAGGTCTAATGTAGTGCTGATTGGCTATAGCACACCGGTCTGTGTAGACTCGTCCTGGACAAGACAGATGTTTTTATTCGGTTTTATTTACTGCAGTGTCTACTAATTGTCCAAATGCATGGCCGCATTCCAACTCTATATTGCTATAAAATTTCCACAAATGCCTAAGTATACGTAATTCCCAAACATTCTAAGAATTTATGAAAACATGAAAATGGCCATATCTGGTCTCTTGTTATTAACTCAAAATGTGATTGGTTGACTCCACTGCCACTCCAAAATGTTGCACTAATACAGTTGAATGCCAGATTCCTTTATCAAGTAACTTTTGATGGCCTAGCTAATGTCTGACTTTGCTATCTAGATGTATCTCCCCAGAGGCCAGCAAAGAAAAATCCTGATTGGATATTTTTTTTTATCTTCAGTGTTAACCCTTTCCTTTCCAACAAAAACTGACAAGATTAAATCAGAACATCATTGAAAAAAAGTATATAATTATCATTGTTATGATATTATTATAATAATTATTTTATAAATCCTTAGCCCTCTCTAAAGGTGTAGAAGGCCCATTGTTCCCCACTGTTTGGGTGAGTAATAATTTGTAGAGTGGCTCTATTTTCCCTCAGCACGCTTTTTTCCACAATTCTGAATCTATATGTTGTTCTGAAATATGAACACAGAAATACTGGACATTTAGAACTCTTATTATGGTGCTGATTTGACAAAATTACATCATGGTCTTGAATTGGACTTGTATTTTTCTGGTCTAGGTCTTGACTCAGTCTTGCTTTAGGTGGTCTTGAACACAACACTGGCTGCCACTGCCTTCTCAGTTGCTGTCCCCGCCAGTCAAATGATTTGGGGAAGAAAGACACTGGTGCTAATTGCCTGTTATGTAATGTTGACAGTGCTTATTGTCATCTTGCTGTAGATACTGGGAAATGGTGGTGCAAAGAAAGTTAATTGACGATGTATGTGTGTGTGTTGGCAGCAGCTGAGGGAGGCTAGATATATGCGCCCTTTGGTCCCCTCTCCGCCAGCTGTGCCTCGTCACACCATCCCTGGGTCCCTGCCACCCCACCAGGCTGCCCTGACCCCTGCCACACATACTACCACACTGCTACACACTCAAACTGCCACACACACTCGCTCTGTGTGACTAACTGGGACTGCTGAGGGAGTAAACCACACATTAACTACTGTTTCTAGGTCATATCTGTCCTAGTGTACAAACAAGATGACACTTCCCCTCTAACTGTATATTTACATGTCACCCACTTTTCCTCTTTGTAACAAACTTGCCCCAATGCAACCCTGTTAGTGGAATTGACCATATAAATACAAGATGTTTAATGTTTGCGTGTGAGAGCAACATTAGGATCTGAATACCCAGTATCTTTGAACATGTGGTAATACGCAATGGTGATCTGTGTGTCAGGTGCAGCACTTTTGACAGAGAATAACAGTTGACTGCACCTTTAACTCTACTCTCCTATTGCTAAGGATGACCAACCTCTATTGTCTTAAAGCCTTGTAATTTGGATCATCTACATGTGTTAAACCTGTCTGGGGATGTGTTTGAACATTGCATAGAGAAGACATACACTGAGTGTTCAAAACATTAAGAACACCTGCTCTTTCCATGACCGACTGACCAGGTGAATCCAGATGAAAGCTATGATCCCTTATCAATGTCACTTGTTAAATCCACTTCAATCAGTGTAGATGAAGGGGATGAGACAGGTTAAAGAAGGATTTTTAAACATTGAGACAATTGCGACGGATTGTGTATGTGTGCCATTCAGAGGGTGAATGGGCAGGACAAAACTTTTAAGTGCCTTTGAACGGGTTATGGTAACAGGTGCCAGGCACACTGGTTTGTGTCAACAACTGCAAAGCTGCTGGGTTTTTCACGTTCAACAGTTTCCCGTGTGTATCAAGGATGGTCCACCACCCAAAGGACATCCAGCCAAATTGACACAACTGTGGGAAGCATTGGAGTCAACACGAGCCAGCATCCCTGTGGAAGGCTCTTGTACCTTGTTGAGTCCATGCCCCAGCGAACTGAGGCTGTTCTGAGGGCAAAAGGGGTGCAACTAAATATTGGGAAGGTGTTCCTAATGTTTGGTATACTCAGTGTACATATCTTACATGTCAGTCATTTAGCAGATGCTCTTATCCAGAGCAACTTACAGGAGCAATTAGGGTTAAGTGCTATGCTCAAGGTCACATTGACAGATTTCACCTAGTCAGCTCTGGGATTCAAACCAGCAGCCTTTCGGTTACTGGCCCAGCCTCTTAACCCCTAGGCTACCACCCAGCCCACATATTCTAGTATGTGTGATATCATCTCATTTTGACTTGATCGTTGTGTATACTGTATGTATGTAAGTAGATCATGTCCTATCACCACTGAGTATTAGAACACATAAGAAACACAGGCTTATCAGTAAACTTACTGCTGGGGTCTGATATACCATGAGGAAGTAAAGTCTGTTTAATAAAATACTATGAATTTCCTCCATAAAATGTGACACTGATATCCCTGGCTTTATCCCTGCCAGTTATTTTGGCATGCGTGGAATGGTGGGTCCTGTCAGCTTGTGAGTGGTCTCGGCAGAGCCTGTCTCAGGGCCCAGGTCTGACCCTGTCTTCTGTCCGAGACCCACGGCCAGGGAAGAGAATGATCGATGATTTGTCCAGAATATGCTGCGTCACGGCACGGCAGAGGCGTCCAGCTGGCCTCGTTCCACGGACGCAGTCTTGTCACGGACACACCGACACACCGACAGCGTACCGCAACGTCACCCCTCTCACACCCTGTGCTGACAGCCTATTGTTCAAACAGTGAGGAAAACATCCACATTTTGGAAATCGAGGGTTACAGTTTCAGATTCAGATTCAGATTCTGAGTGTTTAATAGTCACACGTATAGGGTTGCAGGTGTGATTGCAGGGTACAGTGAAAATCTTAAGCTCTGAGCTCCAACATGCAGGACTAAGTTAAATAAAATAATGAAACCGATGAAAATTGTAAAATGGTAAAAAAACAACAATAGAAATAGCACTATATACAGTACCGGTCAAAAGTTTTAGAACACCTACTCATTCAAGGGTTTTTCTTCATTTTTACTATTTTCTACATTTTAGAATAATAGTGAAGACATCAAAACTATGAAATAACACATATGGAATCATGTAGTAACCAAAAGAGTGTTAAACAAATCAAAATATATTTTATATTTGAGATTCTTCATATAGCCACCCTTTTGCCTACATGACAGCTTTGCTCACTCTTGGCATTCTCTCAACCAGCATCACCTGGAATGCTTTCCAACAGTCTTGAAGGAGTTCCCACATATGCTGAGCACTTGTTGACTGCTTTTCCTTCACTCTGCGGTCCGACTCATCCCAAACCATCTCAATTTGGTTGAGGTCAGGGGATTGTGGAGGCCAGATCATCTGATGCAGCACTCCATCACTCTACTTCTTGGTAAAATACCCCTTACACAGCCTGGAGGTGTGTTGGGTCATTGTCCTGTTGAAAAACAAATTATAGTCCCACTAAGCCAAATCAGATGGGACGGCGTATCGGTGCAGAATGCTGTGGTAGCCATGCTGGTTAAGTGTGCCTTGAATTCTAAATGAATCACAGACAGTGTCACCAGCAAAGCACCCCCACACCATAATACCTCCTCCATGCTTTACGGTGGGAACTACACATGCGGAGATCATCCATTCACCCACACCGCATCTCACAAAAACACGGCGGTTGGAACCAGACTCAATTGGACTCCAGACCAAAGGACAGATTTCCACCGGTCTAATGTCCATTGCTCATGTTTCTTGGCCCAAGCAAGTCTCTCTTCTTCTTATTGGTGTCCTTTAGTAGTGGTTTCTTTGCAGCAATTAGACCATGAAGGCCTGATTCACAGTCTTCTCTGAACAGTTGATGTTGAGATGTGTCTGTTACTTGAACTCTGTGAAGCATTTATTTGGGCTGCAATTTCTGAGGCTGGTAACTCTAATGAACTTATCCTCTGCAGCAGAGGTAACTCTGGGTCCCCCCCCCCACCTTGTCACAACACAACCGATTGGCTCAAATGTATTGAGAAGGAAAGAAATTCCACAAATGAACTTAACAAGGCACACCTGTTAATTGTAATGCATTCCAGGTGACTACACCATGAAGCTGGTTGAGAGAATACCAAGAGTGTGCAAAGCTGTCATCAAGGCAAAGGGTGGCTATATGAAGAATCTCAAATATAAAATATATTTTGATTTGTTTAACACTTTTTGGTTACTACATGATTCCATATGTGTTATTTCATAGTTTTGATGTCTTCACTATTATTCTAAAATGTAGAAAATAGTAAAAATGAAGAAAAACTCTTGAATGAGTAGGTGTTCTAAGACTTTTGACCGGTAGTGTCAGTGATGAATAAATAAATGTCCATTGGGGTGGAGGCAGAGTAAAGACTGTTGAGGGGCGGGGGGACCAAGTGAAATAAAAACAATAACAATTATCATTCAAAAGAATCTATAATATACATATTAACAACTGCAACAGTGATGAATGTCGTTGGGGGGGGGGGGGGGGGGGGGGGGGCAGAGTAAAAGTCCCCTGGGGGGGTCCATAGGGGGAGTAGTGGGGGGGAGCAGGTAACTGACTAGTGGTAGCTGTTCAGTAGCCTGATGGTCTGAGGGTAGAAACTATTGGCCAGTCTTCCAGTTTTTGCCGTGATGCTCGTGTACTGCCCCACGTCTGAGTGATTGAAGCAGGGAGAACAGCGCATGGCTTAGGTGGCTGCAGTCCCATATGATCTTCTTGGCCTTCCTGCGACACCTGGTGTTATAGGTGTCCAGTAGGGCAGGTAGTGTGCAACCAATAGTGCGTTCGGCTGCACGTATCACCCTCTGAAGCATCTTGCGGTCCGCAGCAGTGGAGTTGCCATACCAGGCTGTGATGCAGCCTGAAAGTATGCTCTCAATGGTGCTCCTGTAGAACACTGTGAGAGCCTTTAGGGACAGGCAGAATTTCTTCAGCATCCTGAGTTTCGCCATGGTGTTCATGTTGTTAGAACATTTCAGCTTCTCTGAGATTTGTACGCTGAGGAATTTAAAGTTATTGACCGCCTCCACGGCAGACCCATTGATGAGGATAGGGGTGTGTCCAGCCTGGTTCTTCCTGAAGTTCACAATCAGCTCCTTTATTTGGCTAACGCTGAAGGAGAGGTTGTTTACCTGGCACAATGCCGTCAGAGCGCATGCCTCCTCCCTGTAGGCTGTCTCTTGATGACGGAGTTGTAACTGTGTGAGGCCATGCAGTCGTGGGTATACAGGGAGTACAGGAGGGGACTGAGGAGGCACCCTTGTGGGGACCCTGTGTTGAGAATCAGTGTCGAGGAGGTAATGTTGCCAACCTTCACCACCTGGGGACGGCCTGTCAGGAAGTCCATGATCCAGTTGCATAGGGAGGAGTTCAGACACAGGGCCGTGAGCTTTGTAATAAAGATATTTGAAAGACTTTTTGGTGTCAGCTTGGGGCCTAATGAACACAGCCAGGGCGACAATCCCTGAAACTGACAGAGGTTTATAACTGAATACTTTGCCAATTTTATTGCAAATGTCCTTCATTAGTGGCAACTCAGTCATGCGATAAGTACTGGATGAGTTTATTTCATTGAATATAGTGGGGGATTTCAGCTTGGAAAATAATTAGAAACCTGGGCACACTGTCCATTTTTGCCTTACTTTCTGGTCATTTAATGCAAAACACAAAGAAAGACATTCCAAACATCCCATGTGAGAATAAGGGAGCAAAAAAACTGTTCAATGGGCATGAAACCAAATTCATAAAGGTCGCTCAGGGAGAAAGGTGCGAGGGTAAAGATTTGTGGATCAATTGCTCCATCATAAAGAATGCTGTGTGCCAAAATGACTGATGATGAGGACGCTTCTGGGTGGAGTGCTGCCTGGCTAGTAAAAAACACTGACACACCATAATAAACAAGGTTCAAATCTGTCAGGAGAGGTTACCTAAAACCACCACTTTAACCAGGTTTCCATCCAAACTTTTTATGCTAGTAAAGAAATTGGCTGATGGAAACAGAAAATGTGTCAGGAAACTTTCCAAATGTCGAGAAAACAAAATAGGGTAGACAATTCAGGATATTTTTCCTGTCAAATTATTTATGCGATAAATGTCGGTGAAAACGCTTTTATGTGGCAATATTCATATAATAACCATCATATCGAAGTAAACTTGGTGTCACGTTATGACGTGTTGTGTGGTATGCAGTTTATTAGACTACAGATGAAATAAATGATGATGAACTTCACAGGGTGGGTCTTATTGTGGTGACATGGCATTGATGCTTGGCTGCTGTTTAACATTTAAAAATAATCTTGCTCTTTTGTCCATAATAATTTCCTCATGAAGGCTATACCCTACTCTTTATGTACGAGCTGTTGACTAGAGCTCACGTGCCAATACCAGAGTGGGCACACTCGCTATATAACACACATTGTTTTGTGAGAAAACCATCAGTAGAGTTGAAAATGTGATGGAAACCCAATGAGTTTGTAATTTGTATTCAGTACATGGTAATTTAACCACAAAAGGTATTTTTCTGTGCACTACGTCGTCACGCACAGCCCTTTATCCCCAATAAGTCAATTTGATGGGGACACATCTCTGGTGGTTAAATGCACATATTGTTTTTATGCAGATTGTTGAATATTCTCATGAAAATCTGTCACCAATTGGATGGAGACCTAGCTAGTAATAGTATTTTATTTTCACTGCTATTTAGGCACGCCAAGGTAGGCCAGCGGACAAAGGTCTTAACCCTTGGAGGTTCTGATGTACCAGAACGCATGAGAAAACAAATCACCTTTATAATAAAGCATTGCGTGCATATGATCGCATTTGCGTAGTGGCATAGAGCAGTAGAGTAGAGGCACTTGCAGAAGTTACACACATTGGGTACATTTTTAGAGGCCTAGGGTGCGGGGAAAATTTGGGTTTTTATAAACGCATTTCATGCAATTCATGCAAGTAATTTTAAATGACTGGAGATATTGGCTAAATATTTTTTATATTGCCCAAATGATCGAAATGGCAGGCAACTTTGACACTGACAAACTGAGAATCTGAGATCAATAAAGACCTTGGCTTGAATCCATCAATAGCCTAGTCCTAGGTGTGTGGAGCCACATTTTAGGCTACAATATGACAAGGAAATTATAGCCTTAAAAATGCTTTCCAATTTCACTGACATACCTAAAATGATGCGCAGCTCACTCGCTGGTGATGGCTGATGCGCTCGTGCCAAATGCAAATCTCTCTCTTGTTGTACTAGGTAAAACAATATTTGGAAGTAAAATATTTTGGTAGCCTTCAGCATAGTGTTCTCTTTTCAGCAGTGGCCATTTGCTTTCCAACCTGTGTTTTCCCACGATTGTATTTGAAATATTGCGAAAGGCTTGTTTTGTTTGCATGCTCTTTGTTCACTGACAGATTTGCCGCACATTCCCGACTGCAGGCTATTCCATGTTATTAGGCTACAATCCACAGCTAGGCTATTTTTAAAAGAAGCTATTTATCCTCTGTGGCTAAATTACAGGCCTTCTCATGGTGTAGTAGGCTATTCTGAATGATTTCATTACTTTCTTAACAGACAGTAATAATTCTAACTGGCAAATGTATTTCAATCTATTAGGGGTGCTGTAGTTCCTTCATAATCCATCGCGCGGCTATGATTCTATAAGGAAATAAATGATGACGTGCAACGCTGGAGAGATGAGAGTTGCAGGCTCATGTCTGTCAGAGCAGAGAGGGAGAGATCATAAAAAGTGAATCTCAATCTAGTTATGTGAGAGATACAGGCGCACTTCTCACAACCAGCGCCACCCGTTGGTTTCACACATAGGCCTACAGTAGGTTACAATGTTGCGCAAACCATACATTCCTGGCCGAACCAACCCAACCAACTCGTTGAATATAAGGCCCGTGCGGAAAATCTACTTTTTTACATTGTTTTTTTGTGGGGACAGGGGAATTAATGAAGAGAAAACACGAACGAATTTTGATCGCAATTATTTTGTGACAATTATTTTTCATGCCACGAGAGTTATCGGATCCGGCCAAATAGGTTCCGAAACAAAACAGTCCAAACGGAGAGGTGCACTGACCAAACCCTATTTAAGGAGTAGGTGTGTGTATGTGTGTGCATATTTATCTACCATTAGCACATACTCAGACATCTCTATACACTAGGGCCATGGTAGTAATAGGCAGTAATGGGGTCATGAATATCTGTCTAAACGTCTATGCTGCTCACAGTCTCTGACTGCTCTGAGGTGGCTCAGCTCACACAGGTGAGGAGGACAGGGCGGCCACACTCATTACACATTCTGGCACTGCCCGTCCCCCTTCGCTCCCTCCCTCGCTCGCTCGCTCACTCCTATCATTTATTTATTTGCGCCAGCCCTCAATTACACTCAGTGGTGCGGAGAGCGGGCCGGGGCGACCCCGGGTTCGACTGGCTAATGAACGAGGGAGACAGACCCCCTCATGTTTATTTCCCAGCTTCGTCGAAAGCAGGAGTCCCGGGAGAGACGGAAACAAGGCTGCTGAATAATAATCAGTGCTTTGTGTTTTAATACGACTGGTCTACTCGACTACTCCACAGGCATATGGATGGAGAGATGGAAGGATAAGGGGAGAAGCGTGCCACTTTTAGGGAGGGATGATGGCGAGGTCTAAGGAGGGAACACATGCTCTCGGTCGTAGATAGATGGGCCATGAATCAGGCTCTCTGTCGCTCCTCTGAAAGCAGGGGCCCATTTGTGTCCTACGCTAACAGCACCTCATTCTCCAATACAGACTAATCCATTTTCAGGAGTCATCGGTTAACTGGGAGGCAAATTCATGAAAGGGTTGGCATATGTTGAATATGAAACATTTTATTTTGCACTGAATAGATTCTTATTGCAAACTATCATCCCTTTTCTAGATCACGGGACCCTAATGTGCTTGAATACATTTATTTAATCATTTGGTCACCAGCGTTAGATAATACGTTTGTAGTTGGACCATGGCGAAATTCTTTTTTTTTTTAAATGTGGCTTTTTACTCCAGCATTTTGGATTTGAGATCAAATGTTTCATATGAAGTGATTTTTTTCACCTTTTATTTCAGGGTATTTTCATACATATCTGATTTACTGTTTAGAAATGGAAACACATTGTATACTGTATCTAGTCCCCCCATTTGAAGGTGTCAAGTACGAAAGTATTCAACAGTTTAGTATTTGGTCCCATATTCCTAGCACGCAATGACTACATAAAAATTCTGACTCTACAAACTGGTTGGATGCATTTGCAGTATGTTTTGGTTGTGTTGTCCAATAGGAACTGAATGGTAAATGATTACTATATGTAACAGTGTAGGTTCCGTCCCTCTCTTCGCCCCAACCTGGGCTCAAACCAGGGACCCTTGCACACATCAACAACTAACACCCACGAAGCATCGTTACCCATCACGCCACAAAAGCAGCGGCCCTTGCAACGCAAGAGGAAACCCTACTTCAAGTCTCAGAGTGAGTGACGTCACTGATTGAAACGCTATTAGCGCGCACCACCGCTAACTAACTAGCCATTTCACATCGGTTACATATAGTAATGTACTTTCTAAGTGAGTAGATAAGATGTTTCTGAAATGAAATCAATCCGGATATTGCCATGATTGAGAAAAATCATGAATGAACCATGACTAATGACGAGTGAGAAGTTAGAGGCTACAACCAATAATGGGGAAGATTAGCATGATCTTCTCCCTCTGTAACTCTCACTCATCACCATTCCAATTCATTCATGATTATCAATAATCATGGTAGCATCCACACTCATGTAGCAGAGTTCACAAACATCAGCGTCATACACCCATTGTTGTTGAGGGGCATGAAGTACATGAGGATTAATCATTAGGATTAATCATTATCATTATGCCTAATCCTATGTATTTTTTTCTGCATAGGTTGTCTAAGCATACCTCTTTACCCGTTCAATTGTCATTCTTAAAATGGGTGTCATCACATTATCATAAAGCGCCAGATTACATTTGGAGTGCATTCGGAAAGTATTCAGACCACATGACTTTTTCTACATTTTGGTACTTTACAGCCTTATTGTAAAATTGATTAAATAAATATTTTCCTAGTTAAATAAAGGTTAAATAAAAAATACAAAATAAATACATCTGTACACAATACCCATTCTAACAAATCAAAAACAGGTTTTTAGATTTTTTTAGCAAATGTATAAAAAAAACCCCAGAAATACCTTATTTACATAAGTATTCCGACTCTTTGCTATGAGACTCGAAATTGAGCTCAGGTGCATCCTGTTTCCATTGATCATCCTTGAGCTGTTTCTGCAACTTGATTAGAGTCCACCTGTGGTGAATTCAATTGATTGGACATTATTTACAAAGGCACACACCTGTCTATAAAAGGTCCCACAGTTGACAGTGCATGTCAGAGCAAAAACCAAGCCATGAGGTCGAAGGAATTGTTCATAGAGCGCCGAGACAGGATTATGTCAAGGCACAGATCTGGGGAAGGGTACTAACACATTTCTGCAGCGTTGCTGAGAAATCAGGAGAGAAGGGGCTTGGTCAGGGAGGTGACCAAGAACCCGATGGTCACTCTGAGTTCACCTGTGGAGATGGGAGAACCTTCCAGAAGGACAACCATCTCTGCAGCACTCCAGGAATCAGGCCTTTATGGTAGAGTGGCCAGATGGAAGCCACACCTCAGTGAAAAGCATATGACAGCCCGCTTGGAGTTTGCCAAGAGGCCCCTAAAGGACTCTCAGACCATTAGAAATAAGATTCTCTGGTCTGATGAAAATCAAGATTGAACTCTTTGGCCTGAATGCCAAGCATCACGTCTGGAGGAAACCTGGCACCATCCCTACGGGGATGCATGGTGGTAGTAGCGTCATGCTGTGGGAATGTAGCAGGGATTGGGAGACTAGTCAGGATCGAGGGAAAGATTAACAGAACAACGTACAGAGAGATCCTTGATGAAAACCTGCTCCAGAGCGCTCAGGAACTCAGACTGGGGCGAAGATTCACATTCCAACAGGACAACAACCCTAAGCACTCAGCCAAAACAACGCAGGAGTGGCTTCGGGACAAGTCTCAATGTCCAGAAGTGGCCCAGCCAGAGATACAAAGATACCTTCTGCGAGTCCTGCCCATCACCGGCATTTAAAATCCAATCAAATGTTGTGTGTGTCACTTTACACTCTCTCTTTGCTCTGTCATATCTTTGCTTCATGGTGCACCTGGGAAGGAACCACTTACTAGGTTGAAGAGAGCTGGGGGCAGGGGGTACTCT
This sequence comes from Salmo salar, assembly GCF_965601325.2. Classification (NCBI taxonomy): domain Eukaryota; kingdom Metazoa; phylum Chordata; class Actinopteri; order Salmoniformes; family Salmonidae; genus Salmo; species Salmo salar. The sequence goes on along the minus strand of NC_138315.1, from coordinate 31,882,627 downwards.
TTGTCTGGTCCAGGCAGTGTGCCCCCTCCACAAAATACTGCTGACAGATATTTTTATAAATACTTATTAAGTTTAAAAATGAAGTTTAGTCATTAATTTAACAGAAAAAAAAATATCAAACTGGCCAAATTTGAGGGGACACATGCCCTACGAGCATGATGCCTTCTATTCTTACAATAAAAGTGACTCCAAAATGACAGAATGCATTATTCACTTCCTTTTGGACAAAACATAATATGAAACACAACCAAAACAAGCTGTAAATGCATCCAACAAGCTTGATGTGGTTATTGTGTGCATGGAATATGAGACCAAATACTACACTTTTGAAATTTGTTCAAATATTTACAGATGTAGGATCTTAATTTGAGCCAGTTTGCTACAGCAGCAAAAAAATCCTGGAACAGAAAATGTGAAATTATGTGGATTATAATTAATGGACATTTTTTGCCTGGGTTGATACATCTTCCCTTAGAGAAAATCAAGTCTGAATTTTTAAAGTGGACATTACAAACTTTAGAAGCCTCTACAAGTTTGCATTCACTGCTGTGCAGGAAAATTCTCAGCAACAAAAGAATGATCAAATTTAGATCCTACATGGTCCTGTGTGGCTCAGTTGGTAGAGCATGGTGTTTGCAACGCCAGGGTTGTGGGTTCGATTCCCATGGGGTCCAGTACAACAAAAAAAAAATGTATGAAATGTATGCATTCACTACTGTAAGTTGCTCTGGATAAGAGCGTCTGCTAAATGACTAAAATGTATACAGTATGCCATATTCAAATGGAGGGACTAGATACAGTATATAAAGTGCTTTACATTCTAAATGGTAAATCACTCATATATGAAATAAAAGGTGAGGTTTTGTACTGTCATCTCATATGAAACATTTGATCTCAAATCCAAAATGCTGGAGTATAAAGCCAAATAAAAAAATTATAGAAGTGCTGTTCAACTACAAACGTAAGGGAGTGTATTATCTAAGGCTGGTGACCAAATGAATAAATAAATGTATTCAAGCACATTAGGATCTCGTGATCTAGAAAAGGGATAACAGTTTGTGACAGTTTGCAATAAGAAACTATTCAGTGCAAAATAAAATGTTTTATATTCAACATATGCCAACCCTTTCATGAATTTTTGCCCCAGTTAACCGCTGGCTCTTGAAAATGGATTAGTCTGTATTGGAGAATGAGGTGCTGTTAGCGTAGAACACAAATGGCCCCCTGCTTTCAGAGGAGCGACAGAGAAATTGATTCATGGCCCATCCATCTACGACCATTCCCCTTCAGGGGATGAGAGCCTGAGTTCCCTCCTTAGACCCCAACATCATCCCTCCCTGAAAGTGGCACGCTTCTCCCCTCATCCTTCCATCTCTCCGTCCATATGCCTGTGGAGTAGACCAGTCGTATTAAAACACAAAGCGTTGATTATCAATACCCTCAAATAAAAGGTGAAATTCTGTACTGTACTGTCATGACATGAAATGTTTGATATCAAAAACAAAAGGCTTTTGTATAGAGCCAAATTAAAATGTTTGGCATCACTGTCCAACTACATACGTAGGGGAGTGTATCCACACTCACAAGTTATTTTGTTCCCCCAGCTTCACTCTTTCTAATGTAACATGACTGACCGGCTGTGTCATGTGGAAGTGTTGACCCCAATACTGTGTCAGTCAGGAGGCGCTTGTCCTTCAGACTGACTTTTGATCGTGCTGGCCTAAGCAGAATTGTGTGTGTGTGTGTGTGTGTGTGTGTGTGTGTGTGTGTGTGTGTGTGTGTGTGTGTGTGTGTGTGTGTGTGTGTGTGTGTGTGTGTGTGTGTGTGCGCGAGAGAGAGTGAGTGAGTGGGTGAAGGAGTGGAATCAAGAGGCCAAGGTTGATGTCACAGAGCATTTCACAACATTTACACAAACTGAATCTGACTCATATTGTCAGATTCTTCACTGTTTTATTTCAAACTGATTAAACTGGTTGTTTATCAAGTGCAGTTCAGAAAATACCATGTATTCTGTATAAACCTTCCTCCGGGTACATTATTACAGGTAGGCCTCATTGTCTCACATCAGTGCGAAGGCCGTCTGCACTCATCTCTCTGATAACTCGCAAACACTCAATGGAAAGCTAAAAATAAGTTTGACTACAATATGCTGTCCTAATATTCAAAAATGTTACCAAGGTGGCATCGTCCACTGAACCCCCTTGAATCCTCATAAGAGTCAGAGTTAATCTTAAAACTATAAACCTGTAACTAATATTGACATTTATTTAATCACAAATTCTTCAATACATTTAGCTAAGGTGTTTTGTGGGTGTAGAATAAGAATTCATGAAAATCTAAATTTGCATGAAAATTAGCTAGCTAGTGTCACAACCGTCTTCAGAAATGGACCAAGGCGCAGCGGGAATGTGGATACTCATATTTTAATTCAAAAGAGTAAGGCATCCACAGGAAAAAACAATAAACAAGACAGCAACAGTTTTGCAGGCTATCAAACGCAGTGAAAAAACAACTACCCACAACCCCAAAGAAAAACACACTCCTATATAGGACTCCCAATCAAAGGCAACTCAACACACCTGCCTTCAATTGGGAGTCCCAATCACCAACACAACCATTCACACACACAAAACCCCTGCAACATCCTGACCAAAACTAACACCATTACGCCCTCTGCTGGTCAGGACGTGACAGCTAGCTAGTGTCTGCTTGCTGGCTGAACCAGTCTCAAAGCAAGGGATGCTAACAACGACAGTTCACACACTCAATGCTGAATACTCCCTCTAGCTAGCTAGTGTAGTGATATTCTAGCTAATAGCACATGAGTTTTCATGATAAGGCAGTTTCTGCTTTGCCGTGATTAGTGAGTTTTGCAGCACAGCTTGACTGCTTTAGGCTAGCTGCGATGTTATTGCGTTGGCCAAATGTTACAAAGTAGTGAGGCACAGTGCCAGCTGTCAGAGTCAGATACATGCTGATTTCTTAGAACAGTCCCATAACTTTGGCTATTCATCAACAAGATTGGCAAAATAGCTACAGTAATGGCCATTCAAACAAGTTATCACTAGGCTCCTAGTTTGGGCAAGTTTGCTCAGCTGATCAAGCATGGTAGTAGTCAGTGCGTCATAGATACGTCATAGAGTTAGGAACTAGTGTTCGGCAGATGAGCAAAATCTAGATTTTTAGATATGAGTTCCACGTCCTACAAGACAGATGGTTTGAAGGACGAGCGTCGCGTAGGAGTGACACCATCTGACGTGAGACAATGGGTAGGCCTAAGTTAGCTAGACGTTAGGTAAATGCCAAGTTTATATCAACAATGACTTATTAATGTTGTTTAAAAAAGATAAGATACAGTAGATGTAACAAGTCATAGTAACATGACTTACCATCTGTAACATGTTAATGTATGTGTGGACATACTTTAGTGTGTGTATATGTCTCTCTCTTGCTGTGCACCTCTCCTACTCTGGATCCAGGACACATTCACACACACTGCACCCCAGCGTCCTCGTTGTGTTGACAGTGCTGATGCCCATGCCGTTGTGAAGGCAATCAAACACACTGGCCTCTCTGCCTGTGCATCGCAGGTCATCCAACCAGATCCTACCGATTCCTAAACGGATGACAACCCAATCCAGAAGCCAAGTCCATGAGATTCAACAACATCTTGCAGATCACGGTCCCGTCCAGAGTGTCGAAGCCGTCTTCACACACCGTACCCTACTGCCCCGACCATATCACCTCCACTCTCCCACGAGTCCCCCCGCCAGCGATACGCACATTTGCTGTCACTGGAGAGAGAGACATTTTAAAATAACTTATGCATGCACATGATTAAACATGAATTGTACCGTATTCCAGACCCATAGACCAATGTATATTGGAGGTAAATGTATATGCAGGTAAATGAATACATATCATATTTACATATACATTATGTCTTAGAGACGAGAGAGTCTATGTCAGATATTGTGGGTAACCTGGCATTAGTGTGAGGTGTAGTGCTGAGTGTGTCTGTGTGTGTGTCTGTGTGACTTCACACACTCACCTGGTCCAGCTGCTCTTTCACCCTTCTCTCCACGTGGACCTAGTGGTCCGGGACTTCCCGGCAACCCTGGAAATCCTAGGACATGAAAAGATTGAAATTAAACGTACACACATTTGTTTTACTATCCTTGTGGGGACCAAACAATTGATTCCCAATCAAAATCTTATTTTCCCTAACCCTAACCCCTAACTCCTAATCCTAACCCTTATTCTATCCCTAACCCTAATTGTAATCTTAAACCTAACCCCTAAACCTAAAATAGCATTTTTCCTTGTGGGGACTGGCACAATGTCCCCACTTGTCTAAATCTTCCTTGTTTTTCTATCCTTGTGAGGGCTCCTGAGTGGCACAGCGGTCTAAGGCACTGCATCTCAGTGCTAGAAGCATCACTACATACACCCTGGTTTGAATCCAGGCTGTATCACAACTGGCCGTGTTTGGGAGTCCCATAGGGCGGCGCACAATTGGCCCAGCGTCATCTGGGTTTGGCCGGTATAGGCCGTCATTGTAAATAAGAATGTGTTCTTAACTGACTTGCCTAGTTAAAATGAAAAATAATAATAATTCTGGTCCGCACAAGGATAGTAAAACCACACACACACACACACACACCAACAAGTCCTCTTGTTCCATTAACACCAGCAGGTCCTTTTGGTCCTATGGAGGAAGAACAATAACCACAGATTTATCCCCAAAATCATAAAGGACACTTCATATGATTAAAATAACACTTTACAGTAGGAGAATATATAAAATTGTAATCCTGTAATCAACAGTTTGAAGGACATGACGATGAGGGTCCCATAGCTCAGAGACAGGGTGAAATTCACCTTCAGGTCCTATGGGTCCAGGTAGTCCTGTCGGCCCTGTGTCACCCTTCCAATCAGGGGCCCCCTGTACTCCATCACGGCCCTGGGGTCCTGACAGATTCACAGCACACTGTCACACTCACTCTACAATGTGGATGCTATACAGTACAGCCCACTGTCACACTCACTCTACAATGTGGAGGCTATACAGTACAGCCCACTGCCACACTCACTCTACAGTGTGGAGGATATACAGTACAGCCCACTGTCACACTCACTCTACAATGTCGGGGGCTATACAGTACAGCCCACTGTCACACTCACTCTACAGTGTGGAGGCTATACAGTACAGCCCACTGTCACACTCACTCTACAATGTCGGGGGCTATACAGTACAGCCCACTGTCACACTCACTCTACAATGTGGAGGCTATACAGTACAGCCCACTGTCACACTCACTCTACAGTGTGGAGGCTATACAGTACAGCCCACTGTCACACTCACTCTACAATGTGGAGGCTATACAGTACAGCCCACTGTCACACTCACTCTACAATGTGGAGGCTATACAGTACAGCCCACTGTCACACTCACTCTACAGTGTGGAGGCTATACAGTACAGCCCACTGTCACACTCACTCTACAATGTGGAGGCTATACAGTACAGCCCACTGTCACACTCACTCTACAATGTGGAGGCTATACAGTACAGCCCACTGTCACACTCACTCTACAATGTGGAGGCTATACAGTACAGCCCACTGTCACACTCACTCTACAGTGTGGAGGCTATACAGTACAGCCCACTGTCACACTCACTCTACAGTGTGGAGGCTATACAGTACAGCCCACTGTCACACTCACTCTACAGTGTGGAGGCTATACAGTACAGCCCACTGTCACACTCACTCTACAGTGTGGAGGCTATACAGTACAGCCCACTGTCACACTCACTCTACAGTGTGGAGGCTATACAGTACAGCCCACTGTCACACTCACTCTACAGTGTGGAGGCTATACAGTACAGCCCACTGTCACACTCACTCTACAGTGTGGAGGCTATACAGTACAGCCCACTGTCACACTCACTCTACAGTGTGGAGGCTATACAGTACAGCCCACTGTCACACTCGTGTGGAGGCTATACAGTACAGCCCACTGTCACACTCATTCTACAGTGTGGAGGCTATACAGTACAGCCCACTGTCACACTCACTCTACAGTGTGGAGGCTATACAGTACAGCCCACTGTCACACTCGTGTGGAGGCTATACAGTACAGCCCACTGTCACACTCATTCTACAGTGTGGAGGCTATATAGTACAGCCCACTGTCACACTCACTCTACAGTGTGGAGGCTATACAGTACAGCCCACTGTCACACTCACTCTACAGTGTGGAGGCTATACAGTACAGCCCACTGTCACACTCACTCTACAGTGTGGAGGCTATACAGTACAGCCCACTGTCACACTCATTCTACAGTGTGGAGGCTATACAGTACAGCACACTGTCACACTCACTCTACAGTGTGGAGGCTATACAGTACAGCACACTGTCACACTCACTCTACAGTGTGGAGGCTATACAGTACAGCCCACTGTCACACTCACTCTACAATGTGGAGGCTATACAGTACAGCACACTGTCACACTCACTCTACAGTGTGGAGTCTATACAGTACAGCCCACTGTCACACTCACTCTACAGTGTGGAGGCTATACAGTACAGCCCACTGTCACACTCATTCTACAGTGTGGATGCTATACAGTACAGCCCACTGTCACACTCATTCTACAGTGTGGATGCTATACAGTACAGCACACTGTCACACTCATTCTACAGTGTGGAGGCTATACAGTACAGCCCACTGTCACACTCACTCTACAATGTGGAGGCTATACAGTACAGCCCACTGTCACACTCACTCTACAGTGTGGAGGCTATACAGTACAGCCCACTGTCACATTATGTCAAACCCTGTGCTACCCAGGAGCACGAGTACAGGACATAATAAGGCTGCTTCCGACTGTTCTACCACAGATGCCGGGAGGTGACACTGTCGTAGTCCATGTGGGGTCAAACGACATCAGGAGGGCTAGCTTGGAACATTTGAAAATGGATTTTAAAAAACTGATCTTAGCATTAAAAGACTCCAAAAAACAGCCAATAATTTCAGGTCCAGTACCACCGTTGGGCCGCGGGTGTGAAAGATTCAGCAGACTGCTGGCATTACACATCTGGCTAAAAGACTACTGTAGCTCTGCTGGAGTCACTTTTATTGATAACTTTGACACCTTCTGAAAGCAGAAGATACTCTACAGCAATGACGGAGTCCATCCAAATCATCTTGGCTCCTGGACTCTGTCCACTCATTTCAAGGCTGCTCTGAAACAATGCTCAGTTAATCCCTACCATTGTGACAATGCGTTGTCATAATGCTGCATCAAATGTACATGATCTTAGGGGCATTGGCAAACACAATGCAAGTAATTTCATTTATGTACCCCTAATTGCACCAAATACATCTGTTTATTCTACAGCTATTGTAAGCAGTAATCATGAGCCTATAAACCAGAGTTACACTGTTAGCACTAAGGCGGTGTGCAACAGTAGGAAGACCACTTTATACAGCTCACCCTGCGCTATCAACTTCAATGTAAATAACATGAGTAAGTCTACCTCTGAAAAGCTTCCCAGTAAAGCATTAAAAACAATCAAGCAACCCAGAAAAGTGGTAAAATAGCCCATATTAACATATGTAGCCTAAGAAACAATGTCCATGAAGTCAATAACTTGCTTGTAACAGATGACATTCATATTCTGACTATCTCTGAAACTCACTTAGATAAAACCTTTGATGATACAGTGGTAGCAATACATGATTAGAACATCTACCGAAAAGACAGAAATGCCAACGAAGGCGGTGTTGCGGTCTATACTCAGAACCACATTCCTGTAAAGCTTAGAGATGATCTAATGTTAAAAACTGTTGAAGTAATATGGCTACAGGTTCATCTGCCTCACCTAAAGCCCATTCTTGTGGGAAGCTGCTATAGACCACCAAGTGCTAACAGTCAGTATCTGGATAATATGTGTGAAATTCTTGATAATGTATGTGATATCAACAGAGAAGTATATTTTCTGGGTGATTTAAATATGGACTGGGTATCATCAAGCTGCCCACTCAAGAAGAAACTTCAAACTGTAACCAGTGCCTGTAACCTGGATCAGGTTGTCAGTCAACCTACCAGGGTAGTTAAACAGCACAGGCATTACATTTTTATTTTTACATTTTTTATTTCACCTTCATCGACATGTATTGATCACATCTTACTAATGCTGCAGATATTTGCTTTAAAGCAGTATCCAAATCCATAGGATGTAGTGATCACAATATAATTGCCATATCTAGGAAAACCGAAGTTCCAACAGCTGGGCCTAATACAGTGTATAAGAGGTCATAGAAGAAGTTTTGTAGTGATTCATATGTTGATGATGTAAAGAATATTTGTTGGTCTGTGGTGTGTAATGAGGAGCAACCAGACTCTGCACTTGATGCATTTATGAAACTACTTATTCCAGTTACTAATAAGCACGCACCCATTAAGAAAATGACTGTAAAAACTGTTAAATCCCCCTGGATTGATGAGGAATTGAAAAATTGTATTGTTGAGATGAATGAGGCAAAAGGTATGGCAATTAAGTCTGGCAGCCCAACCGATTGGCAAACGTACTGCAAATTAAGAAATCATGTGACTAAACTAAATAAAAAGAAACAACACTATGAAACAAAGATAATTATATAAAGAATGATAGTAAAAAGCTTTGGGGCACCATAAATTACATTTTGGGGAAAAAAGCCAACTCGGCTCCTTCATTCATTGAATCAGATGCCTCAATCATCACAAAGCCCACTGATATTGCAAACTACTTTAATGATTTTTTAATTGGCAAGATAAGCAAACTTAGGGATGACATGCCAGCAACAAACGCTGACACTACACATCCAAGTATATCGGACTAAATTATGAAAGACAAGAATTGTACTTTTGAACTCCGTAAAGTCAGTGTGGAAGAGGTGAAAAAAGTATTGTTGTCTATCAACAATGCCTAGCCACCGGGGTCTGACAATCTGGATGGAAAATTACTGAGGATAATAGCAGACAATATTGCCACTCCTATTTGCCACGTCTTCAATTTAAGCCTGCTAGAAGCTAAAGTCATTCCGCTACCCAAGAATAGAAAAGCCCCCTTTACTGGCTCAAATAGCTGACCAATCAGCCTGTTACCAACCCTTAGTAAACTTCTGTAAAAATTGTGTTTGACCAGATACAATGCTATTGCACAGTAAACAAATTGACAACAGAATTTCAGCATGCTTATAGGGAATGACACTCAAGCACAGCACTTACACAAATGACTGATGATTGGCTGAGAGAAATTGATGTTAAAATGATTGTGGGGGCTGTCTTGTTAGACTTCAGTGCAGCTTTTGACATTATTGATCATAGTCTGCTGCTGGAAAAATGTATGTGTTATGGCTTTACACCCACTGCTATAATGTGGATAAAGAGTAACTTGTCTAACAGAACACAGAGGGTGTTTTTTAATGGAAGCCTCTCAAATATTATCCAGTTAGAATCAGGAATTCCCCAGGGTAGCTGTTTAGGCCCCTTGCTTTTTCCAATTTTTACTAACGACATGCCACTGACTTTGAGTAAAGCTAGAGAGTCTATGTATGCGGATGACTCAACACTATACCCATCAGCTGCTACAGCGACTGAAATGACTGCAACACTCAACAAAGAGCTGCAGTTAGTTTCAGAGTGGGTGGCGAGGAATAAGTTAGCCCTAAATATTTCTACAACTAAAAGCATTGTATTTGGAACAAAACACTCACTAAACCCTAAACCTCAACTAAATCATGTAATAAATGTGGAAATTGAGCAAGTTGAGATGACTAAACTGCTTGGAGTAACCCTAGATTGTAAACTGTCATTGTCAAAACATATTGATGCAGTAGTAGCTAAGATGGGGAGAAGTCTGTCTATAATAAAGCGATGCTCTGCCTTCTTAACAATACTATCAACAAGGCAGGTCCTACAGGTCCTAGTTTTGTCACACATTGACTACTGTTCAGTCGTTTTAAACTACTGGCACACAGCTCGGACACCCATGCATACCCCACAAGACATGCCACAAGAGGTCTCGTCACAGTCTGTGAATCAACACAAACATTGGCACAGACACATGTACACACACACACACACACACACACACACGATAACATACTCACTATCCTAACACATGGATTTAGTACTGTAGATATGTGGTAGTGGTGGAGTAGGGGCGTGAGGGCACACAGTGTGTTGTGAAATCTGTGAATGTATTGTAATGATTTAAAATGGTATAACCTGCCTTAATTTTGCTGGACCCCAGGAAGAGTAGCTGCTGCTTTGGCAGCACCTAACGGGGATCCATAATAAATACAAATACACTCACTCTACAATGAGGAGGCTACAGTGTACAGTACAGATGCAAATGCAGAACTCTGCACAAAGTTCCACTCAGTCACACAATTAACACAGGGCTCTCCAACCCTGTTCCTGGAGAGCTACCCTCCTGTAGGTTTGCACTCTAACCCATGTTGTAACTAACCTGATTAATCTTATAAACCAGCTAATTATTAGAATCAGGTACGCTAGATTAGGGTTTGAATGAAAACCTTCAGAATGGTAACTCTCCAGGAACAGGGTTCACTAACATCTACAGACACAATCATGCTTGGCCGCATGAAACAGTCAAACACCAAGTTATTTACCAGTATGCCCTTTGATCCCGTTCTGGCCTGGTATCCCTGGTAAACCTGTGAAGAGGTTGAGAGGTAAATGTTAGAGGTAGTAGCAAGAGAAAAGAAAAGAGGCCAGGTTCAGTTAATTGTTGAGTACCAAAAAATAAGTAGTTTGCAGGTGTGCCCTTCAAATACGCAGGTGGAGCATTAAAAGTAAACAGTCTATAGGTGAATGTAGTGTTAAGCCCATACAGACTCACCAATGTGTCCCATATCCCCCTTTGGTCCTGGCAGCCCAGGGGCTCCTGAACAATTAGTAGCTGCACCGCTTGTACGTATGACACACACAATCAGAGACACTGTATACACATGCACACAATATCCACTGAAGAGATACAGTTGAAGTCGGAAGTTAACATACACCTTAGCCAAATACATTTAAACTCCTTTTTCACAATTCCTGACATTTAATCCTAGTAAAAATTCCCTGTCTTAGGTCAGTTAGGATCACCACTTTATTTTAAGAATGTGAAATGTCAGAATAATAGTAGAGAGAATGATTTCTTTCATATTTTATTTCTTTCATCACATTCCCAGTGGGTCAGAAGTTTACATACACTCAATTAGTATTTGGTAGCATTGCCTTTAAATTGGTTCACTTGGGTCCAACGTTTCAGGTAGCCTTCCACAAGCTTCCCACAATAAGTTGGGTGAACAATTGGCCCATTCCTCCTGACAGAGCTGGTGTAACTGAGTCAGGCTTGCAGGCCTCCTTGCTCGCACACACTTTTTCAGTTCTGCCCACAAATGTTCTATGGGATTGAGGTCAGGGCTTAGTGATGGCTTTCTTTTTTTACCCTGACTTTCTTGTCCATAAGCCATTTTGCCACAACTTCGGAGGTATGCTTGGGGTCATTGTCTATTTGGAAGACCCATTTGCAACCAAGCTTTAACTTCCTGCCTGATGTCTTGAGATGTTGCTTCAATACATCCACATTATTTTCCTTGCTCATGATGCCATCTATTTTGTGAAGTGCACCAGTCCCTCCTGCAGCAAAGCACCTCCACAACATGATGCTGCCACCCAAGTGCTTCACGGTTGGGATGGTGTTCTTCGGCTTGCAAGCCTCCCCCCTTTTCCTCCAAACATAATGATGGTCATTATGGCCAAACAGTTCTATTTTTGTTTCATCAGATCAGAGGACATTTCTCCAAAAAGTACAATCTTTGTCCCCATGTGCAGTTGCAAACCGTAGTCTGGGTTTTTCATGGTGGTTTTGGAGCAGTGGCTTCTTCCTTGCTGAGTGGCCTTTCAGGTTATGTCGATGTAGGACTCATTTTACTGTGTATATAAATACTTTTGTACCTGTTTCCTCCAGCATCTTCACAAGGTCCTTTGCTGTTGTTCTGGGATTGATTTGCACTTTTTGCACCAAAGTACGTTCATCTCTAGGAGACAGAACGCGTCTCCTTCCTGAGAGGTATGACAGCTGCGTGGTCCCATGGTGTTTATACTTGGTACTATTGTTTGTACCGATGAACGTGGTACCTTCAGACGTTTGGAAATTGCTCCCAAGGATGAACCAAACTTGCGGAGGTCTACAATTTTTTTTCTGAGGTCTTGGCTGATTTCTTTTGATTTTCCCATGATGTCAAGCAAATAGGCACTGAGTTTGAAGATACGCCTTGAAATACATCCACAAGTACACCTCCAATTGACTCAAATGATGTCAATTAGCCTATCAGAAACTTCCAAAGCCATGACATAATTTTCTGGAATTTTCCAAGCAATTTAAAGGCACAGTCAACTTATTGTATGTAAACTTTTGACCCACTGGAATTGTGATACAGGGAATTATAAGTGAAATAATCTGTCTGTAAACAATTGTTGGAAAAATTAATGGTGTCATGCACAAAGTAGATGTCCTAACCGACTTACCAAAACTATAGTTAATTAACAAGAAATTTGTGGAGTGGTTGAAAAACGAGTTTTAATGACTCCAACCTAAGGGTATGTAAACTTCCGACTTCAACTGTACATACATACGCATTACACACCTAAGATTTAACATAACTACAGTATTACAGATGTAGGATCTTAATTATAATTGTCCGGTACAGCAGGAAATGCAAACTTGTAGTGTATTTGAGTTTTACAAAAGGCTTCTACATTTAGAAATTTCCACCTTGAAGTTTCAGACTTGATTTGTCGTAACAAATTACAAATAACCCCTACAAAAATGTCCATTAAATAAAATTCACATAATAATTCACATTTCCTCTTTCTGCAGGATCATTTTCCTGCTGTAGACAACTGGCTCAAATTAAGATCCGACAGCTGTACTGTGTGTGTAACAAGAAACAAATAAACTGTATATGGGTGAAGCAAGTAAACTAAACTAGCTGTATTTCCAGTTGTGAATGCATTCACTCAGCACTTTTAACTGAAATGGACAAATTTCACAATGATGATCTGGTGATATACAGATGTAGAATCTTAATTTGATCACTCTTTTGTTGCTGAGAATTTTCCTGCATAGCACAAAATGCGAACTTGTAGTGTATTCAAGGTTTAAAAAGGCTTCTAAAGTTTGTAATTTACACTTTAAATTGTGAGACTTGTTTTTCCCCTCAAGAAAAATGTATCAACCCCTACAAATAATGTCCATTAATTATAATCCACATAATAATTCACATTTCCTGTTTCTGCAGGATTATTTTCCTGCTGTTGTAAACTGGCTCAAATTAAGATCGTACATATGTCATTTCTGTATATTACTGTGACAACCGGAACAGAAACTGAGAAGGCTGAAATTGTCACGTCCTGACCAGTATAGAGGATATTTTGTTATTGTAGTTTGGTCAGGATGTGGCAGAGGGTAGTTTATTTATGTATTACGGGGTTTTTGGTCACTGGTCTATGTTTGTATTTCTATGTGTATATTCTAGGTTAGTTTTTCTATGTGTAGGTTGGGTGCTGGACTCTCAATTGGAGGCAGGTGTTTCTAGTTGCCTCTGATTGGGAGTCCTATAAATAGGTGTGTGTTTTTGTTTGTCACTTGTGGGTAGTTGTTTGAGAGCACTGCTTTTGTTGAGCCTGCGGCTCTGTTCCTGTCGTTAGTTTGTTTATTGTTTTTCCGTGGTGTTCTCATTTTATTTAATAAATATGTTGAGCACGCAACCCGCTGCGCCTTGGTCCCATTCTCTCTTCCACGACAGCTGTGACAGAAATGTGGAACTATGCCTGGAAATGTTACAACACTTGAGCCAGTCATGATGAGGGAAATTTTATTTTTATTTTAATGCATTTTTTATTTATTTAATCTTTATTTAACTAGGCAAGTCAGTTAAGAATAAATTCTTATTTACAATGATGGCCTACCAAAACGGCAAAAGGCCTCCTGCGGGGACGGGGACTGGGATTAAAAATAAATACAAATAAATGGACAAAACACACATCACGACAAGAGAAATAACACGACACTACATAAAGAGAGACCTAAGACATTAACATAGCATGGCAGCAACACATGACAACACAGCATGGTAGCAACACAACATGACAACAACATGGTACCAACACAACATGGCAACAGCACGACATGGTAGCAACACAACATGACAACAACATGGTAGTAACACAACATGGCAGCAGCACGACATGGTAGCAACAAATCATGACAACAACATGGTAGCAACACAACATGGCAGCAGCACGACATGGTAGCAACACAAAACAGGGTCCAAACATTATTGGGCATTATTTATGACTCTGTTAACTAAAAAGGGGAGTTTGAGTCCATCTTCTACTTATTCCAGGGCGTAAGAGAATAGGGCCTTGTGATCATCAGCCTACTGAGAGAAAAAGAAGAGTCTCTGCCTGGGCAGCAGCAGCAGCAGTTTTAACCATTCATCCTACACTATTTTTAAATTCATTAACACCTCCCCCCTCCCTAAAACTTTTCAAGAGTCAGGGCTAGTTTTTTAAGCAATTAAAAAAATGCAAAGTCCCGGAGCAAGTTCAGCTAATCAAATATGTATCAAAGCATACTTTATTTGGACTGGCTTTGGGACATCAAGTACACGATGCACGTTTCCTCTGTGATGGATGGGGTGAGAGAGGGGGTAATATTCAATGTCCCTAACACTAAATCATCCAGCTCCACCTGTAGAACTGGCCCATGTGACACTGTCAATAATTAATCTAGCCTCTGTCTCTCAGACTAAAAGAACACACTAATATCACGGTCCTACCTGTCCACCAAGGAGCTGATTAAAGTTAGTGTTGATGCATGGGTAACTGCCATGGTAAACAGTCAACTTATCCACCATTTTCTCATAACGCCACAGCTTGAGTTGTATTCCATGTTAGTACTACTGGACTGGTTCCATGTTAGTACTACTGGGTCTACCTGGTGTTCCAGCTGGTCCTTGTTGCCCAGTGGTACCATCTTCACCTGAAACAGTGACTTATTATTGAGTTGATGTACTGTATGGAGATCATTAGTGGTAGAACTACAAGAGAACTCTGTTTGCCAGTGGATATGAGCATTAATAAGAACCACAGACTACTAAATGCATTGTTATGACATGAAAGATCAGTAATTATGTCACATTTCCTATTGGGGTTTAGATTGATCTTAAGGTTTGGGGTCAGTAGGAGTAAGGTGAATCCCCTTCGAATCCTGGTTCCCCTGCTTCTCCCTTGGCTCCAGTCTGGCCATCAACTCCAGGGTCTCCTTTTTGTCCTGTCTGACCTGGAACACAGTAACCCTCTCACTATCACTATCTACTGTCTCACCTGGAACACAGTAACCCTCTCACTATCACTATCTACTGTCTGACCTGGAACACAGTAACCCTCTCACTATCACTATCTACTGTCTCACCTGGAACACAGTAACCCTCTCACTATCACTATCTACTGTCTAACCTGGAACACAGTAACCCTCTCACTATCACTATCTACTGTCTAACCTGGAACACAGTAACCCTCTCACTATCACTATCTACTGTCTCACCTGGAACACAGTAACCCTCTCACTCTCACTATCTACTGTCTAACCTGGAACACAGTAACCCTCTCACTATCTACTGTCTAACCTGGAACACAGTAACCCTCTCACTATCACTATCTACTGTCTAACCTGGAACACAGTAACCCTCTCACTATCACTATATACAGTCTCACCTGGAACACAGTAACCCTCTCACTATATACAGTCTCACCTGGAACACAGTAACCCTCTCACTATCTACTGTCTCACCTGGAACACAGTAACCCTCTCACTATCTACTGTCTCACCTGGAACACAGTAACCCTCTCACTATATACAGTCTCACCTGGAACACAGTAACCCTCTCACTATCACTATCTACTGTCTCACCTGGAACACAGTAACCCTCTCACTATCACTATCTACTGTCTCACCTGGAACACAGTAACCCTCTCACTATCACTATCTACTGTCTTACCTGGAACACAGTAACCCTTTCGCTAAATACTTATATACAAAAACAAACATTAAATGTTACTGCATGAATCACATTAACTTAACATAGAATGTTCACAGATCACTTCATGTATAATGTATGAAACATTATTTAGTCTGATGGATTTGGAATTTCTCTTTGATGGTTTATGTTATTATGAAAAAGACAATCATTGCCTCAAAAAAAAGGCACTTATCCATCCATGTTAGCTGACTGAAAGTGGCGGCCTGATTACCAAACAGGGTACTTAGCATCACAGGAGGCTGCTGAGGGGATTACGGCTCATTATAATGTCTGGAATGGAGGAAATGGAATGGCATCAAACACATGGAAACCATTGTTTGATGTATTTGATACCATTCCACTAATTCCACTCCAGCCATTACCATGAGCCCGTCCTCCCTAATTAAGGTGCCACCAACCTCCTGTGGTTAGCATCCGTTCTACACGAAGTGTACAAAACATTAGGAACACTGGCTCTTTCCATGACATAGACATGATGTCCCTTGTTAAATCCACTTCAATCAGTGTAGATGAAGGGGAGGAGACCGGTTAAAGAAGGATTTTCAAGCCTTGAGACAATTGAGACATGGATTGTGTATGTGTGCCATTCAGAGGTTGAAAGATCAAGACAAAATATTGAAGTGCCTTTGAACAGGGTATGGTAGTAGGTGCCAGGTGCACTGGTTTGAGTGTGCCAAGAACTGCAACGCTGCTGGGTTTTTGACTCTCAACAGTTTCCTGTGTGTATCAAGAATGGTCAGGGCACCCAAAGAACATCCAGCCAACTTGACACAACTGTGGGAAACATTGGAGTCAACACTTGCCACCGTCCCTGTGGAATGCTTTTGACACCTTGTAGAGTCCATGGCCCGAAAAAATGAGGCTGTTAATGAGGGCAAAAGGGAGTGAAACTCAATATTAAGAATGTCTTCCTAATGTTTTGTACACTCAGTGTATAGTGTGAGGAAGGACGGCATTTTGGTAGGATGACCTATTGAAAAACGCCTGACTCAAACTCGCAGGGTAATCTGTTAGCTTGTGTGAAAGTCCATCCCTGATTGAGACTTCATACAGAGGTAAATGTCAATTCATTGACTAAACAGTGAGTTATTATGAAACAGAGAGGCAGGCCTCCACTTCCTCTGCCCCTGACTGAAGATGACAGGCCATCAGTGCACAGATCATTACTGGACAGATGAGCAGCTGAATGCTAATGCTACAGAGCTACACTGAACAAAAATATAAACTCAACATGCAACAATTTCTAATATTTACAGTTCATTTAAGGAAATCAGTCAATTGAAATAAATAAATTAGGCCTGAATCTATGGATATCACATGACTGGGAATACAGGTATGCATCTGTTGGTCACAGATACCTTTAAAAAAAAGGTAGGGGCGTGGATCAGGAAAAACAGTCAGTATCTGGTGTGACTACCATTTGCCTCATGCAGCACGCATGTTGATCGGGCTGTTCATCGTGGACTGTGAAATGTTGTACCACTCCTCTTCAATGACTGTGCGAAGTTGCTGGATATTGGAACACGCTGTCATACACGTTGATACAGAGCATCCTAAACATGCTCAATGGATGACATGTTGGTGAGTATGCAGACCATGGAAGAACTGGGACATTTCAGCTTCCAGGAATTGTGTTCAGATCCTTGCGACATGGGGCCGTGCATTATCATGCTGAAACATGAGATGATGATGGCGGCGGATGGATGGCACGACAATGGGCCTCAGGATCTCGTCACGGTATCTACTGTAAGTGCATTAAATTTGCCATCAAGAAAATGCAACTGTGTTCGTTGTCCTTAGCTTATGCCTGCCCATAACATAACCCCACTGCCCCCATGGGGCACTCTGTTCACAACGTAGACATCAGCAAACCATTCGCCAACATGACGCTATCTGCCCGGTACAGCTGAAACTGGGATTCATCCATGAAGAGCACACTTCTCCAGTGTGCCAGTGGCCATCGAAGGTGAGCATTTGCTCACTGAAGTTGGTTATGACGCCGAACTGCAGTCAGGTCAAGACCCTGGTGAGGATGACGAGCACACAGATGATCCTGCAGGTGAAGAAGCCGGATGTGGAGGTCCTGGGCTGGCATGGTTACACCTAGTCTCCGGTTGTGAGGCTGGTTGAGCGTACTGCCAAATTCTTTAAAACGATGTTGTAGGCGGCTTACGGTAGATAAATCAAAATGAAATTCTGACAACAGCTCTGACATTCCTGTAGTCAGCACGCCAATTGCACACTCCCTCAAAACTTGAGACATCTGTGGCATTGTGTTGTGTGACAAAACTGCACATTTTAGAATGGCCTTTTATTGTCCACTGCAGAAGGTGCACCTATGTAATTATCATCCTGTTAAATCAGCTTCTTGATATGCCACACCTGTCTTGGGTGGAGAGGAGAAATGCTCACTTACAGGGATGCAAACACATTTTTGCACAGAATTTCAGAGAAATACATTTTTTGTGCATATAGACATTTTCAGTGATCTTTTATTTCAGATTATGATACCAACACTTCACATGTTGCGTTTATATTTTTGTTCAGTATAGTTTGGTGCTGATCTAACATTGGCTGTTGCAGTGACTCAGTGATGCTACAACAATGGAGCAATGCAGTGCTTTTGGTTGACTCACCCCTGTCTCCCTTGTCCACCCTCACACCAGGTAACCCCCTCGCACCAGGTGGACCTAGGGAAACCACAAGGTCAAATAACATGTGAATTACAAGCTTGTGGTATAAGGGGCATTTATACCTCTCTTCCTCTCTTCTGTGGTTGTTGATTTGGCACTAAGGACCAGGGAACTTACCAGTAGGTCCCTGTGGGCCTGGTGAAGCTGCAATACAACAAAACCTTATTATTACCACCAATACACTCTTGTGTTGTAATTTATACTTTGCAAAGCATGATGACAAAAACATAATATGCAAATCTCACACAACACAAGGGTTGATTGCTCTGCACCCCAAGATATGTGTATATCTACGTTGATGTGTGTACTCATATTTTATATCAAATGTAAGATATATTAACCTGGTAGGTCCTGCCCATGTCTTACAGTAGCTACCTTTGAGTAATCTGAATGCTTTCACTGAGTCCTGAAGGAGAGTGGTGCTGGTGTTGACCGCACCCAGGTTCGTTCTCAGTTGGCCCAGCTGGCCATCCTCCCCACAGAGGCTGGAGACCTGGGTCTGTAACTTCCCCAGGTATCCTCTGAGAGAGATGGTCTCCAAGCTGGTGTTTCTGGCAAGGGTACGGAGGTCCTCCTCCTGGTCCGTCCCCAGGGGGATGTGATTGTCGGTCAGCTTCGCTGTTCTGGAGCCAGAGGAGGAGAGACTACTAGACTCCGTCGAAAACACTGGGACAGAGGTGCACATAGAGAGACACAGAGCGTTACTAATACAGGAAGTCATGTGTTACTGCAGTTCAGGATATCATGGAAAATCCTTTTACAACATTAGATAAACGTGTTTGAACCATTTTGGACATGAAACCAACCAATGGTTTGTTGTACCTTTGTAAAGGAGGAAGGCATTCAGTGTAGTCAGAAGGATGAGGTAAACGACAATAACATTTAGACATCGCTGTACTCCTCTGGCCTTGGCTGGTTTTAGATCTGAAACATGTTGACATAAACACAAACTGGATTTATGCTACATTCCAAATGGACCTCTACCATCTACCCCCCCCCCCCCCCCCCCCCCACACACAGGCACTCCTGTAGATCTAAAATGATCAGAAGGGTGTGGAAGCAATAATGCAAACCCCCCAGCCTATCAGATGGCAAGCTGAAGCAATTATCATGTTGCTTAAACCTATCCAATCCATGAAGTGTCAAGGGGTAGGGATTAAAATTCAGAAAACAGTATCCCTTGGAATATGGAGAAATGATCTCAACAAACCCACAGACATGGCTGCCCTCTTCTGGCCATTTCTCTATTTCTGCCTAAATGTAGAAAGTCAGGCTGTTGAGCTCAGTAAATTGCACTCATTTACTGTAGGTTGCCACAGCAGGTGCTTGTGGCCAGCGAATATAAAGTTAGAATTCAGTGCTGTCTGTAGTCTTCGCACACTGCAATAGCTCTTTGGCTAGACTGGTTCTTTTTTACAATGCACAGACAGTTCTTCTACTTCTCTGTTTCAGTCTCTACCACCACTTTCAGATTGTGTGTACCATAACAATCTTATCCCTCACAGTTGTCTATGATAAGTTAAAGGTTGACTCAGCTAAATCTTGTTCTCACGAGCAGCACCGCAGATTTTGAGATGAGTGAGATGCAAGACTTCGCTCTCAATCAGTCACACACAGTATCTGCACATGTTCACTGGTTCGCTGTTACAGTGTTGTAGCCACGGGACCGAAAGAGCAGAAAAGTTGATCCTCACGCTTCCATTGTGGAAATTGACCCACTATGCTGTTTACTTTATGCGTCTATGTCATATCGCTGAGTCTACCTTTAATGGTTCTCACAAGGCTTGTCTCCCTGAATGTTCTGAATGTAGTTACAATAAATGAATCATTTACTGTATTGAAGTCCGTCCAAGCCACATTATAATATAATATATGCCATTTAGCAGATGTGTTTATCCAAGCAACTTACAGTCATGCGTGCATACATTTTTATGCACGGGTGGTCCCAGGAATCAAATTCACTAACCTGGCGTTGCAAGCACCATGCTCTCCCAACTGAGCTACAGCAGACCACACTTTGTACCAATTTATAGTGAATTGTATAAAGAACATACTTTGAAATAAGAAAGGCCCCATAGGAGCCTAGCACCAGGGGTGGAATATAAGAAAAATCACACAAATAGCGCACTACTGTTGGATCACCAGGCCTTCAGTGCAAGAAGAACCTATAAGTCAAAATATTGCCCCTGTGACCCCCAGTTCCTCCCCTGCTTACCACTGCTCTGGAAGGTGTACAGGTCACTCCTGCTCAGTTTCATGTCCATGTCATAAAGTGGGATACTTTGGCAGAACGAGCTGACATGGCCCTCTCCTCTGTCTACTGATGTCTCCATGTTACTCCAGTGACAGACAACAGCCCAGAATACCTCCTCAAGGCCTTCTTCTAACAACTCATCATTATGTAAAAAACATGGAATCCTCACTTTCTTATAGAACCCCTCCACCACCCGTTTGACACATAGCGGAAGTCATCTGATTTGGGGCTGAGGTAGCAAAATAATTACAAGACATGAGACAGTGGTTACAGCAATCTATCTATCTATATCAGTAGATACAGCTTAGATAAGTGAGTAGATCTGCAAGGTCAGAACATGGCATAGGTCATCTCTCCACCCCATGGAAAAATGTGTAGAATTGTGTGGAATTAGCTTTAAAACAGCCCAAAAAAATCTACAAATAGCCTCAGCTGTTTTACCTCATCTGGAATTTAAGGCAGTGAAAACAAAAGACAAGCAACATGTAACCCAGCTAGCAAAAGTGGTTCCTTGGAAGTTGTGAGAAGGTATGTTTTTGGTTTCACATTGGCTGTGGGAACGAAGAAATGACATGTTTTTAAGTGTTCTGAGAACAGAAGTGAACATTTTGGATGTTCTGGGAATGTATATTTTTAGGTTGCAGGAAGGTTCTGACAACGTTTTTAATCTGGTTCCTTGCAAGTTTTCCTGGGAGGTTTTATAAACGCTCTGAGAATGGAAATTATAAGTTACATGAATGTTTCTTCTACATTTTAATGTGGATGCTACTGTGACGCACACAAAATGTATAGTCACATTTGTGTTTATGTATTGTTTCTTTGTAGTAGGGAAGAATGCTTTTACTGAAATGTCAGTCCTCCAAGGTTTCGCCATTGGGATGCGTTTATACAAAAATGTTGGCCAGTAAGGGGGAGTGAAACGTGTTCACTTCACACTGGGGCTATATGTGATCCTGCACCTGTTTGTTCTCATAATTGAAAGAACCTTTGAAAGAGAAGCCACATTCTCACGTTTCATTATTTATCCTGTGTTACAGGTCAGTAAAGTGCAAAAATACACTGAATACCACAATATAATTTTGTAACTTGCCTGTTGAAGTGAATGTAATGGTTTTGAACAACGTAGTAATTATATAACTTTTGACAGAAAACACACATCGAGTGTAAAATGAAATTTGATCTAGATTCCTTTGCTCTAGAAAAAAACAAATTGTTAACTCCTGAAAAAGACACTCCTGACAAAATCCTAAGGGTTTAGAGAATTTAATGTTGTAACTGTGATGTTTAAGAACTTTGTAATTGTTGTATTGTAAATGTTAGAAAAGCCGCTAGCTCTGGTTAGCTATTGGCTTGCTCCGGTTAGCTGTTTGCTTGCTCCGGTTAGCTGTTTGCTTGCTCCGGTCAGTTGGTTGCTAGCGTCGGTTAGCGCTATGCTAGCTTGTTCAGTCATTTTCCAATAATTAGCATTAATGTCATTTGCAATATTCTTGTCTTTCTATTAGCCCTTCTTACACTGGGTGAATGTATATTGAGCATGGGTATAAAGCAGAGATGTGGACTCGAGTCACATGACTTGGACTCGAGTCAGACTTGAGTCACAAATATGATGACATGAAACTTGACTTTGACTTTAACACCAATGACTCGTGACTTAACTTGGACTTGAGCCTTTTCGAACTGACTTGATACCCTCCCCAAGCCCAAATATAAAAAATTATACTATTAAAAAAAGTGTGCAGCGCATCAACTGTTAATTTAACGGATTACAGTTTGAATCGGACAGCAGCCAATCAAATTGTAACAGCTGAGAAAAAGTTGAGCGTGGCAGTGCAGAGGAACGTCGGCGAGTGAATTCAGATGGAGCCCTTGGAAAGATGATATCCGGAAATAATAATTTTGGGTATAAAGACGGATATAAAAACAGACTGCAACTTGCAAAACATGTGGGAAGAAAATGACAGACTGAGGCGTAACAACTTCCAACTTTATTCACCATTTTAAGCTGCACAAAGAACGGTAAGTCGTGGCTAATATAGCCAACAGCTATATAATTTCCAACTTTGCCAGTGTAGCATGTTGGCTAACGTAACGTTAAATCAATGAGCCTCCACACAGTCAGTCAGTGCGAGAACGTGATCATTGCACCCAAGATTGAGCTACAACTGGCTACAACAAATCCTGTTCTCATCTAAATTACCTGATGCAGGCATAAAATACAGTGTAGCCACTGTTCAAGATGTTTTCCTACACACTGTGCACCAGGGGCTTGGCGTAAATACACCGACATTCGTCGAGAACTAAAACCCCTACTCTCAGGCAGTGGTGTAAAGTAATCATTTTTTGGGGTATAGATACTTTACAGTTTCTCAATTGCTTTGGCTAATTTTTTTAAATAGTCTTAACATTCTCTAAACTGTAAGTGCAATTGTCACAACTGTTTTATGGAACATCACAACTCTACTGCATGTCTGCAAAATGGCAGGAGGCATGGCCGCAATCTACAACTTCAAGAAGTATATACAGGCATCATTGAAGTACAGTAAAACTCCCTGTACAATATACCATGTGCACACCAATGATTTACCTGGACATACTGGTACCGCAGCTCCTTCACTGTCACCATTCCTCTCAAATGGCACTTTGTAGAGTGGTTTCATAGTCATTTGATTTTTCTAAACTCTGTCTATAGTGGAAATTCTGACAGAATTGATATTTGCGAAGATATTGTTGTTATTTATGATTGCACTTTGGATCTCTCTTAGTCAGATGGAATTGTTGGCTATGACCATGTTGCAAATGTCTTGTTCTTGCTGATGGCTGAATACTGTCATCAGCATGAGGTTGTTGTGCAGTCATATATATATATATATATATATATACACACATATATACACATACAGTTGAAGTCGGAGGTTTACATACACCTTAGCCAAATACATTTACACTCAGTTTTTCACAATTCCTAACATTTAATCCTAGTAAAAATTCCCTGTCTTAGTTCAGTTAGTATCGCCACTTTATTTTAAGAACGTGAAATGTCAGAATAATAGTAGAGAGAATGATTTCTTTCAGTTTTTATTTCTTTCATCACATTCCCAGTGGGTCAGAAGTTTACATACACTCAATTAGTGGTTTGTAGCATTGCCTTTAAATTGGTTAACTTGGGTCAAATGTGTCAGGTAGCCTTCCACAATAAGTTGGGTGAATATTGGCCCATTCCTCCCGACAGAGCTGGTGCAACTGAGTCAGGCTTGTAGGCCTCCTTGCTCGCACATGTTTTTAGCCCTGACGCAATGTAACTTGAATGGCTTGCAGTGAGTGCTTTGCTTGACAAAGGAGCTCAAGTAAGCATGATAGTTCGTATTTGGAAAGACATACATTCCTGGTCTTGATATCAGACCACTCATTGAAATCATTAACTGTGATGACAAGCTGGAGGTGTATGCAGTAAATGGAGACCTCATACTTTTCGATGGTTGGGTTGCCATAACAGTAAACTTAACTGAGAATGAGGAACCCAGCCTGTCAATCAACGTCCCTTTCGTAGTGCGTAGTCTACCACTGGAGAGGCCATTGCTTGGTTTCAACGTACTTAAAGAACTGGTCCAAGGGCAACCAGAGAGACTCATACCTACCCTCATTACCCTACTCTGTGGGGCCATCTCTGTCCCGATTGACAAAACAAAAACTATTGTGAGCTGTATGCAGACCATAAAACCCAATGTGCAGCAAGGACGCCTGAGAGTTGGCCAACAAGACGTAGTCATTGCCGCTGGCCAGGTAGGTTGGGTTAAGTGTTCCGCCCAGTATGGACCAATCCGATGCCCCAGTGTTGTTTGAGCCAGATGAAAACAGTACGCCACTACAGCAACTGGATATGGGTGAAGACTTGTTAGAAATCCAGAAATCCAGGACCCAAGGAGGCCAAATGTAGGAGGGCCGGTAGGCAACAACACAAAACACTATCATCCTGCCACGAAAGACAGCTCTGGGCAGTATTCAGCCCATTCAGAAGGTTGTTGAAACAGACGCATCCAGCAAATCAGAGTTCAATGTGAAGGTCAACAGAGTTACCACCCCACCAGCTGATGGAAACCTGTCACTGTGGCACCTGCCAATTGACATCAGTCACCTAGACGAGAGGCAGCAAGAGACGTTATATGAAGAATCAGCACCGTTCGCTCTAAACAAACCAAATCAAATTTATTTATATAGCCCTTTGTACATCAGCTGATATCTCAAAGTGCTGTACAGAAACCCAGCCTAAAACCCTAAACAGCAAGCAATGCAGATGTAGAAGCACAGTGGCTAGGAAAAACTCCCTAGAAAGGCCAAAACCTAGGAAGAAACCTAGAGAGGAACCAGGCTATGAGGGGTGGCCAGTCCTCTTCTGGCTGTGCCGGGTGGAGATTATAACAGAACATGCCCAAGATGTTCAAATGTTCATAAATGACCAGCATGGTCAAATAATAATAATCACAGTAGTTGTCGAGGGTGCAACAAGTCAGCACCTCAAGAGTAAATGGCTTTTCATAGCCGATCATTGAGAGTATCTCTACCGCTCCTGCTGTCTCTAGAGAGTTGAAAACAGCAGGTCTGAGACAGGTAGCACGTCCAGTGAACAGGTCAGGGTTCCATAGCCGCAGGCAGAACAGTTGAAATTGGAGCAGCAGCACGACCAGGTGGACTGGGGACAGTAAGGAATAATCATGTCAGGTAGTCCTGAGGCATGGTCTTAGGGCTCAAGTCCTCCGAGAGAGAGAAAGAAAGAATTAGAGAGAGCATACTTAAATTCACACAGGACACCAGATAAGACAGGAGAAATACTCCAGATATAACAGACTGACCCTAGCCCCCCGACACAAACTACTGCAGCATAAATACTAGAGGCTGAGACAGGAGGGATCAGGAGACACTGTGGCCCCATCCGATGATACCCCCAGACAGGGCCAAACAGGAAGGATATAACCCCACCCACTTTGCCAAAGCACAGCCCCCACACCACTAGAGGGATGTCTTCAACCACCAACTTACCATCCTGAGACAAGGCCGAGTATAGCCCACAAAGATCTCCGCCACGGCGCAACCCAAGGGGGGGCGCCAACTCAGACAGGAAGACCACGTCAGTGACTCAACCCACTCAAGTGACGCACCCCTCCTAGGTACGGCATGGAAGAACACCAATAAGCCAGTGACTCAGCCCCTGTAATAGGGTTAGAGGCAGAGTATCCCAGTTGAGAGAGGGGAACCGGCCAGGCAGAGACAGCAAGGGCGGTTTATTGCTCCAGAGCCTTTCCGTTCACCTTCACACTCCTGGGCCAGACTACACTCAATCATAGACCCACTGAAGACATGAGTCTTCAGTAAAGACTTAAAGGTTGACAGCCTGATAACAGCCTGCTGCCGGGCCTGCACCCTATTTCATTGTGGACCTAGGGGAGTTAGAGGCCTGTCTATGTTCGTAGATAAGATGAGAGCATCCCTCCAGCTAGGATGGAGTCCGTCAATCCTCAACAGGCCAGGCTTGGTCCTGTTTGTGGGTGAGTCCCAGAAAGAGGGCCAATTATCTACAAATTCAATTTTTTGGGAGGGGCAGAAAACAGTTTTCAACCAGCGATTTCAGTTGTGAGACTCGGCTGTAGAGCTCATCACTCCCCCTAACTGGGAGGGGGCCAGAGACAATTACTCGATGCCGACACATCTTTCTAGCTGATTTACACGCTGAAGCTATGTTGCACTTGGTGACCTCTGACTGTTTCATCCTAACATCGTTGGTGCCGACGTGGATAACAATATCCCTATACTCGCCAGTTTTAGCTTTAGCCAGCACCATCTTCAGATTAGCCTTAAAGTCGGTAGCCCTGCCCCCTGGTAAACAGTGTATGATCGCTGGATGATTCGTTTTAAGTCTAATACTGCGGGTAATGGAGTCGCCAATGACTAGGGTTTTTCAATTTGTCAGAGCTAATGGTGGGAGGCTCGGCGTCTCAGACCCTGTAACGGGAGGAGTAGAGGCCAGAGAAGGCTCGGCCTCTGACTGACTCGCTGCTTAATGGGGAGAACCGGTTGAAAGTTTCTGTCGGCTGAATGAGCGACACTGGTTGAGCATTCCTACAGCATTTCCCTCCAGAAGCCATGAGAAAGTTAACCGGCTGCGGGGACCGTGCGAGGGGATTTATACTACTATCTGTACTTACTGGTGGCACAGACGCTGTTTTATCCTTTCCTACACTGAAATTACCCTTGCCTAACGATTGTCTGAAGCTGGGCTTGCAGCACAGCTATCCTCGCCGTAAGGCAATCGTTCTCCTGTATATTATGAGTACAGCGACTGCAATTAGAAGGCATAATGTTAATGTTACTACTTAGCTTCGGCTGGTGGAGGTCCTGACGAACTACAGATAAAGCGTCCGGAGTGAAAAAGTTGAATGAAAAATTTGAGTGAGGGAAAAACTAAAAATATAAACGGTAATTAAAAGTAAAAACCGTAAAGTTGTCAGGTAGCAAAGTAAGGTTAGCAACAAAACGCACAGCAGCAAACCGCAATGACCTTGGGTGTATTCCAAGCCTGCAAATGTCACTCAACCACAAAGAGGACATTCCTGTGCAGAGAGTGTACTCGTCAGTCCCGTAGCGATTGTTCCAAGAAGTTAAGAGGTATATTCAGGATCTTCTGATGAAGGGGTGGATAGTGAAATCTAAGTCTCCTTATTCCGCTCCTGTTGTGTGCGTCCGTAAACAGGATGGAATGTTGTGCCTCTGTATTGACTGCCTCCTGTTAAACCAGAATATGGTACCTGACAGGCACCCATTACCCAGAATCCAAGACCTGACAGACACCCTTGGTGGCTACTCCTGTGGTTCAGCATCTTAGACCAGGGTAAAGCCTACCACCAAGGTTTCATAGCAGAGGGAGACATCTCAACTGCCTTCATCACCCCCTGGGGACTCTATGAATGGGTGAGAATTCCGTTTGGACTCTCCAACGCACCCACAGCATTCCAGAGGAGCATGGAGTAGATGCTGAGCACCCTGAGGGATGAATGCTGCATACCATACCTGGACGATGTCCTTTGCTTTGCAAAGTCCTTTGACGAGCATATAGACGAAATCCGCAAAGTTCTCAAGCCTCTCCAAAGTCATGGAGTGAAACTCCGGCCAGAGAAGTGTGAACTCTTCCGCCGGGAGGTCCGGTACGTGGGGTGCCTCGTGTTGGCTGAAGGGGTGGGGATTGACCTTAAGAACCTGGAAGCTGTGCTGTCCCTGAAAACAAAGACACCACATACAGTGGGAAATGTCAGTAGGATCCTTGGTTTCCTCAGCTACTACAGATTGTACGTCCAGGACTTTTCTCGAATAGCCAAGCCACTCTATGAGCTGCTCCAAGTGAAGTCTGGAATGCCACAAGTCCAGCCGTGCTGAGAAAAGACCAAAGGCCCTCAGCTGTCCTCTAGGACCCCTGTGGAAGGGACAGGCAAATAACAGAGCACACTTGAATGACTCGTTGACATGCTTGTGAACCCATCTGTGTTGGCATACCCTAACTTTGACTTACCACTCGTACTGCACAACGACGCTTCAAGGAAGGGCCTCACCGCCGTCCTTTTTTAGCAGCAGGATGGGAAGTTGAGAGTTATTGGGTATGGATCAAGAACAATGACACCAGCTGAGAGGAACTACAATTTGCACAGCGGAAAGATTGAGATCCTTGCTCTAAATTTGGAAGTGTGTGAAAAGTTTAAGGACTACCTATTCTATACCCCACACCATTTATATAGATAACAGCCCCCTAACCTACGTCATGAGCACCTACGTCGGCCACCGCTGGGTTGGAGAACTGTCAGATTTCCGGTTCAACATTAAGTACAGGCCTGGAAAGATGAATATAGATGTTGAAACATTGATATCCATGGGGATACGAGACAATCAATATGTGACAGAATGGGCTCCTATATAGACGGACCAATGACAAACAGCTCGTCCTTCTTGTAAAGTACAGACCGGTAGCCCTTAAATATCTCCATGATGACATGGGACATGTTGGTACCAAAAGAGTACTGCACCTTGCTAGAGGGAGGTTCTACTGGCCATATATGAAGAAGGAAATTGAGAACTATGTGACAAGGAAATGTCTGTGCATAAAGCAGAAGAAACCTGCCATGCATGTACGAGCACCTATGGGTAGCGTCACGTCTAGCTCACCCCTGGAGCTTGTCTGTATTGATTATATCTGGAGACCAGCCGAGTAGGTTATGAGTACATTCTGGTGGTGGTTGATCATTTTACAAGATTTGCTCAAGCTTACCCGACAAAGAACAAGTCTGGACGGACTGCAGCAGATCGTATCTTTAATGACTACTTATCCTGATTTGGATACCCCTCGAAACTGCATCATGATCAAGGTCAGGAGTTTGAGAATGAGCTGTTCCGTACATTCCAGCAGCTGTCAGGGGTTGGCCATTCCCGAACATCACCATACCATCCCCTAGGTAAACCAGCTGAGAGATTTAACTGCACCTTGCTACAGATGTTGACAAAAAGGAGCGATGGAAGGACCATCTTCCGCAAATTGTACACGCATACTGTACACACATACAACTACAACTGCACCTGACATGAGTCCACTGAGTACTCACCCTTCTATCTGATCTACGGTCATCATCCACGCATTCCAGTGTACTTGTTGTTTGGCTTGTTGGGAGAGAGAGACCCAGTCGCACACAAGAGCTATGCAGGAGAGTGGGCGGGAAGAATGACAGAAGCATATCGGATCGCAAACGAGAACAGCGAGCAGTCAAGCACTAGAGTGTAACAGTCTTCGTCGTCCTCGGATGAAGGGGAAGAGAAATCAGACCAAAATGCAGCGTGGTAAGTGTTCGTCATTTTAATGTTAAAACTGAACACTAATGCGACAAGCAAAACAAAACAACAACCGAACAGTTCCGTCAGGTGCAAAACACTAAACAGAAATTAACCACCCACAAAAACCCAAAGGAAAACAGGCTGCCTAAGTATGGCTCCCAATCAGCAACAACGATATACAGCTTTCCCTGATTGAGAGCCATACCCGGCCGAAACAAAGAAATACCAAACATAGAATGCAAAACATAGAACAATACCCAAAAACCCCGACAACACAAAACAAACACACCCCTGCCACACCCTGACCAAACTACAATACCTTAAACTGGTCAGGACGTGACATAGAGGAAAATCCTACTATGACCAGAAGATGAAAGGGGTAGTTCTGCAACCTGGAGACCAAGTTCCGGTTAGGAACCTCAGTGAGCGGAGAGGGCCCGGTGAGCTAAGATCATACTAGGAGAAAAGGATCTAAGTAGTGAAGGAACAGTTTGCGGACAATCCGGTATACATAGTTCATCCAGAGGTTGGAGACAGGCGTAAAACCAGAACAATGCATCGAAACTTGTTACTACTTGTGAATGACTTTCCTGTTGAACCTCCACTACCTGTCCAACTAAACCAGCACCGGATAAGCGATCTATGCAGAGAAACAGACAGTCAAGAGTCAGTGATGTGGAAGAACACACTCACAATGGGGACACATCTGACTCGGATGATGAATGGATAGGAGGTTATTGGTTAAGGAGACCAGTGACTAGGACAGAACAAAGAGCTCCAATCCAAGTACCTGCAAGACCTCCCATGATACAAAGAGATACAGTCCGAGTACCTGTAAGGGAAGAGGAAAGACAACCTGCAAATGAGTACCTACCTGATACAGTTTCAGTACCTGTAATGGAAGAACAAAGATAACCTGAGAACAAACACTTACCTGATTGAAACGAACCAGAGCCAGAGAATGAGCACGAGGAGCATCTCGAACATGAGCAGGAAGAGAGACCCAGGAACCCCCCTGTAGTTGATTCACACACTGAGAGTAGGCGGTCCACTAGAGATAGAAGGCCAAAGCAAATGTTCCCATATGAGACACTCGGTCAACCTTCAATGCAATCACACCATACTGTTAACACCCTCTGTGTAACATACAGTGCACCTTACTTACCAGTATGATAAACACCTTACTACATTCCTACACCCTACTCACTTGCACCTTACATGTGGCCCACTTACATGCCGTACACATACACTACATCACTTTATTGATGAAAAAGGTTTTGAGGTTTAGATTTGAGTTTTGGGAATGTCAGGAACCATTTTATTTTTGACAGGGAGTGTGTGACGCACACAACATGTATAGTCACATTTGTGTTTATGTATTGTTTCTTGGTATTGGGGAAGAATGCTTTTACTGAAATGTCAGTCCTCCAAGGTTTCGCCATTGCGATGCGTTTATACAACTGTTGGCCAGTAAGGGGTAGTGAGACGTGTTCGGTTCGCACTGGGACTATATACGATCCTGCACCTGTGTGTTCTCATAATTGAGAGAAAGAGAAGCCACATTTTCCTGTTTCATCATTTATCCTGTGTTGCAGGTCAGTAAAGTGCAAAAATACACTGAATACCACAATATAGTTTTGTAACTTGCCTGTTGAAGTGAATGTAATGGTTTTGAACAACATAGTAATTGTATAACTTTGTACTAGACAGATGAAATGAAATGATGGCGGTGCATTCCTTTGATCTAGACAAAAATGAATAGTTAACTCCTGAACATTTGTATTTTTGAAAAAGACAATATCCTAAGGGATTAGAGAATTTAATGTTGTAACTGTGATGTTTAAGAACTTTGTAATTGTTGTACTGGAAGTGTTAGAAAAGCAGCTAGCTCTGGTTAGCTATTAGCTAGCTCCGGTTAGCTGTTTGCTAGCCTCGGTTAGCGCTATGCTAGCTTGTTCAGTAATTTTCCAATAATTAGCATTAATGTCACTTGCAATAGTCTTGCCTTTATATTAGCACTTCTTACACTGGGTGAATGTATTTTGAGCATGGGTATAAAGTAATACCAGTATTTAAGGCTTTTGTCTTTTAGAGTCTCCTATGGGGCTATAGTGGCAACAGTCAACTACATAATTATAAGCTAAACAGGTGAATTAAAGTTAAGAGTAAATGTGCTTATGTGTAAATTGATATATTTTTCATATGTTAAATAATATGTTAGGGATTTATGAGACAGATGATTAAATAAACTTTTAAAAAACATTTTAAAAAACAATGAAATACAATGAAAAGACAAAAAAAGAGGATTTGCACTTGAGATAATGTTGAATAAAATAATTGAGAGAACCTTTGAAAGAGAAGCCACGTTTTCCTGTTTCATCATTTATCCTGTGTTACAGGAACTATTATCTGCTGCACCAATCCAAAAACTGGGACCTGTAACACTACCATGATTACGGATAGAATGAATTGTGAACAATGATGAGTGAGAAAGTTACAAACACACAAATATCATACACCCAAGACATGCTGACCTCTCACCATTACAATAAGAGAGGTTAGCATTTTGGGGATGTATGATATTTGTGCATTTGTAACTTTCTCACCTGGTGACAGGTGCGCGTAATGAAGGGCAGCCTGGTGACCTCGAGCCCAAGAGAGGGGGAGTGGAAGCAGGTGTGACCGTACCCCCCCCCCCCCCCGCCCTCTAGGGCCGCCACCCGGCATCCCACGTGGGCTAAGTTGGACAAGCCGGCTGAGGTGTAGAAGCCCTACGAGTTGGCTGAGGCATGGGAGTCTGACAAGCTGGCTGAGGTGTGGGAGCCTGACGGGCTGGCTAAGGCATGACGTGGGATGGGAGCCTGCCGAGCCAACCGAGGCATGGAAACCTCTCGAGCCAGCTAAGGCGTGGAAGCCCGATGAGCCAGCTGAGACACCCCCAGTTCAATCGACGGCGGCACACGGACCCGACGTCTACACCAAAAACAAAAAACAAGAACTCCCTGATGCTTCAAATAGTGGTGTCAGCATTCTGTAAGCATCGACGTTGGAGACGAGAAGCAAGTACAGGTAGTGAACATTGGATGGAAAATGGACATCAAACAAAACACGGACAGCGTCTGGACAGGGGGAACAAAACAACATTACGACATAATGCTGACACTAGGAACAAAACTGAGGAACAGACAGATATAGAGGGGGCAATCAACAACATGAAGGAGTCCAGGTGAGTCCAATGAGTGCAGATGCCTGTAATGATGGTGACAGGTGTGTGCAATGAAACGGCAGCCTGGCGCCCTCGACCGGAAGCAGGCGTGACACTAAGGGGTTCCCCGGCAGAGCATGCAAACCATAGTTGGCTGTGCATCCTGCTTGAAGCAGGCATTGTCGAACCGGAGCCGGAGGCATGGTCAATCCATATAGGGCTTTTCAGTCTGAGTTGGGGAGATGAAACAACGGAGCCCTATTCAATGAGTGGAAGCGAAGTAGGAGGAGGGGTGATTTGCACGTGGATTTTGGCAAAAAAGGGAATTAATTGTTGACATAATTGTAATCCAAACCCAACATTAATTTCCTTGTTGTGATGCACTCAGGTTCCAGAACGAGACTGACTTTATGACCAAAAGTATCCTATTTCCAATTTGTAGTACATTTTTACACTAGAACAAATGTTTCTGACTCATATCAATGCCCCATATGCCGAATTTCAATGGGATTAGTTCATTTTTAGGGACAGTCACTCTAAAACGTTCACTGAATGTTTCAGTAAGACTTTTAATAACACTGCTAGCTTACTTTGGGTTAACTCTTTTGAACTCCAAGCACAGATAGGACACATGGAAATATCCATGGAATTTGTCCACTGCACCACAAGGATGAAGCTAGTATACCATGTTTTGTTACAAATACAAAGCTGTTCATTTTAGTCTATTCAATCAAACCCCATTTCAAAGGAAGCAAGCACTCATTAAGATCACCTGAGGTGCGTTCAGTTTGTTTGAACGTTTGCTACATTGCAGAACAGTTTGTACTGAATGACACGTTTCCCCAAAACGTTATTTTACATTCTTGAACAGACTTTGAGGTTCATTTGCTCCCATTTGGTGGGTGTGGCAAGGTTAGGCTTGAAGCAATGAGTGACGTATTTAAATGGGAGTGGCCATACTGACAGCGTTCTCAAACCCACAATCCAACCCCTCCCTGTTTTTCAACTGGTCCTTCAGTACAGCACCGTTTCCGTTCAATTTAACCTAAAAACGTACTGAACGCAGCCATGACCATACTTAACAAGATACAGGATAGAGAGAGTTTTAGTGATGCTGAGAACCGGATATATGTTTTTTAATTAAATTCTTAGAAAATTCTCTGAACATTACAAAAGTTTTCTTGTTTTTTCATCGAAAGTTTTCTTCACGTTCTGAGAACGGAATGTATGTTTTTAAATAACATTCCTAGAAAGTTCTCTGAATGTTAATAGTTTTTTTAGTGGTTTTTATGGAACATTTTCTTAACGTTCTCTGAACAATTTGAGAACATGACTTTAAAAAGAAACACGAGGAAACCTGTAGGAAATATTATAATGAGGTATGCGGTAGCACTTAATTTGGATAGTCTGTAGAGCATCTACAGATGGACTATCAGTAACATTTCAGCTATCTACTAACCTAACCTTAACACTTATCCTAACCCTTACCCTAACCCTTATTCTAAACCTTAACCCTAACCATAACCTTAGCAAGCAGTTGCTTATCAACAGATAGTTTGTTGATAGTATGACCATCTGTAGCGCAACTACAGATGGACTATCCAGACAATCACAAAAAAGTGTGACCTGTTATGCTGAAGTACTGAAATTCCTACAGAAGAATGTTATTTCTTAACCTCTCTGGGGTATGTGGGATGCTAGCGTCCCACCCGTGGGACACACTATTCAACAGCCAGTGAAATAGCAGGGCGGCAAATTCAAAACAACAAAAATCTCATCATTCAAATTTCTCAAACATACAACTATTATATCCCATTTTAAAGATACACGTCTCGTTAATCCAACCACATTGTCCGATTTCAAAAAGGCTTTACGGCGAAGGCTTAACATTAGATTATGTTAGGACAGTGCTGAGACAAGAAAAACCACACAGCCATTTTCCAAGCAAGGAGAGGCGTCACAAAAACCAGAAATACAGCTAAAATTAATCACTAACCTTTGACGATCTTCATCAGATGACACTCCCAGGACTCAATGTTACACAATACATGTATGTTTTGTTCAATAAAGTTCATATTTATATCCAAAAAACCCATTTTACATTGGCCCATGATGTTCAGAAAATGTGTTGCCTCCAAAACCTCCGGTGAATGAGCACATCAATTTACAAAAATACTCATCATAAACGTTGATAAAATTTACAACAGTTATTGAAAGAATTATAGATACACTTCTCCTTAATGCAACCGCTGTGTCAGATTTCAAAATAGCTTTACGGCGAAAGCACATTGTTCAATATTCTGAGTACAGAGCTCAGCCATCAAAGCAAGCTATACAGTTACCCGCCAAGTTCTGGAGTCAACAAAACTCAGAAGTAGTATTATAAATCTTCACTTACCTTTGCTGATCTTCATCGGGAATGCACTCCCAGGACTCCCACTTCCACAATAAATGTTTGTTTTGTTCTATAAACTCCATATTTATGTCCAAATACCGTTTTGTTCACGCGTTCAGATCACTATTCCAAAGGCATAATGCGCGAGCGCAAAACCCGAGACGAAAATTAAAAAAGTTCCATTACCATTCGTAGAAACATGTCAAACGATGTTTACAATCAATCCTTAGGGTCTTTTTATCATAATTATTCGATAATATTCCAACTGGACAATAGCGTATTCATTACAGAGGAAAAAGAAGGAATGGCGCACCTGCGTGGGCGCGCAGTAAACAACTCATTAGTCTCAGGCAGTCATCTTGTTGAGTCAGCTCTTATTCTCTCCCCAGTAACAGTAGAAGCATGAAACAAGGTTCTAAAGACTGTTGACATCTAGTGGAAGCCTTAGGAAGTGCAAAATGAACCCTAAGTCACTGTCTACTGTATAGGCAATCACTTGAAAAACTACAAACCTCAGATTTCCACACTTCCTGGTTAGATTTTTCTCAGGTTTTTGCCTGCCATATGAGTTCTGTTATACTCACAGACATCATTCAAAAAGTGTTAGAAACGTCAGAGTGTTTTCTATCCAAATCTACTAATAATATGCATATCCTACCTTCTGAGCCTGAGTATCAGGCAGTTTACTACGGGCATGCCTTTCATCCGGACGTCAAAATACTGCCCCCTACCCTAGAGAAGTTAACGTTCTCTGAACTATTTGAGTGTATTCGCAATGCCATACCGGTTGGAGAACGTCCCTAGAACATTACCGACATTTAAATGAAATGTAACCATGTCTGAACTTACAGGAAACATTATGTTAAAGTATTGAAATACCAAGAAAATAACGTTTTTTGGCATGTTCCTTAAATGTACTGAGAATGTTCCAAAGACAACCAACTATCCTGCACCACTCCCAGAAAGTTGTGGGAAGGTTGGATTCAAAATAACCATATCACAACCACGCTCTCAGCGAGCTCTAATAAACATATTATTCTCAGAACGTTATGCTCTAGCTTGGAATGAACCATAGATGAAATCCATAAAACTCATTATTAAACATGCTCTAGTGGATCCTACAGTATTATCATCTCACTTTTTAAGCATGATAAGATGTTTGAGTGATAAATGGGCACAGCTAAATCTATACCTATGGTTTCTGTCTCTCTCTCTCTCTCTCTCTCTCTCTCTCTCTCTCTCTCTCTCTCTCTCTCTCCTCTCTCTCTCTCTCTCTCTCTCTCTCCTCTCTCTCTCTCTCTCTCTCTCTCTCTCTCTCTCTCTCTCTCTCTCTCTCTCTCTCTCTCTCTCTCTCTCTCTCTCTCTCTAATTCAATTCAAAGGGCTTTATTGGCATGGGAACATATCTTTACATTGCCAAAGCAAGTGAAATGGATAAGAAACAAATGGATATGGGAGTTTATCAAAATTGGATTTGTTTTCAAGCTCTTTGTGGGTCTGTGCAATCTGAGTTAAATATGTGTCTCTAATATGGTCATACATTTGGCAGGAGGTTAGGAAGTGCAGCTCAGTTTCCACCTCATTTTGTGGGCAGTGTGCACATAGCCTGTCTTCTCTTGAGAGCCAGGTCTGCCTACAGCGGCCTTTCTCAATAGCAAGGCTATGCTCACTGAGTCTGTACGTAGTCAAAGCTTTCCTTAATTTTGGGTCAGTCATATTCTGCTCTGCATGCATTATTTGGTGTTTTATATGGTACACAGAGGATATTTTTGCAGAATTCTGCATGCAGTCTCAATTTGGTGTTTATCCCATTTTGTGAATTCTTGGTTGGTGAGTGGACCCCAGACCTCACAACCATAAAGGGCAATGGGTTCTATAACTGATTCAAGTATTTTTGCCAGATACTAATTGGTATGTCTGTCTCTCTCGGTCTCTCACACACAGTTCTGAAATCCCAGAAGAGGACAGCGTTCATCTGACTTTTGACTGCATCCTGCCACCTTGTGGTCATTGGACAGATCTAATAAGGAAACGGTCAAAAATAATGGTGCGTTCAAGAGAACTCGAAAATCTCTGATCTACGACTTCAGTGCGTTCAAGACAGCTGGGAACTCTGAAAAAACGAGCTATGACCTGGAAAAATACTTTTGAATGGTTATCCAACTGGGATTTACAAGTCAGAAACTCGGGCATCATTCTAGAGCCCCGAGTTCTCCGACCTGAAGATCACTGACAACACAATTTTTTCCCAGTCTGAGCTCTTTTCCCCCCCATGAGTTCCCAGTTGTCTTGAACTCACCACAAGTAGCCAATGCCATAACCCTCACTCAAGTTCTCCTCTAAGGCTGCATTTAGGCTGCGTTTAGACAGGCAGCCCGATTCTGATATTTTTTTCACTAACTGGTGTTTTGACAATCAGATCAGCTCTGAAAAATATCTGATATGAATAGATCTGATGTTATTGGTCAAAAGACCAATTAATGGAACAAATATCAGAATTGGGCTGCCAGTTTAGGACAATTCTGATTAATTGTTTTATATCTGATGTGAAAAGATCTGATGTGATTAAAAGACATCGGTTTTGATGTACTGATGTACTTACAATACTTACATTAATAATGCCATGAGTAGTTTGTTTTTGTGTCAGTGAGTCTTATTCTGCTTTGGGATCAATATGCCTAATGTTAGGCCTAAATTGGAAGACGTGTGAGGGTGTGCTGCTGTGAATGGCCACAAGGTGTCTCTCTGACATTGCACTAACAGAACTGAAATCAACCACGCTGCTAAGACATTTGATTCTGAATCAATTATATGCAGCCATATTTGGACAGTTATTGTCTCCACCTCACATTTCAAACGATCCTATATTACATTGCTGAGTTTCTGGTATTAAGATACATTGTTTCTTTATCATTTTATAATACATTATGAGTATTTTAACATTTTGTTCTCAAGACAACAGCTACAGTAGGTATACTGACAATGACAATAATTAGGAACATAACAAAGTCTACAATCTATTGTTCCATTTAACATAATTGCCATGAAGCCTTTATCGTTGTATTTTGTATCCCTAAGGGTTGTACATATTTGTTCCATAGCAAAAATAAAACGCAATATAAGGAAAATATGTATTATTTTGTTACATTCATTTTAAAAATAAGAATCATTTGAAATAATGTTAGTTTGGTAGTTAGGCTATAAAATGATTACTGGCCAAAGGTGGACATATAAGATGATTAGGCTACCATGCTGTAAAATATCGCCCAATAGGCTAGCCTATGTCTTGCAAGTTGATAGGTCATTCTGCAATGAAGAATATGTTTCAAAACGAATCAATTGAGTCTGTTTTCATTTTCGATTTTACAGTATGTTATACCAGGCCTATACGGGCCGATTCAGACTTAGGAAATGTACGCCTTTCCTGCTCAAGCCTTCCCTACGTGCTTCTTACACACTTCTCAATATGTGGTATTCAGACTTACCTTATTCAGTCGAGTACCTCTGCACGTGTGGCTACCTTGCGTGCTCTGAATAAATTGAATTCAATTGCAGAAAACCCTCCCACTTGCTGGCCAACAGATTTTTTCCTCATGGAGTTTTCATTAAATAGTGTTTTCAGTGGCATACATTTTTATCTTAAGACTACCAAGAAACACTGTGCGACCCTGATTTAGGCCACTGCAGTATTAAATATGGTGTACCTTTTAGTTTGAATTTTGTCACAATGGGTTCAGAATATTAGGGATATATAGCATATATATGCATATGCATATTGGTCTGTTTCAGCACAAATTGGTAGATTTAAAAATACTCTGATCTTGTAGATTATTTAGGTTCAGGAACGTATTTATGAATCCTAATCTGTTTGGAGAGCCTTTACAAACAAAATAAAGAAAATGGCAGTTTGATCCCTTCTGAAAATTGCCACATTTAGTTCTTCAACCCATAGTAATGTTGAAAGATTAGTGTATATATAATTATAATAGGGAGAATAGTACACAATAGTAGGCTATACCATCATATATTGCCTGCACTAACCATGTAACTGTGTGGACAAATATTGTGGACAAATATTGTGCCATGAGTCGGGATCGAAGTGTTAAGGCTTGGTCTGCCCTCTGCCCCATAACCAACAAGTCTCACCTCAGAATTAGATGTTTCTCAAACATCACATTTCGAAGTTGTTCCAAACGTCAAATTCCAAATGTTTAAGGTTAAAGTTTAGACGTTAACTCCAGGCATTAACTCCAAAAGGTTAAGGTGAGGGTTTGTGATAGGCTTAAATCAAAAATCTCAAAACAACTTTCTATTGCTGGATTCGAACAGCAATAGAACGTTTTTTATTTAAGCTTATCCCAAACCTTTCAACTGACTTGTATGACCGTTAGACTGTATTTGAACATGCAACATTCTGAACCAGACGCAGACCTTTTACACCAGAGGCCGATGCTTACGCCCATCCGCTATCCCCATCCGCTATACCCATCCACTATCCCCATCCGCTATCCCCATCCGCTATACCCATGCACTATCCC
Source organism: Salmo salar (assembly GCF_965601325.2). Lineage (NCBI taxonomy): Eukaryota > Metazoa > Chordata > Actinopteri > Salmoniformes > Salmonidae > Salmo > Salmo salar. The sequence continues at coordinate 31,842,509 of NC_138315.1, read as the reverse complement.
CATCCGCTATCCCCATCCGCTATACCCATGCACTATCCCCATCCGCTATCCCCATCCGCTATACCCATCCACTATCCCCATCCGCTATCCCCATCCGCTATACCCATGCACTATCCCCATCCGCTATCCCCATCCGCTATACCCATGCACTATCCCCATCCGCTATCCCCATCCGCTATACCCATGCACTATCCCCATCCGCTATCCCCATCCATAACGCCATAGCAAAACCGAAACCTACTTGGAGGTAACAGTACTCAGTGTTGCCCCTATTGGCCGGTTTCCACATCATCTCCCGATGTCCTCAGACTTGGATGGACGTCGAATACTGACTTGTATCAAGGGTGACCTGGCTGCCATAATGATTTAATTAACCTCGTGTTTTTATTCATTTTGTGTGTATTTTGTATATTATCATCTTATACCGATGATCCTCAGCAGCAACCACACGGCCATGTTCATGACGCATTTACTGAGGAATAATAATGTAGCGTAGGCTAGGCCAACTGAAGGGAACTAACAGTACATTGGTAGTTGTGTGTGAGTGGTTATCAGGCCTATTGACCGTCGATAATGGTATTGGCTAATATTTAACATGATAGAAATAGGAAACAGAGAAAATCGATGTAAGCTATAATTAAGACATTTGAGAGTGCCCGTCCCTGCAAATTAAAGGCAGTACAATTTAAATTCTGCATAATGGAACATCATTTCATAAAGTGTGGGAAAGATGATATGTTGATATGCTTCCGTTTGCTGCCACATGACTGATTGCACATTTGTCCCCAGCGATTATAAAGTCAAATTGATCTAAACCAGTATTATTTATATTTACAATTCCTTTATCCAAACGGATTATTCATTTACCTAGCTCAAGTTGTAAATTACAGCGCATGGAGAATGGTGTTATTTCTATCAAAAGAATGAAGTAGATGCTTTTTCCACTTGGCACCGGTAGGTTAGCTAGACCTTATTCGTGGTTTCCTCGTGCATAAAGGTGGTGGAATTATTACTGAATTAAATCAAAGTCAGAATATGGTGTATCTGTAGACACACCTCTGTCACACGTTCATTTATTCCATCTCCACCCTAAACTAATAGTGGGTGAATAGCATGCTATTCTCAGGCTTCATTTCAAGGTCAGAATAGGCAGAGCGAAAAGCACATAAAAAGGTAATTACTTTCCATTTACGCGCGCTTAACTCGGTTCGGAATTCCCCCCATAGTGAATTGTAAAGACAGAACATCTAAATGATCTTATAATTAAAACCACAAGCCTACACCCCTTTATCTAATTATCAGAACTTCCTGTAAATGCTCTGTTGAACATGATTGCTCCATGTCCGGAAAGATTCCCAGTTACAATTCCTTGATGCTCTAAAAGAAAAACACATTATAGATAAACATAATATAGTTTGGAAGTTTAGGCCTACCGTTGAATATTTTAGCTATTGTTCAGAATACTACAGCTTTACATTCCGGTTTGAAATGTAAAGCTGTGGATTGGAGGTAAGCGTTTATTATATTCTACTGAAGAAATCAAAGGCAGCCTTCACGAAATGATCCTAAAAGTTGTCTACTTCATTGGATGGTTACAAATACAGTCTAAATGTCGTACGAGTTTGTAGACGAATGACCAAACGATTGAGAGAATAATTTTACTTTTGTGAAAATGTTTAACTTAAGTAGGCTAATGCATTCTATGTTGTCTTCCTTTCAAATGACAAATTAAGAAATGAAGTTCAAGCTCAAATCATTCAAGCAGGAGACTGGCATTGGCTAATATTTACAGTAGGCGAAGACAAAATAGCCTAAATGAAAAAAACGAACCAATTAAAAACAACACAGGCCATGAGGAATAGAAGTGCATATAAGCGCATGCAGCCTATAGCCAATCAATATGCTTTCCAGTGAAATATTCTGGAAAAGTATGCATATCTGAGAGAGCCTATTTAGAAATATATGGAGTGTTTTCCCATAGTATCCTCTGTGTCTTTCAAATCTTATTTTCTGAAAATGCAGTATAGTATTTAGAGCAACGTTTCAAGAACATCTGTTTCCAAAAAGAAGCGAATATTCCAATTGCATGAACAAAGCCCATCATCAGCTCCAAAGGCATCGTCAACCCCCAGACAGCCTGCATGTCCAGGTGACTGCACGGTGTCCGTTATAAGGTGACGTTTGAAGCTGGCTCATATTAAACACTGTACGGTCAAAAACGGGTCTAGCTAAAAAAATCTTCCATCAGATGGTTCTTGAAATTTGTGACCAGGTTCTTGTGTGTGTGTGTGTGTGTGTGTGTGTGTTTGTGTCTAAGAGAGAGGGAAAGTCTCAAACTATCATGTTCTTAAATTATTTTCTAAACAAATTCACCACTTCGACCTGACACACAAAAAAATGGTAGGCTGCATGACGAGCAAAAATGTGCCTCCAATAGTTTATGATGACTCTAGGCCTATATATTCATTTCAATGCCATTGCGCAATGCACCATTGATGTGTAAAAACGATTTTGGAACCCCTTGTTCTCTGGAATTGTCGAGTAGAATGTGCTGGTAGTCTACATGGTGATTGAACATTTTAATGAAGTATTTGAGACTGCAGAAACGGCTATTTCCGGACCATTTCTCGTGCACGTATCCAAAGGCGTTTACATTACAAAACCGACACCCATCTCTCCACTGTGGAAGAGCAGTCTCCAGAACGCTACATGAGAGGTGATATGAATTACCAAACGTTAAGCCTTCAATAAACTAATTTGTGTAAATGGCGTCTCTGAGGACCCTGGTATTATTCAGTTCATTGCGCTTTATCAGTACCCTGAGAAGAACGTGCTTCTCGCATGCGTGTATTTGAGCCTCAACCCCGCGCACTATTTTGATTAAGCGTCCTGCGCGGGAATGATGACAGCTTTCGACTGCCTTTTCCCCTTCTGGTTCTTACTAGTTACCACAGGCACAAGGTCAAATTGGCTATATTGTAATAATTTATGAAAACAAATATTTCATTTTTGGTCTTAATTTAAGGTTACGGTGAGTCATACGGTTAGCAGTGCGGTTAAGGTGAAGCTTAAGGTTAGTTTTAAAATCAGATTTTAAGAAGATACATTGTAGAAATTGGCGGGGTTTAAGATTTTGTGGCTGTGGTAAGTAGTGACGACCCTTTCCTCTAGCCCATGTGATGGACGCCAAGCTGAACAATCGGAATGAAGAGTAATTAAAACCTATGCATTTTCCTTTGCGGTCTCTCTTAAAGCATCTCTTTGCAGGCAAGATTACAGTCCCTGCGCCGATTTACTGTCAGAAATGAATTGCGTCTCACAACAGCCTCACAATGGTTACTAAATGGGATAACGATAGTGTCCTAATTAGAATGTAATTAAGTACCAACAAATAGCTTGTGGATAAAGATTTCAGTTTTGTTGGCACAAATGAAATTAACAATGTGGGCTGGACGTACTGCAAATGGCCTACACTATTCATTATCATTATACATTTGTTTTGAATGAATGTGAAGTACCGGTATAGGCATTAAAATCGCTTCTGATGGAACCTTTTCCTGTGTGTGCGCGCGCCTATAATGCCATTCCACCCCTGTTCACCAGTGACTATACCCCACCCTTAATGATTAACGCTAATATCAAACGTCCCATTTGGCTGTAGCAACATTGTACAATAATCGAAAACACCATACAGCCTAGCCTGTCTTAGTGACAACATATTTTGACCGAGGTGAAATATCCGTATATGTTATTATTGTATTCTCCTATAGGTCTAGCATTCGTTTGCTGAGAATAGACAAGGTTGCAGAAGGCGCGTAGCGGTGATAATCTCTTGTTTGGTTTTCTTAAAACCCATTTGATAGCATGCAGCCTACTAACCCAGAGTTGCAAGACATTATTGGACGTCGTCACCCGTGTCCAAAAGTGTATCGGTCATTGATTGGCCCACTGCACGTTCGAAGGGGTTCACGTGCTTCCGGTTGGTGTGGGAAATGTGATGTGAGGAGTTGGTGAAGATCGAACTGTCATACCTACAGTGGTGAAAAGCTCGGGGCTGCGAGAGGAGAGCGCAATGCCTTGTCAGTCTTGTCATTGTCGACGACCATGACACGTTGGAGCGTTACGCACGAGGGATGTCAACCATTTAGAAATCAAAAGTGCCCCAAATCAGAGAGGTATTAATGAGCCTTTAGTGGTCAGCGTATTGCTTCATTCTTTTATATTTGGATACCAATACACACCAACAAGTGGAATTAGTTAGGAGCCTGGATCGACCCCTTTGCAGTCCCTTTCAGCAATGGAGAAGCAAAGGGCTCTACACAGCCCGGAGTCGAGTGAAGGGGAGAGCGTTTCTCCTTCTCGCAGTCTGCCTTCGCCGCCCATCCTGCCTCTCCAGGCAGCGCAGCAAGCGCACAGAACCACGAACTTTTTTATTGACAATATTCTGCGGCCAGATTTCGGCTGCCGGAAGGAGCATGGTTTAGGGGCTAGGGAACGGGCGCAGACTTCCAGCCGAGAGCGCGCCCAACCTTTGGTCGCCAGGCCGAATCATCCTGGAACGCCATGCCAGGACTCCAACTGCAGCAGCGACAGCACTTCTTCCTCCACCTCGTCCTTGGCCTTGTCTCCCACCCCCCAAAAGAGCACCTCGTCATCGAAGGCTGACGAGAGCTCTGGAGGCAGCACGCCAAAGTTCGGCGAGAACACTTCTTCTGTTATGGTTGTGAACGGCGGTAGTGGCGGCGCAGTGCCCAAAGCCGAGTCCCAGCCGCTGCTGTGGCCTGCCTGGGTGTACTGCACTAGATACTCGGACAGGCCGTCATCTGGTGAGGCAATAGTTTCTTGAACAAGCTTTTGTAAGGATATTGTAGCCTAATGCGTAATGTTATAAATGCCTTATTGACCCTTTGCAGAAATATAAGTATTTCCTCAACATGCTTGTATTTCATATATATTTTTTATTAATTCATCGAAGTTGCACATTTCTTCGTTAAATTCAACTGCATTTTATACTTTATTTTCACGCTGTGATAAATGACAATATATGTAGGTAATGACATAGTGGTCCTGTTAATGCATGAGAAGAGTGACTGGCTATAGAGCAGGCTAACATATATTATTAGAAAAAAAGGTTCTGGATAGAACCAAAAACGGTTATTTCTATGCTGATATATGGCACCCCTAAAGGTTCTGTACAGAACCGAAATTGTTTCCACATAGAACCTTATATGGAACCCAAGGGTTCTACATGGAACCAATTTTGGTTTAGTGAAGAAGAGCCCCAGGGGTTCTGATCAAATAACCCTACAAAAGGGTTCTATATACAACCTTTATGGGTGCCATTTGAAGCAAGCGGTATATTGTAGGCCTACTCAATCTTTTTTCAACAGGAAGCAAACTTTTGCATATTTAAATTATACCATATCACATGTAAATAAGCCATTATTCAGGCCTACTACAAAAATATATGGAACAAAAAAGCTGAAAATAAGCCACTTGGATAATTTTGTGTTAATTCATTTTGAAATAGGACTGTGTGACATCTACTCTGTTCTACCGAGATAAGTCAAATACATTGAAACAGTGAAAAATCCAATAGGTGGTTTTCAAGAGCAGCATTGGTCCATTTGAGAACATATCAGAATATGTAAACATCATTTCATCGATGACTGTGTGGCCTAACATTTCACTCTCCTGATTTGCAAGTGAGATCTTGGTCCTGGCCACTGGTTGCATCTTGTAGGCTCACCCCAAAATGCTTTGCAGACATGACATGTTTTAAAATGTGTCACTTAACATGAGAACATACTCCATTCATTGGATTGAAAGAGCGATAGAGCTCGTACATTTAACAGAATACAAGTTTAGGCCAATATAGGCCTATACAGGCTATACATTTATGTGATTCATAACCTACAATAGTCTTATTAGACCATGTACATTATATATTTAAACATTTCAAGGACACTTTAGAAAAATAAGGTTACATTTAATACAATTTAAGAAAGTGCATCGTGAAAAAAAACTAGAATAAGAATCTCAGTGATGTCAACATGTTGAATGAATGAACAACTTTGCCTGTCTTGATAGAGAAGGCTGTATATTATCTGAGTATGCAATTAGTGTAATTCCCCAACTAAATGTATTTAATAACTGTTAGGCTACGTTAAATGGTAAGCATGCACAATGTTTATTTTGTTCTAAGTTCCATAGTCCTATGGTTCTAACGGTGTTTTGGCATGCGAATAAATGGCCTTTTCACAATTACCATAAACCTGTCAAAAATATAGACTGTGTTTTATGCCGTAGGTATTGATAAAATCAGTGCAACAATAATTACATGAAATTATTTAAAGCTATACATATATTATCTAAAACAAAAGCTATTTACTGAAGGTTTATATTTGTGTTAGAAAATGATATAGGATTAGGTCTAGCATCAAAATACAATTTTAAGAAAGAGATATTAACGGATAAATGACATTTCCTGTTTCTCATCATATTGCTTATTTGTTTGTCTCTGGCACCATGATAACAAAGGACACAATTGAATATTTAAATGTATACAATAGCGTAGGCTACCCTTATGCACATAGGCCTATACCTGAGTCTGCATTTGGTACAAAATATATGAATTCCTTTCTTATGTCAACAGCTAAAGATCACTGAGCTTCAACGATCATTTTTTTTAGTAGGCCTATAACTACTTGTGATCAATGAAAGGCCTATAACCGACACAGTTGGCCAATAGTCCTTAAACGATTGTATGTTTCTATATAGCTGTAGTTGGCTTTAGTAGCCTACAGTTTTTCGGGTTTGCATATTTTTGCTAAATAATTATGAAAGTCAACCTACAGCTATTGTTACCTTCACACAAAGGCCTGCCGCTCAGTGCACTATGCACCTTATTCTTCTCAGAACATAATGTTATTCATAGTTATTATTGAAGGTCTACCATTGGGATGACCATACCGTTAGACTATAGCAAAGTATTCAACTATAATAACGTTTATTGTTATTATTATTAGCCTACCATCATTACATTGGCTATTTTTATTATTATGATTATATGATCACGGTTATTATTTACATTTAAGTCATTTAGCAGACGCTCTTATCCAGAGCGACTTACAGTAGTGAATGCATACATTTCATTTTCATTTCATGCATTTTTTGTTTTTTGTACTGGCCCCCCGTGGGAATTATTTGTGTACGTTGTTTTTATTATTATGCTATTATTAATAAGTCTAGCCTAAAATCTGCAATGGAATTGGTTTTTGGTGATGAAAGTGAGACTAGGTGTCTGGCGCTCGCTGAATATTTATATTCCCGTTTTTATTGTCGTCCCTACTGTAGGCCCAAGGACACGGAAATTGAAAAAGACGAAAAATGAAAAGGAAGACAAGCGACCCAGAACGGCGTTCACGGCTGAGCAGCTCCAAAGACTGAAAACGGAGTTCCAGGCCAACCGTTATATCACGGAGCAGAGGAGACAGTCTCTAGCCCAAGAGCTCAACCTCAATGAGTCACAAATCAAAATCTGGTTCCAAAACAAACGGGCGAAAATCAAAAAGGCCAACGGCTATAAGAACGGCCTGGCTCTCCAGCTCATGGCGCAAGGATTGTACAACCATTCCACCACCACCATTCAGGAAGACAAGGAGGAGAGTGACTGAGACTTCGCTTGCAGGAGTCATCTTTTGGGGGCACAATATTTGTGGAAAGTCAAGGCTATTGTAAAGAGATTTTCTATTTGTTGATAGGGCTAAATGTGTCGCCTATGTGTGGACATAAACTATCAAACTATGCCTACAAACATGAATGAAAATGAATAGCCTACATGACACGTTGTATATTTAATTTAAGAAGAAGGGGTAAGCTATAGGAATATGACTACTCATCCCGCACTTGCTGGATAATTATATGATTGTTATCTTTGTCGCTTTAGGCCTAATGTGTTGTGATCTCTCTCTTATATCAAACCTCGATGAATGTACAGACTGCGTGATCTGCCACTTCAAGCCAAAGATTTTATCGGAAAAAACAGCCTGAAAAAAACGGAATCTCTGTTATCGTACTTTCTTCCCGAACTGCGACTAGACCGCTGTTATCATTAGTTGCCTGCCGCTTGATGTAAGCCCCTCAACCCGTTTGGGCGGAAAGGATATATGACTCAACTCGTGTTGGATTCACCTTATATTGGAATACTACAAAGACACAGCAGCGTCAGACTCTCTTCAAATATATGTCATCTCCCTCCATGATTAGAGGGGATGCATATAGGCTACATCTAAACAATGTTAACAAATAAACTTTTTTCTATTGGAAAAAGGCAACACTGCTCCTTTTTTGTATGTTGCACTGCTCTGTGCAATAGATTTAAACGATTACATGAATAAATCGTAGTGTCTATGGAGTTGGTTTGCAGCTCATTGGTTCAAGTGAGTGGGGTAACTGTATCCATATTCATCCCGTATATTTTACAAAGGGACATTTTATTATGAGGAGCGTGATGATATCAGGCCTGTTCAGAGCGTTGCTGAGCATGAAATTGGCTTGCCGTGCACCACAGTGCTCACTCATTTGCTCAACTATTTGTGTGCTAGGCTAGAAATATAAAACCGACCATTTGCTCTTGTATCAAATGTTGAGCCAGACAGAGCGCACCGCTCAAAGCTTGGCTGGATTCACAGGTCACGTGGTTCTCTTGAAAATCATGCTAGCGTGAGGTCAGTGTGCACGAGGGTCCACAACCACGAGTAAGGAACATTTATTCATTTTTCACTTTAGGCCTATAGCCTACTGCAGTAGGCTAAATAAAAAAATATAAACAATTTAAAAAAAAAAGTTGTTATTACAATTACACTCATAATGATCTGCCTTTTCGTGTATTTGTATTTGTATTTATTAGGGATCTCCATTAGCTAGCTAGTTAGCGGGGTGCGTGCTAATAGCGTTTCAATCGGTGACGTCACTCGCTCTGAGACCTTGAAGGAGTTGTTCCCCTTGCTCTGGGATGGGTAACGATGCTTCGTGGGTGTCAGTTGTTGATGTGTGCAGAGGGTCCCTGGTTTGAGCCCAGGTAGGGGCGAGGAGAGGAACAGAAGCTACACTGTTACAAAGGCAACAAAATATAAAACAGGACATCATATAACATTATTACACCACTACATATCCACAATACAAAATGTTTAATACCACCATAAAACAATATCACAATGTATGCATATGCATGTGTCTGTACCTTTGTGTGTGTCTCTTCCCAGTCCCCGTACCATATGGTATTTTTACCTTTTATTTTTCAATCTGATTCTACTGCTTGCATCAGTTATCTGATGTGGAATAGAGTTCCATGGCTCTATGCATTCTTGTACCCAAACATTTAGATATTAGCCTAATCATTAGAGAATAAATTATTCATTTGAATTCTGATTTACACACGATGCAGAGCTGCATTTTATCTTAACGGATGAAATCGAAGAGCAGTTATAGCGAATCTACCCTTTCATGAAGTCGATTTAACTCAATAGGAAACGCCCCCTATATAGGTAATAGGTGATCAGCTCAGATTTTAAGCATGAGAACATGTTCTTTCCTTTGTGGAGGTATATCCTAGTTAAATAATAATCCCTTTTGTTTTTCATCTGGCTTTTTTTTACTAAAGGGAACCCATAATAACAAATCTTATACAACTTAGATGAATCATGGATACTATTGACACGCAACCTATTCGAAAGGTATTTGTCAAGGATATAGGACGAAGGCCGTCGTAAACATAATAAATCAAGTACAGCCTATAGATAATAACAAAAGTTGGATATGCTTTCACAGTTATGAGCAAACTGACAAAGACAGGACTCAAGATTCTCTCTCTCGCTCTCTCTTACTCTTGAATGGATGGTCAGGGGGGCAGAACATAATGTGTACAAATAATGTGTAGACTCCAAATTGACAGCAAAAAGACCGAACAGATATAACATTTCACTAAAACATAATAATTTCAAACCTTGCATACATTGTTATAGAATCACATCTCTCTCTCTTATGTATGGGAATACTTTGGAACAAATGTTCTAAATTAAAATCAATTGGAGCTGATTTGCTGGTGTTTTTATAGTATTTTATGTCCAACAACTAATATGTGGATTTAGCTATTTGAGCCCGTTGCTGACAGGTGTATAAAATCGAGCACACGGCCATGCAATCTCCATAGACAAACATTGGCAGTGGAATGGCCTAACTGAAGAGCTCAGTGACTTTCTGGCACGTCATAGGATGCTACCTTTCCAACATGTCAGTTCGTCAAATGTCTGTCCTGCTAGAGCTGCCCCAGTCTGTAAGTGCTGTTATTGTGAAGTGGAAACGTCTAGGAGCAACAACGGCTCAGCCGCAAAGTGGTAGGTCACACAAACTCACAGAACGGGACCGCCAAGTGTTGAAGCACGTAACACGTAAAAAACATCTGTCCTAGGTTGCATCACTCACTACCGAGTTCCAAACTGCCTCTGGAAGCAACGTCAGCACAAAAACTTTTCGTCAGGAACTTCATGAATTGGGTTTCCATGGTCGAGCAGCTGCACACAAGCCTAAGATCATCATTCACAACATTCTAAAGTTTGGTGGAGGCTGTTTTTCATTGTTCGGAATAGGCCCCTTAGTTCCGGTGAAGGGAAATCTTAACTCTACACCATACAATGACATTCTAGATGATTCTGTGCTTCCAACTTTGTGGCAACAGTTTGGGGAAGGCCATTTTCTATTTCAGCATGACAGTGCCCCCTTGCACAAAGTGAGGTCCACACTGAAATAGTTTGTCGAGATCGATGTGGAAGAACTTGACTGGCCTGCACACAGCTCTGACCTCAACCCCATCGAACACCTTTGGGATGAATTGGAAGGCCGACCGTAAGCCAGGCCTAATCGCCAAACATCAGTGCCTGACCTCACTAATGCTCTTGTGGCTGAATGGAAGCAAGTCCCTGCAGCAATGTTCCAACATCCAGTGGAAAGCCTTCCCAGAAGAGTGGAGGCTGTTATAGCAGCAAAGGGGGGACCAACTCCATAATAATGCCCATGATTTTTGAATTAGATTTTTGACGAGCAGGTCTCCACATACTTTTGGTCATGTACATATATTGTTTATTTATTTATTGTTCAGAAAACTTGGGGGCCAAATTAAAATCACCTGGGCCAAATTCGGCCTGTGGGCTGCGTCTTGGGGAAGCCTGCCGTATAGGCTATGGAGATAAAGATATTCCTAACATGCTTCTTAAAGTGACTTTTTAATTTTTTTATTTTACCTTTATTTAACAAGGCAAGTCAGTTAAAACCTGTTGGGGCTACAGGTTAGCAATGAACCCCGAGTCGGGATTGCTAACAAGGCTGGAAATTCAAAACATCAAAAATCTAATAATTTCAATTTCTCAAACAATCAACTATTTTACACAATTTAAAAGATAAACATCTCCTTAATCTAACCACATTGTTCGATTTTCAAAGAGGCTTTACGGCAAAAGCATAAAGTTAGATTATGTTAGGACAGTACATAGCCACAAAAGTACAAACATCCATTTTCAATTCAAGGTCAGGCGTCACCAAAAGCAGAAACCAGCTAGAATTATGTACTAACCTTTGTCAATCTCCATCAGATGTCACTCCTAGGACATTATGTTATACAATACATGCATTTTTTGTTCCATCAAGTTCATATTTATATCCAAAAACAGCATTTTACAGTAGCGTGAAATTCAGATTTTTTTCTTCTCTGAAATGCTTCCGGTGAACATAACAAAATTACTATTCGAAAACATTGGTAAATTATAATATTGTCATTCAAAGAATAATATATTATCATCTCGTAATTGCTACCGAATGGCCAGATCTCAAAATAACTTTACTGGGAAATCACATTTTGCAATAAACGGGGTGCTATGCTAAGAACAACAAGCTATGCTATACAGTTAGCATTATCTAATATCGATAATAACATTGTAAATATCCCCTTACCTTTGATTATCTCCATCAGAAGGCAGGATCCCAGGTCCGGAAGGCATTCCAGGTCCGGAACAAATGTGGTTTCTTTTGACAAAGTTCATAATTTATGTCCAAATAACACCAAGTACTTAGCGTTCATTATGCTCCCACAAAAAACGTGGTGGGGGGAGTGTAAAATCACGCCGAAAAGCTAAAAAAACCTAGTAAATAATCTATTTATGTTCGTTCAAACATGTCAAATGTTGTTTAGCATTAATCTTTTGGTCCATTTTTAACGTTAAACATCAGTAATATTTTCACACAACCTATCCTATGTCTAGATAAACAATGATGACAAACTCACGTTTCTCAGATTTATGCGCAGGCGCAAAAAAATGAAGTGATGACATGTCAACTTCCTTGGATTCTAATTTGCTCTCTGTTTATCATAGACGCTTCAAACAACTTTATAAAGATCGTTGACATCTAGTGGAAGCCGTAGGTGTTGCGAAATGAATCCTTTCTCACTATGGTATCTATAAAACAATGACACTAAATAGTACAGTCACAAAATTCACATTTTTTTTTGATCTATTTTTCACAGGTTTTTGCCTGCAATATGAGTTTTGTTATACTTACAGACACCATTCAAACTGTTTTAGAAAATTCAGAGTGTTTTCTATCCGAATGTGTTAATAATATGCATATCCTAGCTTCTGAGTTGGTGTAGGAGGCAGTTAAAAATGGGCACATATTTTTTTCAAAATGACTCAATACTGCCCCCGAGCCCCAACAGGTTTTAAGAACAAATTCTTATTTTCAATGACGGCCTAGGAACAGTGGGTTAACTGCCTGTTCAGGGGCAGACTCTCCAATAGGTGGAGGTAAATAATGTCAGGACATTAATATAGGCCTAACATTATTTTGGTAATTTACCCAACCAAATCTTGTATAACCACAGGAACTAGCGTCAACATCCGTTATATGCCTATGTGTAAGCGGTGATGCCGATTAAATCTCAGATGCAGTTGACCTAGGCCTAGTAAAAAGTCTAAATCGAAGAGCGCTTGTGTGAGTGCGTGTGAGCGTCGACCAAACGACAGTGCCAGGTGAACTAACGATCAGTAGTAGGCTTATGCGTTGTTTCTGTCTTCAAGTTGAAATATGATTTTTTTTAAACTTGTTTTCTACTTGTCAATACATTTATTTTTTCAATATTTTACAACATTTAAAAAGGGACAATCTGGAATTGGTACATTGCTTACTTTACATAAGGTGGGCTGCATGAACTTGAGACTGTAGACCAAAAACATTTTTCAGAAGAATATGTTTTACCAGTTGATATGACTGCCTGTTGGTTACCGGATGATTTTAACAGAACAAGTAATACAAATAACAACAAAAACAACAATAATAATAATAATAATAACGATAACAATAATGGAAACAGGAACATTTTTGATGTTTTCCATAGACCTATGACCATCCGTGACCTAGGTCATGTCTATCTATTCTAGTTTATCTTATAGCCAACCGGAATTGAAGTAAAACATGCCTCTTTCGAAGTAAATTCATCCACAAGCTTTGATTTACAGTTGACATATTTATTGATGATTTTGCTAATTTGATAATAATGTTTTCTTTTCCTGCCTATTCGAAATGTACCAAAACCTTTACTTAATCGAGATTTTTTTAATTAGGGCCTACACCCTGGTTTCTAAATTAATTTAAATAATAGGCTGAGCAATGTTATTTTTTAAACTAATATTTGAACTTAAATCATCAAATAATGGTTTATTTTGGTAGAAGAAAGTAACTTTTCTTATCATATTTGCCAACGTGAATTAACCAAAATCCATGAAGCTAGCTACATAATCGCAAATGTTTATTAAATGCCCACATTGTAGGCCTAATTCACTTTGTAATTTAAAATACATAATAATAGTCTACCTAATAAGTAAGCCTACATTGTTTTCAACTTAAGCTGAGTTTTTCAAATAGGTTATACAGCGAGAAATTCACAGTAAATATTTTCATTTGGCCGCCGTTTTATGATTTTTCAGATTTTATAGCACCCATTAGTCCTTCATAGCCTATATAAAATAGGATGTCTATTCCAATATATTGATGGATGTGATTATCACAATACGTTTTTATTAGACATCAGGTATAGACAAAAAACGATAATGATAAAATGATAAGGTGCGCCAAGGACGTCCCACACTATCTATCACGCTTTTAGACACGGCACCGGCCGCCTTATCAGCGTTGACATTACACGCAGTCTACAACTCATGTCGAACACATTATCATTTGTTAAGCTTAATAGCCAGTATTGTTATAAAAATACTGGATTTGGGCCCATTTTCTGAGACAGAACAGTGTAATTACTTTTGGCCAAATTACATATTGAGTGAATATCTTCCTGAAAAAGCAACCTATTTCCGCTGGCAAAGAGGTCATCTGTCATCCATGGTACTATGCCCGAGGATATAGGCTAAACCTCTCCTACAATACAGTACATGCTCATACTATTTTTGTCTTTCAGAGTCATTCTGGATTCAGAGACAAATGTTGTGACAGGTGGGCTGGATCCCTGCCTGTGAGTGTTTCCTGTACTTTGTCTGTTTTCTGAAATGATTTCAGAAATGGGAAGAGAGGCAGAGGTTTGTAGAGTGGCAAGTGGATCATGGACATAGAGCCACACTATAAGTGGTTACTGCACAATAAAGAGTAGTCCACCAAATAAACAAGTAAACAATGCAGCAAATAAAAATATTATGACAGACATTACAATTATATCTTAATATAATTATGCCCATTCTGATCAATTCTTTTAGTATAATGTATTTTTGTTTATACAATATTATAAACCACAACAGATCATATACAAGGAAGGGAATGAAGTGCATGTCTACGTGCATGATGACAGATGGGGGTGCAAACAACAAGACAATTAACTAAATGAGAATTTCACCACCCAGTAGCTTTAGGGATGTACTGTAACCGTGTGCTGTGTTTTTACGTATTTGTTTGAACATCTGATACAGGAAGACCCTAGGGTGCAGAGTGTCCATAACACAGCCTGTCCTCCGGCTACGATACAGCTTTCATTTACATGCAAATGAAGGCAATAAGCAGAAAACACAACAGAACTTCACTGCATCGTCTTCAGTAATGAAAAATTGACTGGATGTTGCACTCAGTCCTATATCTCCAATGTATCAAAACACCAACACTCTAATGTTTTCTGTAGGCTCCTTAAATGTTGGAGCGGGTCTTGTGCTCCAGGTTGGCGTTGGACTTAACCGTGTCCGGAGGAGACCAGACAACAGACAGGAATGTCCCAGTGTTGCTCTGGGAGCTGTGAGCCTGTCTGTCTGGGTCATGCAACACTGATCAAACCTGAGTGGAAACCTACAGGACCAGAGCTAACACAATGCTAAGACTGGGGTTGAACATTCACGAATGCACACACGCACATGCACACACACCCACGCAAACACGCACGGACGCACGCACACACACACTCCTAAAATGGGGGCAGGCACTGCTGTAATCCTGATTCGACACAAGCTACTGTCAGGGGGGGTCTCGGCCATTTTTGGATGACCACACGTCACGTCGGAGATATCCTTAGCGGCCTCCGGCTCTAGAAAAAGGACACTGGTCTGTTCCTACCCTGTACAGTGAGTACTACATAACACACTCTTTGGTCTTTGATCCTTGGGAGACAGGCAGCATGACAGACAGACAAACACACACATACAGACACATGCCTGTGCACACAGATACAGACACACAAACACACAGATGGAATGGGTAGACCCTATGTAATGAAGGGTTGTGTTCCTGAATAATGGTAGAGAACACCACATGCCGTCCTCTGTCTACCAGGCTGTTGACAAGTGGGCTGCCTGCATGCGAGGCAGCCGTTGTGGTGAGAAGGACTGCTGTTGTTTTGTCAGGAGGAGTTAACAAAAGTAGCATTGAGACGTAGCCTACAGGCCTCCCACGCCGCAGCGTACTGTGTGTGTGGGCGTGTATTTCTATATGTATATGTGCTTGGCACACAGCCGTGCAATCATACGCTATTGCATAGATTATAAGGTGGATATAATCAGAATTGATTATGTGTGTGTGCGTGTGTGTTCAGGATTTTGTATACAGCATGTTGGTTGGGGGTATTAAAACCCTCCCTGTCCCCCATCCCTCCTCCATTTCCTCTATGGCCCACCATGTTAACCGGATTAGCCCATCCTCAGACAGACAAGGCCATGCAAAGGAGCCCAACGCTGAGCCAGTTAGAACACACTGCTCACAACAGCGGACCTACTATTCGCCGTGTTCCGACTAGCCATACGTGATGATGTGGCTCAATATGACGCAAGGCAGCCATTTTGTCTTGGACATTATGGCTTTGGACTGGTCAATGTCAAAATAGTCTGTAGTACATGGACTTTCCTGTAAAAGTAAATATGATAATGTATGACTAAGTATAATGATTGAATGTTATGTAAATATATAGTATATGAATAGCATTTGTACTCTTTGACATGTCAAATCCATGCACATTACCAAAGAGGAAAGATACATCATCTTAATCCAACTGTAATTGTACAATATTAATCTAAAGATAATATTTCCCCATATTTCCCCTCTTATGATTGTTAGAATAAGAGTTATGGACCATGAAACAGGGAGAAACTGAGGAGAACTGTAATTTGAAACAGCTGCTGTTGGTAAGGACAACATTCAGGTTCATTTTTAAAATGCAATGACAGTCTGAATGACCCACGAAAAGTTCTTGCCTTTAAAAGTTGCACAAATGGCGGCATTTTGCGGTTGCATCCCCCTATGTCTGAAAATAAAGGAAGTCATCATTGGAGGTCAGATGTTACATACAGGGCACTCAGAAAGTATTCAGACCCCACATTTTCTTACGTTACAGCCTTATTCTAAAATTGATTACATTCTTTTCCCCCCTCATCAATCTACACACAACACCCTATGATGACAAAGCAAAAACAGATTGTTTGACATTTTGGAAAATGGAAATCTCACAATTTACATAAGTATTCAGACCCTTTATTCAGTACTTTGTTGAAGCACCTTTGGTAGCGATTGCAGCCTTGAGTATGATGCTACAAGCTTGGCACACCTGTATTTGGGGTTAGGGTTAGGGTTCTCACATTCTTCTCTGCAGATCCTCTCAAGCTCTGCCAGGTTGGATGGGGAGTGTCCCTGCACAGCTATTTCAAGTCTTTCCAAAGATGTTCGATTGGGTTCAAGTCCGGACTCTGGCTGGGCCACTTAAAGACATTCAGAGACTTGTCCCGAAGCCACTCCTGCGTTGTCTTGGCTTAGGGTCATTATCCTGTTGGAAGATGAACCTTCGCCCCAGTCTGAGGTCCTGAGCACTCTGGAGCAGGTTTTCATCAAGGATCTCTGTACTTTGCTCCGTTCATCTTTCCCTCGATCCTGACTAGTCTCCCAGTCCCTGCCACTGAAAAACATCCCCACAGCATGATGCTGCCACCACTGTGCTTCACCGTAGGGATAGTGCCAGGTTTCCTCCAGAAGTGAAGCTTGGCATTCAGGCCAAAGAGTTCAATCTTGGTGCCATCAGACCAGAGAATCTTGCTTCTCATAGTCTGAGAGTCCTTTAGATGCCTTTTGGCAAACTCCAAGCGGGCTGTCATGTGCCTTTTACTGAGGAATGGCTTTCGTCTGGCCCCTCTACCATAAAGGCCTGATTGGTGGAGTGCTGCAGAGATGGTTGTCCTTCTGGAAGGTTTTCCCATCTCCATAGAGGAACTCTGGAGTTCTGTCAGAATGACCATTGGGTTCTTGGTTACCTCCCTGACCAAGGCTCTTCTCCCCCAATTGCTCAGTTTGGCCAGATGGCCAGCTCTAGGAAGAGTCTTGGTGGTTCCAAACTTCATCCATTTAAGAATGATGGAGGGCACTGTGTTCTTGTGGACCTTCAATGTTGCAGACATTTTTTGGTACCCTTCCCCAGATATGTGCCTCGACACAATCCTGTCTCTGAGCTCTACGGACAAATCCTTCAACCTCATGGCTTGGTTTTTGCTCTGACATACACTGTCAACTTTGGGACCTTATATAGACAGGTGTGTGCCTTTCCAAATCATGTCCAATCAATTGAATATATCACAGGTTTGCAAATATTAAAAAAAAACTGTTTTCGCTTTGTCATTATGGGGTACTGTGTATAGATTGATGAGGAAAACATTTAATGTAATCCATTTTAGAATAAGGCTGTAACGTAGCAAAATGTGGAAAAGGTCAAGAGGTCTGAATACTTTCCGAATGCACTGTATGTGTTGTGTTAGTTGAATAATCTTACCAAAGATGATTGATAAATTAAAATTGTTCACTCAGGCCGTTTACCATTGAACTAAAAAAATTCAGGTCCTGTCTACTTAAGAGATGGCTCTCCCATAGACACCGATGCGATAGCAGCTGGGTTTGGTCTACTTAGTTCAGTGACTTCCATTGAAACAGAAAACATTAGGGAGTGGGATGTTCCGCTTCCTCTTCCGTTTCTGTCTTACAGTACAGTGCAGTTGGTTCTTTCATTAAAAGGCTTAGACTATAGCACCTATAGCATTTCCCACCACTGGAAATATATTCCCACTTCAAACATCCAAAGCCAGAGAAAACCACAACTCTTCATTTGTAAAACTTTCTAATTCGCTGTCTTTTAAACATCCAGTTCCTTAGGTTACAAAAATAATTCTTAATTCGCAAATTGACAGTCCTATGTTTTCAAAATGATGTGTCTGCAACCGCCTATACAGTAGACTACGTCCTCAACAAATTGTGGCTAAAAAAGTGTAGCCAGAAAACTTGGTTACTACCGTACTCTAACAGCATAGCTGTTTTTAAAGCAGGCTTTCAGCAGATTGTTTTCTTGTCTTATGTAAGTGCAATATACAGCAAGATTTCATTTGGTATATAGTCATTGGATTTGTGGATTTTATCAAATAACTCTTTTTTGATTCTCATCTTAACGTAGCCCCAAGCATTAATAAAATAAAATAATATTTTAGTTCTCTCTTTAGAACTCTCTTTAAAAAACACATCCTCAAATTATATTTTTTTTGAAAGATTTACATTTAAATAAATAATGTTATACTTAAAAGTGCAAATAATTTCTCAGAGAAAGAATTCTTTGTTTTTTTTAGATATACACAAGTACTGAGAGGACAGACAGAAGACTAGTTGACAGACAATGGTAAATCAGCTTACTTTAGTTGAAGCGAATCACCCATTGGAGAAGGGTATACTTGTATAATGCTATATCTGAACAATAAAAGAATGTTGCAAAACGCTAAAGACTCAGTTTTATACATTTTATACAATCTATTATAAATTCATATGAATTAATTACCCAATGATGAATAATTCATAAAACAATTAAAATTCATAACACAATTATAATTATAACATTGGTAAGTTGATTAAAAAATATATATTATCCCATGACACCGTCACCTTTTTCGTGTCATTGCAAAAAAATAGGATAGGCAAATATACTAGTAAATCTTAGATGTTTGAATTACACATATTTATTCCACAAATTCTACATATTTAACAGATTACACAAATGTATTTAACAAAATACATTATTTAACAAATTAGTCAAAACCTTTTTGAATAGTAGCCAACACATTCATTTCGTTCCTATAATTTACATCTTCATTCATTTTTTTCTTTAAATAATTAGTTGAAAGTGTCAAATAAGTTTGTGTTATATACAGCATAAGTTTGTGTTATATACAGCATAAGTTTGTGTTATATACAGCATAAGTTTGTGTTATATACAGCATAAGTTTGTGTTATATACAGCATAAGTTTGTGTTATATAAGTTTGTGTTATATACAGCATAAGTTTGTGTTATATACAGCATAAGTTTGTGTTATATACAGCATAAGTTTGTGTTATATACACAGCATAAGTTTGTGTTATATACAGCATAAGTTTGTGAAATATTTGTTAAAATTGTATCAGTGATGTTTGATGTCCTTTACCCTAATGACAGGTCATGTGATCATGTAGTGTTATCCATAGAGTAATGTTTACCCTATAGGAAAATCTCAGTTGGATTCCTTAATTCCTTGCATCCTCTCCTCCGTCCTCTCCTCGCCTCCTTTAATAAAAGGTAAAAGGTCATCAAGAAGAGGAGGCGAGGAGAGGAAACATGGGCCTTTTCTCATTTGTGAAAAAGTCCGTCCTCCACCCTCTCCGATCCTGCCTCTCTCCTCTGTGTCCTAAGCGAAAGAGTTTTGAAATCTTCCACACCCCCTTTGAATCAGCTTTTGTTTTGTCGGAGAAGAGCATGCACATGTTTAAAAACAATATGTTACTTATCATTTTATCTGTAACATTTTTAAAATTTAAAGAGTATGTGGAGAAGTGTCTAATTTCATACAAGCACATTTCCGTCCACGTTCTTCTCCTTGCTGCCTCTCCTTGATTACCTTTGTCCTTTTTTAAAAGGAGGCAAGAGAGGACAGAGGAGAGAGGACAGCAGGAGTTGAACAAATTCAATTGAGAAAAGGCCATGGAAACAACTGTGCTTGCATGAAATAAGACTCTCCTTCTCCTCTAGCATGCCATCGGTAAATTATGATTTAAATCCTAAAACAAATGAATCCTAAAGAAAATGGTTAAGAAAATACATCTAGCTAGTTGTGCTAGACATTTTATAGATAAAAAGATACGTAGCATATCGTTTTTAAATGTGTGCATGCTTTTCACCTCAGAGAATATGTTTCAAAGGGTTTGTGGCGGATTTTAAAACTCTTCCATTTAGGATACACCAGAGCATCCTCTGCCAGAAGAAGGCAGTCGAGGAGAGGAGCAAACTACTCTCTGTTCACCTATTAACTAATTGATGCTCTCCTACATTTGGCAACCACTTATCGGTTTTCATGGGTCACATTGGAAAGGAGGACAGATGAGTCGAGGAGAGGACGCACTTTTGCCCTATTGAGAATATCTCCCCATGACAGATGAACACTGGATCTGAGAGCAGCAGAGGGTTGATGACACACACACACACACACACACACACACACACACACACACACACACACACACACACACACACACACACACACACACACAGAGTGAAGAGCAAAGTGCTCATCCCATGTGTTCCTCAAAGAGTTCAGGTTACAACTGGGAGGCATCTTGGGAATGGAGCTCGGCACAGACCGTGGATAACTGCTTTAACACCAGCCAGCATCATGTGTGGTCCCAACGGAATTCTGTGTGTGTGTGTGTGTGTGTGTGTGTGTGTGTGTGTGTGTGTGTGTGTGTGTGTGTTGACAGATAACAGAAGCCAATGCCAAATGTCGAACAACACTAATTGCACTGGTATAAATGAATCATAATATTTCAGTGTCATATAAAGTCATTAGACATATTAAAGTGTAGGACACCAGTGAAACAGTACAGAATCATTTAGTTAACCGGTGGTGTGAAATCTATTTAGTATGTGTGGAGCAGTAGGCTTTCACGGCTGGTCATGTGGCTGTTGTGATGTCATCGGCAATATTTTGGGCCCCAAATGCATCTGGGCAGGCATGAAAAATCATGTTGGTGTGTTTCTATGTGTGTGTGTGTGTGTGTGTATGTGTGTGTGTGTGTGAGGTCAAGGATTTCCCTCACTAAAATAAAGGTAATGATAAACTGAAGGCTTATGGAGTCAATGCCTGAGAAAACTACACATATAATAATAATTCATTCTGAACTACAGTTTTATTTGACCATTTTTATTAATTTAATGGAGGTAGTGGCGCCTTAATAAAGGGGCATTCCATGTAATTAGACAAGGAAGGGGATGGACAATACATGGCTAATTAAGCATAGCTATGTCCATTAAACATTTCACTGGGCAGTTTACTATTAAGGCACAATGCATACAATGATTCATCCCAGTAATGATATATCTGATGATAATATAATTGAATGGTACCCCACAACAGGTCCAAAACAAGTGCTATGGCATATCAGCACTGGTTAGGCCTCCTCATAGTGGGTGATCCTCAACATGTTAAGGCTGAGAAATGCAGATAACTGTGAGGGATAGCTAATGCTCATTCATCGCTCATCTCACACATTGGTTCTGGGCTCTTTAGCAAGGACTGAATGGTTCCTTTGTTGAACTCCTATTTGTCATCTTCCCACTTCTAGCATAGGGGAGAAATGTGCAGCTTTACTGGAGATCTCCAGTGTGCACAGCTGGTCTGTATAAGCCTACCCAGACACTGACTGATTAACTTACTGCAGGTGCATGACCAGTCAGCGCTGCCCACTCAGTCGCCTGCTCAAACCCAACAGTCACTCTTTATCACCCTACTATACTGCAAGCTTCCCCAAGCCTCTACCATTCACTTTACTGTATGTTGTTCTAGATGCAGCAGTCACACACAGCCAAGACGTGATATGGAATTGGATAGCACCGAGCAGGGATGTCAGTGCTTTTTGGAAACCAGTCAGTGGATTAACCTGGCAAAGTAATTAGGTTGGTTTGAAAAGTAAGACAGCATGGTATACGAGAGTATACCATGAGAGTATACGACAACAAACACTTCAGACTACTCCTCTCTTTCCCCATCTGCCAAAGTGAAACCCACCCACCCAGACACTGATGAAGGTCGATCACTGTCTATCACTGTGCCTTGATGATACACTCTGGTTTATAGCCCTGATCTATGAATACCAGTACATGTGCACCTCAAAGGTTGATAGACTGCCTCAGCCTCGGTGGTGGACTTGGAGTCTGCGCTCACATGTGGAATCCATTACATAGTTGCAAGAAACAGATTTTCTTTCGGCAACTCTTTTGATGTTGAGGAGAGAAAGAAAGTTCAACTACGTGTTTGTGCCCTGAGGTGTTTGCGTATAAACAGAGTAACCATTCGTTT
Source organism: Salmo salar (assembly GCF_965601325.2). NCBI lineage: Eukaryota > Metazoa > Chordata > Actinopteri > Salmoniformes > Salmonidae > Salmo > Salmo salar. The sequence continues at coordinate 31,819,574 of NC_138315.1, read as the reverse complement.
GTGGAGTTGTAAATCATGCTTACCTATTTCTCAGAGCTGATCTGTTGTTTGTAGAGGATGTGCTGTATAGAACGGGTTATTGACGGTCAGACAGAGCGGAGGTTAAGATGAGAGTCTGTGTGGTCTGCTTAACACCTTACATGTGTTTCACATGAACCTCTGCATACAGGGGTGAGACAACATGAAAAATACAAACATATCCAAATATGGAGGTCTATACTGTCAACAGGGTTACACTGTCTTTACACTTCAAAAAAACTACAATACTAAAACTGGTTCGTTTTAGTATTGAATATGTACTATAATATTTTGTTTACAGTTTCAGTAATTATTCTGTAATGACACATAGATCTTTAATACATAAAAAAACGGTCATTTTGAATACATTAAGGTGACTCACACTAACAACAATGCAAAAATAGCTAAATAAACGGACAGAATTCTGTACATTCTCTGAACCAATATGTATTGGTTCAGAGAACCTTAATTGGGGAGGACGGGCTCGTGGTAATGGCTGGAGCAGAATAGGTAGAATGGTATTAAGTAAATCAAACACATTGGTTTCCATGTGTTTGATGCCATTCCATTCACTCCGTTCCAACCATTATTATGAGCTGTCCTGCCCTCAGCAGCCTCCACTGTTTTATTTACTTACAACTGAAATATACCAGAGATCCTTTTCTTTGTCAAAACACTCTGGGGTTGATTCATTCAGAGAGTGTGTGCAGTAAAAAAACAAATAAACAAAGGATTCACACCGCCTTCAACTTCAACCTTAGCAGTCGACCTTAACCTTCAGCCACTGAGGGAACGTGGCAAAGGTCAAACAGAGATGGAATGAGTTTTAGGCTTGTGAATCTGGGCACGTCTGACCCAAACCATGTCTAATAGTCCTCAACCCAGGAGGATGGCCTTTACCTGTCTACTTTTAGACCTCCTACACACACACACACACACACACACACACACACACACACACACACACACACACACACACACACACACACACACACACACACACACACACACACACACACACACACACTCTATAAGACTGCATTGTAATGATCCCTTGTGATCATATGCATGCGAACACAGGCACACACACAATAGGCATTTACAGCAGAATAGGCAGATGCCACAGTGCAGTTCTAATTTCACCTGAGGGGCTTGAGCATTCCACTCCATTCAGTCAAACAGTCAAACACATGACAAGGGGAGTGTTTCAATTCAGCTTGATTATTATAATATTTTTTTTTAATCAGCTAGGTCACCTGTGATAGAAGTCAGTATTCAAAGTCCATCCATGTCTGAGGACGTCAGGAGATGACGTGTAAACTGGCCACTAGGGGCAACAGTGAGCTTTATTACCATTAAGAATGCTTGGGTTGTGCGAGGGCATTGGTGATGGCGGATGGGCGTAAGCAGTCGCCTCTGATTCCAAACATTGCAAGTTTGAATCCAGTGATAGATTATATTTTAGTTTTGAGCCTATCACAAACCTTAACCATTCAGAGTTAATGCCTAAACTTAACCTTAAACACCTTGGAATTAGACGTTTGGAACAACTTCGAAATTTGATATAGATGAATGTCTAATTCTGGTGTGAGAGCTGGTAGAAAAAAATGGATCCGAAAGTTACCTCTCACTGGGCACACCACGTCATTTCAACATGGAGAATGTGGTCTTATTTGGTAGATACATTGATCAATGAGATTCCAAACTATTTCCACCTACTCAACAAGCCTAAAGTTTGATTCCCAATGTTGTCACTATGGTTTCAACCATCTAAAAGCACACCAAAGTTCAAAAATGGGAATACAATGTTAGATATTTTGTTTATTTATAAAACGTGTTATCACTGTGCTTAATCTGATAGCAAAACCTACCTGGATTGAAGATAGTTGTGATTACATTCAAGTACCTGGTCCAAGTGATCAATGCCGTTTGAGATTCTGTGCATGCTTTCTATGATAAGATTTGTTTTGCTACAGTAACCTCAAAATGTGAAAGCATTAGGCTATTAACTGTCTTACAAAAGTAAACTTAACAAAAATATAAACGCAACATGTAAAGTGTTGAATGTTTCACGAGCTGAAATAAAAGATCCCAGAAATGTTCCATACCCACAAAAAGCTTATTTCTATATTTTCTTTGCAGAAGTCCATGTTAGTGAGCATTTCTCCTGCCAAGATAATCCATCCACCTGACAGGTGTGGCATATCAAGAAGCTGATTAAACAGCATGATCATTACACAGGTGCACCACACAGATGTCTGAAGTTGAGGGAGAGTGCAATTGTAATTCTGATTTAAGGAATGTCCACCAGAGCCGTTGCCATATAATTTCATGTTCATTTCTCTACCATAAGCCGCCTCCAATGTCGTTTTAGATAATTTAGCAGTACGTCCGACCGGACTCACAACCGTAGACCACGTGTATGGCGTCGTGTTGGCGAGCGGTTTGCTGATGTCAACATTGTGAACAGAGTGCCCCATGGTGGAAATGGGGTTATGGTATGGGTAGGCATTTTGAATGCACAGAGATACCGTGACAAGATCCTGAGGCCCATTGTCATGCCATTCATCAGCTGTCATCAACTCATGTTTCAGCATGATAATGCACGGCCCCATGTAGCAAAGATCTGTACACAATTCCTTGAAGCTGAAAATCTCCCAGTTCTTTCATGGACTGCATACTCACCAGACATGTCACCCATTGAGGACGTTTGGGATGCTCTGGATCGACGTGTACGACAGTGTGTTCCAGTTCCCACCAATATCCAGAATCTTCGCACAGCCATTGAAGAGGAGTGGGACAGCATTTCACAGGCCACAATCAACAGCCTGATCAACTCTAAGTGAAGGAGATGTGTCGAGCTGCATGAGGCAAATGGTGGTACACCAGATACTGACTGGTTTTCTGATCCACGCCCCTACCTTTTTTTTTAAGGTATCTGTGACCAACAGATGCATACCTGTATTCCCAGTCATGTGATATCCATAGATTAGGGCCTAATTTATTTATTTAAATTGACTGATTTCCTTATATGAAATTGTTGCATGTTGCATTTATATTTTTGTTCAGTATAATATTGAATTGTGTTTGGTTGACAATGCAACCAAATATCAACATTTAAAGGAGCTGTATCTACTGCTTGGACAGTTCCATCTGAGTTACTGGCTTTATCCTATTCTTTCATTTATATTTTTGGTAGAGATGGAGATGTGAATCGAACATATTTATTATTAACTTGTAGATGCCATTTGAAATCAACCAACACTTGAAACCCTAGGCCTATACAGTGCATTTGGGAAAGTACTCAGAACTCTTGACTTTTCCACATTTTGTTACAGCCTTATTCTAAAATTGATTAAAAAAAATAATTCCCCTCAATCTACAGACAATACCCCAAAGACAAAGTGAAAACATGTTTAGGCATTTTTGCAAATGTATTAAAAATAAAAAACATAAATACCTTATTTGCATAAGTATTCAGACCCTTTGCTATGAGAATCGAAATTGAGCTCAGGTGCATCCTGTTTCCATTGATCATCCTTCTATTTCTACAACTTGGGGTCAACCTGTGGTAAATTCAATTGATTGGACATGATCTGGAAAGGCACACACCTGTCTATCTAAGGTTCCAAAGTTGACAGTGTATGTCAGAGCCAAAACCAAGCCATTAGGTCGAAGGAACTGTCCGTAGAGCTCTGAGACAGGATTGTGTCGAGGCACATATCTGGGGAAGAGTAACAACACATTTCTGCAGCATTGAAGGTGCCTAAGAACACAGTTGCCAACATCATTCTAAAATGGAAGAAGTTTGGAACCACCAAGGCTCTTTCATAGAGCTGGCCATCCAGCCAAACTGAGCAATCGGGTAGATGGGCCTTGGTCCGGGAGGTGACCAAGAACCCGATGGACACTCTGACAGAGCTCCAGAGTTCCTCTATGGAGATGGGAGAACCTTCCAGAAGGACAACTATCTCTGCAGCACTCCACCAACCAGATCTTTAAGTTAGAGTAGTCAGACGGAAGCCACACCTCAGTAAAAGGCACATGACAGTCCACTTGGAGTTTGCCAAAAGCCACCTAAAGGACTGTCAGACTATGAGAAACAAGATTCTCCGGTCTGATGAAGCCAAGATTGCTCTTTGGCCTGAATGCCAAGTGTCACGTCTGGAGGAAACCTGGCACTATCCCAACGGTGAAGGATGGTGGTGGCAGCATCATGCTGTGGGGATGTTTTTCAGCTGCAGTGACTGGGAGACTAGTCAGGATCTAGGGAAAGATGAACGGAGCAAAGTACAGAGAGATCCTTGATGAAAACCTGCTCCAGAGCACTCAGCACCTCAGACTGGGGCGAAGGTTCACGTTCCAACAGGACAACCACCCTAAGCACACAGCCAAGACAATGCAGGAGTGGCTTCGGGGACAAGTCTCTGAATGTCCTTGTGTGGCCCAGCCAGAGACAGGACTTGTACCAGATCAAACATCTCTGGAGAGACCTGAAAATAGCTGTGTGTATTCTTCACATCACAATACGTAGACAAATTACACTGAAACAATGTTGATTTAACCATTTTGTGCCCAGTGGGCTAAGTGTACGTGCATGGGAGTAGCCTGCCTCCATCGGTGAGCAAAGGGCCGTTTACCCTGAGTTTGTACTCACTCGCACTACCATGGGTGGGCAATTCCAGTCCTTGAGGGCCTGATTGGTGTCACACTTTTTCTCCATCCCTAGCAAACACAGCTGATGAATCAAATTGTATTCTAAACTGAAGATCATGATTAGGTGATTATTGGAGTCAGGTGTGTTAGTTGGGGCTGAGGCAAACCTGTGACACCAATCAGACCCTCCCGGACTGGAATTGCCCACCCCTGCCCTAGACCATAGTCTTAAATGGTACCCATATCTTGTCAGTGCCCCTCAGGTACAATAACATCAGCCAGGTTGTTCAAGATTGACGTCAAAATTGGACGTCTGTTCATGTCCTGAGTACGACGGGAAACGCCTTCAAAACCGTCCACTTGGGGCAACAGTGAGCGCCATTCATGTTGAGTATGGTTGGGTTTTGCTGGGGCATTGTGGATGGTGTAACCCCATGACTCTGGCTCAAAAGGTTGTGTGTTCCATCCCAGTCTTGGGCACAGTTTTTTTATTTTTGGTTTTAACCCTGTGCCAAATCTTAACACTAACCTTAACCATTCGGAATGAGCGCCTATAGTTAACTTCAAAATTTGACATTTGGAGAACTTAGATGAGCTTCTAATTATGCAGAGAGACAGTGAGAGGTTGTTGAATAAGATATCATACTAGTCTGTCTGCCTGCTTGAGGTCAGCCTTTTAGAGTAAGGTTCATATGCTACACACACACACACACACACACACACACACACACACACACACACACACACATATACATACAGAGTTAGGGTGACCATATTTAAAATACCCAAAATGCGGGACAATATTGTGATTTTGTGGGACATTCGTGGGACAGTGTAGCCTATATGAATAAAATCATGTATAATAACTATTTAGTCATTATGTGATCTTCCAAGACATTGATTCAACTTTGAACTAACTTTACTAAACAAGCACTATTGTGAGAAGTGGCGGAGAAATATGATTGGTTGATGATAGGCCTATGACATTGGCCTATATCTCATCTTGCGCTGGACAGAATGTCAGTTCTCACTAACAATTAAAGAAGTGCTAAACATCACAAGTAGGTTTAGGCTACCACATCCTCATGATATACACTACCTTTCAAAAGTTTAGTGTCACTTAGAAATGTCCTTGATTTTTGAAAGAAAAACTTTTTTGTCCATTAAAATAACATCAAATTGATCAGAAATACAGTGTAGAGATTGTTAATGTTGTAAATGACTATTGTAGCTGGAAAGAGCAGATTTGTTATGGAATATTTACATAGGCCCATTATCAGCAACCATCACTCCTGTGTTCCAATGGCACGTTGTGTTAGCTAATCCAAGTTGATCATTTTCAAAGGCTAATTGATCATTAGAAAACCCTTTTGCAATTATGTTAGCACAGCTGAAAACTGTTGTTCTGATTGAAGAAGCAATAAAACTGGACTTCTTTAGACTAGTTGAGTATCTGGAGCATCAGCATTTGTGGGTTCGATTACAGGCTCAAAATGGCCAGAAACAAATAACTTTCTTCTGAAACTCATCAGTTTAAGCCTCCACAGCTTCAGAATAACAAAGATATTTTAGGGACATGTCTGCTCTTCTGGTGTCAGGGCACCAGGTATCTAAACATTGCCAGAGTTCATTTGGACTAACATTGCATCATGTGATGTCTTTTTCATAATGCACAGCAGACCATTGCAAAAGAACGTGGTCCAAAAATGATTTTGTTCAATATAAAATACATTTTCTCTGTATTTTGTTAGGAATATAGGCATGGACATTGATACACCTTTCACTTAAATGTGTTTGATTTATGGTAAATGTAAAACAGCTTCTAAGATTGAGCAATGAGGTGGTGCTGAGTTGAGTTCTGCATTGCTGAGCTGATATTTTGTGTTCAAAGGTATGTCTGTGACGGTGAGAAAGGGAAGAGGCAAAACTACATTGGCACACATAATTCTGTCAGATTACTGGTGACAGGGACGCAAATAGTTCTCAAACCTTCAAGAGCATGTGACCTTCATATCGCTAACACTCTGACACTCCATGTAGGGTAACCACGTCTCAGAATACGCCACAAAGTCCCGCGTTTTGGCCCTTTGTCTCGCGTCCTGCAACCAAACAATCATGTCTTGTACTTTATCAACAAATTTAAACACCACTAATTTAGAAAATAAAGGTTGATTTGTCCATTATTTCAGTCACATTCCGACCCGTCTCTTGCAGTCACGTTGCACTTATGAAAACATATTCACTACCGTTCAAAAGTTTGGGGTCACTTAGAAATGTCCTTGTTTTTGAAAGAAAATAAAATTTGTCCATTAAATCGGAAATACAGTGTAGACAATGTTAATGTAGTAAATTATTATTGTAGCTGGAAACAGAGTTTTTAATGGAATATCTACATGGGCATACAGAGGCCCTATTATCAGCAACCATCACTCCTCTGTTCCAATGGCACGTTGTGTTAGCTAATCCATGTTTATCATTTTAAAAGGCTAATTGATAATTAGAAAAACATTTTGCAATTATGTTAGCACAGCTGAAAACTGTTGTACTGATTAAAGAAGCAATCAAACTTGCCTTCTTTAGACTAGTTGAGTATCTGGTGCATCAGCATTTGTGGGTTTGATTACAGGCTCAAAATGGCCGGAAACAAATAACTTTCTTCTGAAACTTGTCAGTTTATTTTTGTTCTGAGAAATGAAGGCTATTCCATGCGAGAAATTGCCAAGAAGCTGAAGATCTCATACAACGCTGTAAGATCTCGTAAAACTACTCCCTTCACAGAACAGCGCAAACTGGCTCTAACCAGAATAGAAAGAGGAGTGGGAGGCCCCGGTGTTGAGCAAGAGGACAAGTATATTAGTGTCTAGTTTGAGAAACAGGCACCTCTTTAAATAGTACCAGCAAAACACCACTCTCAACGTCAACAGTGAAGAGGCGACTCCGGGATGCTGGCCTTCTAGGCAGAGTTGCAAAGAAAAAGCCATATCTCAGACTGGCCAATCAAAAGAAAAGATTAAGATGGGCAAAAGAACAGACACTGGACAGCAATATGGCTTTTCCTTTGCACCTCTGGTTAGATGGCCAGCATCCCGGTGTCGCCTCTTCACTGTTGACATTGAGACTGGTGTTTTGCGGGTACTGTTTAATGAAGCTGCCAGTTGAGGACTTGTGAGGCGCCTGTTTCTCAAACTAGACACTCCAATGTTCTTGTCCTCTTGCTCAGATGTGCACCGGGGCCTCCCACTCCTTTATATTCTGGTTAGAGCCAGTTTGCTTTGTTCTGTGAAGGGAGTAGTACACAGCGTTGTACAAGATCTTCAGTTTCTTGGCAATTTCTCGCATGGAATAGCCTTCATGTCTCAGAACAATTATAGACTGACGTGTTTCAGAAGAAAGTTATTTGTTTCCGGCCATTTTGAGCCTGTAATCAAGCAGCAGATTTCAGCTGTGCTAACATACTTGCAAAATGGTTTTCTAATGATCAATTAGCCTTTTAAAATGACAAACTTGGATTAGCTAACACAACGTGCCATTGGAACACAGGAGTGATGGTTGCTGATAATGGGCCTCTGTATGCCTATGTAGATATTCCATAAAAAATCTGCCGTTTCCAGTGTTAACAATGTCTCCACTATTTCTGATAAATTAATGTTATTTTAATGGACAAATTGCTTTTCTTTCAAAAACAACATTTCTTAGTGACCCCAAACTTTTGAATGGTAGTGTAAATATTTTCATAAGCGCAATGTGACTGCAAGAGACAGGTCGGAATGTCTGACTGAAATAACGGCCAAATCAGCCTTTTTTTTCCTAAATTAGTGGTGTTTAAATTTGTTGATAAAATACGGGACATGATTGTTTGGTTGCAGGACGCGAGACAAAGGGCCAAAACGTGGGACTTTGTGGCATATTCTGAGACGTGGTTACCCTACATGGAGTGTCAGAGTGTTAGCGATATGAAGGTCACATGCTCTTGAAGGTTTGAGAACTATTTGCGTCCCTGTCACCAGTAATCTGACAGAATTATGTGTGCCAATGTAGTTTTGCCTCTTCCCTTTCTCACCGTCACAGACATACCTTTGAACACAAAATATCAGCTCAGCAATGCAGAACTCAACTCAGCACCACCTCATTGCTCAATCTTAGAAGCTGTTTTACATTTACCATAAATCAAACACATACATTTTTTAAGTGAAAGGCGTATCAATGTCCATGCCTATATTCCTAACAAAATACAGATAAAATGTATTTATATTGAACAAAATCATTTTTGGACCACATTCTTTTGCAATGGTCTGCTGTACATTATGAAAAAGACATCACATGATGCAATGTTAGTCCAAATGAACTCTGGCAATGTTTAGATACCCGATGCCCTGAGACCAGAAATGCATACATGTCCCTAAAATATCTTTCTGTTATTCAGAAGCTATGGAGGCTTAGATTCCACTGTATGCCTGGTTTTCATAGACACCATGCTCAAAGTGATTTGGCCCAGGAACTTTGGCCATGTAGGAATACTTGGTCAGAAAAAAATACATTTGCTGAAAAATTAGGGGCATTTTTAAAAATATTTACAGCAGACTCATGTCTGACACCCCAGATGAAGAGCAATGCCAGAGTTTTGCCCATACAGAGTAAAATAAATATGAAGACAAGATACATTGAGTTAACGTTGGAGAAAGAGATGGGATCATGTGTCACTCTGCGCCCTTCAGAGGAACCTTGAAAGAAACTCTTATCAGTTAGAGAAGATAAGTTCATTAGGGACATAAACTGGCCAAGTTCGCCTCAACATATTTACACTGCTCTAACAGACATTTCAGATCAACACTTAGAGCTAGCCAGTAGTAAAAGTGAACCTGTCGTTCACTGTCATTCTCTTCAACACCATTACCTATCAACGCATATAACTCTTTGCCAACCATTTAGGCTCCTTTAGGCTGATACTTATTCAAGTTATCTGGCCACATCCAGGAAACAAGTCAGTCAGTGGACATAGAATAGCCATAACAGAGCCGTATGTCTCCGACCCCTACTAGACTACATAAAGTCATAATACACACCTGTCAGAGAGAATGTTAAGTTCATGACACTATGGTGACATCATAGATGCAGAGAGCTACTGTTTGTAAGGGAAGAACAACTACCCCCTCTCATTGAAGCCTTGGAGGTTCAAGACCGACCGCGGTACTGAAGGCATTGTAAGTGTCCCAGGTGTGACGAATGCCCTTAATTACTGTGCATGCTTTTGCCCTAATTGAGTATTCCTAATTGATTGTTTCATGGAGCAATGTGTTTGGCTCTGTTTATAACCCTTGTTTGAAGCGTGGCTGTCCAGGGGAAGTGATGTTGATTAAAGCTGTGACAGAGCATTGGAAGCTGTGGTTTTTGCTAAGAAAAGTATTACCTTGATGAAATAATGATTTAAGCTAAAGATAATGTTAAAATGCTCCACATGCACTGAAACCTGTTTTGTTATATATGTTTGTTATCTGTCCTCCATTTGTGCTAATGCAAAAGTGGATATGGAAGCTGAAATTGGGAGATAAAACAAAACAAACTGTGAACTGTAGCATGCCTCTGATCCTCCTTTCACGTTCTTCTGTTCAAACTCAAACCGAAAGAACCTGTGTAGCCAATGGTAGAAGTGTTTATTTGAGCTCCCTATGCTCTTGGCCTAAACCTAGGGTGGTGTAGTCTTATCTATGGTACTGAACTGTGTCTAGTCAAAGCTGCTCTTGACCAGCCTTTGACATTAGCAGAAAACTAGATCTCCCCAAATTATAGTAAATGGAAAAAATGGCAATCTTTGTGTAAAAAATATATATTCTACTACCATCGTGGTATCAATTGCATCTAATACACCAGATGTATGTCCTTGAACCAACTATTTTAAAATCGCACACAGGATAATGAAAAAAAAAAAATCAGGCTAATTTAGTTGCTATTGGAAGCCTGCAGTACTACCCTGGTTGGCCTTCAATTTGAGATACTCAATGAGAGGCGGCAGCACTGAGCTAGACTGCAACGCCACTTCCTGGAGTAACTCAAACTGCTCATGTTATGTCTCCATGAAATGCAATCTTAACCGACTTAATTTGTAGGTGGTGGGAAGTAGAAAGCTATTTGTTTCAATCTTCGAGCTCGATCTCTGTCAAGAGAGGAGCTGTTTTCTAAGTATATTTTTTCCCTGGTTTACATTTGCTCTGCTCGTATTTTCCCTATAACAATGCCTTGACTAACTTTTGATATTACCCTAATAAAGTTTAGAAACGTTTGGTATGGTGTGACTATTAAGCTTTAGCTACTGCAGGCCTATGATATGAAGGCAGTGCGCCCCGGCGCTCCAGCTGACTCCGACAGTTGAACTTGAGGTGAGGAAGACTGTTTCAGGCCTACCAAAGTTCCTCCTATAATCTAACAATATAATCCTTAACTTTATACAAAATATTCTGATAGAAAATTTACAATTTAGCCTTGTGTCTATATCTGTATAGCAGACGCAGTAGCCATCTGACGTAAAAAAAAATGCATGTCAGTGTCATAGCATGCCATGGGAATATCTTTATATGTCTGGGGTTAGGCATAAGCTTCTCTTCCTTTTATATAGGCTATATAAACTCAGCAAAAAAAGAAACGTCCTCTCACTGTCAACTGTGTTTATTTTCAGCAAACTTAACATGTGTAAATATTTGTATGAACAGAAGATTCAACAACTGAGACATAAACTGAACAACTTCCACAGACATGTGACTAACAGAAATGGAATAACGTGTCCCTGAATAAAGTGGGGGGGGTCAAAATCAAAAGTAACAGTCAGTATCTGGTTTGGCCACCAGCTGCATTAAGTACTGCAGTGCATCTCCTTCCCTGGCATGTTTTTTTCGGCGCCAAATTTTCAGAAAGGAAACAAATTTTGTTTATTTGAAGATTTCAGAATATTCACATGAAAATCTGTCGCCAATTGGATGGAAACCTAGCTAGTGTGCTAGTCCAGTGTCACTTTGATTATGGCTGCACATCATGGTTCACCAGTAGCCCCAAACATCTAAAGAATAAGTTACAAACCAAAAAAAAAAGCTTGTAAGAATTGTACTTAACCCCCCCCCCCCCCCCACACTCATCTGGATGTTGAGCATTTTTTTGTCTTTATCTCTGTAATGTGTCTATTTATGTAATTGTATATGTATTTATGTAAAAAGCAGGGATCACAATGGAAATAAGTCCCCAACCTTATTGTGCAATCCCGGTCACTTAAAAAAATCTTTGTGTATATACTGTACACTATGTATTTGTTTAATTGGCAAATAAGCTCAATCAATCCAAACTCTGCAGCGGCCAATTGATGAATGGGAAGAGACATCTGTTACAAAACACACACATTTAATGACATTCGGAGATAATCAAGCCAAGCCTTCTATACTGGGTAAGCCTACAAGGTAGGGAGGGATGTATTTTCTGTTTGTCGAGATTTACATGGTCTATTTATTGTGATGTTGAAACCATGATATACCATGATAGTGAAGTGCCCGAAATTGGTATGCTTTGTTTATTGGATGTGTGGTGCATTGGCACAGAAATCTGTTGGTGGATAATGAGTTGCATATATTTTACATAATTATAAATATGGCATCAAAATGTTGAAAATCTGATTTCCCCCAAGCTGATCATTGTCTGCAGCCAGCTCTGATTGTAGTGGAATGAAACAGGCAGGGAGAGTGAGTGAGCTCGTTTATGGTGGTCGGCGAACCCCCAACCTTCTGGCCCGTGGCCCTGTGTGGCATCGATTGTGCCACAAAAGCATGCTGAAGTTGCAAAGTTGATATCCACGTTTCTAAACACAGGGTCAGTAGTTCCGTTATATTTGGTCGTAAACATTATTTTGAGTTAATTCTATGAGGGGGAGGGGGGAAAATGTTTTCCTTGGGGAGGGTGGTGATAATTGTTTTTACGACACCTTGAGTTGGACCAGCCAATCACCCCCAGTAAATGTCGATCTGTCCCTTATCCATATCTAAGGTAGTAGACAGCTGGTGACATCCTGAAAGAGATCGCCGTCCGACAAACTGCTATCAGGTAGAGTATTTTTTATTTTAATCTAACTATTTAGCTATAGAAACGTGATACCATCAATGCAAGCTGTAAAATGACTCCTAATTTAGAACACAAAAACCTTAGCAATGTAGCTAGCTTGCAAGTTAGCTAACTATACTAGCTAGCATGTCTCCTCTTCCAGTGCACTCTAATAAATATATTAATCTTATTGCAGTCTTTCGGAGCTAGCAATATCTGTTCCTCTTCATCAGACAGCAGCTCGTGTTTTCACAAGAGGCTATGTTTACATCGTAGATAGAAGCAGACCTTTGGCTGCCTTCATCACGAGGGGTATGTACGGGGGTTCTGATTGGTTCCAAGGTTAGCAGTTCGGCAAATTTACCAGAGCGGACAGAGTATTCAAATATACGTTTTATGAGAAAATGTGCAAGAATTGAAGGTGACAATAATCCTAAGAATGTTTTACTGTCATATACAAAAAAATCAGATCCTCCCTCGACGGGGTTCATGTTTTTCGGCTTCGGCCCACCTCCTATTGGCTTCAATGCGCTATTAAGTCTTCACATTGGAATGATTGGTGTCACGTGATTGATGACTTTGTCCATTTATATGGTCATTGGGCTTTAGTGAGACATACTTTTTGTTTCAATGCATATACATACAATATCATCTGGTAAAAATCGTTTTTTTTTCTTGTACTTTTTTTGTATATTTTCTCATATGGTATCAGATCTGTGTGGTTACGACTCCTTTCGACAACTGAGAATAGTTGAAGAGAATTTCTCAATCACATCTAGCTGGATTTCACATAATGAAAAACTGCAGTGCCATCCAGTGTTGGTTCAAGTGCACTCAATGTTAAGACTAGCGGGGGGCTCTAATAGACTGTGCTCAGAATCAATAAAAGTTTTGGGGTAGAATTCCTGTGCCGTGCCCCTCGCTCATGTGGAGAGAAAATATATGAAAAACTCAAAACTGCCAGCAATTCTTTGGGGACTGTGTGTGTGTTTAGTCTAATACCCAGCGTCCTTTGGTGGTTGTGGTTCAAAGAATACAGAACTCGAGCCAAAAGCAGCTGTGAAACCAGCCCTTGATCGCAGTGCCATTGCCTTTCATTAGATTTACCGTTCAGAGGTAGGTCAAGAGCTCTTTGTAGACGTGTGTGAGGTAGAAGATCAGGTTGAGAGGGACATGTAGATTTTCTCACACCAAATATGCTTGGGTTGCGTTTCAATATGGGTTAAATATGTACCAGACAAATAACATAGACACAACAACTGAAACACAGACATAACAAACTACAAGCAGACAAAACAAACACACAGTTATTTGATCAAAGAGCAGCTAAATACACATAACAAAAATAAAAGCACAACATGAAACAATTTCAAAGATCATTAGCCTCTATTCTATGGATTTCATGACTGGGAAGAAAGATATTAACTTGTTGGTCACATATACCTTAAAAAAAAGGTAGAGGCGTGGATCAGAAAACCAGTCATTATCTGGTGTGACCACCACCTGCCTCATGCAGCACGACATATCTCCTTCGCATAAAGTTGGTCAGGCTGTTGATTGTGACCTGTGGAATGTTGTCCCACTCCTTTTCAATGGCTGTGTGAAGTTGCTGGATGTTGGCGAGAACTGGAGCATGCTGTCGTACAAGTCGATCCAGAACATCCCAAACATCCTCAATGGGTGACGTGTAGTGAGTATGCAGGCCATGGAAAAACGAAGATATTTTCAGCTTCAAGGAATTGTGTACAGATCTTTGCTACATGGGGCCGTGCATTATCATGCTGAAACATGAGGTGATGGTGGCGGATGAGTGGCATGACAATGGGCCTCCTCGATAAAATGCAATTGTGTTCATTGTCCGTAGCTTATGCCTCACTATACCATAACCTCACCGCCACCATGAAGCACTCTGTTCACAACGTTGGCATTAGAAACCGCTCACCCAAACGACGCCATACACTCTGTCTGCCATCTGCCCAGTACAGTTGAAACCGGGATTCATCTGTGGAGTGCACACTTCTCCAGTGGCCATCGAAGGTGAGCATTTGCCCGCTGAAGTCAGTTTCGACGCCGAACTGCAGTCGGGTCAAGACTGGTGAGAACGCAAATTAACTTCCCTGAGACGGTTTGTGGAGAAATTCTTCGGTTGTGCAAACCCATAGTTTCATCAGCTATCCAGGTGGCTGGTCTCAGATGATCCCGCAGGTAAGGAAGCCGGATGTGGAGGTTCTGGGCTGATGTGGTTACACGTGGGCTGCGGTTGTGAGGCCGGTTGGAGGTACCACGTTGGAGCCGGCTTATGGTAGAGAAATGAATATTAAATTATCTGGCAACAGCTCTAGTGGACATTCCTGCAGTCAGCATGCAAATTGCACGCGCCCATAAAACTTGAGACATCTGTGACATTGTGTTGTGTGACAAAACTGCACATTTTAGAGTGGCCAATTATTGTCCCCAGCACAAGGTGCACCTGTGTAATGATCATGCTGTTTAATCAATTTATTGACATGCCACACCTGCCAGGTGAATAGATTATCTTGTCAAAGGAGAAATGCTCATTAACAGGGATGTAATCAAATTTGTGCCCAAAATTTGAGAGAAATAAGCTATTTGTGCTTTTGGAACATTTCTGGAATCTTTTATTTCAGCTCATGAAACGTGGGACCAATACTTTACATGTTTCGGTTATGTTTTTGTTAAGTGTACAAACACCAACATAGAAACAAAACCTTACCACCTTGCAACACTACATTAAAGCAGTGCCAAAGATAAGTGTGGTTGGTTGGTGCCACAATACTGAGCACTACATGAAAGGTAGTCTGCTGAGCTGACTCTGGCTGTTAGCGCCACACTCTCTCATCTGCAATAAAGACTAATTATCTCAGTGGATGTGTCCCTTGCAAGGTGGGGAGGACGGGCAACGGTGGGGGAGGACGGGCGACAGTGGGGGAAAGAGGGGCGACGGTGGGGGGAGGACGAGTTGGGGGAGGACGGGCGACGGAGCATTCAGACATACCGAGGAGGCAGACGGTGGGTGTCTGTCTCCTCCCAGGGCGTATGACTGTGCTGCTGAACGGTGGCTCACGGCACAGCAGCAGGCAGAGAAACACAGGCAGGCCATCCTTCGTCGGGAACCATTGGATGGTATAATTAGAGCACCATTTCCCCTTGGCGCTTCTCTGTACCCATGTTGGCCTGTTTGTCTTGCATCGCTTCTCTAGTGCGTCACGTACATCTGTCGTGGCATTCACATTGCAGCTCATCTCTGCTTTTTGATCCAGTGATGCGAGTAGAGTGTGTGTTTTGTGTGCTCACTATTTGGTTGTGTGTATTTGGCTAATTTAGTATGTTGGGGTTTGGAGATAAATCTATGGTGTCTGTCTGTGATATTTGTGAACTTTTGCCTCTTGCATTTGACTCCAATTACAGAGACAGACACAACCCCAATATGTTGTACATCAAATGTTTGTACGGGGGAACAGGGTCAGAGTGGAGGATGTCTGTGGCTCATCCTTCTGTCCTTATCAGTGCAGGTAATTCAGGCGTAGTAATCCCTTCCTGGTCCTGTGGTAATGACAGACCTCCTGTTCTCCTCCACAGAGGTCCTGACTAATACCCTCCATCACACACCCTGACACTGCACAGACACAGCGATAGATAGAGGTCTCTTCTCCATAGGGTTTCAGGTCACAAGGTAACGTTGCCTCACACTGGCATCTGACTAAATTTGCTTTGAGGAAGAAGATTTGTTTCAGCTGTCAGGAATTTTCATAGAAAGAGACAAAGTGAGAAGCATTATTTCGCTCATTTACTGGCCTTTTGACACAATAGGTGGAGTGTAAAGTGTAAGTCAGCAGCAACAAGCCTGTTGAAATCTGGGACTTCAGTTCGCTCTGATCTCTTGGCCTCATCAGAGTAGGTCAGGAGGACAGACCCAAGCTGTCAGAAGGGTGTATATTAAAGATCACACCGGACGGTTACAGCCAAGTCGAGTGTCTTGTCCTCCCTTCCCTTCATCCAGACAGCAGCAGATAAACACCTTTCCTCTGTCTGCAGACGATGCCACATCCTGAGCTGTTGATGTCCCATAAATCACCTGGCTGGGATTGGCTGTGTCGATGAAATGATAAATAACCTGCTCACTTCTTCTAAAAAAAAGTTGCTAGTTGGGTGCTCTTCTCTGTTGCTGCCATTAAGAAAGGGACCTAGCCTGCAGTAACAGTAGTGTGTGTTTGTGCCTGGCTCTCATTAGGAAAGAGACCTATTCACAGAAAAGGGTGTGTTTGTGCCTTGCTGTCATTAGGAAAGAGATCTACTGACAGAAAGTGTGTGTTTGTGCCTTGTCTGCCTTCAGAGGTAACTGTTTGGAACCAACATGTTGTAATACCCTGCTGGACTAATTAGAATATCACACGTCATCTAACCTGTTGTCCACTGTCTGAATGACAACAAAGCTAGTTAATTGGCCAACATGCTTCCTGGTTTACACTCAGCAACAATATCAACAATGAACATTGGCAGCATGTAGTGCAGAGAGGAATATCACAGTCCTTTCCCGCTTTTGTCTGTGGCTCAGTTCTCTTCCAGCTGTTCTAAAAGCTTAACGATTATGGATCACAGGAACTATTACAGGTTGTAGATACACTTTACAGAGTCAGGGGTGTGTCCACCTGCCTGTGGCACATGACTGGACACGTAGCCTGCGGCCAGCACTCTGTTCAGTGTCACGGCAGCAGCTTGACATACTGTAGTATAAGGCTAGACTCACCTCACCTCAGGGTCTGGGCCGGTGTGGAGATGCTATCAGCCCTCAGAACAAGCTGAGCTGTCAGATGCACACCATTCATCTCCAAGGCCAGAGAAGAGATAGTCTCAGTCAGTCTAGACTTACAGGCTGCGGTTTGACACTGACGGCAACAACGTCTCTCAGGAAAGTCTACCTGGTCAATTTAAACATGCAGCTTTTTTAGTATCTTCCAGGAATTGGGGTTTTATAGGTTTTCTAGAACTGTAGTGCTGATTTAATTTCCGCAGAGATTTTACCCTTTTATGTTCATGGAGAGGTAGAGAGACAAAAGCCACATTTATAGCTGGTTCTAACTTGATTCCTTTGTCCTGATCTTGTCCACATTCTGATTGGGCCCACGTTTTTAGACAGGTGTAGACAATCAAAAGACATATTGTGATCTGATTGTGATCAGATCATCCTGCCAACCTCCTAAGGTAGTTAGACACGCATTGTGTCTGTATATCTTACAAGTGTAGACAGATCTGGACAGAGAAACTATTTAAATCATCATTACTCCGCCCTCTAAAATCATTGACAGGTGGCACCATTGACTGATTACATCAGTTTAAATAAATAAATAATATTTTGAAAGAATAACTGAAATAATTTGCATAAAGGAAGGGACCAGGAAATATGGTCACAATGTAGACACAGTGGACGGATAACAAACATATTTTAATACCACATGTAGACACATTTCTGGAAATGTGGGCACAATCAGAATGTAGACAAGATCAGGACAAAGGACTCATGTTAGCACCAGGTATAAACCGGGCTAGAGATAGAGGGGAAGAAAGAGAGAATGAAAGAGAGAGACAGGACCTCCATGGTCTAATGAATACAAATGGGCTCTCATCTGCATGGTTAGTGGAGCTCAGAACCAGGCTGGCTACATGGACACTAAGAAGCTTATCATTAGCCTATCAGGGGCTATCTATCACACGACTAACCCTGCTAATCTCCCTGTGTCTCCCCATGATGGATGTTATGATACCTCTAATGCCAGATCACTCAAGCATACACAGAGATAATCATAAAGGGAAGTGAACGCATATCTCAGATAATTACCATTAAGATCCAAAGCACCATATTTTGACGGTGGGGATATGTTCAGCATGGCTCTGATGATATTCAGAACCATGCACTCTTAGAAAAAAAAGCTATCTAGAACCTTAAAGGGTTCTTCGGCTGTCCCCATAGGAGAATCCTTTGAAGAACCCTTTTTAGTTGCAGGTAGAACCCTTTTGGGTTCCATTAGAACCCTTTCTACAGAGGGTTCTACATGGATCCCAAAAGGATTCTACCTGGAACCAAAAAGGGTTATCTTATGGGGACAGCTGAAGAACCACTTTGGAACCCTATGTTCTAAGAGTGTGGATCATAGTGTTGATCCTGATGGTGATAATGAATGAGTTATTGCAGGGAGCTAGCTGTAAGATGGGTGCGGAGGAACTGAAAGGACATATTTGTCTGGAATACATTGTGATGTTTGGTTTTGTCTGGTAGGATGGGGATGTAAATTATCTCTGTCCAGGTTTAGCTTTTGGTTCATGTTCTTTAGTTGGTAGTCGAAGACTTTATTTACAGAAAATGTACTATTTGGTCTTGCTTTGAAATATTCTCATCCCTTCAGTATTACCGAATAGTATTTTTACAGAGAGAGTGAGAGAGCAAACAAGCCAAGCAGGACCTTTCCTCTCTCAGAACCTGAGCCATTGTTGCTAGCTAACACTAATATCCGGGCCTTGCCAGTCGCGCTGTCTGAGCGCGCTCTGTGAGCGTCTTGGGGATGTAATTCCTTGGCCTTTTCATTGGCCCGTAATGACTCTGCAGCATGGTGACTAATAGGGCATTATCAGAGCCTGTGCCTCAGCGGACAGCTGATTAATGCTGGTGGAGATGACAGGGGGCCTGATAAAAGGGCTTGGGATTGGAGGGAGCAGGATGATGAACGAGCTACAGGGCCCCACGCCCCCGTCTCATTAGGAGGGCCCGGGCCCCGGTGCTGGACGATCAGCTAATGTAGCGAGGCAGCACTGTGGCTGTGGCTCTGGCTGTGGCTAGGAGCCCTGGGGAGAACGATTCTGCAGGGTGAGGAGAATTGATATTGGGGAAAGAACAATTCAGAAGGGTGAGTTGTCTGATAGCAGCTAGGAGGGTTGTTGCAATTTACACATAATATAAGATTAGGACACCTCGTACATGAAGGTGATATACCTCACACACATGTCTGTGGAGTGCCCATATGGGTCAATTCTTGGTTGTGTTCATTAAAAACGAAAGATTCAAAACAATTCTTTTAGTAGAGGAAATGTCACGATCAAGTATTTATTTTCTATACTACTTTGAGCTGAATTTTGACCAAAAAGGAA
This sequence comes from Salmo salar, assembly GCF_965601325.2. Taxonomy (NCBI): domain Eukaryota; kingdom Metazoa; phylum Chordata; class Actinopteri; order Salmoniformes; family Salmonidae; genus Salmo; species Salmo salar. Next base: position 31,799,666 of record NC_138315.1, on the reverse strand, counting down.
CCAAAATAATGCCTAATTTTCAATAATACACTGCCCTCAGAGTTCTCTCACTGTAGCTCCACTAATTCAATTAGGATTTTGGTTGAGGGTTTGAAGAGAGAGTTCCCCCGAGAGACTGCATTATTCTCCATCCCATCATTCTTTCACACACCTTTGTGTATTTATGTGTGTGTGTGTCACCTCAATCATTGCCACCAGCTGCACACCTCCTCTGTCCATAAAAAGCCAATTACATCCAGAGTTATGGGGCTTATTGATAACTAATTTGATTATTCTTAAGAGGGCTGTCGCCCTTCTGGTTGACAAAGGGTCATGTGACGGGGTCTGAGTGACATAGAAGTGATAGGGGGCGTTGTAATAGGCTGCCCTCCTGACCCCTCCCTTCATCTAGAGGGCCAGAAAGCCAACAAGACTGATTCAAAATGCACTGCCTGAGAGGAGAGGGGAGAGATAGGGGACCATAAACACTTTCTCATGCAAATGTGCCTCCGTCTGGTCCCCTCCACCCGCTACTCAGTTCAACGCCAGGGCTCAATGGATGAACAGACGACAAGGATGAACACATTTTCCATCAACAACTAAATAACAGAAGACTGACCCATCTGCCTTCGGTGAACTCTGTTTTTAGAGAGGGTTAGATACAGGGATTAATGTGCAGGTAAGGAGAGGAAGCATCTACAAACAAAGCTATACAAAACAATAACTTATTTGAGGAATCGGATGATCTAAAATGGTCACACGCTGTAGAGCATCTTTCTACCCAGGTTACTGCATATCACATCTTTAATGCGAGGTAACTAAATATTTCTAAAATCTGAATAGGTCTATATGTCTATATTTGGGCCATTACATCCTGCAATTAGTTAGACATTCTAATAACACTATTTGCAAGACAAGATTTACAAATGTTCCCATCAAGTGTTTTCATGTCTGAGTGTATTTTTATAACAGGAGCCTGATGTAACACTCTAGAGGGAGCACTGCAGGTGCAGATTTCAAATGTCACTGCAGGTCTAGGTAATGAATGCGACTCAATGCAGGACCATCATAACAGTACGCAATCATTGCATTAGGCAAACAAATAGAATAAACAGTGCTGAGGTGCTATATAATCATGCCCGGAAAGAAATATGGCCTCACTGTATAACAATACATTACATGTACAGTATGCAGGAGTGTAAATACACACATTTTTATATGAGAGCCGATGGTTGTTCAGCACATACAGTACATTCAGCTAAGGAGCAGGGGTTAAAAGGGAGAGAACCTCTTACAAACATACCACCAATAATTCTATGAGGGCACAAGGGTATTGGGTACAGTGCAGTTGGTGTGAGACAGAGCCTCCTATCTCTGTGACTGTGACAGCCAGGCAGCAGGCTCTGTGGGTGGCGGAGCTGCACAGTTGTTTTGGGATATATGACCCCATGGGGGGGTCAAAGGTTTATTAAAGAACCAGTAAGTACGTGTTCAAAATAGAACCGTGGCCCATTACCCTCTCCTCCCACCCCCCACCGTCTCCCTGTGCTGCTGCTGTGGAAAGGAAGGGACACCACAAAGCACAGATACGCATGCGTGCACACACATTCACACATGCACACATGCACACACATTCACACATGCACACATTGCACCTGCTATTTTGTGGAGGAAGACACCAGAAAACACAAACTGTATACAACACATTGTGATCACAATATTGTGATTGCTGTGTCCTAATGTCACAGAATGTGATTTGAGATGAATGTGGATTCATTTAGGCATTCCGTTTTACCTTAGTATTGTGGTGCCTATACTGATCATTGACTCTGACCCCCACCCCTATTTTCCCAGCAAAGACTTTCTCAAAGTCATCTTTAAAAGAGGCCCTGCTCTCCTGTGGAACATTGATGTCTAGACGGCTCCTCTCTAATGAAAGAGACAGAGGCCTCAGCCCTCACGTTCATCCTCTCCTCCTTTTGTCTATCCTGGTGTCTCTCCATCTTCCCTGCTGGCCAGAGACAATCCCTGGCCTCTGCCACTTCCTAAACGTGTCGTGGTAGTGGGACGCCCCACCGGCCCAGCAGCCCGGGTTCGGGGCGGACCCCATGATCGCTCATGCAGGGCGTTAACGCCTGGCTGCACTCCAAGGGCTGGCGGATGCAGCTGTCAATCACACAGAAAACAACATTAGACTGCAGACTGAATATTTGTTACTATCATGGCCGACATAATGTTGACATGCCATGCATTCACACATCTCACATATTTGCCAGGGTAGTGATTGTGTTGAATGCTTCACTCAAAGGTGAAATTGTTCAGGATTCCTGTCACAATTTTGCCATCCTAATGACTGCGAGAAAGCATAGTGTACCTGAGCATTAGGTTGAGATTCACTGTACACCTCCGATATTCCAGTCAGAGCGAGCTCTGTTCCAGTAAACATCTCCCTCCTTGTTGTCCTGTCTTATCACTAGCTAATGACTACATGGCCACACCAGCCAGAGGGAGGAGCCACGGCGTGCCTGGCTCTATTCACACCAGCCAGAGGGAGGAGCCACGGCGTGCCTGGCTCTATTCACACCAGCCAGAGGGAGGAGCCACGGCGTGCCTGGCTCTATTCACACCAGCCAGAGGGAGGAGCCACGGCGTGCCTGGCTCTATTCACACCAGCCAGAGGGAGGAGCCACGTCGTGCCTGGCTCTATTCACACCAGCCAGAGGGAGGAGCCACGGCGTGCCAGGCTCTATTCACACCAGCCAGAGGGAGGAGCCACGGCGTGCCTGGCTCTATTCACACCAGCCAGAGGGAGGAGCCACGGCGTGCCTGGCTCTATTCACACCAGCCAGAGGGAGGAGCCACGGCGTGCCTGGCTCTATTCACACCAGCCAGAGGGAGGAGCCACGGCGTGCCTGGCTCTATTCACACCAGCCAGAGGGAGGAGCCACGTCGTGCCTGGCTCTATTCACACCAGCCAGAGGGAGGAGCCGCGTCGTGCCTGGCTCTATTCACACCAGCCAGAGGGAGGAGCCGCGGCGTGCCTGGCTCTATTCACACCAGCCAGAGGGAGGAGCCGCGGCGTGCCTGGCTCTATTCACACCAGCCAGAGGGAGGAGCCACGGCGTGCCTGGCTCTATTCACACCAGCCAGAGGGAGGAGCCACGGCGTGCCTGGCTCTATTCACACCAGCCAGAGGGAGGAGCCACGGCGTGCCTGGCTCTATTCACACCAGCCAGAGGGAGGAGCCACGGCGTGCCTGGCTCTATTCACACCAGAGGGCCTCCCTACACAGAGACCCCACCCACAAAGACCACTCTCATACGCTTATTATCAACACCCTTCATTGTTTGTGCTGCCTGATAATAGCTATCAAAGCCTCTCCATATCAGCAATGACCTTCTGTCCGTGATGTATGGGAGGCCACTGTGTATCCTCTCTCCGATTCAGATCCGTTTCCCCAAAGTGCTGAAGGACTTGGCTTTGAGCTCTGTCTGTTCTCCCTATATAATACGATTTGGTGTTCTTTCTCACGTTTCAGAGAATAAGTGTTCTGTGTTCATTAATACAGTGTGATTGTAATTACGCATCAGAATGGTCTGGCCCTCAGGGGCTCATCTGGGTCCCTCTATTTCCATATTGTTTATTAGTGGCTTTGTACATTAGCTGCATGGGTTTGCCGTTGGCATTCCAAACCACGGGCACTGCGCACCGATATTGTTGTCTTATTAATTACATTGCGGGGGTGTAATACAAATCTCCAGATACGGCAGGCTCATGGTCTTCAGCGCAGTGCTTTATTATGTGAAGAAACGTTAGCCTTAATTAAACTACACACTTTTATTAGCGTTCCTGTAACGTTCTCTGTCAGTGTGAATGCCTAATGATGGTGGTTGGTATTCAAGGGCCTTTAAGACATGAAAACAGACTAATCCCTTTTCAATTGCTGTAATTAGACAGACTGTAAGGATCATTAGTCAGTCACAAATTACCCGCTTACACTGACTTCTAAATATTTGAAAGGTATTGCTTATAAATAGCAAGGGTATTGAAAGGATTCAGCCTGATAACAGATGAATAAGTTATTGATGTGGAGGCATCAGACCAAAGTTGTTCTCCTGGTGTTCACTCACAACTGTAGAATACGGCCTGACTCCATGTTACTTTGGCCATTGAAAAGAGTTTACAATATAAGATCGTAATTACTTCTATTAGGAATACTCACCACTCTCTCTCTCAGTCAAAATGACTACATCTGTCTTCTGATTCTTGACATCATGGCTGTTGTCACTCTGGATATTGTCGGTCAGCCAGCCAGACAGTCCCAGCAGGGGGCCAGGGCTGCTGATGGCTTCTGGATACTGGGCTGAGAGGAGAGGACAGGCTGCTGGTGTGACGAGGAGAGCAGCAGTGAACAAGCCTATTTTCGGACTGTAGAGGAGCATTTCAACATTCTGAATGAGTGAAGATAATCTGGACGCGATTCAAACTGCTGTACTGTCTGTTTAGACTGACTAGACTATGGTGACAGCTCTGCCCACTGACTGTCTCAACAACTCTGATGATGGGTACCACCTTGAGTAGAACAGAGTCTGTTTCTCCGCCATGCAGTGATTATAGACTTATTTTGTTTATCCAGACCTTCTTTCAGTGGAGTTTCTCTATTGAGCATGTTTCTTTAGGCCATGAGTAGGCCTAGGCTTAATCTGCGTCTGGGAAACTGTAAGCCTCTGTCTGTCTGTATGGAGTTGAGTGGAGTGAGTCTACATGTGGGTGTATGAACCCTGGCCTAGTCCCTGACCCCTCCACATTTTACACTCTCTCTATTACGGCACAGTTTGCAGGGCTGCCCCTGGCCTTGCTACTCGTGTGTGTGTACGTGTGCGTGCGTGCGTGTGTGCGAGGGTGCGTGCGTGCGTGCGTGCGTGCGTATGCGTAAATGTGTGGATGGTGTCAGAGCAAGTGTCCGTATGCATCACCTATGGATGTACACCTCACTGCTAAATCTGACGGGACTTCAAACACCGACAGGGGAGCAGACTATCCAGTAACACGTCTAGCGGGGCCGTAACTCAGGGCTGCGATAGTGATGAAACGAACCCTCTTTCCCTGACCTGCACCCCTGCTGCCATTTCTGCAGACACCTCAAATAGCAGACACCCCCAGGACAGCTGGCTAACATACCACTACAGCCACCGGATAGAGCATAATATCAGATGGTGTATGTACTATGGGCGAACACCAGTAAAGTCAAAGAAAACACCTGTGAGAGGAGTTAACGGAGAGGAAAAGAGAGGGAGCAGGCAATAGAGGCTCAGCAGGGGAAGGAGAAATAGAGGTAAAATAGAGAGAACAGGTGAAAGAGGGTTACAGATTAGAGGAAGAGAAGGGGATGATGAGAGAATAAACAAGATAGGTATTGAGTGTTGGGTTTGCCAGAGATGAGTGGAGGGTGAGTAGGAAATGAGAGGAAGGGAGGAGTGTGGAGGGGGGTGAGGGGTTGATTGGGGAGTGGAGAAAGATGGGGGAGGGAGGTGAGCGGTTGATGGGGAGAGGGGGATGATGGGGAGAGGTGGTTGAGGGGGAGAGGTGGTTGAGGGGGAGAGGTGGTTGAGGGGGAGAGGTGGTTGAGGGGGAGAGGTGGTTGACGGGGGAGAGGTGGTTGACGGGGAAAGGTGGTTGACGGGGAGAGGTGGTTGACGGGGAGAGGTGGAGAGGTGGTTGATGTGGAGAGGTGGTTGACGGGGAGAGGTGGTTGACGGGGAGAGGTGGTTGACGTGGAGAGGTGGTTGACGGGGAGAGATGGTTGACGGGGAGAGGTGGTTGACGGGGAGAGGTGGAGAGGTGGTTGACGGGGAGAGGTGGTTGACGGGGAGAGGGGGGATGATGGGGGAGGGGGGGTTGAGGGGGAGGGGTGGTTGATGGGGAGAGGTGGAGAGGTGGTTGATGGGGAGAGGTGGAGAGGTGGTTGATGGGGAGAGGTGGTTGATGGGGAGAGGTGGTTGATGGGGAGAGGTGGTTGATGTGGAGAGGTGGTTGATGGGGAGAGGTGGAGAGGTGGTTGAGGGGGAGAGGTGGTTGAGGGGGAGAGGTGGTTGAGGGGGAGAGGTGGTTGATGGGGAGAGGTGGAGAGATGGTTGATGGGGAGAGGTGGTTGATGGGGAGAGGTGGTTGACGTGGAGAGGTGGTTGACGTGGAGAGGTGGTTGACGGGGAGAGGTGGTTGACGGGGAGAGGTGGTTGACAGGGAGAGGTGGAGAGGTGGTTGATGGGGAGGGGTGGTTGACGGGGAGGGGTGGTTGACGGGGAGAGGTGGTTGATGGGGAGGGGTGGTTGACGGGGAGAGGTGGTTGATGGGGAGAGGTGGTTGACGGGGAGAGGGGAGGGGTGGTTGACGGGGAGGGGTGGTTGATGGGGAGAGGTGGTTGACGGGGAGAGGGGAGGGGTGGTTGACGGGGAGAGGTGGTTGATGGGGAGAGGTGGTTGATGAGGGGAGGGGTGGTTGATGGGGAGAGGTGGTTGACGGGGAGGGGTGGTTGATGGGGAGAGGTGGTTGATGAGGAGAGGTGGTTGATGGGGAGAGGAGGTTGACGGGGAGAGGTGGTTGATGGGGAGAGGAGGAGAGGGGTTGATGGGCAGAGGTGGTTGATGGGGAGAGGAGGAGAGGGGTTGATGGGCAGAGGGGGGTGAGGGTTGATGGGGAGAGGGGGGTGATGGGGAGAGGGGAGGGGGGGTTGACGGGGAGAGGTGGTTGATGGGGAGAGGAGGAGAGGGGTTGATGGGCAGAGGTGGTTGATGGGGAGAGGAGGAGAGGGGTTGATGGGCGAGGGGGGTGAGGGTTGATGGGGAGAGGGGGGTGATGGGGAGAGGGGAGGGGGGGTTGACGGGGAGAGAGGGGTGAGGGTTGATGGGGTTGTGAGGGAGAGGGGGGTGATGGAAGAGAGGGGGTTGATGGGAAAAAGGGGGCTGATGGTTTGATGGGGAGAGGGGTGAGGGGAGAGAGGGGGGTGAGGGGTTGATGGGAAAGAAGGGGTTGATAGGGGGGTAAGGGGTTGATGGGTAGGAGGGGGGGTGAGGGGTTGATGGCTGAGAGAGGGGGGTGAGGGGTTGATGGGTAGGAGGGGAGGTGAGGGGTTGATGGCTGAGAGAGGGGGGTGAGGGATGGATGGGTAAGAGGGGGTGAGGGGTTAATGGGATAGAAGGGGTTGATGGGGGAGAGAGGGGCATGAGGGGGTTGATGGGGGTGAGGGGGATGACAGGTTGATGGAGAGAGGGGGGTTGATGGGAAGGAAGGAAGCCTAAATGAATCCAGGCCAGATGTCCAGCTGATGGTGTGGCCTGGCGGTCAAGAGTTAACACACATTCCAATGCCAGGATTCCCCACCCCACACACACTCATTCCCCACCCCACACACACTCATTCCCCACCCCACACACACTCACATGCATACACACTCGCGAATACATACACTCTCGCATGCACGCACACACATGCATCAAAAACACAGGTGCATGTAGAGCGAGGTCCTGTTGGTCTTCCCTTCCATATACATAGCATACCATGGTGGGGTAGAGTGGCCTGCAGTCTGGACATTCCACACATACCCCCTGCTGGTGTCCATCCAGACTGGACAGGCCGCTGACCGCTCTCCCTGAGTCTGGCTGGCGGATCACCACAGCCGTAGTAAAGAGAACAACATGCTCATGGTATACATGACAGTATACGCTGCTCTCATGCTTTCCCCCTGCACAAACATGGAGAACGTTTTAGCTGCAATAGCCTTCATCAAGTTGTACTGTTTTATAGTGTGCAGGCTTTTCTTGTTTTTAATGATCAGTCTTTTTAAGGCCCAGCACCGCTGGAGAAATTTGGGAAATGCATTTGATCACCCACACACTCTTTCTGGTGCACCAAACCTAGCACGCTCAGGACAGGTGGCCAGGGGCTGGGGAGGACCCTACTGTTTAAAACAGACTGTGACCCCTATGACCTCCAGCTACAGACCCCTGACCTCAGAGGCACCTGCACAAGCTGGCCGTGAAATGTGGTCAACCTGTTGCCATGGACTGCTGTCCGCTGACTTGTAGGTCACCACTCAGGCAGCTCTGGACACCAGAGCTCTCTGGGATGACCTCCAGAGGCCGGGTCACTGAGCCATCCTTTACACCCTCAACACATACACAGTCAGTGCACCTGCAGTACTGGAGCAGTGCTTTCACATGGACTATGTGTAACAGTAGAAGTCAAATTGAGGTAGAATTTGCCAAAGCAGCAGCTACTCTTCCTGGGGTCCAGCAAAATTAAGGCCGGACTTGTGCCTTGTGGCGGGCCGGGCGCCTTCAAGCTGACTTCAGGTGCCTTCAAGCTGACTTCAGGTGCCTTCAAGCTGACTTCAGGTGCCTTCAAGCTGACTTCAGGCGCCTTCAAGCTGACTTCAGGTGCCTTCAAGCTGACTTCAGGTGCCTTCAAGCTGACTTCAGGTGCCTTCAAGCTGACTTCAGGTGCCTTCAAGCTGACTTCAGGTGCCTTCAAGCTGACTTCAGGCGCCTTCAAGCTGACTTCAGGCGCCTTCAAGCTGACTTCAGGCGCCTTCAAGCTGACTTCAGGCGCCTTCAAGCTGACTTCAGGCGCCTTCAAGCTGACTTCAGGCGCCTTCAAGCTGACTTCAGGTGCCTTCAAGCTGACTTCAGGTGCCTTCAAGCTGACTTCAGGTGCCTTCAAGCTGACTTCAGGTGCCTTCAAGCTGACTTCAGGTGCCTTCAAGCTGACTTCGGTGCCCAGCGCCGGCACCGCTTGGATGGTGTTTCCTCCGATACATTGGTGCGGCTGGCTTCCAGGTTAAGTGACCAGTGTGTCAAGAAGTAGTGTGGCTTGGTGGGGTCGTGTTTCGGAGGAAGCATTGCTCTTGACCTTCGCCTCTCCCAAGTCTGTACGGGAGTTGCAGCGATGGAACAAGATTGTAACTACCAATTTGGATATCATGAAATCAGGGAGAAAAAGGGGGCTTAAACAACTATTTGAATTTGATGAGACATAAAACGGAATACTGCTGAAGAGTCAATATAAAAATGGTTAAAACCTTCAGTCTTTCTCTTTGTTTCAGCACCAGTCTAAAGGCATTCATTTCAATATCAGGCTCCACATATCAAATGAATAAATCCAAACAGAGAGAGGCCAATTCCATGCACCAAAAATGGGCCTTGCGTTTGGGAAGGCCAAGAGACTCCCCGCTGTCTTTCTCATCCTGACTCATTTGGCTGTGTGACTGGGAACGAATCAAAGAGAATTACTTTTTACTCAACCAACAGGCATTTCAAAATACAAACGCACGCAAGCGCGCATGCGCACACACACACACACACACACGCTCACCTTCACACCCACACGTAGGCACACACGCACACACACACACACACACACACACACACACACACACACACACACACACACACACCGTATATGTGGTATACCACTAGCTAATTTCTAGGCTGTAAGTTGAGCCTCCATTTCTCCAGCAACATTCAGATCCCCTGCTGATAGACAGTGTGTTTACCTGGATGGCCTGCAGTCAGAGGTGGAGGTCAGACTCTCACGCTGCGCTGTAGAGAGCTACAGTTTCTAATTCACTTCTTCTCCTCATCCTTCCAACCAGTCCTCCAACCAGTCCTCCCTCCATCTCTTTGATGTCGGGGGGGGGGGGGGGGAGCCCATGCTCACACTTTTACTAAATTGTCTGTAAATTGTCTGTACTCACATCTGTGGTATGTTACAGCTAGAGAGGTAGGCAGCTGTGCTCATGCATACTCTCTCAGACTCTCTCATGAGGAAGAGGCAGGTTGTATGAAGTCAAATGAAGAAATATAGCAAACACGCAAAGAAGAAATGTTTTGAAGACCATACTCCTCAAAATGACTAGCATTCCAGAACCTTGTGACACAACTTCATATTTTCCCTAGCCATTAAAACTGTTACCCGACGTCACCCTCTCATCTCGGACCTTACCCAATGACTGACAGAGTGTAACCAGCCGTAGCAACTATGCAGCGGGCCCCTCGGACAGAGGGCGTGATTTTCTGCCCTTTTTCCTGAGATGGATTACACACCATGCATTTTCTAGAGACTTGTCTCCCAAGTGTGTTCCTGGCGATGGATCAGAGCTGGTAGCTACACCGTAGGGTCCCACTTCCCTCCAATAGTGACTCAGTGAATTCTTAAATGCTCCCCCCCGCATCTCCAGGTGTCACAGCCAAGTCCACATGCTCAGACAGGATACACGCTAGCTCTGAGGACACTGCCAAGTCCACATGCTCAGACAGGATACACGCTAGCTCTGAGGACACTGCCATGTGCTCATGCTCAGACCGGATACACATGCTAGCTCTGAGGACACTGCCATGTGCTCATGCTCAGACCGGATACACGCTAGCTCTGAGGACACTGCCATGTGCTCATGCTTTCTTTTTGGTGTCATGCTGATGTCCCTCACTCAACACTAGGATGATCAGGCTCTCTCTCATAGCCAGACGTTACTGCTTTTCCCTGCTATTCCCAAACACTACTTCATGCAGCCACAAGCAGGGAACGGCAAAACGTCCTTAATGAGATGAAGTCAATGTCCCGTATCAATAACATAGACGAGGTTTGAGGATCTTCAGTCAATGAGCCCAACTCATGCCCTGTTACAAGCTCATTACAGCCATGGCTGAGTGCTGCTGGCTAATTGAATGAATTGTCTACCAGTGGACAGTGGTCTGATCAGCTCAGCTCTGCGCTCCCCTGGATGTTGTAGTTCAACATTCAGCTTGTTATCTAGCCCTCAGTGGCAACATAACGATCTATAAGTCTGACAGGTGTGTCGAGATTAGGAAAAGCTTTTCCCTCGTTCGTCCTGCAGACCCCCCATCCCTCGTCTCGTAAATACCCCCACCAGCCTGCCTGTGCCTGGCTATTCTCGGGAAAGAAAGAGAGCATGTTTGACATAATTAATTGTCTCTATAAAGCGAGTCAAGGAGATGAGAAGGGTTATCAGGCTGAAATAATGAACTTGGTCTGAATTCACTGACTCCTCTCAGATAATTCACTTTTTTTCTTTCTTAATTTATGCACTTCTAGAATGAATGGCATAGGCCCAATACTGGTGAAATGAGAGCAATTTAATCAAATATGGCTAAAAAGGAATTTCCTTAATTTGAACCTAAGGAGAAGATCTTCGCACTTATACATTTTCTTTTATAGATTATTGCCTTTCATTATGAGACTAATGTAGGATGGATTTTATTCCAATTAATTTCAAATGAAAGAGAAAATGAAGAATTGTAATAATAGTGTGGGTGGTTACACACATCTCCTCAATTACCATCCATATCATCCCCTACTGATATCTCCTCATCAGATGAATTAAAGGGTTGTAAAGGGCTATTATGCCAGTCAGTGAAAGACCTAGGTATCCCTGCACAAAGAGAGACGAGTCATTCAAAATGAGAATGAAAGGATATCAGTCAGGTTGCTGATTTTAATCATTAGCTCCGTTTTGTAATGCACAGAATGACGTGTACAACTAAAGTTATTTTACCTAAATATTCATTGAAAGACTTTCCAAGTATTTCTTTGTCCATTTTTAGTATCTTCAATTTTAACTGTTGTTGATTCAATATTCATAGTGTAGTGTGTGTGTGTGTGTGTGTGTGTGTGTGTGTGTGTGTGTGTGTGTGTGTGTGTGTGTGTGTGTGTGTGTTCGTGCTCCATTCTGGTACACTGCTGTCACCATTAGCACTAATTATGTTCTTTATTGAGTGGACAATGGAGGGGTAATAGAAGCCATCAGTTTGTTGGGTGGACAATGTAGCGGTAATGGAAGCCATACATTTGTTGGTTGGACAATAGAGGGGTAATGGAAGCCATCAGTTTGTTGGGTGGACAATGGAGGGGTAATGGAAGCCATCCGTTTGTTGATGGACAATGGAAGGGTAATGGAAGCCATCCGTTTGTTGATGGACAATGGAGGGGTAATGGAAGCCATCAGTTTGTTGGGTGGACAATGGAGGGGCAGGGGCGAAAATCTGATATCAACTTTGGAGGGGACAATTACATGACATTTTCTCAAGAGCAATTCCTGAGGGGGACACCAAAAGTAGTGCTGTAACACATAGCCTACATTGTAATATGGTAAATGTATATTGAGGAACCAAAGAAATAAGGTGTTTGGCGTACTCCTAACTACCGGTACCCAAAGCTACACAACTAATCACAACAGCAATACCATTGCCTTTAACAAATCTTAGTTCAGTCACCAGTTTAAGTTGAGAGTGGGGTATCCATGGTATTTTCCAATTATGTTCCTATTTTACAAGTCAAAAAAATGGAGAACCTTTCATAATGTTGCCAAACAAAGACTCAACAAACTTACCTGAGACTCCCTGTCTCTGCCAGTCTGTCCCTGCATATCTGTCCCCAACTCTGCTGTCTGTGTGCCATCTGTTGCCTGCTCTGCCTAATGACATCATTGTGAAACATTTCCATTAGAATTTCATTTCTTTCTTATGAACATTTTGTCAACTAGTCTTTGAGATATTAGGCTACTAGGGTTCTTACTATGCGTTTTGGTGTATTGAAAAATACTCTGATGTCCGTCTTTTGTTTTTCTGCCATTTTTCTACCTGGCTGGCTGGCTACACACACAGTGTGTAGGTTATTTACAGTAGGAGATGGGCTTCTATCATCTTCAATCATTCTATTTGGGCTTCGATCTAAAAGGTAGCTAGCAAATGTGAAACGGATTAAAATGACAAGAGTTGACAGCTGTATGAGTTCACCATTTACACAACATATGCTGCAACCTTTTGTAATTTTAATAGTTTGTTTCATATTGGCTGGCTTCCAACAATAGCTGAATTTGCAAAGCTAGCGAGCACCAATTCAGTTTCAGTGGTGTTTGCTATAATCTTTGCTACCCGGGTTAAATAAAGGTGAAATAAAATAAATAAATAAAAGTTCACTTGCGACAATTTAGCTTTTGCAACGAGACCATTAAATATATTTAAGACAATGGTAGAAGAGAGTGTAGTTCTGTTCAGTTTGGATTTCAGTTTATCGCTAACCTTATCACAGGGACTTTGAAGCACTAACTTACATCATCTGCATGCTGATTCCATCTTTGACGACGCCACATAAATGGAATAGGTACTAGCTAGCTTAATAGTTAATATTTGCGCGCTAGCTCTGCATATTCAACTAGTGTGTGTGCGCGATTGACTGGATTAACCTCACGTCAGTTACGTTCATTGAGTGCCTTTCAGACAGTAGATACGACCTCTCTGTTACCTTGCCAACTAAGGAACTGGCAGTGGATCAAACCATTGTGAGGCAAAGGGTGGGGGGGTTGCAATCTTTTGAAACTTAAAAACGCGCTATTAAGTGTCTATAATCAGCACAATTGCTTTCATTGCGTATTATTAATATTATTTAAATTACATAGTTATGTTTCAGTGATATATTGGGGGGGACAAATCATATTTTTCCCAGGATGGGGGGGTCGTGTCCCCCCCGTCCCCCCCGGGATTTCCGCCCCTGTGGAGGGGTAATGGAAGACATCAGTTTGCTGATGGACAATGGAGGGGTAATGGAAGCCATCAGTTTGTTGGGTGGACAATGAAGGGGTAATGGAAGCTATCAGTTTGTTGATGGACAATGGAGGGGTAATGGAAGCCATCAGTTTATTGATGAACAATAGAGGGGTAATGGAAGCCATCAGTTTGTTGATGGACAATGGAGGGGTAATGGAAGCCATCAGTTTGTTGATGGACAATGGAGGGGTAATGGAAGCCATCCGTTTGTTGATGGACAATGGAGGGGTAATGGAAGACATCAGCACATTCAATGCTTGAAGCCTCTAACACAACCAGGCTGTACGGTGTAGTAGTGAAAGGTTTTGGATTGGATTTGGATTCATTTATAAGTCTGAAATACACATATATTATCTCACTTACAATGTCTGCATCATGAAAATAAACCTATTGATCTAAAGATTGTAATGAATAATCAATGAATGGTGTTGTATGCCAGATTTTCCTTTGTTTATAAGTGGAAGATGCCAGATACACATTGCAAATGTTCTCTCTGTCTCACTCTGGCTTTTGAGACTGAGCAGGTATCTTTTGTAGAGATTCAACCCCAGTATGTAACTGTGACTCCATGGGGAGACTCAGTACTCTCTAGGGGCCCTGGGGAGGCCCTGGACCAGTCACCCAGGACCCCATGGAGAAAACATCCCAACACCCCTTCACTCCCTGAGGACCACACCTAGAAGTTCTATTCAATGCTCACTAAAGAGTTCAGAGCTTGTTAAAGAGTGTCAATAATTAAGACGTATTGGCCATTACAGGTCAGCAGACAGGGCACCTAAAACAGTTGGTCCCTCAGTTTCTGTCATAGATAACTCCTAATGGTGACTCGGTCTACCATGACTCCCTAATGTCTTCTTGATGTGTCATTAACATTTATTACACTGTGAAGATACAGGATTGACACACACACACACACACACACACACACACACACACACACACACACACACACACACACACACACTCAATCAATGGGTATGGACTATGAGCAGTGGGGTATGGTATAGGTGGTCTCTGATACTGTATGTCTCTGTGATTTATTCATCCTGTGTGTTTTCCACAGACCAGCACAGAGAACCCCAGGAGACCTCTGAGAGTGTGTGTGTGTTGGTGGTATGCTGCTCTTCACAGCTCTAAATCACATTCTTTCTGCTTCCTCAACAAATTAGACGCAGAGCTTTGTCTTAGGGTCTGCAGAGAGAGGGAGGGAGAGACAGAGAGAGGGCAAGAGAGAACAGAAAGAGAGAGAGCGAGATAAAGATAGATATAAAGACAGAGATTAAGAGGAGAGGAAGAGCGAGAGAGGTAAAGAGAGAGACGGAGAGAGAGAGAAAAAGATAGATAAATGGAGAGAGGAAGAGAGAGATAAAGAGAGCGCGAGAGAGAGATGGAGAGAGAGAAATAAAGAGAGAGAGGAAGAGAGAGAGTGTCACACCCTGACCATAGAGAGCCCTTGGTTCTCTATGGTGTTGTAGGTCAGGGCGTGACTAGGGGGTGTTCTAGTCTTTTCATTTCTATGTTGGTGCTCTTGGTATGGTTCCCAATTAGAGGCAGCTGATGTTCGTTGTCTCTAATTGGGGATCATACTTACTGTTCCCACCTGCTTTGTGGGATATTTTTTGTTTGTGGTGGTTCTTGTTACACCACGTCACGTTGTGTTGCTTGTTTATTGTTTTGGTTGAAGAAGTTTCACTTGAAATAAATATGTGGAACTCAACAAATGCTGCGCCTTGGTCCGTCTCTTATCAGCACCGTGACAGAGAGAGACAAAGAGAGAGAGAGAGGAAGAGAGACAGAGAAAGAGAGAGGTGATGGTACAGTAGTAACAGAGGACTGATAGGCTGCTGAAGAGCACGTTCTAGTGGCGTAACAGAGGACTAACATGTTGGAGCAGACCAGGGCTAATAGATCTCCAACAAATCTCCAATCCAATCTTTGTGTCTTCTCACATGGCTTGTCTCTTCAGAGGCATCAGTCACCTCAAAAGGGTCATTCACGACTGTATAGCCCTATCACCCTAACTGCAATCCATCCAAGAACATTGCTTTTATTGAGTAGAAGTACTGAGTAGAAGATCTTACAGTATATATTCCCTATCCTGTCCTGTTTACACTGGTCCATTCTGTATAAATAGGTTATTGGATGTGATGTCCTTTTCCAAACCATGTAAGGAAAGTAACAACATAAATCCAGATTAATAATGCATTAGTCTGCAGCTCACAATGGAGCCAGTGACTATAGCTCTGTTCTCTAGAAGGGGTGACTGCTGAGAAAAGATAAATTATCCATTGCTCTGTGCAAATGTGTATTATCATGGTGAGAGGCTGCATAGCGCGTCAGCTGTGTCATCCTCAGACCCTGTGGTGTGAAATCTGAAGTTTGGAGCGCTAACATGGTTGCCAACATGGCTGCTAAATAATACGCCCGAGGCAGTGTTGGTGTAACCAATGTCCTGATGTCCACTGACTGGCTGGACATCAGGAGTTTTTACAACACAGAGAACCCATAGAACTCGAAATTAACAGTTCAAAACATACCTCTCATTTCTACACAGACACCCTGTTATAGACACTATTGTAAAGAATAAAACACAACTAAATAAAAACAAGTAAATTAAGACTAAGATTATTAATTCACAAGAATGAATAATGAATTAAGCGCAAAATAATTGTGGATTTAATTTACAAATTTAGAAAATAACTGTAATTCCAGCTCTAACGCAGAAATGTAGAAAGTCCCAACTATATTTGTCCACGCAAATCAAGACTTGTACTACTGTTCCATTGAGACAGGCATTTTCCTTGGGTTCAGTTGTCCTCAGGAGGAAGACCTCGCAACACAGAGGGAGAGATTTTCAGCTGCTGTGAGCGACGCTGTGCCAAGCCTATAAAACAGTACACATCTGCTGATTACACAGAATGCTTCTGTTCACCAGCTCTCTGATTAATATATCATGCCATAAAAGTGCTTACAAGGAGCAACAAATCAATCAAGGGATACAAGTATTATTATGACAGAGAAAACCATTTTTTTAAGGAAAATGTATCAAATGTACTCTAGAAAATTATAAATCACTTTTTTCCTTTAAGGTTGTAATAATGTGCTTGTGTCCTATAGGTATGCAGAGAATACATTTAGAAATGAGACTAGAATGCATCAGTCATATACAGTAGCTACACTGTTTGTGTTACATGTCATATTAATGAAAGATGAATAGTTTGAGGGATTTTTAACCATGCATTGTGAAATTATAATTTAACTCAATTCATATGGTTGGAGAGCATTTCATTTTTCACCAACAAACAGTCTCATCTTTCCATTTTTCTGCAATAGAAAAAGAAATGACTGACGTTTGTTTAAATCTTCATTTGTGGGTTTGTCACATTTCAATACACAGACCGCAGATTGAAGGAAGACACATTGTTCATTAGGAAAAGAGATTTCTCAACATCTTTATGGGTTGTTTTGGTTGATGAATAATGCTAATTATCTGTCAGAAGCTCTTGTATGAGTTACATATTGTCTCCATTACGTCAGTAAAGCCTTGTTCATGTAGCACCATCAGCGAAAAATCATTCTCACAACACACAAAGATTAATTAAGCTTCATTCAGTCAATAAAATACACATTAAAACATAACTGTCTTAGAGCTGCTATTTGGTTGATTTCTCTTGTATAGTAAATCTCTCCAATGCAAATAATGCAGCATGTCAGGTTCAGTAAAAATGTTTCCTAGAAATACTGAAAAGATGAAATGAAAGACGTAATTGAATAGTGAACGAGACTGAGGGTTTGAAATGGATACACTTCTGTGTTTCTATTTTGCTGTGTTTTATTTTCCTCTAGAATAGAAAATGTGAAGTCTCAGGTACATCAGACAGAGGCTGGAGCACGTTCTACAGCAGAGACAGGCTGTGTACAGAAAACGTTATACTTGTAGGGTTGGAGTCTGTCTGGTTCTGGATTGCCAATTAACCCTCTGTATAGCCACTCCTGTAGATCTGGGATAATTAAGTAGGAGGAAGCAACATTGTGACATTTCTACCAAGCCAAGCAGAAGATAAAACGAAGCTATTGCCATAATGTTTATATCTATGCACCCCTTTCAGATCTAAAGCAGTGCCTATGGGAGAAAGGGCTTGGGGTCGGTTTGGAATTTAGCGCTAGGCATCTACGACATGGCAGTGTCTTTTCTTCATATTATTATAAAAATATGTGATTAGAGTAATTACATTGATGCACTAGCAGACTGACTGTCATACGTCTGTATTATGAGTCAGTACATTTACAACACATCTTCAGATATGCTCCATCGTGTATGCATGGCACTCAGTTATGTACTCTTATTTCTAAACAAGAAAGCCCTGGAAATGAAGTAACACGGTTTGCCTGTCAGCCTGTACATTGTTCTTCCTAAAGTAGTCATGTAAACAACCTCCACCACTGGCCCTGTAACAAGAGAGCTGTGTTTCCACCTCACAGCACCACACACACACACACACACACACACACACACACACACACACACACACCACCCACACCCACACACTGTTCCAGTTAGAAATGCATTCTCTCCACGCAGGTTTGCCTTCTAATCGAGGTGTCAGAAAAAGTGAGAGCATCTCAAAGGAGACGCAGGGTTCTGTTCACGGCTTTAACTCTATATATGAGTGTCAAAGAGACGAGCTACCTGTCAGTCTGGAGGCTCTCGCCGGTGTAAGGCTTACATAGTAAGCTGGCTGTACTGGAGGACAGAAAGACAAAGTGCTCTGAGATCATTTACACACTCCAGTGAGAGAGACTGGTACATCTGCAGCTGGAACAGATTGCTCTATGTGTTTTCTGAAGGGAAGGAATGATTTGCTGTAGGAAAAAGCTATTACCTACGCAGCAGAAGTCGTAGTAGTAGCATAAGCAGTAGCAGTAGCATAAGCAGTAGCAGTAGTAGCAGCAGTAGTAGTAATAGCAGTAGCAGTAGCTTTTTGAGGATCTGAGGGCCCATGCTAAATCTTTTCAGCCTCCTGAGGGGGAAGAGGTGTTGTCGTGCCCTCTTCACGGCTGTGTTGGTGTGTTTGGACCATAATAGATCCTTAGTGATGTGGACACAGAGGAACTTGAAGCTAACGACCCGGTCAACTACAGCCCGTCAATGTGAATGGGTTTTTGCTCGGCCCTCTGGGTCATGTAGTCCACGATCATCTCCTTTGTCTTACTGATGTTGAGGGAGAGGTTGTTGTCCTGGCACCACACTGCCAAGTCTCTGACCTCCTCCCTATAGGGTGTTTCATCATCGTCGGTGATCAGGCCTACCACCATCATGATGTCGGCAAACTTAATGATGGTTTTGGAGTTGTGAATGGCTACGCAGTCAGTGGTGAACAAAGAGTACAAGAAGGGACCAAGCACGCACCCCCAAGGGGCCCCCGCATTGAGGGTCTGCGTGGCGGACGTGTTGTTGGCTATCTTCACCACATGGGGGCAGCCTGTCAGGAAGTCCAGGATCCAGTTGCAGTGGGAGGTGTTCAGTCCCAGGGACCTTAGCTTAGTGATGAGCTTCGAGCTGTAGTCAATGAACAGCATTCTCACGTAGATGTTCCTTTTGTCCAGGTGGGAGAGGGCAGTGTGGAGTGCAATAGAGATTGTCTCATCTGTGGATCTGTATAAGAATTGGAGTGGATCCAAGGTATCTGGGATGATGTTGATGTGAGCCATTACTAGCCTTTAAAAGCTTTTCATGGCTACAGATCTGTGTGCTATGGGGCGATAGTCATTTAGACAGGTTACCTTGTTGTTTTTGGGCACAGGGACTATGGTGGTCTTTTTAAAACATGTAGGTATTACAGACTGGGTCAGAGAGAGGTTGAAAATGTCAGTGAAGACACTTGCCAGCTGGTCAGCTCAAGCTCTGAATACGCATCCTGGTAATCCGCCTTGTGAATGTTAACCTGTTTAAAGGTCTTACTCATCGGCTATGGACAGCGTGATCACACAGTCGTCTGGAACAGCTGGTGCTCTCACGCATGGTTCAGTGTCGCTTGCCTCGAAGCGAGCATAGAAGGCATTTAGATCATCTGGTAGGCTTGTGTCACTGGGCAGCTAGTGGCTAGGTTTCCCTTTGTAATCTGTGATAGTTTGCAAGCCCTGTCACATCCGATGAGCGTCAGAGCCGGTGTAGTAGGGTTCGATCTTAGTCCTGTAAACTACATTATGTTGTTGTTCAAAACAACACGCGAATCAAAGCTTGAGTCATCTGCCATATTGAACAAATTAGCTGATCTCATGCCTAGTTATTGGCAACATCTGTTGAAGGGTGAATGTCTTAGGTATGATCAAGCACAATGATTAGCTGATTTGTTTCAAAATTAGGCATTGCAATCATCCGTACATTCTGCGAGTCAAGGTACAGATCAAGCCTAGTTAGCAGACAGAGATCATCTTCGGGACAGGTCCGTCCGTCCGTCCATCCATCCATCCACACTTATCTGGAGAAAATGATTGACAGGTTGGGTCTTTATTTCCCTGGGGATTAGTACCCCCCCCTCCAAGCCCCCTCTTACCCCTCAATTCTCCTCTCCACTGTCTCATCCCACGTCTCCCTCTCATTACAACCTTATCTTTGAGCCCTGCTCAAAAGGTTTATCTTTTTAATTATGTCAACGCTAACCGGCTGAAGAGGCCTGCTTAGTGCCTATCAGCCTATCAGTGGCCTGGTCTCTGGATGTTAGAGACCTCTCTGTCTGGTTGCACCTCCAGCCCCCTGGCGCTGCTGTTTTCACACATAAAGAGCAGCACCTTTGTGTTGGAGATCTATTGACTGCAGATGATAACCTGTCTCTGTCATAACCTCAATTATACTCTCTCTCCTATCTCAACAAACATTCTTAATTGTTCATTTCTCAGAGGGGTGTAGATAGCATTTCAACCAACGAGGTGCAGTCAAGGTGGAGCCAAAAATCACAAGAACATCAGTAAAGATCGTCATGACTCCCTTCAGGGCTCTAAATTAAAAAATGTAATTGGTAGCACTGGTGCGCCCAACTTAAAAAATTTAGGAGCACCACATGAAATTTAGGAGCACCAGAAAATACGATTTTTACATTGATTGAGATACAACCTATATTGCCTATATGAATTCCAGTGCTTTTGAAGAACATGGTGTGCCCTAGGAACAAATATGTAATACTTTATGTGCCCCCAAATGTATACACTGGTAAAGTTACCAGGTAGTTAGTTAGCTAGCTAGCCAATGAGATAACATGACTGAACAAAGTGTAAACAAATGGTTAAGTACGCGTGAGTAGTTTTACAACGGCCGATGACATGGTTTATGAATGTAAAACGCGGTCTCGGAGATCCGCTATAGGAAGATAAAAAATATTGCGCCCGTAATATGGGTCAGATTTATTTTACCTGGTTGGGTTAGAAGCAAGCCGTTTTTGCTGTAGCAATGATGCATCCGTGACGGTAACGAATCTGCACTCTCTTGTTTCTTCAGGACACTCGGAAACAACAGTATAGCGAAGCCTTATCATTACAACAATTATTATCAGGGAGATTTTTTTTCATAGTAGCACAGTGCTCCCAAAATAAAACTAACAAATTGTTCACATTTTAGAGCCCTGACGCCCGAGCTCACAATTAGAAGCTGTGGATTTTATTACACATTTTATTACACAACTGTGTGCTACTGGAGGTGTTGGGGTTTCACAGCCCACAGCTCGTAGTTCAACGTCAGTCAATCTTTTCCCTTCAGATACCTCACATTTATATGGACAAGTTGTGGCTGCGGTGGCACCTGGTTGGTGTGAGGAGGATCTAGAGCAAGCGCGGCAGCAGCACCAGAGGATTAGGAACGCTGACTCAGACTCGGCAAATGTGAGTCGTCCCACACCTCACATACATACAGAACATACGTTACCATAACAAACGCACCCACGCAACAACTAATTCCTGGAAAATGTGACCTATTTTGACCCTGTGATAATTTCACTCTCCGCCTAATGATTTGTGGGACCTGCAAAAGGTGTTCGGACGCCAAGTGAGAGTTAAGGCCAAACTGTTGGCCCATATGTTTAGATTCAAGGCCTTCTGCGCTAACAGTTTTATTGCCCTCTAAGTCTCAGCCTCCTTGAAATATTCCAGCACTGAAAACAGAGCGACATGACATCACTGTTGAACCGGTGCTCTCAGGGCAGCCAGGGTCAAGTGCCATAGCTGCAAAGGGAACATCTAAACCCCTTGGGCCCCTGGGACAAGACCAGTGGATCTCCTGAGGGTACAGAGGCACCCATGGGGCTTAATGTTCTGGGTTTAGAAACACTGCTGGGACTGCATGGAGCTTGCAGGAGAACACAAATCACCACCTACTCTATAGCCCTATCTGTCAATGGATTACTTAAATACTCTTTGGACAATATCAATAGATTATATACAAATAATAATGATAATGGATATAAACTCAGCAAAAAAAGAAACGTCCTCTCACTCAACTGCGTTTATCTTCAGCAAACATAACATGTGTAAATATTTGTAGGAACATAACAACAGTCAACAACTGAGACATAAACTGAACAAGTTCCACAGACATGTGACTAACAGAAATTGAATAATGTGTCCCTGAACAACGGGGGGGGGGGGGGGGGGGTGTCAAAAAAGAAAGTAACAGTCAGTATATGGTGTGGCCACCAGCTGCATTAAGTACTGCAGTGCATCTCCTCCTCATGGACTGCACCAGATTTGCCAGTTCTTGCTGTGAGATGCTACCCCACTCTTCCACCAAGGCACCTGCAAGTTCCTGGACATTTCTGGGGGGGAATGGCCCTAGCCCTCACCCTCCGATCCAACAGGTCCCAGACGTTCTCAATGGGATTGAGATCCGGGCTCTTCACTGGCCATGGCAGAACACTGACATTCCTGTTTTGCAGGAAATAGCAGTATGGCTGGTGGCATTGTCATGCTGGAGAGTCATGTCAGGATGAGCCTGCAGGAAGGGTACCACATGAGGGAGGAGAATGTCTTCCCTGTAACGCACAGCGTTGAGATTGCCTGACATGACAAGCTCACTCACTCTGATGATGTGACACACCGCCCCCGACCATGACGGACCCTCCACCTCCAAATCGATCCCGCTAGTACATGACTTGGTGTAACGCTCATTTCTTTGACGATAAACGCGAATCTGACCATCACCCCTGTTGAGACAAAACCGCGACTCATCAGTGAAGAGCACTTTTTGCCAGTCCTGTCTGGTCCAGCGGCGGTGGGTTTGTGCCCATAGGTGACGTTGTTGCCGATGATGTCTGGTGAGGACCTGCCTTACAACAGGCCTACAAACCCTCAGTCCAGCCTCTCTCAGCCTATTGCAGACAGTCTGAGCACTGATGGAGAGATTGTGCGTTCCTGGTGTAACTCGGGAAGTTGTTGTTGACATCCTGTACCTGTCCTGCAGGTGTGATGTTCGGATGTACCGATCCTGTGCAGGTGTTGTTACACGTTGTCTGCCACTGCGAGGACGATCAGCTGTCCGTCCTGTCTCCCTGTAGTGCGGTCTTAAGCGTCTCACAGTACGGACATTGCAATTCATTGCCCTGGCCACATCTGCAGTCCTCATGCCTCCTTGCAGGATGCCTAAGGCACGTTCACGCAGATGAGCAGGGACCCTGGGCATCTTTCTTTTGGTGTTTTTCAGAGTCAGTGGAAAGGCCTCTTTAGTGTCCTAAGTTTTCATAACTGTGACCTTAATTGCCTACCGTCTGTAAACTGTTAGTGTCTTAACGACCGTTCCACAGGTGCATGTTCATTAATTGTTTATGGTTCATTGAACAAGCATGGGAAACAGTGTTTAAACCCTTTACAATGAAGATCTGTGAAGCTATTTGGATTTTTACGAATTATCTTTGAAAGACAGGGTCCTGAAAAAGGGACGTTTCTTTTTTTGCTGAGTTTATATGCAGCATAGTGCACCATATCTTTAGTCGACAGCACAGTGCACCATATCTTTAGTCGACAGCACAGTGCACCATATGTTTAGTCGATTGCACAGTGCACCATATGTTTAGTCAATTGCACAGTGCACCATATGTTTAGTCGACGGCACAGTGCACCATATGTTTAGTCGACAGCACAGTGCACCATGTGTAGTCGACAGCACAGTGCACCATATGTGTAGTCGACAGCACAGTGCACCATATGTGTAGTCGACAGCACAGTGCCCATATGTGTAGTCGACAGCACAGTGCACCATATGTGTAGTCGACAGTACAGTGCACCATATCTATAGTCAACAGCACAGTGCACTATAGTTGCACCATAATATCAGAGGTGAATGTGAAAAATCATTTCTTTGACTTTGGCAGCGAGAGATACCCCCAGAGGTTTGAAGCTGAACAGAGGAGGAGCAGCCATGGGATATGTAATCATTTGGTATCCATGACACCACAGACAAAAACCCCTCTTAATAACCCTAATCTCCATTATCAGAGGGACTGTGTGCGTGTGTGTGTGTGTGTGTGTGTGTGTGTGTGTGTGTGTGTGTGTGTGTGTGTGTGTGGATAAAGAAAGGCAAGGTAAAGCAGCTCTTTTATGGAAGCTAAATCGTTTTTTTCTGGAGGATTATGGGAGATTAATCCTTTAAATGCTCACGAATACCATGATACTCATGAATGCAGAACATACATGTACATATCCACACACAGATAAACATGTACATGCACACAGACACACGTTCACAGTTGTATTTGAGATACGTCTTGGGACGTATTTAAAACATCACTATAAATGGTGTAAAAAATTATGCTAGGTGTTGTGAGGGTAAGCCACACACTTTAGTAGCTCTTAATAATATAATTCCATCTGATTGGAATGTATGAATGGAATAAAGGGTAATCCTTTGGAATATACACAGCTAATTACTAGTTTATAAAAAGGTAATAATAGAATGGTCTTGTATGGCTCAGAGCATGGCACTTGCAATGCCAGGGTTGTGGGTTCGATTCTCACGGCCACCCGTATGTACAAATGTATACATGCATGACTAAATTGCTTTGGATAAATGCATCTGCTAAATGGCATATAACATGATCACGGTAAGCAATAAATAAGACTACTACTGCAATAGTAACATTGTCCATTGTTTTTCATTTTGAGCTTTTAGGAAAATATAACCATGAATTTCTAATCAGTGTTGCACTGTAAGTTGCAGGCCTCTGACCACAAAATCATCAGACCTAAGCAAATGTACATGAGCTCAACTACTACTGTGGACCGACTGCTCCTCTCTGCTGTGGGTTAGCTCATCCCATGACCCATGGCCCACACCACCGCTCATTTATGGCTGCTTTAGTACCTCTGCTAGGTTATGTTATGTGGGACCACACACACAGTCTCACACACACAGCTAAGTGGATTACACACTGATGATTTGTGTCTGACCAAAAGCATTTAGTCACGGAGCGCACAGCAATTCAAACCCGTGATTAGGATTCTAGCATGTTATCCGTTTGGTCTGCAACCATGGCTAATGGTGGGGGTGATTTAGCATGTCATATGTGTCTGTCAGCATGTAAACTAACAGGGTGGGATAGATAGAGACTGTGTACTGTCTACTGTATGAGAAAGAGAGACCAACTGGAGAAATATGAACAGAATCTGAAGGGAGGTTGAGTTAAAATGCTCTGGTCTGGTTTGGTCTTCAGTTCAACATTGACACCAGATGTAATGATGTGGCTCGTAGACAGAGTCAATATGCAAAACTCATACAGGCTACTGATAGTAGGCTATATCGAAGACAGCGATACCGATTCATGATGAAAGCCTATACCTGAAGCCAGTGCTAATTACTAACCGGAGAAAAGTCAAAGATAGAATGAAATCAACAATATAGCGTCAAGATGAAGTTAGACATATTTACAGGATATACTGTAAGTGTCTGGTGTGTAAAAAAAAGTCTCATTTGAAATGGTGTGGTAATTCTAGTTCGTCATGTGTGGTTCGGTTCCAATATCCCTCCGCTCATGTCAACCTATTGGGTTTTAAGACTAAACTAACCACTACCCCACATGCCTTTACTACAATGGAGAGCTCCATTTTCCTTTAAAATGTATTTTGGATCTGTCCTGAGGGAGATGTTGTATCACCAAGGGGACCATGACAGTGCTTTGAATCTTCAGACCCTTCTTCAGAAAATTCAATTTGACCCTGTGACAGAATCAATGTATAGTCAGTGTCAGAGCAGGAAGTCACTGTATGATGACAACGCCATATGTGATTACACAAAAACTCACTGTCTCTGAGCCACAGAATACAGCCTTAGTCCTCAGACTGTAACATTATTTACTGTTATCATGGCTGGTATGTGTCTTTTATTAATACATTTAAATAGTAGCAGAAATAATGATTTACATGTTCCTGGTTACAGAGTAAGTGTGAGTGTCTGGATCGTGAATATCCCAAGGAGTATGACTGGTTTCCATTCTTCAATAAATTCTATTTAAAAAAATCTGAGACTGTTAACCTTGGTCTTGATCTTAGTCGAAGTGTTGGCCTATAGTGACTGGGTTCCCGTGGAGATTCACATCCAGCACAATACACAGCCCCTCATGTGTGACTCCACCATTGTTCCTCTCACACAAAATGCTCACTTTGATGTGCGATCCTCTCTGCTCAGTGCCCCTCTCAAAACCAACTGGGCTCGCCATGCTACGCTGAGACCATGCTGAACTTAAGAGAATTCAATCGATTTTAATGGGCTGCTTCTCTGTGAATTGTTAGGGTGCATTAAAAACACACACCAAAAGAGCACCTCAACTTGGATCATCTATGTTGATTTGTGTTGGGCAAAAACATTAAATTCATTCAAAGGCCTCTGATTGGTTTCAGGTACAGGGGTGGGGTAGCTAGGGCCTCTTCCCCCCTGCATCGTTCCAGATGCTACCCTGTTGCCATGACAACATGTTGGCACATACAGAAAACCTTTGATTGACAGACATGCTCCCTGCCGACGGCTTAGAGGCCACAAAACAATACAGGGAGGAAGTCAGCCATTAGTCTGGTTACAAGTCTAACCTTGTCTTGATCCCTCTGGGGATGCAATGTTTAGGTCTAGCTGTGTGTGTGTGCATGTGCGTGTGCGCGTGTGTGAGCAAAATAGACTTTTGGTAAGCTATATTATTTGACAGCAGCCCAAATACCAGAGTGGATGTGTAATTCATTGATAATGATGATGACAGTGAGGGGAAGGAGAGGGAGGATGACTTTATATAGTTCAATACAGACACCATTGGAAATTGTTATTCATATACATTCTCAATATATGTTTTGATATATAATATATTTACTGAAAAATATGTTAAAGGTGCTATAGGATAGTTGGGTCATCTAAGCTTTTTATTTTATTTTTTACCAAAATAAAAATAGTGTAGCGCTGAACAATTTTAAGTGTTATTTAAAAATAAATTACATTTAACATTTTTATACATACATGCTGTACCAGTCAAAGTTTGGACACACCTACTCATTCAAGGGTTTTTCTTTATTTTGACTATTTTCTACATTCTAGAATAATAATGAAGACATCAAAACTAAGAAATAACACATATGGAATCATGTAGTAACCAAAAAAAGTGTTAAACTAATATTTTATATTCTTCAAAGTAGCCACCCTTTGCCTTGATGACAGCTTTGCACACTCTTGGCATGCTCTCAACCAGCTTCACCTGGAATGCTTGTCCAACAGTCTTGAAGGAGTTCCTACATATGCTGAGCACTTGTTGGCTGCTTTGCATTCACTTTGCGGTCCAAACCATCTCAATGGGGTTGAGGTCGGGTGATTGTGGAGGCCAGGTCATCTGATGCAGCACTCAATCACTCTCCTTGGTCAAATAGCCCTTACACAGCTTGGAGATGTGTGGGGTCATTGTCCTGTTGAAAAACAAATGATAGTCCCAACCAGCACAAACCAGATGGGATGGCGTTTCATTGCAGAATGCTGTGGTAGCCATGCTGGTTAAATGTGCCTTGAATTCTAAATGAATCACTGACAATGTCACCAGCAAAGCACCATCACACCTCCTCCTCCATGCTTCACGGTGGGAACTACACATGCGGAGATCATCCGTTAGTCTAGTCTGTGTCTCACAAAGACACGGCGGTTGGAACCGAAAACTCATCAGACCAAAGGACAGATTTCTACCGGTCTAATGTCCATTGCTCGTGTTTCTTGGCCCAAGCAGGTCTCTTCTTCTTATTGGTGTCCTTTAGTAGTGGTTTCTTTGCAGCAATTCGACCATGAAGGCCTGATTCACGCAGTCTTCTCTGAACAGTTGATGTTGAGATGTGTCTGTTACTTGAACTCTGTGAAGTATTTATTTGGGATGCAATTTCTGAGGCTGGTAACTCTAATGGACTAATCCATTGGTAACTCTGCGTCTTCCTTTCCTGTGGCGGTCCTCATGAGATCCAGTTTCATCATAGCACTTGATGGTTTTTGCGAATGCACTTGAAGAAACTAGAAGTTCTTGACATTTTCCAGGCTGACTGACCTTCATGTCTTAAAGTAATGATGGACTGTCATTTCTATTTGCTTATTTGAGCTGTTCTTGCCATAATGTAGACTTGGTATTTTACCAAATAGGGCTTCTGTATACCACCCCTACCTTGTCACAACACAACTGATTGTCTCAAACACATTAAGAAGGAAAGAAATTCCACAAATTAACATGGCACACCTATTAATTGAAATGCATTCCAGGTGACTACCTCATGAAGCTGGTTGAGAGAATGCCAAGAGTGTTTAAAGTTGTCATCAAGGCAAAGGGTGGCTACTTTGAAGAATCTAAAATATATTTTGATTTGTTTAACACTTTTTTGGTTACTACATGATTCGATATATGTTATTTCATAGTTTTGATGTCTTCGCTATTATTCTACAATGTAGAAAATAGTAAAAATAAAGAAAAACCCTGGAATGAGTAGGTGTCTTCAAACTTTTTACAGGTACTGTACATCTATAATTTAAAAAAACGATATCTACAGGGAAACAATAATACATTCAGGAACTCCATTCACAGAGCAATTGAGTTATACACAGATCAAGGTTGGTGTAACAGTCCTGTAGTTTTGTGCCCCCTTCTGGTCATCCAGCTCCCATTCACAACACATGGGTTGCGTTTAAACAGGCAGCCCAATTCTGATCTTTTTTCCAATAATTGGTATTTTGTCCAATCACATCAGATCTTTTCACATCAGCTGTTTTACCAGAGCTGACCTGATTGGTCTAAAGAGCAATTAGTGAAAAATACTAGAATTGGGCTGCCGGCCTGTTTAAACGCAGCCTTTGTGATAACAAAATATATCACTATAATACTAATGGAAGGCCTTACAATATTTGACAAAAGGCCGGTTTTCATCATCTCCTTCCTCATGATTCTCATGATTCTTTCACTGACTTTTCTGTTACCTTTTCAAAGAGATGCTGACTTGGCAAAGCCATTTCATACCTTAGCTGTAAATATGATCCTGGAATGTGTAAGGCTACAAAACTCCATTATTACTGGAATTGTTCATGCTACAGAGCTGGTAGGGAGGAGGAAAGAGCAGATCGAGACACTGGTGGAATAGGAGTGTGATTGTGATTGATGTGCTCCCATTAGCTGGTGTGTTATCACTGTGGGTGGAGAGAACCATACAGCCACTGGGTTGTAACACAACACATTACTTGCTGCAGTCTCGAGCAGCCTCAGACATTCAAATAAAATATAGACCCTCTCACTGAGATCCTCATTCCCTGCTCCAGACACTCCGACTAGCTGCTTTCACGTCAGTGCTGATTTGCTGAGCATTCCCACTCAATAAACACATCTTAGTATTCATATTATCTAGCTGGAGTTTCAGTTCTCTGCAGGAGCTCTCAGCCATGTACTGTAGCTCTCTGCTCAACCCTCTCAGTCGTGGATAATATCTGGTGCTCCCTGTCAAAGTGATAGATTGTGATGGATGCATGGGTTGTCCTGCAATACCCCAATAAATGATCCTCAATGGGAGACCTTGGCCACAGAGAAATCAATATCTCACCATTAAAATCTATTAGAGGAGAGTTAGATCACGCGCTGTCAGAGGCACCACTCTCAGGCGGCCACAACATTAAACCTGACACTGGCCGTACATGAGTAATCAATATATAGTGGTTCACAGGTCATTTGTGGTCAACTTCTTAGCCCTGATGGATGTCTGTGCAGCCGGTGATTCATGTTGACACTGTTTAACAGGATTTTGCTCCGATTTAGATGGTCATTCCTCAGAGACTTACAGGAAACGTGGCAGTGGAGCATCCATTTCATTGTATGAAGACCCACCCCCATTTCAATTTCACTGAGACTTTATGGATTTTGTGCCCTGCTGTGTGTGAAAACACCTCAGTGGGCAAGGTCAAACTCCTACCATTGTTTTCATGTGATGAGCAAATGCAGTGACCACAGTTAACTGCAGACTTGCTTCGAGTGTTGGACACAACTGTACCTTACCGTTCAGTGCAATAGGGTACTACTGGGTTCAATACCAGCTACACTGGTGTCAGAAGTGGGGATAGCTAACACCGCTCAAGGTGAACGTTTCAAAGGAACGTGTTACCCACAATCCACGACCACGCTAAGGAGCTTGCAGAACGGTTGGGAAAAGAGCCCATCTCAGTTTTTCCTTGCAGTGTATCTGAGTGCTCTCAACCTTGCCTCCGGACCCTCAGTCTCTAAGAAGAGATAATTACTTGTCAGGAATAAATAGAGAGATTAATGAATTCATTAGCAGGAGGGAGTTTAGCTCTTCACAGCACCACTTTCTGCTATGACACATCACGCCTATTGTTTTAGCTAGTTAGTCTTGAACAATAACATTCACACAGTAAATTGCCTCATACAGGACTGTAAAACCAAAGAAAAAAAAGCATCCACATCTCCTGGAATTTAGCAACCACGCAAACAAAGGAGTCAACTTCAGATTATTCATCTTAATGATGTGTCTATAGAAGCCTGTTATTGTGGGAGGCAGGTGAAGACAGGCAACATTAATCCACATTAGTAGAATACACCAGTTAGATAGGCCAAACCTGCCATAGCAGGCACTGCACATTTTGACTGCAGCACTGGTATATTCATGCCAAAACACATTCATTTAACCATGTAGAGTAGCCTAAGCATCATGACCAAGAGGCTCTCTATATAACAACAAAATGTACAATATCTAGAACAAAAAAAATGCTTTTCCAAACTTTCCCTAAAATCTTTCAGAGCCGTGTGCGTGATCAAGGAGAAACAACATAAACCTGTCGTCAACAAAAGGAATGTTCTTTATTGAACCAGAGATTGCACAAGTTCCAGATTTTCTGTTTGGTGAGAGGATGAAAATGTCCCAGTTCAACCAGTTAAATCCTCTACTTCCTGAAGAGATGGATGAAATAAAACTAGTTCATCATATTTCTAGAAAAAAATCACCATAGCTATAACGCTGACATGCTAGGATATCCAAGTTAGTCATTTTAATATTGATTGTTGGTTCTTAATTTTCTTTCCTCTGTAGTCATTGGCAGTTTGTTTGCCTTATCATGCACAGTGAAATTACAAACAATATTTTACAAAAACACTGTTGAGACACTTAAACACAGTTTCAGCATCCTCTAATTCAACCAGTCATGTTAAATTTGTTAAAGTTTTTCTAAAAAGTAAAAAAATAACATTTGAATAAAATTCCTTCACTTAGCAGTCTCGCAACATTTTCTAGATATAGAAAGCCATCCCTTTTTCTTGGTCTCTATTTCCAATAAGACCATCTTTTACGATGAGAAGTGAGGTTCCTAAATCAAGTCCAACTGCATCCAGGAATGTAACACTGTATTATATCTCATTTTTCTATTTAAAAAAATGCAGATCTGCCATTAGATGCCTGACCAAAGAACCCACTGATGATGTGGATACTTGCGTGCACCTGGAGGTTGGACAATGAAATGGGAAGCCTGGTCTCTGATTGGATTTCATCAGGGTTTGCTAAATTCAGTTTTGAATTTAGGAAATTAACCAAAATTAAGTTAATGAAGTGAAATTTGCCCATAAACTTCTATGAGCGTTTTATTACAAAATGAAATTAATGAAAAGCTGGGTCTGGTAAGGCTGGATGAAATACCAAACTGGACCCAGGATGCTGGTTGCCTTGATATAACGCTGGGATGGCACAAATAAGTGCAACACTGAACACTTCACCCCTTCATGACTGCCAGCAAACACAGACATTATCAGCATAAAAAAAAAAACTAATATGTGTATATAATTGTACGTTGTAAAAGCATGGAATAAATGTCTCTCTATACATATATGGGCCATATACACTGCAGGTTCTACCAGTATATAAAGGATATAAAGAATGGATGACGAAAGAAAATTATTCAGATGATCCTGTTTGGCACGATGGAGCCAAAGGTTTCTCACCACTGGTGCTGAAAGTGCCCTGAACAACAGCAGAGCTACACTAATATTGGTGCCTGTTGAGTTGCAATCACAGATTGCGTTGTAGATGGGGCCTACCTACCACACACGACATCACATCGGCAGTTGTTATTCCTCTCCTTAGACATCCATTGAATGCTTATAGTAAAGCGAGCTGGTGTCTGTCCCCCTAGGCCCAGAAAGGGCACATAAGAACCAACCAAAACACTATTTTCCACAGTGAAGCACTCATCAGCAAAGCAGAAGCACATCATTTGTTGCCTGTGGATGACTGCTCCGCCTCCTCCAAGGTTGACCAATCTCCATCAACGCTGCATACAGATGTCCTTTACCATCTCCTTTTGGCTTTTTGTTGCTACGAAAATGTAATTTTGTGCAAAGGTTTTATATAGCCAGAATTTCTCTCAGTCTTGATGAGTCTTTTCTGACATAAGTTTGCATTCATACTGGAAAAGAGAACCAAGGAGACAAGGGATAATGTAATGTGGCAGTTGAATATTCAGTAAAAAGCTCTGGTTGGAATGAATGTATACATGCATGTATGTAGGACATTTATAAACCTATGACACTTTAATTCAGCATAAAGTTTCCTCACCAGGGCTAGCTGTCGTCCTATGTTCCCCATGGTTATCACACCAGCGAAGAAGATGCAAGGTAACCAGGAGCGAATGTACAGAAAATCTGGAGAGGTATACCTGAAACAAAACAAGAGAACAGGTATTAAAACGTAGGACAATCCCCAAATGAGCATGAAAATCTACAGAAATCCCTCCCGTACCTTGAAAAATATTATAAACTGGGTGTTTCGAGCCCTGAATGCTGATTGGCTCAAAGCAGTTGTATATTTAAGCAATAAGGGCCGAGGGGGTGTGGTATATGGCCAATATACCATGGCTAAGGGATGTTCTTAGGCACGACGCAACGTAATATGAGCAGTAAAAATAAAATGTTTTGTCATACCTGTGGTATACGGTCTGACATACCACAGCTGTCAGCCAATTAGCATTCAGGGCTCGAACCACCCAGTATATAATAGACCGTATACCGCGGTTATGACAAAACATATTTTTACTGCTATAATTAGGTTGTAACCAGTTTATAATAGCAATAAGGCACCTTGGGTGCTTGTGGTATATAACTAATATACCATGGCTAAGGACTGTTTCCAGGTACTCCCCGTTGCCTCGTGCATAAGAACAGCCCGTAGCCATGGTATATTGGCCATATACCACACCCCTCGCGCCTAATTGCTTAATTATTATACATGCATGTCCTGTAAACTGTATTGTATTAGTACCCACTGAAAGACTCCGTTGTAGACCAGGAGCTGAGTGGATAGAGTGGCCAGCAGGGCGATGACCACCCCCAGGCCAAAGCCAGAGCGAGACCGGTCAAACGTCCACCAGAGGCCGATGGACAGGGCTGCCAGCGTCAGGGACAGCTGCACGTTGTTCGCAAAGTCCACTTTCTGAGAGGGGTTAAGGACAGCTGATCATGTAGTAGGATAGTCCACACAGGAACCATGGGTTCGGCTCAGTAAGGTTCTTCTTGTAAACAGGCTTGTTTAATCACATTTAAAAGCCCATCGTTTTAGCTGGGCCTTTAGTCACTGATCTTATTGTTTTACACATTACATTTGAGTCTTTCAGCAGATGCTCTTATAGAGAGCAACTTACAGAAGCAATTAGGGTAAAGTGCCTTGCCCATGGGTACATCGACAGATTCATTTTGTTTTATTGTAAAGTGTGTTGCGATTATAAATACAATTTAAATCAAGTTTGATTTGCAAGTAAAAATGTCAACATGGAATGCTTTTGCCCCATGGTTTACAGGTTTTTACACATCTTTTTATTATTCACATCAAATTCAGTAAGTTTCAGACAGGCAGGTAGGAATAGAGCAGGATACTCAACTCTTACCCTATGTGGTCTGGAGCCTGCTGGGTTTCTGTTCTACCTGACAATGAATTGCATACACCTGGTGTCCCAGGTCTAAATCAGTCCCTGATTATAGAGGGGAACAATGAAAAAAATGCAGTGGAACTGGATTCCAGGTCCAGAGTTGAGTTTAAGGGCATAGAGGATACAGCGCTGGCATGGTTGATGCCCACGAACACGGCCACACAGCGCATCACACTGGACCACTCCCGCTTGAACTTGTGGGGCTCGCCGAGCCGACAGTCAATGCATGGATACAACAGACCGATTATTGCTGAGAGAGAGGGGTAGACCGGGATAAAGGTAAGGGATTGAGGGTGCAGAAATAGGAAGAGGGGATCAGAGATCAACAAGCAGCTTTATTGCTGCAGTAGCATGGCCTGTGTCGTACATTCCTGTTAATATGGTTGTGGAGAGAAAGGCTGCCATGCCAGCCCACCACATAGCATCAACGCTATTCTGATGACACACCAAAAAACAAACCCACTGTTGTTGAGGTTGGCCTCCTTTTAAAGCTATTGTTTAAATATTACACAAGAACTATACAGACTGCTGTGCAAATTTAGGTAACTGTACAGTGAACTGCTCTGGTCTTGACTAGTCAATAAAACCCGATAGCTACTGCATGATGCAAACAGCCCAGTGCGCAGTAACAGTGGAAACCTGCATCTCCCCCCAGGCTGAGCAGTCGAGCGCGGCAGTCTCAGTCTCAGGGGGATACAGGCCTGCGGCTGTTGTGCTTTTCTACTGGTCCACTAGGAATCAGCAGCTACATCTACTCTCTGTGCTGTAGACCCAGGGGACAACAATTCAATAATGATAGTAGTCAAGTCTGGCAGCAAAAACCTGTGTGTGTCCCCCTTCTACTGCTGACTTTGCTGATAGCTACTTTGAGGAAAAGCGTACTTACTATGCCTGTGATGTGGTTGTCCCACCTAGCTATCTTAAGATGAATGCCCTAACTGTAAGCTACACTGGATAAGAGTGTCTGCTAAATGACTAAAATGTAAATGTGTGTGTCCCCTACCTGAGGCGGTCCCACAGCAGGGCGCCACCCACCAGGCTGATGAGAAGATGCTACTGATGACATCAGGCGGGAACAGAGTGACATTCCTCTGTACCTGCAGTGAGAGAAAACAAATATTAGCTACTTTAGTACTCTTAGTCATATCTTCCCCTTAAATATTTCCCCATTCAAGATATGTATCATTAAAATACAAACATAGCTCACCTGCAGCAGGTTGAGCACCAGAGCCAGGAAAACTCCTATAGAGAACAGCATGAACCCACGGATCACCAGGGTGGTGCTTCTGTTGGTGATCACTGCAATGTATGGTGCTCTGGAAGGAGCGGTCTGACTGGACCCAGACCGCTGCTGGTCGCTGACTACTGTGGAGTCGGCCATGGCTGCCAGGGCAATCGTGGACACCAGGACAGAAGGGGAAATGCTAGCTTTACCCTCCAGTGATCGCACTGTCCACTGACATCACCAATACCCTGAAACACAGGAACATATTCAGGTGTGGCTACATGATCATCCAATAAAACAACCACAGCCCAGAGGTGTGAAGTCAGTGGACAAACACAGATGTCTGTCTAGTTCAGGGATGGGCAACTCCAGTCCTCTGGGGCCTGATTTGGTGTCACACGTTTTCCCCAGCCCCAGCTAACACACCTGACTCAAACAATCAACTAATCATGACCTTCAGCTGTATTTGCTAGGGATGGGCAAAAAGTGTGACACCACTCCAGACTCTGAAGACTGGAGTTGCTCATCCCTGGTCTAGTTAGTCAATGTTCATGTCTCAGCTTACAAACACTAGTCAAATAATTAAGAGTAGCTAGCTATGCCTAATGTTGATTTCTTTGTCTCAAGAAGAGACAATAACTCTTCAGTCATTTGATCAAACCACGTTATGCTCAGCCTCAGCAAATGCATACATCACATTTGCCAGATGGCTCTCTACTTTTGACCTAGTTAGCTACCTACAGTGACGTTTCATCTACTTCGAGATTGGAAGCTGATATAACAGCAACCTGTGGCAGTATTGGCACTGCCAGAGCAACGTAACGTTATCTAACTAGCTAGCGAAGGTCATCGAAAACAGCTAAATTAGCTAACGTTAGAGGATAGCCAGCTAACATAGATAGCCAGCTAGCATAATAGCTAACATTAATACTTTGAATACACTGTTGGATACAACCAATAATTACTAAACGTTAGCTAACTATATAGTGTAGTGTTAAATAAAACGAATTTGATAGTTTTTGTATATATGCTAGCAACAATTGATTGCTGATAATCAGCATACACATCTTGTTTATTAGCCTAGCTAGCTAGCACACTTCGTCAGCTGATATTTACAGTCACACGCTATTTGCCTTGAATTAAATAATAAATATTACCTTCAATGTTTATAAAGTATTTTTCAAAAATTGCAAAAGACACATTTTGATTCTATTTTTTAGGTAGTAGCAGGAGTTTGAGAACTAGCTTCGAGGGGGGGAAAAAAATCGTCTTCTCGCTAATTTCGGATGAACTGGTTTGGCACTGGCTACGTGGCCAACCAATCGGCTTCTAAAACCCTGACGTAATCTCATTGCACAAAGCCCACGTTTTGCCCAGGTAGAATAAATGCAAAATTGTCTTTGATATAAAACATTAGAAAATGCACAGAAGTGGTTAAAATTAAAATACATTCATTTATAAACATATTGATAAAATTGTTTGGCATTGGGTGTGTATATCAAATCAATGATGATTATTTCAACAACAAAAAATGTAACCTTTATTTAACTAGGCAAATCACTTAAGAACACATTCTTATTTACAATGATGGCCTAGGAACAATGGGTTAACTGCCTTGTTCAGGGGCAGAACAACAGATTTTTACTTTGTCAGCTCGGGGATTCGATCTAAAAACCTTTCGGTTACTCATCCAACACTCTAACCACTAGGCTACCTGCCATCCCATTATATAAGAATGTCTTTAATGTGGATCACATCTGTCATTAATGTAGGCCTATTGTAATTTTTGGTCTATCCATTGGATGAAATCCAGAGTTTCTGTAAACATAACAATAAATCCTAATAGACAGTGTGTGAATGGTCTGTAAGACTTTGAGAAGGCAAAAGTCTGAATACTGAATACCAAATCAAGTGGAAATGGGGATTATCTGTGATCTACTCCACACTGTGACTGCCTCACCTCCATAGCATAAGCCTATTAGACTACATGCTGGAGCAAAAGGAATGTCTTGACTGAACAGTGGTAAGAGACTTAAGGGAAGCCATTCAGCCATCATGAATGAAAGATGACAGGAGAGAATGGGATCACATTTATTTTTGAGTATACAGTGAGAAGCAGGACAGGGATATTGGGCAGCTGTACTTTTGAGGGACACAAAAGCCTTTAGAATTATTTTGCCCAGAGATAGTTCAACTATTAAGGGATATTTCCATTTCTTCTGACATACAGTAGGATGAACTGTCACTAAACTACTTCCCAACACACCAGTGAAAACACCTTAGTATCCATTTACACTGGATGGCTAGGACGTAAAATCACATAGAATAGGAGAAGAAGAATAGTGGTGGTGAATTCATTTAGAACTGTTATCACCTTGGGTTTTCTGGATTCAATCGGGACACTGCAAATCCCATCCACTACAGCAGTACCAACGATCCCCGGGGAGATGTCCTTAACCCTAATAATCAGAGTGATAGAGGGAGCCTGCTAGGTACAGGCAGGATACAGAAGGGGTTTCAATTAGTTGTCAAGGGCTATTTGGAGGCCCCCTAGCGCTAAGAGGAAATGGTCAGGGACCCAATTCATCATCCTGACTGGCTCAATGTTAAGGGCCTTTTCATTACCAGCCCCGTGTGTCCCAGTCAGACACAACCCTGGTATAAATGTGACTGATGGGGAAGGTGCAGGGTGAGGTGTGCTCTAGTTAAAGTCAACCCCTATTGGCCTGTTACAGGTCTCAGCTCACACATAATAGCCCCCCTGACCTTTCTGTTGTCTCTAATTAACCCCTAAACCCCTCCCCTCTCTGACTCGCCCACCAATCCCCAGACAGGGATAATAGATGCATTTTGCAGTGCCACTGGAACTCTCAGCCTCTCAGAGGTGTTATTTAAAACTAAAAACCACTGAGGGCAACAAAGGAAAATGGCTGAGTATGTGTTTCACTGGGGCTGCCTGTACATCATGACCAATAAATACCTGTAACATATTTTATGCCGTTGCGTGTCATTTCTGTTGGTGACAACGGTGGTAGTCTTCAATCACTTAAAACATAACATTACTAAAGCTGTTGTCTAAATGCCATAGAGAATTAAGAATAGTTTTCTAACATAAACTCATAATATTAATGAAATGCCTTATTTGAAATTCCACCAATGCACATCTGTTTGCACGTTCTAGCGTGCCCCCTGGTCCGCAGGGCTCACAGGGTGTATCAGCAGGGCTTGACATATTTATTCTCTCTCTCTGCCTGACTGACATGCTGTGTATCTGCATGAACATCTGTAATGGGTTGTGTTTACAGCAGCAGAGGATGGCCAAGCAGAAGATAAGCCAAGAATTAATAAAGAACCATGCAAGTACCTCCCTCAGAAAGTATATTGGCATTTAATGCAACAATAAAATACCAACCGTCATATTCATGGTATTGCTCAATGAGTAATAATGGAAAGTCAAATGGTCCATAACGGCATGATTAGACATTCCATGTGGTATTTAAGGAGCACAGCATTCAGGCACACAGGGACACACACTTATGTCTATAATTCAAAATAAATGAGAAAGAAACACAGTATGGAAAATAATATATATGCTGGAGCTTTAGAAACAGAGGGTAGTCTACTAGTTCATCATTGTCTTTGAAAATTCTTAAGAGTATGAGGTAAAATGCTAATGTAATTTAGCTGGCCACACAGAAGCACCAATACCAGCATGTGTGTGGCATCTTGAATGATAATGACAAAGCATGCCATATCCCTTGTGAGCAAGTCTGTGGAACGCTGATTACAGATTGGCCAGTGTGTCCTCACCCCCAAGAGGACCAGGATTCTAATGCTAATCACTGTTGGCTCCCATTGAAATGTATTTTCCCATGTAGCTCTAAAGGAGGGAAATAAAATGGAATACACCAGTTACACCATTGTACAGAGTTCTGCGTGTTTTGCCATTTTTAGCCCAACTGCATTTTATACCCCACTTGCTCACTGTCAATCTTAACCTATTGCACCATCTACTGGCACCATCATAGAACTAGCCTGGTCAACCTATCAAGTCAAATGCACAAACTCAGATGTGCTTTACTGAACCCATTGTTTCTAACGGGAGGAAAGAGAAGACAATATATGAGGAGTGCTATATGAGGATGTTTATTCACCCCTACAGTATATTTATCAGTCATCATACAGGCATAATCAGTGCACTCTCAATTTGAAATGGCCTACATGGGATTCATCATCAATTACAAACCGAGAAACACTCATCAAAAAAT
Organism: Salmo salar; assembly: GCF_965601325.2. Taxonomy (NCBI): domain Eukaryota; kingdom Metazoa; phylum Chordata; class Actinopteri; order Salmoniformes; family Salmonidae; genus Salmo; species Salmo salar. The sequence goes on along the minus strand of NC_138315.1, from coordinate 31,760,129 downwards.
ATCAGTCAGCAGACACTTTATTTTCATTCAGGAAAGAGAAATATGTCAGAGCCGAGCCCAGTGAAACTCAGTTACGCATCCAATATAGGTGAATTGAAAGGAGGGAGATTCAGTGCATATGTTCTCATTGGCTGCTCCTCTGTAGCACAAACTCTCAGTGTTAATGAGCAGCCTATCTCTTAAACTGCGGCCATGGCTATCAGTGAGGTGAGACCATTGCTATTCAGGACCAAACAGATGACAAATCATTTGTACATAATTAGTGCTCAGCAAGGTTACAACTGACACAAATTTCCATCTTAATTAGGAGGGAAATTTGTTCCATTAATTTAATTTGGTGCGCATGAGCAGGTTCGCACCTTACTACGTTAATCTTACAACTGTCAGTGCGGGCGAGGAGAGGGCCTTGGATCACGGGCAAACAGGAAAGACTTCTATGAAACAGGCTTTATTTCATATGTGGGACACCATTGTGAATGTCTTCTGCTTTCATTACAGTTAAGGTAATAGTATACCAAACTCAGCAAAAAAAGAAACATACCTTTTCAGGACCCTGTCTTTCAAAGATCATTCGTAAAAATCCAAATAACTTCACAGATCTTCATTGTAAACGGTTTAAACTCTGTTTCCCATGCTTGTTCAATGAACCATAAACAATTAATGAACATGCACCTGTGGAACGGTCGTTAAGACACTAACAGCTTACAGACGGTAGGCAATTCAGGTCACAGTTATGAAAACTTAGGACACAAAAGAGGCCTTTCTATTGACTCTGAAAAACACCAAAAGAAAGATGCCCAGGGTCCCTGCTCATCTGCGTGAATGTGCCTTAGGCATGCTGCAAGGAGGCATGAGGACTGCAGATGTGGCCAGGGAAATAAATTGCAATGTCTGTACTGTGAGACGCCTAAGACAGCGCTACAGGGAGACAGGACGGACAGCTGATCGTCCTCGCAGTGGCAGACCACATGTAACAACACCTGCACAGGAACGGTACATCCGAACATCACAGCTGCTGGACAGGTACAGGATTGCAACATCCTAGCATATCCTAGCTTCTGGGCCTGAGTAACAGGCAATTTACTCTGGGCACGCTTTTCATCCAAACTTCCCAATGCTGCCCCCTATCCCAATTTAAAGGCACAGTTAACTTAGTGTATGTAAACATCTGACCCACTGGAATTGTGATACAGTGAATTATAAATGAAATAATCTGTCTGTAAGCAATTGTTGGAAAATGTACTTGTGTCATGCACAAGTACTTGTGTCCAAACTGACTTGCCAAAACTATAGTTTGTTAACCAGAAATTTGTGGAGTGGTTGAAAAACGAGTTTTAAAACTTCTTAGGGCTAGGCGTCCCGCTAGCGGGACAACATTCGATGAAACTGGAGGACACACAATTCAAATAAATAATTATTAAAATTATGGATATTAAACATTTAGGTAAATGTAAGTGTCTTATATTGGTTGAAAGCTTAAATTCTTGTTCATCTAACTGCACTGTCCGATTTACAGTAGCTATTACAGCGAAAGCATGCTATTGTTTGATTGTTTGAGGACGGCACCCCACATCAAAATATTTTTCCACTTGCACAGGTTACATAAATTCACAAATAGCGATTAAATATTCACTTACTTTTTGAAAATCTTCCTCTGATTTGTCATCCAAAGGGTCCCAGCTATAAAATGTGGTGTTTTGTTAGATAAAATCATTCTTTATATCCCAAAAAGTCTGTTTAGTTGGCGCCATCGATTTGAGTAATCGACCCATTCAACATGCAGAGAAAGGAATCCAAAAATCTACCCCTAAACTTTGTTTCATCAAGTCAAAATACATTTCTATTTATTCCTCAGATACCCTAAAATGTAATCAAACTATGATTTTTCTTACGGAAAGAAGTATGTTCAATAGGAAACCGATTTTAGCAGGTGCGTTACTTCTTCATGGTGCGCCAAACACGAATTTCCAAGACTGTGTCCCTGTACTAAAACTGATATTTCTTCCTCGATTTTAAAGTTACAAGCCTGAAACCTTGAACATAGACTGCTGACATCCTGTGGAAGCCATAGGAATTGCATCCAGGGAGCTAATTTCCAGTATGCTTTCCATTGTAAGAGCAAGGTCTCTCTCAAAAAAAGAAGTCCGGTTGGTTTTTCTTTGGATTTTCTCCTACCATATCTATTGTGTTATATTCTCCTACATTATTTTTAACATTTCTACAAACTTGCATATCCTGGCTTCATGGCTTGAACAACAGGCAGTTTACTTTGGGCACGTCATTCAGGCGGAAATTGACAAAAAAGGGGCCTAGCCCCTGACTCCATCATTAGTGTATGTAAACTTCTGAATTCAACTGTATATATATATATATATATATATATATATATATATATATATATATATATATATATATATATGATACAATAGTGGTCACAGTAAGCTATAATATTGCAATAATAATATTGTAATCACCCTAAGAAAAACCTTTAGCCTATTCTGTTATAAATAACTTGCAATATGGCTTCAACATATAACAAAAACCTATAGCCCAAAACCCTGTTTTGAGATGGCTTCAGTCTATACACCTGTTGTCAGGTGATGTTCTGTTGTAAGCCTCTTATGCTTGAGAGAGAGCCACTGTGTAATGGTTTCAGCTGGGTGGGCATTGATAAGTCCAAGGACTAGGTCTCTTTTCATTGTTGAGGAGGCCGAGGAGTAGAGAGTTTATGAAGCTGTAGTAATTACCCGAAAGAGGCAGTTCAATACACACTCAGAGAGAATGATAGGGGAGAGAGAGAGAGAGAGAGAGAGAGAGAGAGAGGAGAGAGAGAGAGAGAGAGAGAGAGAGAGAGAAAATTACTGATTTAGGAACTGTGAGTCTCTAATGGAATCCTCCACTGCCTCCTGGGTGCTCAACCTGACTACTATTACCTGCACTGATGCATATTCCATTATGGGATCCTCCACTTTAATAGTGTCCATCAAATCAAATCAAATTTTATTGGTCACATACACATGGTTAGCAGATGTTAATGCAAGTGTAGCGAAATACTTGTGCTTCTAGTTCCGACCGTGCAGTAATATCTAACAAGTAATCTAACAATATCACAAGAACTATCTTATACACACAAGTGTAAAATAAATATATGGATGAGTGATGGCCGTGCGGCATAGTCAAGATGCAGTAGATGGTATAGAGTACACTATATACATATGAGATGAGTAATGTAGGGTATGTAAACATTATATCAAGTGTCATTGTTTAAAGTGACTAGTGACACATTTATTACATCCAATTTTTTATTATTAAAGTGGCTAGAGATTTGAGTCAGTATGTTGGCAGCAGCCACTCAATGTTAGTGATGGCTGTTTAACAGTCTGATAGCCTTGAGAAAGAAACTGTTTTTCAGTCTCTCGGTCCCAGCTGTGATGCACCTGTACTGACCTCACCTTCTGGATGATAGCAGGGTGAACAGGCAGTGGCTTGGGTGGTTGATGTCCTTGATGATCTTTTTGGCCTTCCTGTGACATCGGGTGGTGTAGGTGTCCTGGCGGGCAGGTAGTTTGCCCCCAGTGATGCGTTGTACAGACCTCACTACCCTCTGGAGAGCCTTACGGTTGTGGGCGGGGTAGTTGCTGTACCAGGCGGTGATACAGCCCAACAGGATGCTCTCGATTGTGCTTCTGTAAAAGTTTGTGAGTGTTTTCGGTGACAAGCCAAATTTCTTCAGCCTCCTGAGGTTGAAGAGGCGCCTTCTTCACCACGCTGTCTGTGTGGGTGGACCATTTCAGTTTGTCCGTGATGTGTACGCCGAGGAACTTAAAACTTTCCACCTTCTCCACTACTGTCCCTTCAATGTGGATAGGGGGGTAGTCCCTCTGCTGTTTCCTGAAGTCCACGATCATCTCCTTTGTTTTGTTGACATTGAGTGTGAGGTTATTTTCCTGACACCACACTCTGAGGGCCCTCACCTCCTCCCTGTAGGCCGTCTCGTTGTTGTTGGTAATCAAGCCTACCACTGTAGTGTTGTCTGCAAACTTGATGATTGAGTTGGAGGCGTGCATGGCCACGCAGTCATGGGTGAACAGGGAGTACAGGAGAGGGCTGAGAACGCACCCTTGTGGGAACCTAGTGTTGAGGATCAGCGGGGTGGAGATGTTTCCTACCCTCACCACCTGGGGGCGGCCCTTCAGAAAGTCCAGGACCCAGTTGCACAGGGCGGGGTTGAGACCCAGGGTCTCAAGCTTAATGACGAGTTTGGAGGGTACTATGGTGTTTAATGCTGAGCTGTAGTCGATGAACAGCATTCTTACATAGGTATTCCTCTTGTCTAGATGGGTTAGGGCAGTGTGCAGTGAGATTGCGATTGCGTCGTCTGTGGACCTATTGGGGCGGTAAGCAAATTGCAGTGGGTCTAGGGTGTCAGGTAGGGTGGAGGGGATATGATCCGTGACTAGTCTCTCAAAGCACTTCATGATGACGGAAGTGAGTGCTACGGGGCGATAGTCGTTTAGCTCAGTTATCTTAGCTTTCTTCATGTGAAATACATAGACATCAGGTGCCTGCCAAAGCACTCGCACCTATGTGAAGGTCTAACCCGCTCTGTAATGGCTGTTCTTTTACACAATGGCGCAGTACTACTTATAAATATGGTAAATCTATTCTTTGTAACAAAAAGCATACTGAAGACATAGGCAGAAGGAATTCAAAAACACAAGTTGTTAAATGGGAGCGTTCTAGTGTCTCTCTCTCTTTCTCTCTCTCTCTCGCTTTCTCTCTCTCTCGCTCACACACACACACACTCCTCTAGCATGCCATCAGGTAAATTATGATTTACATCCTAAAAAAAAATTATCCCCCAAAAAATTGTTAGAAAAATACATCTAGCTAGTTGTGCTAGACATTTTATAGATAAAAAGATACGTAGCATATCGTTTTTAAATGTGTGCATGCTTTTCACCTCAGAGAATATGTTTCAAAGGGTTTGTGGCGGATTTTAAATCTCTTCCATTTAGGATACACCAGAGCATCCTCTGCCAGAAGAAGGCAGTCGAGGAGAGGAGCAAACTACTCTCTGTTCACCTATTAACTAATTGATGCGCTCCTACATTTGGCAACCACTTATCGGTTTTCGTGGGTCACATTGGAAAGGAGGACAGATGAGTCGAGGAGAGGACGCACTTTTGCCCTATTGAGAATATCTCCCCCATGACAGATGAACACTGGATCTGAGAGCAGCAGAGGGTTGATGACACACACACACACACACACACACACACACACACACACACACACACACACACACACACACACACACACACACACACACACACACACACACACACACACAGCAAATAGATGTTACGTTTTATGGGACAAACTGATGGTTTGCATTATAGGCCTATGGCAGGATCAGTGGACAGGATGTGTACTTGATGGTCCTGCTTCCTTACATCACTTCAACAATTGAGGATCATTAATCACAACGTGCATGATTTATTTGTCTCCAGGAATACTGACAACCCTGTTCAAATGAAAGATTCAATGATGTTGGAAAGGCTTCAGACCAAGAGAGCTTCATCATGTCAGCCTTTCCATATAATCTTTAGTGGCATTAGACCTCCCTCCAGTGGACGAAAGTGGAATTGCAACGTTTAGAACCGCTGCAGCGATTCACATCCAACATTGTTCCCTTTTGTTTTTGTAAATGTTAACTCAATTCTCACTTTATTGACTCCCATCACTCGAAAGTGGCCGTGTTGCAAGTGAGGTTAGCTTACTTTTTGTATAAAAATTACAGCTACATCTTGACCGCACAATTTATCAAGGATTAAGACCAAAGTCATATGCTTTCGTCATGTTACTACACACCACAGTCCAACATGGCGGCCACGTCTGTTTTCCACAGAGGGAGAACAGGGTCGAAAATAGGAGCTCAGTATGATCAAGAGGGCAATCTTATTCAGGTAACATATTTTTGTGTCTGTAATTTTTCCTAATATGGTGCGGTTTCTGTCATAATATAACAACACAACATTGCAATGTAAACATTTATGGGTTTGCCACTTGGCTAGATAGCTACAGGAGGTAGCGAATTCACAGTTTGCTAAATAAAGCAACTGATGTTAGCAACTGTGGCTTGCAGGTTGAAACAAGGAAGGACGAGGAGCAGAGTGTCAAGCTAGCAGAAATCCTGGAACTTCTGCTTGCTGCTGGATATGTCAGAGCCCCGAATAAAAGGACTGGGACCTTTAGACAAGGTGAGAACCAACTTACATTACAAACCTGAAGATCTGCAGGCTTTTGATTCCTGGTTTTACCATCTCCTCGCTACCCTTTCTATTTCCATTCCCTGAACCATGTCTTTTTATAGGTGGTTGGAGGGATGACATGGTGCATCACAACATTTAACTTTGACATTGATGTGGATCTGCTGTTCCAGGAGAATTCAACATGTAAGTAGCTAACATATAGCATTGTTTTGTTTACTGTTAGTGATGTTGCTGGACCAGTGTAACTGATGTTGGATGATTTTGTGTATATCTTTGCAGAGCTCTCACAGAGAAGATTGTCTCTGTTCTGCCCAAAATGAAGTGCCCTCATCGCCTGGAGCCCCATCAGATCCAAGGGCTGGATTTCATCCATATATTTCCAGTGATACAGGTGTGTATTCCTGAGACATTAGAGTTTTGTAATAGAGTACCACACTTGGTTTGTGACCTCATGTCTGATTCATTGCCTGTGTTGTATGATCTTCAGTGGCTGGTGAAGAGGGCCATAGAGACGAGGGAGGAGATGGGAGACTATGTGAGAGCCTATTCTGCCTCTCAGTTCCAGAAGACACACAGCTTCCCTGAGGTGAGTGCTGTTATTGTAGGGTGGGTCCATGGCAGGGATATTCAACTCCAGCTCTACTCATTACATTTCTAAGTGCAATGTTCTGAACTTTTCACTGAATAAACCCCTGTCGTATTGTCTCCATCCTAGGATGAAGACTTCCCCCAGAGGAAGGAGAAGGCTGTGAAAGTAGTCCTAGATGTATTGGTGAGTGACTCCCTGACATGAAGCTGACATGCCATGCCTGGGTCAAATTATTCCATGAGCCTTTACAATAAAGATGGTGCTGCAGTGGATAGCAGACGTTTTACAGGCTTCTGACCAATTCTGCTTATATATACATATCTACCTCAATTACCTCATCGACTCGACTCGATACCGGTACCCGATGTTTATAGCCAAGTTATCGTTACGCACTGTGTATTTATTCCTCCCTTATTTTTCTCTTTGCGTTGTTGGGAAGGGCCCGTTAGTAAGCATTTCACTGTTGCTCCTGAGTGGCACAGCGGTCTAAGGCTCTGCATCTCAGTGCAAGAGGCGTCACTACAGACACCTTGGTTCGTCTCCAGGCTGTATCATAACCAGCCGTCCCATAGGGTGGGGCACAACTGGCCCAGCGTCGTCCGGGTTTGGCCGGTGTAGGCCGTCATTGTAAATAAGAATTTGTTCTTAACTGACTTCCCTAGTTAAATAAAGGTTAAATAAAAATAGTCTACACCTGTTGTTTACGTAGCATGTGACAAATTAAATTTGATTTGTTTTAAAGACCCCCTTGTAATAGTATAGAAACTTTAAAACCACACAGCATGTTGTTTTTCTCCTCTGGTATTGACAGGAAGTGTATAAACCTCATAGGAAATACAAGAGACAGGTTGAAGCAGGAGCGCTGCTGGACGAGAGTCCAGGGTTCACTCCACTCTATTGGAGTATGGAAGGTAGGCTGCCTGTCTCTCTCGCTCTCTCCGTATTCAGTCCTCCATATCCAACTTTCTCCACAGTTCATGTTACATGTTCACATAAAAAAAAAAATGTTTTACCTTTATTTAACTAGGTGGGTCAGTTAAGAATAAATTCTTATTTACAATGACGGCCTAGGAACAGTGGGTTAACTGCCTTGTTCAGGGGCAGAAGGACAGATTTTTACCTTGTCACTGAGAATCAGAACCAATGTGATCCCATCCCATTTGACAATTGTGTTCCTTTCATTTTCCTATTCTTTTCCTGCATCTCATCCATCCTTATATTAGAATGTCAGATGACCTTCTGTAAGTATGTAAATGGACTCGTTCACTGCAAGGAGAGTTTCACATGAATGCTTGTTGTGTGAGTGTTTCGATACAGAAGAGAGTACAAAACTTCAAACAAGCATGGAGTGGGTGTGTGTGTGCATACATGTGTTATGTGCTCCTTTCATGTACCAGTATCCTAACAGCAGTGGAGGCTGTTGAGGGGAGGACGGCTCATAATAATGGCTGAAACGGAGCAAATGGAATGGCATCAAACACATGTTGTTGATACCTTTCCACTATAACGCTCCAGCCATTACCACGTGCCCGTCTTCCCCAATTAAGGTGCCACCAGCCTCCTGTGCCTAACAGTGATTTAAGTACTTATTACTCCTGTGTTTTAGACGGTATGGATTCAGCAAGCAGACAAAACAGGACCAGGTGAGCTTTATTGAAATTACTGTCATATGTGTAAAGTTAATTGTAGCGTTATATGAATTCAAAGCCTATAACTACAGCCTTCTACAGAAAGATGAAGACCGGGACAAGAGGTCGATCATTACAACCAATATTACAGGGATGGAGACTGGTAGATCATAGGTGTTCTGTGAACTGTAGCTATAGTAGAAAGTGAAACCCCGATGAAAGATGGTATCCCCCTGTTCCCTACAGGCAGAGGAACGGAAAGCCTCGTTGATGCCAGGCTCTCAGGCCACACCCCCAGGGATTACAGAGGGGTCGCAGGAGGAGGAGGACCTGCAGGCAGCGGAGTAGGTGAGGTCACATCACATGTGTATCGCTCTAAACCCAACCGTAGCCCCATGTCCAATACTACAGAAATGCATCCCTCTTTGTGATGATGTCCCTGACTCCCTGTGATATATCCTCTCAGCTGCGCATCAAAACACTGATGACCAGCATGGCTGCCATGGCGACTGAGGAGGTAGGCATGGCTTTAGTTCTACTCTTGGCCAGTGCCTTTACTGTGTGGTTGATTACTGTGTAAAGTTGTTTTATTTCATATGTAACACCAACACAGGGGAGGCTAACGGCTAGCACAGTGGGACAGATAGTTGGGCTGCAGTCTGAGGAGATTAAACAGACAGCATCTGAGTATGCTGAGAAGGTGAGCGACTCCCACAGCAGGGTTAAATGGTTAACTGCAATCATAAAATATTTGTCATATTTTAAAGAATAAGTCAATGCCACAGTGTGTAGTTAAATATTTCCACATACACATTTCCATCAGTTGGAGAGGTCTGCAGAGGACCGTCCAGAGCGGTACGGGCCAGTCCAGCAGCACCGTAGGATAGTGACCTCTCTGAACAAACAGATCCAACAGAAGACCAAGCAGTTGGAGGAGGTGACGACTGGACTTTATGAATTTCACAGAACGTTGTGTAAAATAGCCATGCATTTCTTAAATGGAAGGATACGATGCACTTTATTTTCCTGTCAGAAGTAACTAAAAGTATGTGTATTTGGTGTGTTTTCAGCTACAAGCCAAACACCTGTAGGTAAAATCAGGGTGTGTGGAAGCTAAGAGCAAACTGATGGAGGCCACAGAGCAGTCAGAGAGACTGGAGAAAGAGCTGAGTGCCCTGGAAGAGGCTGAGGGCCGGGCTGATACTGGGTGAGTGCTGCACATACAGACCAAACCATTAGGGCATTCATTCAGTGGTTGTTAGTATATAAACTCCCTGAAGTTATACAGGTGTTTTGGACTTTTCTCATCCTCTGTGTGTGCCACAGACTGTTGGAGAAGCTGAGGGCTCTGGTAGGCATGAATGAGAACCTGAAGCACGGACTCATTGTAGAGTAGTAGAGAGTCTAGAGTCTGCATACTTTCAAATCAAATGTTATTTGTCACATGCACCGAATACAACAGGTGTAGACCTTACAGTGAAACGCTTAGTTACAAGCCCTTAACCAACAATGCTTCAAGAAGTTTAAGAAAAATACGTTTTAAGTAATAAGCCCCCCAAAAAAAATATGAAAATAAAAGTAACAAATAATGAAACAGCAGCAGTAAAATAACAATAGCGAGGCTATATACAGGGGGTACCGGTACAGACTCAATATGCAAGGGCTCCGGTTAGTCAAGTTAATTGAGGTAATATGTACATGTAGGTAGAGTTAAAGTGACTATGCCAGAGAGCACCAGAGAGCAGCAGCAGCGTAAAAGAGGGGTCTCGGTAGCCCTTTGATTAGCTGTTCAGGAGTCTTATGGCTTGGGGGTAGAAGCTGTTAAGAAGCCTTTTGGACCTAGACTTGGCGCTCCGGTACCGTGCGGTAGCAGAGAGAACAGTCTATGACTAGGGTGGCTGGAGTATTTGAACATTTTTAGGGCCTTCCTCTGACAACACCTGGTATAGAGGTCCTGGATGGCAGGAACCTTGGCCCTGGTGATGTACTGGGCTGTACGCACTACCCTCTGTAGTGCCTTGCGGTCAGAGGCCGAGCAGTTGCCATATCAGGCAGTGATGCAACCAGTCAGGATGCTCTCGATGGTGCAGTTGTAGAACATTTTGAGGATCTGAGGACCCATACCAAATCTTTTCAGTCTCCTGAGGGGGAATAGGTTTTGTCGTGCCCTCTTCACAACTGTCTTAGTGTGTTTGGACCATGATAGTTTGTTGGTGATGTGGACACCAAGGAACTTGGAACTCTCAACCTGCTCCACTACAGCCGTGGCGATGAGAATGGGGGCGTGCTCGGTCCTCCTTTTCCTGTAGTCCACAATCATCTCTTTTGTCTTGATCACGTTGAGGGAGAGGTTGTTGTCCTGGCACCAGACGGCCAGGTCTCTGAAGACCTCCCTATAGGCTGTCTCATCGTTGTCAGTGATCAGGCCTACCACTGTTGTGTCATCAGCAAACTTGATGATGGTGTTAGAGTCGTGCCTGGCCATGCAGTCATGAGTGAACAGGGAGTACAGGAGGGGACTGAGCACGCACCCCTGAGGGGCCTCCGTGTTGAGGATCAGCGTGGCGGATGTGTTGTTACCTACCCTTACCACCTGGGGGTGGCCCATCAGGAAGTCCAGTATCCAGTTGGAGAGGGAGGTGTTTAGTCCCAGGGTCCTTAGCTTAGTGATGAGTGGGAAAGGGCAGTATTGAGTGCAGTATAGATTGCATCATCTGTGGATCTGTTGGGGCGGTATGCAAATTGGAGTGGGGCTAGGGTTTCTGGGATAATGGTGTTGATGTAAGCCATGACCAGCCTTTCAAAGCACTTCATGGCTACAGACGTGAGTGCTACTGGTCGGTAGTCATTTAGGCAGGTTACCTAGTGTTCTTGGGCACAGGGACTTTGGTGGTCTGCTTGAAACATGTTGGTATTACAGACTCACTCAGGGACAGGTTGAAAATGTCAGTGAAGACACTTGCCAGTTGGTCAGCGCATTACGTCCTGGTAATGCATCTGGCCCTGCGGCCTTGACCTGTTTTAAAGGTCTTACTCACATCAGCTATGGAGAGCGTGATCACACAGTTGTCCGGAACAGCTGATGCTCTCATGCATGTTTCAATGTTACTTGCATAGAAGTAATTTAGCTCGTCTGTCATAGTCCGTCCATATGACTTGTTAGATTTAAGTTTGAAATGGAACTACTTCACAGGTGTATTTGTGATGTAATTCCCTTATTTCCTGGTAAGAGGAAAACAACTAACATGGAGTGCAATTTTTTTCCAGGAGGAGATGGATCGCCTGCAGCAGAACATTGAGGACCTGAAGATGGAGTCAGGAGATGATACGGAGGACGAGAAGGTAACACACTCCCAAGACCAGCTAACTCTTTTTTTTGTCTATGTTTAACAAATGTTACACTGTGACTGACTTTCTTTCCCCCTCTCTCACTCTCTCTCTCCCTAAGGAGAGGAGTCACCTAATCGACAAGCAGTACAACACAGACAGAGATAAGCTACAGAAGATCAGACTGCTGATGGTAAAAGCACCAATGCACACTGCTGTAGCAGGATTCATTCCTGCTTAATCAATTTGAATTCACTTAGGCATTCTGTTTGGAGCATGCAAATAGTGGTCCTCTTACCAAATCCTTTATTTGCTCATGACCTGAGGGCTACTCTCTGATAGGCTCGGAGGAACCGTGAGATCGCCATCCTGCAGAGGAAGATAGACGAGTTGCCGAGCAGGGCAGAACTGAACCAGTATCAGAAGAGGTTCATTGAGCTCTATGGCCAAGGTAGGTATCTTAGCCTCAACCACTTACTGATTTGTTAACAATTTCTTACATCAAAGAAACATTACTTTTGTGTGTGTGTCCCCTAGTTTCAGCAACACATAAAGAGACCAAGTAGTTCTTCACCTTGTATAACACATTAGATGACAAGAAGGTATACCCAGAGAAGGAGGTAAGAGGAGAGGGCATCAGTTTCATAGAGCCATTGCAGCTGAAATCAGCTTGTTTACTCATGTGTTTTTTTTATTTAACTAGGCAAATCAGTTAAGAACAAATTCTTATTTACAATGATGGCCTAGGAACAGTGGGTTAACTGCCTTGTTCAGGGGCAGAACGACAGATTTTTACCTTGTCAGCTTGTCACCTTTCGGTTACTGGCCCATTGCTCTAACCACTAGGCTACCTGCCACCCCGTGTTGATCTGTTTCTGTAGGTGAACTTGCTGAATTCCATCCATGACAACTTCCAACAGTGAGTATTTTCACAATTTACCCTTTATAAACCTATCCTGCTTTTCGTATTATGGGTAATGAAGTCCAGCAGGTTTACCTCCTGTCTAAGCCGTGATCTTCTGTCTTGCTCAGGGCGATGGCGTCTTTGGGGACCAAGGAGCAGTTCTTGAGACAGATGGAGCAGATAGTGGAGGGAATCAAACAAAGCCGCAGTAAGTTGAGTACAGTAACTAACCATCTCTCATCTTCACTGTCTGCTGCCTAATGATAGCTTGAACTGAAGACGCCAGGTGCTTTCCGCCTGGCCCTAGTGAAAAACACTTAAATATGGCAGTGCTGTGTGATGCATATTGGTGATGTCTCCTCCTGGTCTACAGATGGAGAATAAGATGAGGAGAGACCAGCTGAATGATGAGTACCTGGAGCTTCTGGACAAACAGAGGCTCTACTTCAAAACTGTCAAGGACTTCAAAGAGGTGAGGCCTGAGAGAGAACCGCATTCGGGTTATGTATGGTAAAACATGCCGAAACTAGTTAACTGTTTTATGAATGTGTTCTGCTGTAGTCTCCCAGAGCTGATTTTATTTTTGTCTTTTTTTGCATTTTCCCTTCTAAACTGATAAAGTGAATCACTGATGTTGTTTTACTAATCCAATACTCTTTCTTACAGGAGTGTCGTAAGAATTAAATGCTGCTATCCAAGCTGAGAGCCAAGGGTGCTTCATAACCCAAATCACTGCCTCCAAAATAATTTCTCACTGTTATATAAAAACTAATCTCATCAATCAACGACTGTATGTCTTGCTGTCTGAATCATGTATTCTCCTCTATTTGGGGTCACTTGTATTGTATTGCCTTATTCTGCCTATTGTATTGTGCTTTGACATTCCACGTTGCTTTGCAGTATGTGGATAGTGATGCCACTCCTGGCAGGGCAGAGAGATTCTTGAGGGACATCAACCGCCCTTTGCACGGTGACATGAATGTTCTCTCTACGTACCATTTATATTAAGGTGCAGGAACTCTATACTTTTGAGCTAATATTCTAGGAGATGCAGGATCTCCAGCAGAAGAACATTTGAGGTGCTGGTACTCAGTTCCAGTGAGCTCCTGCCCAAGTCAAGCACTGGCTTTACCCATGTGTATTGATCTCTGTTGTCTACCCAGTTTATCATCACTTTGGCACTTAATAAAATAAACCATGCACAGTCCGTAAGATTTCCTGCAGTTTAATGCCTGGTCATAAAAAAATGTAAAAGCATTACGAGCAACTGCCTTGCTTTCTCATAACCCTTCATATTGATGTAGTTTTTATCCAATCTAGATCCAGGATATTAGTTGTTGTAGTATGTCAACCTATCCGCTAGTAGGCCCTTTATGTGCAAGGTAAACGAGCCAGTATGGCGGAGGGGGAAAGTGATTTGGAAACAGACAGGCTAGAATTGGAACTGGAGACTTTGTACATATACTCTAACGACAACTGTTCGGTACAAAGCAAAGAATATTGCTCTGAGTTTTGTAAGGTAAGCTAAATCACGACAATTCCTGGTTTTAGTTGGGAGAGAGGCGAGTTCTTAGGCCAAGCTTGCTAGCTACTATTAGCCAGTTGCTTGCAGTACGAAGCAGTTCAGCTACTGTAGATGGCTAGGAAAGTAATGTATTTGCTAACGTTACGTAGCATCGCGTTAATTAGCTAGCTAGCATTCATCGCAAATGAAGTCAACCCATACTGGCCTAGCTAGCTATAACCTTACCCTACAGAGCTTTTATTTCTCTTTGAGTTGGCTAGCTAGCCAACTTTAACTACCACTATGTGACGTTGCACGCTAACTATGGGTGCGTTCGTAAATTCACTAGCTATCTACTCCGAATTCAAAGCACTCGAAGAATGAGGAATTTACGAACGCGCAACATCCGTAGAATATGACCGATTTCAGTACTGTAAACGGCAGCACAGTCACCACCGCTCTTAAATAACATGAAAACAGCCTAACCAGTTCTGCTAGGGTGATTAAAATGGCCAGAGTGAGGTGTTCTCTCATTTGTGTCTGGAAGTAGCTTGTTAGCAAGCTCATTTAGCTTGGATGTTTGACTGTTGTTGTGAGGCCAGAACGCTCTGATCAACCCTACTCCTCAGCCACAGCGTACGATCAGGAGAGCGTAACCAAAGAGCTGTCGTTTCCAATGGGAGCAAATAAATCCTAGTGGGCAGAACAAGCAAGGAGATGGGCAGAGCCTAGAACGAGCTAGCGGGATCCAATTGGCGCGTTCTAGCATTTATTTGCATATTTCCGTTAGGGAACGCATACTCTGATGTGCGTATTAACTCGATTCGCCCTTGCACTCCTAAACAACACTATTTACTATTTTGTATATTTATATTTTGCAAATGGTAAAGTCTACAAAACGCAGTCCACTGTTTGTTACAGATTACTTTTCTGAACTGTATGGAGATCAAATGTTTCATCGAGGAGAAAATGTGCAGAATGTCGGCCAAAATCAATTTTCTCCCACTGCCTGCTACTGGGTTTCGTCTCGGCAGGATATTTGGTAGTGAGTGGAAACGCCAACCAGATGCTTCACATTTATACATCCGGTAAAATATGTCTCATTGTTCTGTGGCGAAACGTTCTGAATTTATGAACGGACAACAATGATCTGACAACGCTCTGAATGTACGAACGTTCTCCGGAGTCTATTTACGAACACAACCTAGGATTGCTAGCTAGCATGCAAAGCTGTCTACCTATCACTGTGAAGAAGCCTAACGTTACTGATTGTGTCCACAAGTTTAGTTAAAATGACAATAAGCTGGCATGTAGCTCGCTGTGCTGCAATACGTTTTTCTTCGCTAATATGTTAATACAGTGTTTACATTTAGCCAGTTGGCTAATAAGCTAGCTAAAGCTGTCACATCAAATCAAATGTATTTATATAGCCCTTCTTACATCAGCTGATATATCAATGTGCTGTACAGAAACTCAGCCTAAAACTCCAAACAGCAAGTAATGCAGGTGTAGAAGCACGGTTGCCAGGAAAAACTCCCTAGAAAGGCCAGAACCTAGGAAGACACCTAGAGAGAAACCAGGCTATGAAGGGTCTGTTGGCAAAAAGCTAGGGTGACCAGATTTAAAATACCCATATGGAGGACAACAGGATAATTGTAGGACAGTGTAGCCTACATTCATTTTAAAAAATGGCAGCACCTATTTTTAACACCCCCAAACACCAAGTAATGTTAGTTTCAAAATGGGCCATCACTGTTAATCATGAATGACAATTTTTCACGTCAAACGTCCAAGTTTCATCTGCATGTCAATCATTTGATCTCAAATCAGTTTCATGGGAATATGCATTTAGATCAAGTTTTTTTGTGAGCAGATTACAGCAGATGGTGTTAATTGAGCAATAAGGCCCGAGGGGGTGTGGTATATGGCCAATATACCACAGCTAAGGGCTGTTCTAAAGCCTACTGCAACACGGAGTGCCTGGATACAACCCTTAGCCGTGGTATATTGGCCATATACCACCAACAAACACCAGAGGTGCCTTATTGCTATTATAAACTGGTTATCAATGTAATTAGAGAAGTACAAATACATGTTTTGTTATTGATTCAGCAGCTTTGATCTAAGCACCATTGTGAGAAGCGCTCCACTACAGCCTTGCTCCCACGGCACCGAACGAGCTAATAGAAACACACGTAGCCTACTTTTTTTGCCTCACGCAAAATTTGGTGATGCAGAAACGAGAGACGAGAAATCTGGGAATATTTGGCCAACAAATAATTTCTGGTTGGTCTCAGGGAATGTAAAACAGATAAGGGAGTATTTTAAAACGGGACTGATTGAAGTAGCAGCAAATATGTTGAATGAGCAAATAGTGAGCATGGAGAGCCTCAAGTTTTATGAAATGACCTTAAATGTTAAGGTACCTTACTTCGTCAGAAGCACGCATTTTGTAAGTCGTTAGGCCACCCCAGCGGGCACATCTTCACGCTTGACACTTTTGAATGTGAGAAATAAAAGTATTATCTAAGGTTCTTTAATCCCCTGCTTCCCAAAATCCTCTTTGCTAGTTAGCGGGATCGACACTGGTAGACTGTCCTTTTCTTCTGCCTGCGGAACAGAAATGCTGGAAAACAGTGCCTAACAGGCAGTGGCGAAGGACACCGTCTACCGGTCGCTCCTGCTAGAACATCAGGTTGGAGCGATTGCATGTGTTAGCTTGCTAGTTAGTGACACCGTGTTCTAGATTGCCCTCATCGTATTTAACAGAACTATGGGGAAACCGGTGCCTGATAGGCGGGGACGAAGGACACTGTCTACCAGTAGCATCCGCCTCCCGCTAGAATAGCAGGCTGGGGCGATACCGTATGCTAGCGAACTAGGTAGCTAGTTAACGACACCATGTGTTAGTTAGCTTTCTAGTTAGCTAGCGCACATAGCTAGTTAGCACACGGTGTAGCCACAGGTAGCAGGTGTAGCCCCCGCCTGCTGTGTTCCGGACTAGCTGGATAAACTAGCAGTGTCCTTCGCTCCAGCCTGCCTATCACCTGCTGTCGTTAACAGAACTGCGGGAAAACAGTGCCCGACAGGCAGGGTGAAGGACACTGTCTGCGGGTGTATTGCTAGCTAGTTACTGTTTTCGGCCCCGCTCATTTTTCAGTGGAGTTTATCTGCGGCTGATATCCAACATTGTGCATTGACACCACGTACTGCACTGGAGAGCTCCCGCTGTCCTAGCTTAATAAACATGTACCAATATAAGTATAGAGGTGTTCCTGCATATGCAGGATCGATCTGAACTGCAGGCTGCACTTGAACCCTTCTCCCAAGTTTTACTGGAATTTAGCCCCAAAGTATTTGAGAAATGTGGTTGATTGATGATATGCCTGTCTCATCTTGCGCTGCGCAGAATCAGATCTCAACGACTGGATATGCGTTTAAAGAGTAACTCTCAACCCCAAGTTCAGCCTTTGCCCAGCACCTCCAAGAAAAAGAAAATAATGCATTAAGGTGAGAAGTTGTGGTTGGGGGGAATTGCTCATAAATATTCGTTTATTGGTGGGTAAATGTACCTGATCCCAACACTTTCTCAGTAAAGCATTCTTACCATAAGTCCACTGGCACACTCATAAAATAATGGCCATCGCTTACAAATGTGGTTCTGGACAGTTACCTCACAGTAGTAAGGCGCTGAGTTCATGAAATCTATTGCCACTTGCTGTGTAACATGCAGACCACAACGCCTGCAAAATAAATGTACACATGCATGTTATTCAATAATTTCATCCAAACTGCTCGCGTGTGTCAACAAGCATTTGCGTAACCAGGCGCTAAAATAGAGCTTGGTTCTATTTTAGACGCTTGTTGCGCTGCAAGTCCCGCCTCTCCCATTTCATTTGTTTTTAGGAGGATATACCCACGTGGGTGATTGGCAGACGAATGATGTCCACACTCCAGTCCAGTTGGTTGATGCACCTTAAAGTTGCTTGCCAAATGCCATATAAAATCCAAAGAACAAGACTGAACTAGGAGAGATTACTAGAAACTAACTAGAGCTGTGTTCGAATACTCATACTAACCCGCACTGATTATATAGTATGCTTACTGGTCATAGTATGGATGTAGTGAGTATGCCAAAAGTTCCTGCGTACTAATTTCGCGAAAATATGAAGTATACGCACGTTCTTCAGGAAATGGGCGTGGCTTCACATAGTTTTCAGTTTTGAAGAAAATGGCGGAAAATATGCAGCCAAAGTCCAACGAGAACTAACTGACAAATGTTAAGAAAATGTAATGACTTTTCAAACAAGTTACATTACACGTTACGTTGGCTGACAATTTGTTAGCTACGAATAGCATTTTTTTTTATTTAACCAGACAAGTCAGTTAAGAACACATTCTTATATGCAATAACGGCCTACCAGGGAAGAAGGGGATTCGATCCAGCAACCTTTCGGTTACTGGCTCTAACCACTTGGCTACCGTCCGCCCCTAGTTACGTAGTTGGATAAAAAATACATCGAACTTGCCATGCAACTAACCAACGTTTATTGACTTGATTATTCACATCATTCTTAGCTAAGTGGGATAGTCATTGTGCGTTTCAATGGACATAGCAAGAATTGTCAATCTTCTCCGATTTCAGAGCACTCGCACGGTTGAATATGGCGGGTGTCAGTAAAAAAGCGTAATTAAATTGTTGCCAGCAGCACAGTTCCAGTCACCAACACTCTGGATAACATGAAAACAGCAACGGACTGCGCCACCAATTAGTTATAACGGGTGGCAAAAACATAGATATTGTTGACATAATGACCACCAGTGTAATCAATGTCTTTTTACGAAGGATGTAGTTACAAATTAAACGTATCATCTTCATAGTAAAACCACACAGATGTGTATGAAACGGTAAGCAGAAACGTTGAATTTATTCATATGAGCAAATGTGCCTTACTTCCTTTTGAATTTTGTGTAACGTTAGTAGTCTAGTCAAAGAGAGGATCATGTAAAAAATATATTGGCTCACTCCACTTGCCAATAACGTTGACAAATAAGGCGCTCTGTCACTTGATTTTATAGTAAGTCTTGAGGTGGTACTACCCAGCACATCTAACGAGAAATGAAACCCAATTTGAGTAGCACTCTTCCATGAAACATTCCCTTGCCACATGGTCTAAAATCTAGATTGCTAGCCAGCTACACACGTCTCGACTGCACAGATGCTGAGATCTCTACAATACATGAAAATCACCTGAAAAAAGGTTTTAATATTTCAGAATTCAGGAACCACAACAACACATGACATACGGATCCAATAATGTGCACTGGCCTGTGTATCTCAATCACAGCCCCTGTATCTCTGTCTTCCTGTAAAGCTGGTAGAGGTGCACACAGGGAGATGGCAGGTGCCGCTGCCCCAGCTGAAGGTGCTGCGGACGGCTCTGACCTGCTTCACCAGAGCCACTGTTGCCTACCCCGATGACTGTCAGCACGTCTGTTATGCTCTCAGCAGCTTGGCTTTGTAAGTACTTGTTTGGTTTTCATCATGTAATGCTGACCCACACTGTACAAAGCTGACTTGAATATTCTCTTTCAACAATGTGCTATCCAGCACGACTGTTCTCTGAAAGTGTGTGTGTGTGTATATATATATATATATATATACAGTTTGTTTACAGACAGATTATTTCACTTATAATTCACTGTATCACAATTCCAGTGGGTCAGAAGTTTTCATTCACTAAGTTGACTGTGCATTTAAACAGCTTGGAAAATTCCAGAAAATGATGTAATGTCTTTAGAAGCTTCTGATAGGCTTATTGACATAATTTGAGTCAATTGGAGGTGTACCTGTGGATGTATTTCAAGGCCTACTTCAAACTCAGTGCCTCTTTGCTTGACATCATGGGAAAAAAATTGCAGACCTCCACAAGTCTGGTTCATCCTTGGGAGCAATTTCCAAACGCCTGAAGGTACCACGTTCATCTGTACAAACAATAGTACGCAAGTATAAACACCATGGGACCACGCAGCCGTCATACCGCTCAGGAAGGAGACGCGTTCTGTCTCCTAGAGATGAACGCACTTTGGTGCAAAAAGTGCAAATCAATCCCAGAACAACAGCAAAGGACCCTGTGAAGATGCTAGAGGAAACAGGTCCAAAAGTATCAATATCGACAGTAAAACGAGTCCTATATCGACATAATCTGAAAGGCCGCTCAGCAAGACAGAAGCCACTGTTCCAAAACCACCATAAAAAAGCTTGACTACGGTTTGCAACTGCACATGTGGACAAAGATAGCACTTTTTGGAGAAATGTCCTCTGATCTGATGAAACAAAAATAGAACTGTTTGGCCATAATGACCGTCGTTATGTTTGGAGGAAAAAGGGGGAGGCTTGCAAGCTGAAGAACACCATCCCAACTGTGAAACACGGGGGTGGCAGCATCATGTTGTGGGGGTGCTTTGCTTCAGGAGGGACCGGTGCACTTCACAAAATAGATGGCATCATGAGGGAGGAAAAGTATGTGGATATATTGAAGCAACATCTCAAGACATCAGTCAGGAAGTTAAAGCTTAAAGATCCTTACACGGAACCCAAACCGGCTGCGCATACATTTATTTTGTCCCCCCACACCAAACACGATCACGACACGCAGGTTAAAATATCAAAACAAACTCTGAACCAATTACATTCATTTGGAGACAGGTCGAAAAGCATTAAACCTTTATGGCAATTTAGCTAGCTAGCTTGCACTTGCTAGCTAAGTTATCCTATTTAGCTAGCTTGCTGTTGCTAGCAAATTTTTCCAGGGATATAAACATTGAGTTGTTATTTTACCTGAAATGCACAAGGTCTTCTACTCCGGCAATTAATCCACACATAAAACAGTCAACCGAATCGTTTCTAGTCATCTCTCTTCCTTCCAGGCCTTTTATTCTCTTGACTTTATATTGCGATTGGCAACTTTCATAAATTAGGTGCATTACCGCCACTGACCTTGTTTGTCTTTCAGTCACCCACGTGGGTATAACCAATGAGGAGATGGCACGTGGGTACCTGCTTCTATAAACCAATGAGGAGATGGGAGAGGCAGGAATTGCAGCGCAATCTGTGTCAGAAATGGAACTGAGTTCTATTTTAGCCCTTGGCAACGCAGACGCTCGTTGGCGCACGCAATAATTGAATAACATAGATTTCTAAATTTATTTTGCAACGCACACGACGCGAGCGGTGTGGTCAGCCTGTAACTGACCTAAGACAGGGAATTTTTACTAGGATTAAATGTCAGGAATTGTGAACAACTGAGTTTAAATGTATTTGGCTAAGGTGTATGTAAACTTCCAACTTCAACTGTATATATAGATAGTACCAGTCAAAAGTTTGGACACACCTACTCATTCAAGGGTTTTTCTTTATTTTGACTATTTTCTACATTGTAGAATAACAGTGAAGGCATCAAAACTATGAAATAACACATATGGAATCACGTAGTAACCAAAAAAGTGTTAAACAAATCAAAATATATTTTATATTTGCGATTCTTCAAAGTAGCCACCATTCTCCTTGATGACAACTTTGCACACCCTTGGCATTCTCTCAAACAGCTTCACCTGTATTGCTTTTCCAACAGTCTTGAAGGAGTTCCCACATATGCTGAGCACTTGTTGGCTGCTTTTCCTTCTCTCTGCGGTCCAACTCATTCCAAACCATCTCAATTGGGTTGAGGTCGGGTGATTGTGGAGGCCAAGTCATCTGATGCAGCACCATCACTCTCCTTCTTGGTCAAATAGCCCTTATGCAGCTTGGAGGTGTGTTTTGGGTAATTGTCCTGTTGAAATACAAATGATAGACCCACTAAGCACAAACCAGATGGGATGGCGTATCGCTGTGGTAGCCATGCAGATTAAGTGTGCCTTGTATTCTAAATAAATCACTGACAGTGTCACCAGCAAAGCAACCCCACACCATCACACCACCTGCTTCATGGTGGAAACCACACATGCGGAGATCATCCGTTCACCTACTCTGTGTCTCACAAAGACACGGCGGTTGGAACCAAAAATGTCAAATTTGGACTCATGAGACCAAAGGACAGATTTCCACTGGTATAATGTCCATAGCTCGTGTTTCTTTGCCCAAGCAAGTCTCTTCTTCTTACTGGTGTCCTTTAGTAGTGGTTTCTTTGCAGCAATTTGACCATGAAGGCCTGATTCATGCAGTCTCCTCTGAATAGTTGATGTTGAGATGTGTCTGTTACTTGAACTCTGTGAAGCATTTATTTGGGCTGCAATTTCTGGGGCTGGTTACTCTAATGAACTTATCCTCTGCAGCAGAGATAACTCTGGGTCTTCCTTTCCTGTGGCGGTCCTCGTAAGAGCCAGTTTCGTCATAGCGCTTGATGGTTTTTGCGACTGCACTTGAAGAAACTTAAAAAGTTCTTGATATTTTCCAGATTGACTGATCTTCCTGTCTTAAAGTAATAATGGACTGTTGTTTCTCTTTGCTTATTTGAGTTGTTCTTGACAATATGGACTTGGTCTTTTACCAAATAGGGCTATATTCTCTATACCACCCCTACCATGTCACAACACAACTGATGGGCTCAAACGCATTAAGAAGGAAAGAAATTCCACAAATGAACTTTTAACAAGGCACACCTGTTAATTAAAATGCATTCCAGGTGACTACCTCATGAAGCTGGTTGAGAGAATTCCAAAAGTGTGCAAAGCTGTCATCAAGGCAAAGGGTGGCTTTTTGAAGAATCGCAAATATAAAAAATATTTTGATTTGTTTAATACTTTTGTTTGTTTACTACACGATTCCATGTGTTATTTCATAGTTTTGATGTCTTCACTATTATTCTACAATGTAGAAAATAGTCAAAATAAAGAAACACCTACTCATTCCTGGGTTGTCTAAACATTTGACTGGTACTGTGTGTATATATAGTTCCAGAAGCACAACCATCTCTGCAGCACTCCACCAATCAGGCATTTATGGTAGAGTTGCCAGATGTGCTTTTTACTGAGGAGTGGCTTACATGACAGCCCACTTGGAGGCACCTAAAGGACTCTCAGACCACGGGAAACAAGATTCTCTGGTCTGATGAAACCAATATTGAACTCTTTGGCCTGAATGCCAAGTGTCACGTCTAGAGGAAACCTGGCACCATCTCTACTGTCAGTGAAGCGTGGTGGTGGAGAGCACTCAGAGCCAGAGTGCTTAGGACCTCAGAATGGGGCAAAGGTTCACCTTCCAACAGGACAACGACCCTAAGCACACAGCCAAGACAACGCAGGACAAGTCGCTGAAGGTCCTTGAGTGGCCCGGACTTTAACCCAGATCGAATATCTCTGGAGAGACCTGAAAATAGCTGTGCAGCGACGCTACCCATCCAACCTGACAGAGCTTGAGAGGATCTGAAATGTTTTGGTACCCTTCCCCAGATCTGTGCCTCGACATAATCCTGTCCTTGATCAAGGCCCTTCTACCCTGATTGCTCAGTTTGGCTAGGCCGCCAGCTCTAGGAAGAGTCTTGGTGGTACCAAACTTCTTTCATTTAAGAATGATGGAGGCCACTGTGTTCTTGGGGACCTTCAATGCTGCAGAATTTTTTTGGTGTCCTTCCCCAGATCTGTGCCTTGACACAATCCTGTCTCGGATCTCTACGGACAATTCCTTTGACCTGATGGCTTGGTTTTTGCTCTGACATGCACTGTCAACTGTGGGACCTTATATAGACAGGTGTGTGCCTTTCCAAATCATGTCCAATCATTTGAATTTACCAGAGGTGGACTTCAATCAAGTTGTAGAAACATCTCAAGGATGATCAATGGAAATAGGATGCACCTGAGCTAGTGAGCTAGCCTAGTGGTTAGAGCTTTGGGCTAGTAACTGAAAGGTTGCAAGTTCGAATCCCCGAGCTAACAAGGTACAAATCTGTCGTTCTGCCCCTGAACAAGGCAGTTATCCCACTGTTCCTAGGCCGTCATTGAAAATAAGAATTTGTTCTTAACTGACTTGCCTTGTTAAATAAAGGTAAAAAAAATACATTCGAGTCTCATAGCAAAGGGTCTGAATACTTATGTAAATAAGGTATCTGTTTTTAAATGTAATTCATTTGCAAAAATGTCTAAACCTGTTTTCGCTTTGTCATTATGGGGTATTGTGTGTAGATTGAGTAAAAAAATGTATTTAATCAATTTTAGAATAAGGCTGTAACGTAACAAAATGTGGAAAAAGGGAATGGGTCTGAATACTTTCCAAATGCTGTGTGTGTGTGTGTGTGTGTGTGTGTGTGTGTGTGTGTGTGTGTAAATGTCATTTTCAGGAGCTTCTTTGAGCTGATGTTGTTCTTTGGGAAAGAGGAGTTCCTGGAGGCCCCCCTGAGGGACATATTAGCCTCTTTTCAGGTGAGGCAAAAAAGAGTCATGTTTTTATTCTCACTGTCAATCATCATGATGATCCATGTAAACTGTGTTAACGTGAGTCCCATTTCCTCCTCTTTGACCCTGAAGAAGGCACAGTGATGCCGAAATGTTGGTGATTTACCCAATACATTACTGGGAGTTTATATATAGAGTGTGTGACTATCTTTTATTTTTTTATTACTCCTCTGTAGGCCTGCCATCGCCGCCTGCTGAGACACAGGAACGTGTACCTGCTGCAGGTGAGGCAGATCATCAAAGATGGCGGTCCCTGGGAGAGACCTGCTCTGCAGGCCATCCTGAAAGACACAGCCCTCACACAGACAGAAGGTACACACACATTCTCTGTTTGTTTTTTTGTTTGTGAGGTTCCTATGCATTTCTTATTGTCTCTTATCTCCTCTCCCCCTCTCTTCCTTTTTCCTCTCTTCCTTCTCCCACTCTCTCTCCCTGTTAAAGTGGAGAAGTATTTGAGCTCAGAGAAGCCAGTGTTCTTTGAGCTGCGTGTGCGGTACCTGCAGGCCTGTGAGCGCGTGCGGGAGGCCATGGCCCTGGCTAAGTGCTGCCTGGAGCACCCAGAGGTGTGGAGGCACCTGTTCTTCCACCAGGCCTACCTCACCTGCCTGTACAAGGCCTCACTACACCAACACCTGCACGAGGAGGTACAGCAACCATCTATAACTACCTTTCACTCTATCTTCAGACAGTCTCTCTAATCAGAGTAGGTTGATGGACAATGAGCATCATCAGCATGGACTCATGGTTTTGTTTCCTCCCTCAGATGGCTGAGATTGATGGCAGAGACGCAGTAGAGATAATCTGTAACGCAGAGAGCCAGGAGAAAGATGAGCTGCTGCTGTCTCTGTGCAAAGCCTTCCTCAGCCAACGGCTACACAACGGAGACATGTACTACATCTGGTCAGTAACACTGTGATATATATACTTCATGTAGTACATCTGGTCAGTAACACTGTGATATATATATACTTCATGTACTACATCTGGTCAATAACACTGTGATATATATATACTTCATGTACTACATCTGGTCAGTAACACTGTGATATATATATACTTCATGTACTACATCTGGTCAGTAACACTGTGATATATATATACTTCATGTACTACATCTGGTCAGTAACACTGTGATATATATATACTTCATGTACTACATCTGGTCAGTAACACTGTGATATATATATACTTCATGTACTACATCTGGTCAGTAACACTGTGATATATATATACTTCATGTACAACATCTGGTCAGTAACACTGTGATATATATATACTTCATGTACTACATCTGGTCAGTAACACTGTGATATATATATATATATACTTCATGTACTACATCTGGTCAGTAACACTGTGATATATATATACTTCATGTACTACATCTGGTCAGTAACACTGTGATATATATATACTTCATGTACTACATCTGGTCAGTAACACTGTGATATATATATATATATATATATATATATATATATATATATATATATATATATATATTTATATATATATATATATACTTCATGTACTACATCTGGTCAGTAACACTGTTATATATATATATATATATATATATATATATATATATATATATATATATATATATATATACTTCATGTATTACATCTGGTCAGTAACACTGTGATATATATATACTTCATGTAGTACATCTGGTCAGTAACACTGTGATATATATATACTTCATGTACTACATCTGGTCAGTAACACTGTGATATATATATATACTTCATGTACTACATCTGGTCAGTAACACTGTGATATATATATACTTCATGTACTACATCTGGTCAGTAACACTGTGATATATATAACTTCATGTACTACATCTGGTCAGTAACACTGTGATATATATACCTCATGTACTACATCTGGTGAGTAATAACACAGTACTGTAACATAATAGAATGTTGTGTTGTTACAGGGATCTGGTGTTCTTGTGGAGCAGACTGTACCTCAGGGCCCATCCCTCTAAGCAGGGCTTCCTGTCTGAGTGTCGCCAGCTGATGCTGTCCGCCATCAACGCCAGCGCCATCTTCCCCTTCATCAAAGTCATCACAGCAGAGGTGGGTGTACAGCCAACCACCAACACATCTGACACTCTTGTTTGCTTGTAGTCCTAGTTTACCCTGACTTAGAAATCAACTTTGTTGTTCTGCTATTTACATAATTAAGTGTTACACATTGTTCTTATTTCTTTGCCAGATGGGTAGTGAGGGAGTGCCGTTGTGTGTGGAGCTTTGTGCTACAGCGTTACAGACAGACCTCCAGTCTGACCCTGTAACACGCTGTCTGCTGTGTAAGACCATGGCCTTCCTGCTCCCCAGGGACCTGGAGGTATGTCGCCTTTGTGCCCTGCTAGTGTTCTGTCTGGAACGTAGCATGGAGGCCTACAAGACCATGTATCTGCTCTACACATACCCCGATGAGGAGCCACACCCCCAGCACACCCATGTCAGAACCAACATCCGCTTCTATATCCTACAGGTCAGACAGGGAGTACGTTTGTCAAAAGCGTATTTCATTGTACAGTATGGCATTTGAAAGCCCATTGGGCTATGTATTTTTTTTCTATGTAAGAAAATGTTGGATTTCCTCATTGAGGATACATGTTGTAATAATAATGTAATACTTAGGATTGAAAACTCTGTCCTGGTCCAGGTGCTGAAGAAAGGTCTGTTCTTTGACCCAGAGTTCTGGAATCTGCTGACCCTGAGAACCCACTGTCTGGAGCTGCTGACTGACAAGGCCATGAGGGATGCTCTCAATGAGCTGAAGGAGGAAGAGGAATTGGAGCAGGTGGAGGAGGAGTGGATACCAAGCTACTGGATGGAGGAGGAGACATGCAGAATACACACAGACGCCTCCCACCTCCACCCACACACTAACACAGCACTGGAGAGCTCTGACACTGTAGGTCAGGAACATGAGGAGGCATTGAATGGGGATGCTCCTGAGTCACAGACAGAGGACTTCTCTGTGAGGAGGAGGAGGAGGAGGAGGAAGAGGAGGTGGAGGAGAAGAAAGTGTAGGTCAGATATTGAGTATGCTGACGACCCAGACATTAAGTACTCCCTCATTCACAATCTCAGTTCTGAAAGCTCCACCAAGCTACCGGCCAATCGGCAGAGAGAATACCTGGCCAGACATGTGAAGAACAAGATCCTGAAGAGACGCAGCAGGAAACCAAGATGGCTGCTCCTGGAGATGACCAGACAGACAGAGAACATGTCCCCAGGGGGAACGAGGGAGAAGCGACGGGAGGGAAGGAGAGGAGAGGGTAAGAGACAGGGAGGGGAGGGGAAAGAGAGGGGGCATGGAAAGGAGGATAAGAGAGAGATGAGGCAGGGAAGGGAGAGTAAGAGACCTTACCGTCGGACTATATCTTGCATGGAGCTGTCCTTCCCTGAAAATGAAGTGCCTGTTGACCAGGAAGTGGTAGAGAGTCATCTAGAACCCAGTGTTCGTATTAAACAACAGCACAGTGATTCTGAGAAATATGTTAACATGGGACAGCCTAATGGTGTGTATGGTGAGAGACCGTTTAAGTATAAACCAGAGTCAGACGTGGAGACTTCGGTGGTGGAGACTTCGGTGGTGGAGCCTTCGGTGGTGGAGCCTTCGGTGGTGGAGCCTTCGGCGGTGGAGCCTTCGGCGGTGGAGCCTTCGGTGGTGGAGCCTTCGGCGGTGGAGCCTTTAGAAGTGGAGCCTTCAGACGCAAAGCCTTTAGACTCCAAACGTTCAGTAGTAGAGCCTTCTGACATAGAGCCTTTAGAAGTAGAGCCTTTAGAAGTAGAGCCTTTAGAAGTAGAGCCTTTAGAAGTAGAGCCTTTAGAAGTAGAGCCTTTAGAAGTAGAGCCTTTAGAAGTAGAGCCTTTAGACGTGGAGCCTTTAGAAGTAGAGCCTTTAGAAGTAGAGCCTTTAGAAGTAGAGCCTTTAGACGTGGAGCCTTTAGACGTGAAGGTTTTAGAAGGTCCCAGTGAGCAGACTGACCCAGAGTTGGATGGTCCAGCCTTGGAGATGGAGGAGTGTCCACTGAAACTGTTCCACATCTACGCCAAACTTTCCAAAGGGACAGCTGCTAAGGAACTACTTTCTAGAGAAAGTGAATTCACAGTGACAGAGGTGGGACCAGACTCAAACACTCAGGTTAGTGTTATCTGGAGCAAAAAAAAATCTAGTGATTCATTCATCTATAATGTTAATCTATAATGTATTCTTAACCTTCCTCCAGAGTTCTTTAGTGTTTATCTAGTACACCCGGTTCTGTGAATATCACCTCTACACTTTGACAGCATAACAGCTTGTTTCTGCACCTGCAGGGTGAAGAGACTGAGCCAGGCAAGGCTCCAGTACGCTCCAAACACCTGCGCTTCCACTGCAGTCACTGCCAGAAACTCTTCAAGGGAGGCAACGTGGTGAGACACACCCTGGCCCACCTGAAGCTGAGGAAGACCAGGCTCAGCTGTGTCTTCTGCGGCAAACACTTCCAAAGGTACAACCGCGCCAAGGAACACGTTCTAGAGCACATAGAGGAACTGAGAACTTCCACAGCCAACATTAAGGTCAAACCCGCTGTCAATGGGGAGACATATCCCTCAAAGAATATTAATCAAGCCTCAGAGAACGAAGCGAAACCCGGTGAGAACGTGACCGAGCCCTCGACTCCGACGGACCAGCCTCCTAAACCCAAACGTGTTAAAGCCAAGCCGGTGGTGAGCAAGCAGAGTAGAATCATCCAGAACCTGAGAAACCTGATCAGAAAGACCCAGAAGTGTAAAATGGACACGGACAACCTGAAGTCTGTGGAAGTGACTGATGAACAGGTGACTGTGAAAGACAAAGTGGTGATCGTGAGAGAAGTGGTGCCTGGGAAGGAGACAGAGGGAGGAGAGGACAAGGAGAGCGAGGGAGGAGAGGAGGAGGGGAAGCAGAAGCAGTACCACCTGTGTCCTGCGGAGGGCTGTGACAGCATCTTTATGAAGATCGGCCCATCGCTGCTGAGACACGCTGTCACCTACCACATGGAGGACGCAGCCGTCCTGGACAAGACCTTCCAGTGGGGGAAGGGGAAGTGCCAGATCTGCCAGAGGTAAGAATGGTGTTCCCCACAGATTATTTCCCAGGTCAGATGCAAAGGCACAGAAAAATATGTAGGCTCCAACTAGACCAAAATGTACCTAGGTGGGGCAGGGGTTCCAACTTTACTATGGTGTCACTTATGTCTCCATCTTTTTCTTGTTGTGCCCCAGGCTCTTGTTGGTGATTGAGCACTACAGAGACCACATGAAACTCCACGATGCTCCTCTAAAACATCCGTGTCTCCACACGAACTGTGGCCAACGCTTCAAGACTGCCCAGGAGCTCAAAGACCACATAGACACCCACTGCCCTCTCCAGGCCCCCTGTGGGTACTCCGGCTGTAGGGAGATCTTCTTTACCCTCCCCTCTCTCCACGACCACGAGTGGAGGCACTATACCCAGCACCAGTCTAAAGACGAGCTGGAGCAGGGCGCTACCACAGAGCTGAGCCCTGAGGGCGAGGCCCCCGGGAAACAGAGGGCGAAGAGCCAGGATGTGACAGTGCACGGGTGGAAGGGGCAGAGGGAAACGCCTACTCCCAAAAGCAGGCGCTCTGATCCTCATGAGAAGTGCCTTTACTGTAACAGGTGAAAAGAGGGAGACTCCACACACTGCTGTCAAATTATTTCTATCAAAACAACATTTCAACCTTGAGGTGTTCTTCAGGCCAGGCCTGAGACACGACTTGCAGAAGCCAGTGAGAGCACCAAATCTACTGCTCTCCATGATTAGGCTGGGGAACCAGCCCATAGATGGTTAAGCTGGTAAATTAAGGCCTGTTGAAAATGGTGTTGCTTATGTCTCTATTCTTTTCTGTTCCAGGTACCTGTGGAACCACCAGCACTTCCTAGAACACATGAAGATCCATGATGCTCCTCTGAAACAGGTGTGTCTCCACCTGAACTGTGGCCAGCGCTTCTCCATAACCCACTTACTCTGGGAGCACATGGATACGCACCTGCCTCTCCAGGCCCCCTGTGGGTACTCCGGCTGTGGGCTGATCTTCTCCCACCTCCCCTCTCTCCACGACCACGAGTGGAGGCATTACATCCAGGCCCAGCCTAAAGACGAGCCGACAGAGGAGCAGAGCGCTACCAAAGAGGAGGGGCAGACTCCGGAGTTAGACACCAACGGTAACGACTATGACGGCCCAATGGAGACTCCAGGCACTGTTCATGGTGCTGTCACCACACCTAATCATTGCACACTGAAACTCATCAACGGCCATGATGAAAAGGATAAGAAAGACCAAGCCACCGAGACAGCCGTCCCTACCACCACTACCACCTCTCCCTCTCCCGCACCCCCATCCCAAACCACCACATCCACACACCCCCATCCCAGAATCCTCCAAAACATCACTGAGCCAATGACCATGAGGGACGTGGACAATATCGTTAGTTTGGCTCAGGTGGTGCCTGGCGGAGAGGAACCTGTCATTGCGGAACACAAGACCTTCAAACTAGAGGATCCTTCCTACCTACCACTGGCCAAAGCTCCCCTCATCCGCCCGCCCCCCTCTACATACCTGACCGAGGCAGCCCTCAGCATGCGCAAGCGCAGGAAGCCCAGCGAGATCACTTCCTGCGGGACTGGCAAAAAGAGTAAGGCTGCGGTAAAGGGGAGTGTGGTGGGGAAGGAGGCCCCTCAAAGACAGCGCTGCTCCAAGTGTTTCTCCTCCTTCACTAGCACCGAGGAACTGGAGAAACACCTCTCCCAAAATACCTGCTCCTCCCTCTTCAGCTTCGACTCCGATGATGACAGTGAGTAGCGTACATGGGAGTTTCTGTTCAGTGAATTTGTCAAACGAGGAGCTAGGGCTGTGACCATTATTACATTTGGGGTAACGATTAATTGTCATGCAAATATCCATTTATTATCAGAATTGTAATTTGTTGAAACATGTTTTGAGCTTGTAATGTACCATAATGCATCTTTGAAAAGGAGCTACGGTACACCTAATGAATAGAGCACAGCTTTATATCAAAAGGGAGAGAATGTTTTGAAACATGAATTTGGTCAACAACAATGACAAACTTGGTCAACAATTTTTCTATCGTATACAATAAGCATTTGCATAGTAATGTGACAACTCTGTTTTGTAAAGCAAATATAAATGTTGCTCTATTCCTTCCCAGGTTAGTGGTGGAGTGAAATGCTCTTCATGGTGCCGGTGGAGAATGATTTTCTGTTCATGTTCGAGCACTACAGAGACCATATGAAGCGCCACAATGCTCCTATCAGACAGGTGTCTCTACTTCTGTGTTTTATCTGTACTCTCTGAACTGGGCCTAATACAGGCACTACTAGCAGACAGTCGGCTCTGAGAGCTGTAGGGCCAGACTCTTGTGGCAGACTAATACTTGCAGCCTGAAGTTTGCCGGGCACTAAAAATACAACACACACAATCCTCTGCAATCAGTGTTACTGCTACACTTCACTGTACATACATGTGGACCGAACAGTACTGCCTTTCAGTCATTACACTTTGTTCAATTCTTATTTGCTTTAAAATCAGTATGAAGAATCACACTGTAGGTATGGTGCTTCAAAAGTACTTCTAATTGTATTGTTAGGCATAAGTTTTAGTTGGCACATAAAATGTGTATTTTAGTTCAGTATTTTAACTGATTTTGTTCTGACAAATTAAACTGTTTCACAATGTATTAGAAATTGATCATCTATGCATTTAATTTAAATATTTTGTAAAAGAGAATCCAAATGCATTTGAGAATAAAAATCACTGTTGAGCCCATAATGGGATGAATATAGTGATGTGCACTTACCTACATTGGTTGTTTATATGTACAAATGTTATTTAAGTTTGTACTCAATGTAAATATCCTCAATTCAACTATTTTTCTTAAAGAAAAGTCACTTGTTTTCAATAAACTATTTACAGTATAAACCAAAGTAGTGCTTTACTGCAATGGGTCAAGAAGGGAGAGCACAGCCAGTGAACTATAAGATATTTATTTCAGATGACAAATTGCATCATTTCCATCATAAAAAGTATTGCTTCAGAGTTAGGTCAGAGTTAGATCCAGGCAAAAGCCACGACAGTGTTGTTCTCTACAGGTTTGCATCACATTTTTTCCCCCTGACAAATACAAAGAGAGATGAGGTAAGTTTAGGGAAGTACAGTAGTCGTCAGAGCAGACTGAGCTCTCCAACTTCTAGGGTATCATTCAGAGTACAAGCTCTTACTGTTGCAGAAGCATGAAACCTTACTAAATCAGTGTTCTTCATTACTGGTCCTGGAGCTAATCAAGGTCAAACACGTATGTTAGTGCAGGGCTGGAACAAAAGCTTGCACATACTGTGGATATCCAGGACCAGGAGTAAAGAACACTGCCCAACTGGAATTTCCCGGCAACATGTCTACCAGTGTAGTACTTACTAGTAGTTATAACTCTGTTAGTATGAAGTACTGGTGCCTGTTGTTAGCAGTAGGGGTTAGGAGTACTAGCTATAGATGTGGCCAGGGTCTGAGGTACTCTCTCTCTCATGCAGGGTTAGAAGGCACTGGCTAGAGAACAGGGTCATATTCTAACAACAGGCTTCAGGATGAGAGGATTCAGCATCCCAAGCATACAGTAGTACATGCAGCAAACAAACTAACGCATTCCAGTCATTGTAACATGCATTTCAGTGAGTGAATGAGACAGTAAAAATAGTAATGCCTAGTAATACTTCTAAACAGTATCTAAGGTCGGCTTTGCCTTCGGAGCAGGAGAGTTATTCCTCTCACTGGAGAATCTGCTTCACTAGAGGCACAGCAAATCTCACAGAAACCCAACAAACAAAGCCAAACATCGGAGTGGGAGAAAGAGCAAATGGTTAAGCTACATCAGGATTTGACAGAAATAGTACAGTACACTGCAGGTATATGAATGATACAGATATTACATGTTATTGTGATATCATGACAACAGTTTTCCAGATTTTGCTCATACAAGAAGTCCTACCATTGCATCATGGGGCAGCTGACCTGAGATAAACACACAAGTGATTTGTGGGTAAAGAGGGAGACATACCCCTCTTGTCATACCGTTGGGAGAGTTCTAGAAACAGATGGGCTAGAATAGACTCAGTGTGCTACACAGTACAAAGCTCTTTCTGGAGAACAATTTACTGGTACCTGGCTATAGAGACCAGCGCCATGTGGTATGCATAAAACAGGAGATGAACAAACCATTTGGGCTAAAGGTTTTAAACAGTTTTAGCTTTTTTTATAAATAGTTAACTTTTTATTTTGTTAGAAAAAGTACAAATGTGTCCTTTAAGTGTTGAATTGGATCATAAACATGCATGGAATTAATCAAGCCTTCCTAACATATACAGTATCAATAAATATATTTATAATCAATGATAAAACTGATTTATAATAAGTAGGTGCGTGCTAAAATGCAGCATTAGCACTTCCAAGGCTGGAAATGGAAGACCCAGTAAGAAGAGGAAGTAAAATCAGGTTAAACTATAGGTTCACATGCTGTTAGACACACAGACCTCTTTACTGAGGATAGATATGTCTGCAGGCTGAGCTGTGTGTTTCTCTGTGTTGTGGACAGAACAGTGTGTTCCTATGGCTTGTTACTCTGCCTCAGTGAGAGCTGTTGGTGCTCCAGTCGTAGGGCAGGTAGCTGACTTTGATCTTCCCAGAGGAGAGGACACTCTGCAGACTGGACCTCTTGGGAGACTCCCCCATGTGCTCCAGGATCCAGTTCAACAGCTGAAGGAGAGAGCGGGCAAGGCTGTGTTAGGACAGGAGACCGTACTCTTCAGTTAAAGGTGAAAGGTTAGTGTTGAGGTACCTTCTCATCTGTGCCTCCGAAGTCTGCCTTGTACCACTTAAATATTTGGCTGAGACGGACCTCGCCCTTCTCAGAATCCACCACACAGCCATCATCGTTCTCCAGGAAGGACTCGGCCGCCGTGCGCAGCTGACTATCGATGTCCTGATTGGTCAGAGAGGACAAATCATGTGACTTTACTCAACTCCAGATTCAGAAAATACTGTGTCACTACCTGTGTAGTATTTTCAATGTACAAACCCAGTGTGTTACCTGTGGAGTGTATGTTTTGATGGGTGGACAGCCCATAGCTCCACAGTTCAGAGCAAAATGGATGAGAGGCTCAGCATCTGGGAGAGCCACCTGGTGGACAAACAGAACAACCACTATCACCACTACAACCACAGATTGTGCAACATTTCAGATAAAAACATACATTTGCACCAGTAAATCAGAGATGTGAATAAAAAAATGATAATAAGTTGAATAGTTTTCTCGGTCCAGCGGAGTAGTGTACCTGTAGGCGAGGGTCAGTCTTAGAGAAGGGCCTGAGAAGCTGTGCGACGCCCTTTCTGTTCCCTCTCAGAACTC
Source organism: Salmo salar (assembly GCF_965601325.2). Classification (NCBI taxonomy): domain Eukaryota; kingdom Metazoa; phylum Chordata; class Actinopteri; order Salmoniformes; family Salmonidae; genus Salmo; species Salmo salar. Next base: position 31,724,966 of record NC_138315.1, on the reverse strand, counting down.
CGTTCTCTATGTCCTGCAGAGTGAACACCTCTCCTCCAATCAGGTAGCTCACGTAGTTAAAGAACTGCAAACAACACACAGGAACAAAGTAATATCACTGCTAAACAGACTTGTTGTCTTTCCACAATCCTAGATGGTGCTCTTACCTTGTATCTCTGCCACATGTTGGTTGGGGCTCCCATCCGGACGTTTCCGTGGATGACCAGAGCATTGTAGGTGTTGATGAAGAAGGCTAGTTTCTCCTCTCTGGTCAGCGACAGCAGCTCCACTCTTTGTAGCTGAACAGCCAGCTCACAGTAGCGCTCAAACACTGGGCTCAGGGACATGGCCTTGTAGTCCACACACTGTAAGGAAACGCACATATTGTAGTACAACTGTCATGTCATAATAGATCTACTGTAGTGGAGGGTTCAGTTAGTTCAGTGTGACTGTTACCTTTCCATCAGAAGAGAGGTACTCAGAGAACAACTTCAGGATCATATCCCTTAGAATGGCAGACAACTCAGCAGCTGAGAGAGAGGAAGAAAGACAGAGGGAGAAAGAGAGAATATAGACACATTATATAATTAATAATCTATTTTTAACAGATAATGAGCAGATGTCCTAACTAGGAAAGACATTCTGATTAAGGTTACTTCTTATGCAAGACAACAGAGGCATGCAGAAAGGCTAAACTTATGCAATGACAGAGACTCACACACACACACACGTTTGCACGAACACAGACAGATCAGCTGCTTTTAAGGACACCTACTGCAATCCCAGTTAATCGTATCAGGGAATGAATGTAATAGCCCACACCAGGTGTGGATTGCCTCTTACACTTGTGTGTTTAACTAGCAGAAAGAGAAGCTCCATGCAGGAAAGCCCCCACCTACACAGTGGGATTTATCTGAAAGTGCCTAAACCACCCAAAGAGCAAGCAGAGCCGACAGTGGCAAGGAAAAGCTCACTAGCAAGAAGAAACTTTGAGAAGAACCAGACTCGGAAAAGGGAGTCCTCCCTACCTACTCTGTAAAGGGGAGCATGCAGCAGTTTGTCCTGCGTTCAGGGCCGAGTGAGGGTTGTGTTCCATCAGCCTGTACAGCCTGTCACTCACTCCAAACCCCTCCCCCTTCCCTGCCCCAGCCACGCCCACCATGTACTTCCTGTCCAGTAACACCTGCCCAGTCTCACATGCCTTAGTCATCTCTGCCAGAATCCGAGAATTAGAATCAGTTAGAATCATAGAATAGAACAATAGAATTAGAATGTAGAATTTAGGAATATCTGTTTACTCATTCTCATTCCTTACCCATGCCCCTGTCTTTCTGCAGCCAGCCAACCAGCTGTGCTCCTGTGAAGCTGTTTCTGCACATGCTCAGTCCCCTCCACTGAAATCCAATCACATCGCTCCGCTTGAGATCCTCTACCACGTTCGCTAACGCATCCCTCTCACACTTAAACTCTGCAGAGAATGCACAGAAGGCTTGGCAATCATTTAATGTGTGAATGGATGCCACCTACCAGACATCAACACTATAGGAATGTGTAAGAGAAAATGGTTGGAGCAATTGACAATATTTATTTCTTACTGTAGTCCATTTGAATGTATTTTATGGACCTGAGTGATAGCAGAGGAGACTAGAACTCAGAGACGCATATTGTGGCTGGGCAGAGAGGCCAGGTGCTGGCTGGTCTGGGGCTATCAGGTAACACTGATCCATTGTCTCTGCGTCTGCTGTGGTGACAGGAGACGGGCGCACACACACTCACACAGAGAGCTGTGGCTGCTGAATCAAAACCAGCCTGTCTCTCATGCAGCAGACGCCAACATTCCACACTGACAAGACAGACACTTCTTCCCCAGGTCTTAAGATACTGATATTACAGCTGGTATTCAAACAGTAGCATGTCCAGTAATATCCGTATCATATCCAAATAACCCTGTCGAATCAGAGCTCATGTTTATAACTAGAGGAAGACTAGATTAGTCTCGCCACACGAGGTCTGTCTTAACTGCAATAGGCAAAAATGGTTAATAAACACATTTGACTGAATGTGTCTTTGCAGCCATTCCAGTCTACCCATTACAGTTCTGAGGTGCAAACATTTCTATAGAGCAGGGCCCAACTATAAATCGACCGTAATCTAATCAGGCACAGGGCTTCTTGTGTGTCCACTGACCTCCATCAGCCTCCTCAGCTGTGTCGGAGCCATCTGATTGGTTCTCCTCGGGCAGGGGCAGGGCTTCTGGCAAGACAGGCTCCTCCCTCACCAAACGCACTAGACGCTCCAACTCCTCTGGAAGCTTCAGAGAGTAGTGTTAATTTAACCTTTATTTAGCCAGGCAAGGCATTCAGAAGCAAGCCTCTACTTACTACAATAGCAAACCCACCTTTCGTACATTTTTTGGTAAAGTACCTAAAGTTCACTTAACTGAATGACTGAATATACAACAGTCAAAGAGACGATGTATCCATCCATCTGAGAGACAGTGTTCTCACCAGTTCCTGTAGGTCATCATTCCCCCCAATGTGGACACTGTTGAAGAAGATCTGAGGAACTGTGCTCCGTCCAGTCAGCTCCTTCACACTGCCCCGCAGCTCTGGGTGCTTTCCCATGTCTACATCCCACACAGGCAGACCCAGACGGCCAAGGCTTGTCTTAGCCTGCACACAGTGGGGACAGCCCAGCACAGAGTACACCGTCACCCTGCCCAGCACCCTGCCTTCAGTCTCCCCCATCTGAACAGCCACCGGAGAGGATAAACAGAGAAGAGACAGAGGTTAAGTAAGCAGCTATTGTTGGGTGGTAGTGGTGAAAATAAGTGTTTTGACAACACTTCCTTGAGGAGGTGTAGCAATAATTATGTACCAAGTTCCTTGTGGGGAAATGACAGTGATTTGCAATATAGGTTCATTGGGTTGATGAAATCATGGTACACAATCAACTTCCTCCTCAAAACAAGCTTACCTGCAGAGTTCATCAATACTGGAAAAAGTATATTTTTACCTCCATGATGACATTTAACACACTGTTGAAGGACTGTGTGGTTTAAACATTGCCTACAACTTCCTGTTAATAAATCTGACAACATAGAGCAACCATGAGAAATAAAAAAAACTTGGCTACTGATGACATCCACTTTGTCAAATCTACTGCAAAGAGGTTCATCCTCTCTGGTAATAAGGTTCGTTTAGGGTTAGGGTTGTTTGGGTTACTAGGGCTATTAACGTACCGTTAGCCAGGAACACCCTCAGCTAATGAACGTCATCATACTGTACTAGCAAGTCCCATATAGCTAGCTACTGAATCGCTAAATGATTGCGAAGCCCAGTACAGTAGTGTACTATCAACTGGCCACTGGCCAACATTAAGCTATCATATAAAATGCAGATTCTTGACATAGGTAGCTAATGATACTCACCCTAGCATAGCTAGTTATCATCGTTGCCTACCTTGTTTTGGGACGACGTCGGACACCCTAACGTTACTTGCAATACGCCACAACCGTTATCGCCACGGAATAAATTATGTTCTTCTGTCGCGATAATAATGCCTTAGTATGCATTATTAAGAAGAAAAAAAATAGTACCTAGTACATGCTGAAAATGATTAGTTAACTCACTATAGATGGCACTGTCACTTCTGCTTCTGTCTACAGGCAGCGTGCAAACACTTGCGGAACCTTTGAGGGATGCGGTGTTTCCTCCCGGACGTTCCCTTTGGTACCCTCGAGTGGTGGATGACGGAAGTACAACCACAGCCGTTGCAGGTGTTTACTGGGTTAAAAGTTGTATGCTATTGTTTTAAATATGCCTGTATTGTCCGATACGGAGCGTAAGGGCTGTAAAAATATGTTGGGTATCATGTCAAGGGGCGACATACTTTCGCTTAGCGATACAGTCACCAACAAAATGATTGCAGTGGAAAACATTACAGGTGAGAACTTAGCGGCTAATGTAAACTAGGCTAGCCCAATAATAATGGACTAAAGGAGCCGAACGTTGCTGCTTTTTAGTCCAATGACGACATGTTCTGTTTAAATGCGAAATGACTTTGACTCTGGATGCAAAAACAGACAAATACTCAATCTAAACGTGAATCGATTGTCAATTGCGGTTCGGCTGTAGAACCCTAAATCCCTTTACTTTCATATCACAATTTGTATTATTAAAATAAATGTAACCTTTATTTAACTAGGCAAGTCAGTTCAGAACAAAATGTTATTTACAATGACGGCCTACCGGGGAACAGTGTTCAGCCTTGTTCAGGGGCAGAACGACAGATTTTTACCTTGTCAGCTCGGGGATTCGATCCAGCAACCTTTTGGTTACTGGCCCAACGCTCTAACAGCTAGGCCACACTTCGAAAAAATGTCTCAAATGCAAAATACACACTTACTGTACATTGTTTTAATACAGTCGCAGCCCACAGTATTGTTAAGTGTCAACATGTTTTTGGCGTCTGTCTTCGGTTTGGTTACATACGGGTTAGAGGTCGACCGATTATGATTTTTCAATGCCCGATACCGATTATTATTATTATTATTTTTTTTACATGTATTTCTAATAATGACAATTACAACAATACTGAATGAACACTTATTTTAACTTAATATAATACATCAATAAAATCAATTTAGCCTCAAATAAATAATGAAACATGTTCAATTTGGTTTAAATAATGCAAAAACAAAGTGTTGGAGAAGAAAGTAAAAGTGCACTATGTGCCATGTAAAAAAGCTAACATTTAAGTTCCTTGCTCAGAACATGAGAACATATGAAAGCTGGTGGTTCCTTTTAACATGAGTCTTCAATATTCCCAGGTAAGATGTTTTAGGTTGTAGTTATTATCGGAATTATACTACTATTTCTCTCTGTACGATTTGTATTTCATATACCTTTGACTATTGGATGTTCTTATAGGCACTTTAGTATTGCCAGTGTAACAGTATAGCTTCCGTCCCTCTCCTCGCTCCTACCTGGGCTCGAACCAGGAACACATTGACAACAGCCACCCTCGAAGCAGCGTTACCCATGCAGAGCAAGGGGAACAACTACTCCAAGTCTCAGAGCGAGTGACGTTTGAAACGGTATTAGCGCGCACCCCGCTAACTAGCTAGCCATTTCACATCGGTTACACCAGCCTAATCTCGGGAGTTGATAGGCTTGAAGTCATAAACAGCACAATGCTTGAAGCATTGCGAAGAGCTGCTGGCAAACGCATGAAAGTGCTGTTTGAATGAATGCTTACGAGCCTGCTGGTGCCTACCATCGCTCAGTCAGACTGCTCTATCAAATCATAGACTTAATTATAACATAATAACACACAGAAATACGAGCCTTTGGTCATTAAAATGGTAGAATCCGGAAACTATCATTTAAAAAACAAAACGTTTATTCTTTCAGTGAAATACGGAACCGTATGTGCTTGTTAAATCATCACCCGTTTGTCGAAGTAGGCTGTGATTCAATGAGAAATTAACAGGCACCGCATCCATTATATGCAACGCAGGACACGCTAGATAAACTAGTAATATCATCAACCATGTGTAGTTAACTAGTGGTTATGTTAAGATTGATTGGTTTTTTTATAAGATAAGTTTAATGCTAGCTAGCGACTTACCTTGGCTTCTTGCTGCCCTCGCGTAACAGGTAGTCAGCCTGCCACGTAGGCTCCTCGTGGAGTGCAATGTAAGGCAGGTGGTTAGAACGTTGGACTAGTAACCTGAAGGTTGCAAAAACGAATCCCCGAGCTGACAAGGTAAAAATCTGTCGTTCTGCCCCTGAACAAGGCAGTTAACCCACCGTTCCTAGGCCGTCATTGAAAATAAGAATGTGTTCTTAACTGACTTGCCTAGTTAAATATAGGTTTATAAAAAAAATGATCAGCAAATCGGTGTCCAAAAATACCGATTACCGATTGTTATGAAAACTTGAAATCGGCCCAAATTATTCGGTCATTCCGATTAATCGGGCGACCTCTAATACAGGTTGGTGTTCGGAGACGCAGATAGCTAATTAGCACATGTAACTAGTCCAACCACTGTCTAACGTATTTTTCCGCAAACAAGCGCTGTAACATGGACATATGTGTGGGAACCCAAACCCTATAAATATGTGTATCAATGAAACCTCTTTTATGATTTCTCCCAGATATGAAAGATAAGGACCCTTCATGCATCAAAAACCATACCCCAAGCCATGCTGTTAATGTTCAGACTGAAAGTCGGGACTCTTGACAAAACACCCCCATACAAAAGACGCCTTCATCCAATGACTCTTATGTGTAATAAGAGTCATGATCAAGGGGTAGCTAACCCACTCATAACTACCTCTAGCGCCTATTGATGATAGTGTCTTCTGGCCAGGGCATTTTGTTAAGAGCCTCGATGCTTGTTCTGAACGTTAAAACGCATCGCTTGTGGTATGGTTTTAGAAACATAAAGATTGTACATCTTTCATATAATCGAGAAATATTTTTCAAAAAACAAAAGGTTCAGTTATTACACACCTTTGTTAAGATTCCCACAAGGCAATATTTCCAAGTTACAGCACTGTTGGCTGCATCTGTGTTAAAACAGTGTACAGTAAGTGTATATTTTTCATTTGTGATATGAAGGTAAAGGGCTTTTTTTTTCTAGAACCATACCTCAATTGAGAATCGATTCACATTTAGATGGAGTATTTGGCTGACAGCCAATTCGCCTCTAAACAGAACATGTAAGGTCCTTGGACTATAAGGAGTAACATTAGGCTCCTTTAGTCCATTATTGGGCTAGCTAACTAGCTAGCTGCCAACCATTGCAGGTTTTGATCCGTAACTGGTATACCATAGTAAAATCTTGGGGTCGTCTCTGTCTGTTACAGAAGCAGTTGAGGCCATTCTTTCATACACCAAGGATACGGAGGAGCTGCTAAAACGAAAAAAGGTGCACCGTGACGTTATATTCAAGTACCTGGCAAAGGAGGGGGTGGTGATGCCCCCCAACAGTGAGAAACACCAGCTAGTGAAGCGGACTCTAGAGTTTTGGTCTACTGGGAAGGTATAGACACATTCGTGTTTCTGTGTTTCATAGAGGCTGAATTTGGCAAGAATTTTGTCACTTAATGTCTGTGGTCTTGTTTGTAGGCATTGGACTATCAAACCCCAGCAGTTGAGACCAGCCTAAGTCTGAGACCAGCTGAGAGTGTCTCTGTTTCCTCTGAGGCAGGGTACAGTTCTGGTTTTGACCACCTGGCCTTGGCCAGACAGTTCTGTCAGTGGTTCTTCCAGCTTCTCAACAGTCAGAACCCCTCCCTGGGCCAGCCTTCTAAGGACTGGGGACCACAACACTTCTGGGAGGACGTCCGTCTGCGCCTCTTCTCCAGGTAAAAATCTGGACACAAATTATATAGTTTTTAGTCTCTTAGGGACTAAGTATTGATTTTGACTAACTTACCATTTGATTTTGTATTGAACATACAGTATTAAATACCATATTAATTCATAGGACCTCTCTCACTCTCTGTCTCAGTGCTGATGGCCAACAAATGGAAGAGTTCCATGGCTCTGAGCTGACCAGCCTGCGTCTCCTGGCCCTGGCGAGGGACGAGAGGCTCCTGTTGAGCCCCAACCTTGACCCTCCTGGCCTGAAGGTCCTGTCCTCCCCCCACGGCCTGGTGCTGGTGGCTGTGGCAGGGACCATTCACAGACATGATGTCTGCCTAGGAGTCTATGAACAGGTGTTTGGCCTCATCCGCTCACCGCTGGAACAGAACAGCTGGAAGATCAAGTTTGTCGACCTGAAGATCAGGGGGCAGGATGCCCTGGGAGGAGCAGAGGAGCTGGCCTCGCCTGCACTGACCTGCAGCTCCTCTGAACTACAGCTGCTCTGTAGATGAGGGAACTGAGGTGCATCCCAATAGTCTAAAGGGGCTTCCTCTCCTTGCTTCCTTTCCTTTATCTGCACTCGTGAAAAACATGGACAGGTGAAAGTAAATTGCCAACGTCACCATCCACCATATTGTTTTCACCTATCTTGGGTTCTCAGGTCAGTGCAGATGAAGGAAAGAAGAAGAGAGAGAGAGAGACACTTCAGATTATTGAAATTCACACTTGGTGTCACTAAGAGAAGAGGTCAGCTCTGTAGACCATAAGGGAGCAGTGGTTAGAGATATGCCTGTGAGAATGAAAGACAAAGTGAACTCAATACATTATGCAAGTCATTTAATTGTCATGATGGGGTAAACATACATTTCATGGTCTGTTTTCCTCAATACTATATAGTTAACTATTATTTACTGCTGTTAATACTATATTCCAGGATGTTTAGGTTTACTCTCCATGGGAAAAGTTCTTGGTTGGTGTAGGAATGTGTGTTTTTCACGATTCTTCTGTTCTGTCATTTGAGGCGTTTTCCCTTCAATGACCTGTGATCTGTGCCTTATGTAGAATAGTCTATAAGTAAGCAGAAGCATGCCTCTATCATCGGTAACGGTATATGGCTAAAACTTGAAGTATATTATATTGTAAATATGTATCATACCAGTACTAAAAATAATTTAAACCTTTGCTTGTGTACTGTTTGCTTCGCTCTGTGTCATCCTGTTTGGCAAATATTATATTAACTGTATTGACATTGATCAGGTATGTGACTTACAGTGCATTTGGAAAGTATTGAGACCCCTTGACTTTTTCCACATTGTTATGTTAGCCTTATTCTAAAAAATATATATATATATAATTATCAATCTACACACAATACCCCATAATGACAAATCCAAAACAGGTTTAGAAGTGTTTGCACATTTATTAAAAATAAACTTAAATATTACATTTACATAAGACCCTTTACTCAGTACTTTGTTGAAGCACCTTTGGCAGCGATTACATCCTCAAGTCTTCTTGGGTATGACGCTACAAGCTTGGCACCTGTATTGGGGAGTTTCTCCCATTCTCTGCAGATCCTCTCAAGCTCTGTCAGTTTGGATGTGTAATGTCACTGCACAGCTATTTTCAGGTCTCTCCAGAGATGTTCGATCGGGTCCGGGCTCTGGCTGGGCCACTCAACGACATTCAGAGACTTGTCCCGAAGCCACTCCTGCGTTGTCTTGGCTGTGTGCTTTTGTCGTTGTCCTGTTGGAAGGTGAACCTTCGCCCCTGTCTGAGGTACTGAGCAGGTTTTCATCAGGAATATCTGTACTTTGCGCCGTTCATCTTTCCCTCAATCCTGACTAGTCTCCCAGTCCCTGAAAACATCCCCACAGCATGACGCTGCCACCACCATGCTTCACCGTGAAGCTTGGTATTCAGGCAAAAGAGTTCAAGCTTGGTTTCATCAGACTAGAGAATCTTGTTTCTCATGGTCGGAGAGTCCTTTAGGTTCTCCCATCTCCACAGAAGGTCCCCAACATGTTCTTGGGGACCTTCAATGTTGCATAAAGTTTTTGTCTGTGCCAAGACACAATCCTGTCTCGGAGCTCTATGGACAATTCCTTCGATCTCGTGGCTTGGTTTTTGCTCTGACAAGCACTTCCAACTGTTGGACCTTATATAGACAGGTGTGTGCCTTTCCAAATCATGTCCAATCAATTGAATTTACAGCAGTCCAGTCAAGTTCTAAATACATCTGAAGGATGATTAGTGGAAACAGGATGCACCTGAGCTCAATTTCGAGTCTCATAACAAAGGGTCTGAATACTTATGTAAATAAGGTATTTCTGCTTAGATTTTTTCATAAATGTGCGAAAATTTCTAAAAACTTGTTTTCACTTTGTCATTATGGGGTATTGTGTGTAGATTGATGAGGGGAAAAAGTAATTTAATCAATTTGAAAAAGGCTGTAACATAACAAAATGTGGAAAAAGTCAGGGGGTCTGAACTTTCTGAATGCACCTAGTCCTACAGTATATGTTCTCTTTCGACCTGTGCTTTATGCAGTCTTATAATTCACTGAATTTGCATTACTTTTCAATGTTTTGCGCAATAATTTTGCAATAGACCATCAATACATTGGTTAATGAACCAAATGTTTAACATTTAATTCCATTTTTTATTGAGGTTACAAAGGTTTCTATTTTGCGTAATTGAAATCAAAAGCTCCCAGATATGCTCTGCTGAAATTGAACTGGTTAAATCGGCATATATTGCTGGCATGATCTGACATCAAGTTACTATGAAAAGTTTCAGCACAAGTTACTGATTTTAAATGAGCTCTTTGTAGTTTTTAAAATGTCAGGATTTAATTACAAGGAGGGTTATGGTTGCAGAGAGTTGTTGAAGAAGATGTCAAAGGATGACATCCTCACTTTGATTTACTGTCACTAACAAAAAGATGGATCTTTTCAAATCAAATTCACATTTTTTGTTACATCCTTCGTAAACGTGTGTGGAGTAACAGTGAAATGCTTACTTACAGGCCCTTCCCAACAATGCAGAGAGAAAGAAAATAGAGAAATAATAGAAAAGTAAGACATGTAATAACAAATACACAATGAGTCATGATAACTTGGCTATATACACAGGCTACCAGTACCGAGTCCATGTGCAAGGTAGTTGAGGTAGATACTGTATGTACATGTAGGAATAAAGTGAAAGATAATAAATAGTAGCAGCAGTGCATGTGATGAGTCAAAGTTAGCGCAAAAAGGGTCAATGCAGATAGTCCAGGTAGCTACAGTGTCTTCAGAAAGTATTCACACATTGTGTTGTGTTACAGCCTGAATTTGAAATTGATTGAATTGAGATTGTTTTGTCACTGCTATAGACACAATACCTCATAATGTCAAAGTGGGATTATGTTTTTCAACATTTAATAATTAATCAAAAACCAAAGGTGAAATTTCTTGAGTCAATAAGCATTCAATCCCTTTGTTATGGCAAGCCTAAATAAGTTCAGGAGTAAAAATGTATTTAACAAGTCACATAAATTACACTCTGTGTGCAATAATAGTCTTTAACATGATTTTTTGAATGACATCTCACCTCTGTACCACACCTATACAATTATCTGTTAGGTCCCTCAGTCAAGCAATGCATTTCTAACAAAGACCTGGCAGGTTTTCCATTGCCTCACAAAGAAGGGCACCTGTTGGTAGAAAATAAGCAGGCAATGAATATTCCTTAGAGTATGGTGAAGTTATTACTTTGGATGGTAAATCCCTGGGGGAAGCCAATGCTCAACCCCCCCTGAAGCAAATCCAGAAGTGGAAAACAGGAGCTGCCTCCACCATTTCAACTTCAACATTTCAACATCATCAAATCACTTCTGCTTGGTCTAATACAGTGACATCTAAAAGACAGGAGTGATGGCCAAATCCAAGCTGGCTTCCATTGACACTTTTTTTTGGTGTGACAGGACCATTCACACTTGAGCTCGCTAAGTTTAGCACAACGCTGATTGGCAAATTATACTCTTTTTGTCAAGGAAGGCCAGATGCTCGCTGGCTTCCCTTGCCTTCAATGCCAAGGGTGGCAACAGTATACTCATTTGGACGAGACAGACTAGACAGCGGGGCGCTGTTTCGCTCGCTCGGATGCTTTCTCCTGTGAGATACATTCAGCTTCTTGCGAATTGTAGTAAAATTATGAAACACAGAGATATCCATGAATACACGCCACTGTGGATCAACAACATTGTTTTTACTCCACGATACTAACCTTAATTACATAATGAAAAGAAAGAAGCGTGTACAGCTTACAAACATTCCAAAACATGCATCCTGTTTACAATAAGGCACTAAATAATACTGCAAAAAACAGGACTCTCACAGCCTCACGTCAGAGTTAGATGTTCATCCATGTTTCTCAAACGTCAAATTTCTAAGTTTTTGGTTACTTCTCTTTATTGTTCCAAGGTTAAGTTTAGGCATTAACTCCACATTCTTAAGGTTTGGCATTAACTCTGAATGGTTAATGTAAAGGTTAAGGTTTTGGATAGGTTTAAAACCAAAATATCAAAAACAACTTTCTATCACTGGATTCATACATGCAACCAGAGGCAGACGCTTACACCCACCCACCACCACTTTCCACAACACCTTAACAAAACCAAAACCTACTCGAAGGTAACAGCGCTCACTGTTGCCCCTAGTGGCTGGTTTCCACGTCATCTCCCAACATCCTCAGACAAGAATGGAAGTCGAATATTGACTTGTATCACAGGTGACCTGTCTGCAAAATGTTGAATGTTCCTGAGTGGCCTAGTTACAGTTTTGACTAAAACTTGAAAATGGCTGCCTAGCAATGATCAACAACCAATTTGACAGAACTTGCAGAATTTGAAAAATAAGAATGGGCAAATATTGTACAATCCTGGATTGCAAAGTTCTTACTTTCAGTTGAATGCATTCAGTTATACAACTGACTAGGTGTCCCCCTTTCTTAGAGACTTACCCAGAAAGACTCACAGCTGTCATCGCTGCCAACGGTGATTCTACCATGTATTGACTTGGGGCACTTATCTAATAAAGATATATTAATGTTTTATTTTATATTCATAAAAATATAATACAAATATTCCACTTTGACATGGCAGAGTATTTTGTGTAGATGACAATTAAATATATTTTAATCCCAATGTGTAACACAACAAAATGTGGAAAAAGTCAAGAGGTGTGAATACTTTCTGAAGGCACTGTATGTACTTTCACAAAGACAATTTCATGACAGAAATTATATGTGTCCACTCCCCTTTTCACTGGTTTTCTCTCACCCTCATTCTCTCTCTCTGTCACTCTCTCCTCTCTCACTCTGTGTGAATGTAGCCTATAGGCCTGGCTCTGTGTGGTGGGGTAGAGAATGCAGCAGTGACTCTGTGGTTTTGGTGGGAAATGTTACATGTGGGAAATTATTCTTGGCATTGGCTTCAAAGGAACTGAGCTAGTTAATATCTGTCTCTGTAGGCTGGAGCTCTGTACTTTACTAGGCCATAGTTGTGGCAGAGGAAACCACCATGGCCATTGATCTCTGGCTGTTCACCTCACAGAAAGAATAATAACAAGTTGCCCGCCTCCTGCCTTTATGGCACTTGGCTTTCCTCTGTTTAATAAGTGGTTTGGCCCATGGCACGGCTCTGACGCACAGCTTCAAAAATACCACTCACTGGCGTCTGAGTGTGTGTGTGTGTGTATGTTTGGCGTCTCCCGATCTCTGTGACTGGAGTTTTTCTTTAATGAAGAAGTGTGTTTCTCATAAAGGAAATGTTAAACTCTAAACTCTGGATCCCTGGAGCTTTGAAATAGCTTTCGGGTGGTGAACCATTGAAACAGCTTTAATTGCCAAGTAGATTTGTTTTTGCATTTCAGTTTGATTTGACGGTTCTAATTACGTTACACAGTTGCTTTTGTATAGAGATGAATGAGCATATTAATGAGAGACGATTTTGGTGAAAGTCTATATGGTGGAACCATCAATACTTCTCAGACACTCTCTGCCAAAAATGATGGGTTTACTGGTGCATTGTAAACCCCAATTTTTCCCTTAGATGGAGTTAAACGTATCCTGTCTATTTTTGAACTGGGTTACTGTTTCATGATGGTATAATATATTAAATAATAAAACGTTATATACCGGATAATTATGCCCTATTTAAAAAAAAAAAATCTCATACTGAAAGAATGATACTGATCTTTTTCCCCCATTTCAAGTTTTGATGACTTTCAAAGTGACATTGTCCCATCATTCCACAAGGGGGCAGGCATGCTACATCAGGGAGCAGTGATATTTTGATCCTTGGCCAAATAAAAAGCTTTTAAAGCAATTATGTGAGGAAAGTCGTCAATTCCTAAGCACAGCCTGGGCTACTTTATGTAAGCTGGCAGTTTCTTGTAGCCTAGGTCATGAACAAAACAGTAAATTTTTTAGTTTACTGTGAATTGTCTGCCATTAAATTAATAGGGTTCTAAAAGAGTGGCACGTTAAACTATTCCCTTTCAAAGGTATGAAAACACATATTTCACTAGTTATGGAAGTGGCAGTAATTTATGGATGCACATGAAGGCGACAGAGACAGCATTGGCTGCTACAGAAGAAAGACAATAAAAACTGGATTTATGTTTGGCAGCTATAATCAATCAATAGGCAATAATATTTCTCCTCAAAATTGACTGACAAATCACATTAAGAGGTAAATTCAATCAATGTGATTGGAATCTCAGAAGTGCTATTCAGTCAGAGCATTTCTAATACATACAAGTTTTTAGAAACTTTTGTTGAGTAGACTTAGCTAAAAAAATATATAGAAAAACTTGTGTAAGAAAAGTGAGGGTGATGGTAAACTAGATTCTGGGCAAGGTCTCTATCGATTGACAAATGATGTCACGTTCACTCTTCCTTCCTTCCTTTTACGTCAGCTAAATGCATCTATTTACAGCTGACATCATTGTTCCATTTCAGGTTAAATTGATGTGGACTGGAGAGGCAGGCTTCAGAGGTTCTGACAGTGCTCTGTGCTCCGGCCTGGTGTAGTTTTACACTCACATAATTACCTCACATAAACATTGGAAACGTTATACTACAGGGGAATACCCAGGATCCCAGGAAACAAACAGGCAGAGCGTGAGAGGATCCTGTGGCTGTGACAGTCTAGTTTAACATCAATTAACCCAAACAACAACCAGAACACTTTCTGTATTTATACAAGGGGAAAACACAGGGATAAGCACACCTAAATACATGAAGCCAACTAGGATGTTTCAATCAGAAGAGCTTAAAATAAACCAGGAAACAATCACTGCTCTCCATCATCCTATACAGTGGTTGACATGGGGTGGAAGGGGCTGGTACACTGACCCAGTAACTCAGATTTTCTATTGCTTGAATGCCAGGTCAAAACTGGTTCATCCACAATACATATCATGGGAGTATTAAAGATAAAGTGTGCAACTTTATTTTTCAAAAACACATAAACACACAGCCCTTTAGAATGTCTGTAGAGTTCTATAAACATACAGCCCTTTAGAACATCTGTAGAGTTCTATAAACACACATCCCTTTAGAACATCTGCAGAGTTCTATAAACACACAGCCCTTTAGAACATCTGTAGAGTTCTATAAACACACAGCCCTTTAGAACATCTGTAGAGTTCTATAAACACACAGCCCTTAAGAACATCTGTAGAGTTCTATAAACACACAGCCCTTTAGAACATCTGTAGAGTTCTATTAACACACAGCCCTTTAGAACATCTGTAGAGTTCTATAAACACACAGCCCTTTAGAACATCTGTAGAGTTCTATAAACACACAGCCATTTAGAACATCTGCAGAGTTCTATAAACACACAGCCCTTAAGAACATCTGTAGAGTTCTATTAACACACAGCCCTTTAGAACATCTGCAGAGTTCTATAAACACACAGCCAATGTTCCCTGTAATGTTTTTCGGCACTGAGCAAATTTCAGGTCTGCTGAGCACAAACTTGAACTTTGTGAAAATTCTGTGCAAATTCCAGCACAACTTCTTACTTTGAACACTGAGGCTGTACCAACTTTAACTTACAGTTTTAACAGTGGCCATGTAGGCTACTGTGGCTGTTTGATCATAATGTGCAGTACATGCGGAAAGTATTCAGACCCCACATTTTGTTACGTTACAGCCTTGTTCTAAAATTGAAAAAATATGTTTCCCCCTTATCAATCTACACACAATACCCCCTTATGGCAAAGTGAAAACAGGGTTTTAGAATTCTTTACTAATTTATAAAAATAAAAGAAAGAGCAATACCTTATTTACAAAAGTATTCAGATCCTTTGCTATGAGACTCGAAATTGAGCTCAGGTGCATCCTGTTTCCATTGATCATCCTTGAGATGTTTCTACAACTTGACTGGAGTCCACCTGTGGTAAATTCAATTGATTGGACATCATTTGGAAATGCACACACCTGTCTATATAAGGTCCCACAGTTGACTGTGCATGTCAGAACAAAAACCAAGCCATGAGGTCGAAGGAATTGTCCGTAGAGACAGGATTGTGTCGATCTGGGGAAGAGTAACAAAATATTTCTGCAGAATTGAAGGTCCCCAAGAACACAGTGGCCTCCATAATTCTTAAATGGAAGAAGATTAGAACCACCAAGACTCTTCCTAGAGCTGGTCACCCAGCCAAACTGAGCAATCGGGGAGATGGGCCTTGGTCAGGGAGGTGACCAAGAACCCGATGGTCACTCTGACAGAGCTCCAGAGTTCTTCTGTGGAGATGGGAGAACCTTCCAGAAGGACAACTATCTCTGCAGCACTCCACCAACCAGGCCTTTGTGGTAGATTGGCCAGACGGAAGCCACTCCTCAGTAAAAGGCACATGACAGCCCGCTTGGAGTTTGCCAAAAGGCACCTAAAGGACTCTCAAACCATGAGAATCAAGATTTTCTGGTCTGATGAAACCAAGACTGAACTCTTTGGCCTGACTGCCAAGTGTCACATCTGGAGGAAACCTGGCACCACCCCTACGGTGAAGCATGGTGGTGGCAGCATCATGCTGTGGGGATGTTTTCAGCCGCAGGGACTGGGAGACTAGTCAGGATCGAGCGAACAATGAAAGGAGCAAAGTGCATATATCCTTGATGAAAACCTGCTCCAGAGTGCTCAGGACCTCAGACTGGGGCGAAGGTTCACCTTCCAACAGGGCAAAGATACTAAGCACTCAGCCTATCACACCCTGATCTGCTTCAACTGTCTTTGTGATTTTCCCACCCCCCTCCAGGTGTCACCCATCTTCCCCTGTGTATTTATACCTATGTTCTCTGTTTGTCTGTTGCCAGTTCGTCTTGTTTGTTCGAGTCAACCAGCATTTTGTGTCTCAGCTCCTGCTTTTTCCAGTCTCTCTTTTCTCGCCCTCCTGGTTTTGACCCTTGCCTGTCCTGACTCCGAGCCTGCCTGCCTGACCACTCTGCTTGCCCCTGACCCTGAGCCTGCCTGTCGACCTGTACCTTTTCCCCCCTCTGGATTACTGAGCTCTGCCTTGACCTGTCTATCGCCTGCCCCTGTTGAATTATTAAACTGATGTTTATTCGACGTGGTCTGCATCTGGGTCTTACCTTCATATCTGATAGTATGAACTGGCCATGACTGACCCAGCAGACCTGGACCAGCTGCACAACGCCATCACCTCCCAAGGAGCCTCAATTGGTAGGCACAAGGAATTGCTTCGTTGGCTGATTAAGGAGACAAAACGTTGGCTGAGCGTCATGACCGGGCATTGGACATGCTGCTGGAGCAATTCTGCGGGTCGTCTGGGGGGCAGCCTGCCTCGGTGGTAACCCCACCGCCCCTCAGCAACTCGGCGGTTAACAATGCCGCCCCACCGGCCACTCCACCTTCCTGGGAGCCCCGGGTTACCTCCTCCAGAACGCTTTAATGGAGAGCTGAGCACCTGTCAGGCGTTTTTAGCTCAGTGTGCCCTCAATTTTAAGCTTCAGCCATCCTCCTTCCCCTCGGATCGCTCCAAAATTGCCTACCTAATCACACTGATGTCTGGTAGCGCTCTCACCTGGGCTACAGCTGTATGGAAACAGCATCCGGCCATATGCGCGAGCCTGGAGGGGTTCATGAGAGAGGTGAGGAAGGTTTTTGATTCCCTATTGTCCGGGAGAGAAGCTGCCAGGAAGCTAATCTAGCTCCGGCAGGACGTCCGCACTGTGGCGGACTATGTGGTGGATTTCTGTACGTTGGCAGGGGAGAGTGCATGGAACCCGGAAGCACTGTTCAACATGTCTCAGAGGAGGTTAAGGAGGAGCTTGCGCCTTGGGAGTTACCCACAGATTTTGACTCCCTCATCGCTATGACCATCCACATCGATGGGTGTTTGTAGGAATGACGGATGGAGAGAAATTCGATTTCACTCGCATGTCCAGGGATTCCACCTCGCCTCGGAGTCATCCCGGAAGTCCACGACAGTCCCGTGGCCGAGAGCACCCGAGATTTCCCGACCTTCTTTGAGAGTCACCGACAAGGGCCGAGGCACTGTTTCCCGAGCCCATGCAACTAGGCAGGGCTGGGCTGTTGCCAGCGGAGCAGCAAAACCGGATCAGCACAAGGAGCTGTCTGTATTGCGGGACTTTTTGTCATTTTGTGTCCTCGTGCCTGGTAAAAGACCAGGCTCACCGGTAAGAGCGAGTACTCTGATGGGCCATATGGGGAACTTTTCTGCTTCCCTTACTCACACCCCTTTTCATGTCATTCTGCTGTGCGGAAACCAGTCCAAATCTCTCAGTTTCCTCGTTGACTCCGGGGCTGATGAGAGCTTTTTGACACCACACTGGCTTCCGAGCTGAACATCCCCACTCAGCCCCTCTCCATTCCCGTGGATGTTAGAGCATAGGACAGGTGCTCTATAGGTCGGATCACCCATAACACCACTCCCATCAACCTACGTGTGTCAGGGAATCACAGCGAGACCATTCAGTTCCTGCTCATCAAGCCCCCCCAGATTCCTGTGGTTTTGGGATTCTCCTGGCTCCAGCGACACAACCCACTCATCAACTGGTCTACAGATTCCATCATGGGCTGGAGTCCGTTCTGCCACGCCCATTGTCTGAAGTTGGCGCAACCTTCCCCGGGGCGTCTTCCTGTGTCCTCGGATGTGGTTTTGGATCTCTCTGCCATTCCCGCGGAGTACCAGGATCTCCCCTATGACTGCAGGATTGAACTTCTCTCTAGCACCACGCCGCCCCGGGGACATCTGTACTCACTGTCGGGAACTGAAACCAAAGCAATGGAGGACTACATTGGGGACTCCCTAGCTACTGGATTTATCCGTCCCTCTTCCTCTCCCGCTAGCACAAGGACAAGACCCTGTGCCCGTGCATTGACTACCGGGGACTCAATGACATCACTGTAAAGAAACATTATCTGCTACCACTCATTTCCTCGGCCTTCCAGCCACTTCAAGGAGCCACTGTGTTCTCCAAGCTGGATCTACGAAACGCCTACCACCTGGTGTGGATACGAGAGGGGGACGAGCGTAAGACCGCCTTCAACAAGGTAAGTGGCCACTACGAATATCTGGTAATGTCCTTTGGCCTCACCAACGCCCCTGCCGTATTTCAGGCTCTGGTGAATGACGTTCTCCGCGTCATGCTGAATTGGTTCATGGTCCAGCACGTCTTCCGGATCCATGGACTGCCCGTGGACATGGTCTCCGACTGCTGTCCTCAGTTCTCGTCCCGGTTCTGGAAGGCGTTCTGCACCCTCATTGGGTTATTGGCCAGCCTGTCCTCCGGGTTCCATCCCCAGTCCAATGGCCAGTCAGAGCGAGCCAACCAAGACCTCGAGACCACCCTGCGCTGCCTGGTCTCCGCCAACCCCACCACCTGGAGCCAGCAGCTGGTGTGGGTGGAATACACCTGCAACATCCTTCCCTGCTCTGCCACGGGCCTATCACCGCTTGAGTGTTCCCTGGGGTATCAGCCCCCGCTCTTCCCTGAGCAGGAAGAGGAGGTCGACATACCTTCTGCCCAGATGCTTGTCCGCCGCTGTCGTAGTACCTGAAGGAGAGCCCTGTCGGCCCTCCTCAAGACCACCTACAGGAAACGACAACAAGCGGATTGCCATCGGACCCCAGCTCCCCGGTATCTTCTCGGGCAGAAGGTATGGCTATCCCCCCGGTATCTGCCCCTCCTGGTGGAATCCCGCAAACTCTCTTCCCGGTTTATCGGCCCGTTCCCCATCTCCAAGATCATTAGCCCCTCTGCTGTTCATCTTCTGTTGCCCCGTACCCTTCCTATGCATCCCATCTTTCATGTGTCCAGAGTCAAACCCATGTCTCACAGCCCTTTGTCTCCTTTTTCCTGACCCTGAGCCTGCCTGCCGACCTGTGCCTTTGCCCCCCTCTGGATTACCAACCTCTGCCTTACCCTGACCCTGACCTGCCTGCCGTCCGGTACCGTTGCCCCACCTCTGGTTTATTGACCCCTGCCTGCCTTGACCTGTCTATCGCCTGCTCCTGTTGATTTATTCATTTTTTATACGACGTGGTCTGCATCTGGGTCTTACTTTCATAACTTATACAGCCAAGACAATGCAGGAGTGGCTTCGGTACAAGTCTCTGAATGTCGTTGAGTGGCCCAGCCTCAGCACAGACTTGAACCCGATCGAACATCTCTGGAGAGACCTGAAAATAGCTGTGCAGCGACCTCCCCATCCAACCTGACAGAGTTTGAGAGGATCTGCAGAGAAGAATGGGAGAAACTTCCCAAACACAGGTTTGCCAAGCTTGTAGCGTAATACCCTAGAAGACACAAGGCTGTAATCACTGCCAAAGGTGCTTCAACAAAGTACTGAGTAAAGGGCCTGAATACTTATGTAAATGTGATATTTTCATTTAAAAAAAAAAAAAAACTGTTTTTGTTTTATCAATATGGGGTATTGTGTGTAGATTGATGAGGGAAAAAAACAATTTAATCAATTTTAGAATAATGCTGTAACATAACAAAATGTGGAAAAAGTAAAGGGTTCTGAATACATACTGAATGCACTGTAGGCCTACCAGAGTGGCCTACCATTACAAACAACGGAGAAAATACATCCCATAACATTTTAACATGGAAATAGCTGTTCTTTCATTCAGCCTACAGTTGCAGCTAATGTGTGGTATTCAATGTAGGCCTAAAATTCATGCGACTTTAGAACAACAGCAGAGTTCTATAAACACACAGTCCTTCAGAACAACTGCAGAGTTCTATAAACACACAGTCTTTCACGGATGTCGTCGGGAAAGGAGGATGAAAATGCAGCAGGATTATGGATGCTCATCTTGACGTTTATTAAACTCAAAAGTGAACACCAAAATAATCAACACAACGAACTCACGATCAACACAACAGTCTTGTCAGGCTCACACACGCTAAACAAGAAACAATCTCCCACAACTACAAACACAAACACACCCTAATATATAGGGCTCTCAATCAAAGGCAAATAGACAACACCTGCCTTCAATTGAGAGTCCCTACCCCAATTAACTAAACATAGAAACAGATTCACTAGACTAAACATAGAAATACCTAAACATAACACAGTGCCCAAAACCCCCGGAATACATAAATCAAATGCCCTACTAAATCAACCACCACCCCGAACCAAATAAAACAAATACCCTCTGCCACGTCCTGACCAAACCCTTATACTGGTCAGGACGTGACAGTACCCCCCCCCCCCCCCCCCCCCTAAAGGTGCAGACCCCGGACGCACCTCCTAAATAAACAAAACCCAAAACAACAACAACAAAAAATCCCCCTAAACTAAAGGGAGGGAAGGGAGGGTGGCTGCCGTCCCCGACGGCACTAGTGCTACACCCCCCCTCCCCAACCCACCTATGCAGGTGGTGGTTCAGGCTCCGGCCTACTGTCCTCCAGAATGCAGACCGACCCGATCAGCCTCGGGCCGTAGGCAGACTCCCTTTGTTCCGGATCGTATGTAGACCTCCTCCACTCCACACTATAGGCAGACTTATTAGTTATACAGTTAATCATAATTCGTTTTAAATTGTCAGGCTTACTTAGTTCAGGGTTGCTGCTAGACTCCCTTGGTTTCGGGTCATCGGCAGACTCTGGGCAGACGGGCCACTCTGGCAGATCCTGGCAGACGGGCCACTCTGGCATCTCCGGGCAGACGGGCCACTCTGGCATCTCCGGGCAGACGGGCAACTCTGGCATCTCCGGGCAGACGGGCCACTCTGGCATCTCCGGGCAGACGGGCCACTCTGGCATCTCCTGGCAGACGGGCCACTCTGGCATCTCCTGGCAGACGGGCCACTCTGGCATCTCCGGGCAGACGGGCCACTCTGGCATCTCCGGGCAGACGGGCCACTCTGGCATCTCCGGGCAGACGGGCCACTCTGGCAACTCCGGGCAGACGGGCCACTCTGGCATCTCCGGGCAGACGGGCCACTCTGGCATCTCTGGGCAGACGGGCTGCTCTGGCAGCTTCTGACTGACGGGCAGCTCTGGCGACTCCTGACTGACGGGCAGCTCTGGCGACTCCTGACTGACGGGCAGCTCTGGCGACTCCTGACTGAGCCGACGCACTGGAAGCCTGGTGCGTGGTGCTGGTACTGGGGTTATCAGCCTGGGAACACGCACCTCCAGGCTAGTGCGGGGAGCGGGAACAGGACGAGTTGGACTGGGCTGACGCACTGGAAGCCTGGTGCGTGGTGCTGGTACTGGGGGTATCAGCCTGGGAACACGCACCTCCAGGCTAGTGCGGGGAGCGGGAACAGGACGAGTCGGACTGGGCTGACGCACTGGAAGCCCGGTGCGTGGTGCTGGTACTGGACGTGCCAGACTGGGAACACGCACCTCCAGGCTAGTGCGTGGAGCGGGAACAGGATATATCGGACCGTGGAGGCTTACTGGCGGTCTCGAGCTCAAACCTGGCATCGCCTTTTCTGGCTGGATGCCCACTACCCCCTGGTAAATGCGGGGCGCTGGTATAGCGCGTACCGGCCTAAAAATACTTGGCCTCGCCATAGTACCCATTACCCAAAGCACGAGACCTGTCCATTAACTGGCTTCCCAGAAAAAGTACGGGGATTTGGCCTGGGGCAGAGTTCTATAAACACACAGTCCTTCAGAACAACTGCAGAGTTCTATAAACACACAGTCCTTCAGAACAACTCCAGAGTTCTATAAACACACAGCCATTTAAAACAACAGCACAGTTCTATAAACACACAGCACTTTAAAACAACAGCAGAGTTCTATAAACACACAGCCCATTAGAACATCTGTAGAGTTTTATAAACACACAGCCCTTTAGAACATCTGTAGAGTTTTATAAACACACAGCACTTTAAAACATCTGTAGAGTTCTATAAACACACAGCCATTTAGAACATCTGCAGAGTTCTGTAAACACACAACCCTTTAAAACAACAGCAGAGTTCTATAAACACACAACCCTTTAAAACAACAGCAGAGTTCTATAAACACACAACCCTTTAAAACAACAGCACAGTTTTATAAACACACAGCCCTTTTGGACATCTGTAGAGTTTTATAAACACACAGCCCTTTAGAACATCTGCAGTGTTCTATAAACACACAGCCCTTCAGAACATCTGTAGAGTTCTATAAACATACACACTGTATAGCCTCCATACTGCAGTGTTACTCTGATATAGCCAGACCTTCACCAAGCAGCCCAGGGCCCTGACAGTTCTCTCAGCTTGGCTCTAAATAGAGATCATCACGTTATCAGAATGTTGCCAGGAGGTTGTCAGCTCGCGTTGGGCCTGCTGGCTGCCCCGACCAGAGCGTCCGGTTGGCGGATGTGTGTTGGTGCCAGCCTCCCAGCACCCGTCCTCCTGGACATCTGCTGCTGAGAGCTGCCTGCCTGTCCACGCTGCATCTTAATCCCCATCTCTCTCCAGCCTCCAGCCCTCAGCCCGCTGCCCGCCTGTTTGTATTAATTGCCCTTGCTTTGCTCGCTGTTTGCTTCTGATTACACTCATTAATTTCAATTCCCAGGGAACCCAGCCGCTGCCACTTCACGCACACACACACACACACACACACACACACACACACACACACACACACACACACACACACACACACACACACACACACACACACACACACACACACACACACACACACACACACACACACACACACAAAATGACATCAGTGCCTGGACATTTGGATACTATTAATAGCTCTTAATAGCAGCAATGTCCACTCCCCACCTCTATCCATCTGTCTGGAAGTGGACTGCCAGTTTGAAGGGTAAAGATGTGGGTACTGACCCCATGACCTTATGTCCCTTTGCCTATAGCCCAGCCTCTAGATACCCAGCAGGTGGATCAGATCTGGTCCCATGTTTCATCTAGATTACATTGAGAGATATTCACTGTAAAGCCATCAGAAGTGTTATAGCTTTCTCTCTCCCTCTCCCTCCAACTCTAAACCCAGAAAGCATCAGCTCTCTCCTGCTGAGTAGATGAGAGATTAAGAAAACGGGAACACTTTGAAGGTTTTAACAAATAACTTAGCTGAAAGTTATAAAAGTTATGATACATTGACGTGTTCGATACCGTTCCATTTATTCTGTTCCAGGCATTACTATGAGCCCGTCCTCCCCAATTAAGGTGCCACCAGTTGCCTCAGGTGTGGGGGTAGGTACTGTTCTTCTACAGTTGACTTGCCTTGCTACCTCTACTACTGTACCGTCAACTGCTGAACTGTTTAACTACTGGCCCCGGCCCTGTTCTGCTAAGCCTACCAGTGGAACCTCACTTACTGTATTTTGCCTACCAGAGGGGCAGTGGAAGACTCAACTCCCACCCACCCACCCAGCTGCTGCTCCTCTCCCTCTCACTCTCTCCTCTTACAGCCTAGGGGATTGTGGGAAAATGAGTCTGCAGGAGTGATTCATTGTGCAGCTGTACCCTAACAGGCCTCCAGGGGGCGACACCTCAGAGGTCAGTGCTTTCTGTTCAAACCCCTTGCATCCTGACTGACTTCCTCACACAACACAACCCACGCACAGTAAGCCAATTAGAGAACAGAGGTTGGACGGAAAAATGAGAATGTTCCGCTCTAGATTTCCCAAGAGAACTATATTAGTTTATTAAATCATTTTCCTCTGTGATTTTCAAGGATTGTTTCGGCATGTCACCATGTGGTGACTCAACAAAGCAGATTCATGCCTTAGTGAGTGGATGTGGGGGTGACATCCTAGACTGGGACCGTGTTCCAGAGCATCAAAATGATTGCAGGCGTCTGCCGACTGACCTACAAATCACCTTGCATCATAAATAACCACTCATTATAATTTGAAGATCAGTCAGTCACAATTTACTAAGGATACATTGCGTTTTTATCCTCGAACACAGCCGGGGTCTCTTTTGTACCATAAGACTGTTTTAGTGGGAGACAACGCATCTCTTCAGGTCTCAGACAAGGTTAATCACCATTGAAACACCTCTATTACACTTCAATGATCGATTCAAGGGTCTTCCTACTGTATCTATCACCCTCCAGTACCTCTCTAAAAGACAAAAGATAATGAGCTCAGATTGTCTCAGCATTGTGGGTAGTACAATACTGCATTACCCTGGGGGCCTTAGGGCCTTCTGGGGGATACTGGGAGATGGAGCCAGTTAGAAGGAAGGATCTGTGTTCTGTGTTGTAGAAGAAGGTCATATTGATTTATAGCTGACCCCTTGGCTAGGCTGGGAGTTGTGAGTTGTGTTCCCTCTGGTCTTGTGCTGTGTGTTTGTGTTGGAGACCAGACTGCTGCCCACCGGGCCTGGTAATCGCTGGTAACACCAGTTAGAGTGAGGAGAGGAAATCAATGGCTGCCCTGCTCACTCGGAACCCAGGAGTGCATCTCAATAGTCTAATAGTCTACATTTGCCCACTCCTCTGCTCTCCTCTCTTCTGGCTATACATCAACATGCTGCTGCTGCTGACATCCAGGAATGTTCTCATTCATCCTCATCTCCTCCACCAGACCCCTGGGCTCCCCTCTTTATTTCCCCAGACAACCCCCACAGACGTCTCCAACCCAGCAAGCAGTGAGGGAGCCGTGTACCTTCATGGAACCTCTGTCAATATGTCATCATATAAGCCAGTTGGCACTGCAAGCAGAAAGGCGCAGAGAAGAAGAGAGAGGAATAGAGAGGAACAGAGAGGAGCAGAGAGGAACAGAGAGGAATAGAGAAGAGCAGAGATGAGCAGAGATGAGCAGAGAGGAACAGGAGGAGCAGAGAGGAGCAGAGAAGAACAGAGAGGAATAGAGAAGAGCAGAGATGAGCAGAGAGGAATAGAGAAGAACAGAGAGGAGCAGAGAGGAACAGAGAGGAGCAGAGAGGAACAGGAGGAGCAGAGAGGAGCAGAGAAGAACAGAGAGGAGCAGAGAGGAGCAGAGAGGAGCAGAGAAGAACAGAGAGGAATAGAGAAGAGCAGAGAAGAACAGAGAGGAATAGAGAGGAACAGAGAGGAGCAGAGAGGAACAGAGAGGAGCAGAGAGGAACAGAGAGGAATAGAGAAGAGCAGAGATGAGCAGAGATGTGCAGAGAGGAACAGGAGGAGCAGAGAAGAACAGAGAGGAGCAGGAGGAACAAAGCTGTAAGCAGCAGAGATGTGTCAGCAGATCTATTCATCTCTCTCTCTCAGTCACCAAGTTTAGGCCAGAAGTGCTTACTACTGCTGTATACTATGTGTCTTACTGCTTCCACAAACAAACGCACACACACACACACACACACACACACACACACACACACACATACACACACACACACACACACACTCACACACACACACACACACACACACACACACACACACACACACACACACACACACACACACACACACACACACACACACACACACACACACACACACACACACACACAACCCTCTCTATGTTCTCCTGGTGGAGTTGGACTCATGATGAGGTTGTCTCTGTTCAGTAACTTCGTTCCTGTAATTGAGTGGTATGTGTGATGAACAGACATGTGGCCATCATGAGGCACAGAGAGCTGTGTGTGTGTGTGTGTGTGTGTGTGTGTGTGTGTGTGTGTGTGTGTGTGTGTGTGTGTGTGTGTGTGTGTGTGTGTGTGTGTGTGTGTGTGTGTGTGTGTGTGTGTGTGGAACCAGTAAGACACAGAGAACTGTGTGGGTGTATACAGCAGTAGTAAGCACTTCTGGCCTAAACTAGGTGTGCTGACAACAGTGTTTCAGCTAGCAGAGGAGGGCCAGTGGATTCCTCAGATGATACCTCCTCAATACAAATGTAGGATATCAATAATTCACCTGTGTGCCTTTGTGGTGCAGCAGCTTGCTATGAGGGAAGGGGCTGGGTTTGGCTCTGTTAGCCTCTTTAAACTGATATTTTATCTTTATTCACAACATTGCTCATACCCTTTGGATGCGGAAAGGAAAATACAAGCATCAGGGCCTGTAGGAGCATCCAGTGCAAGCCCCAAACATTTAAACAGAGACAAATGTTGGTTGTGAGTTTGAACTCTGCTCTGAATGTGCTGCGATGGCTCTTTTAGAATACTTCTCAGCCAGAACTCAGCTTTGCTAGTACTGTTTTTCAGCAACACGTTCTGTAAGTGTTATGGTGTGTGCATGTAAACAATAATCATCCATTCATTGAAACCAGATGTCATGTACTATACTGTCAATTGAGTCTGCTGCAGTATAGCAGGGCTGCATATGAGCTATAAACTACTGTATGCCATATGAGCTGAGAGGAATCTCTAGGTCTTTATTTGAGTCAGTGACAAACAGAATCAGAATCAATCTCACAGTTTGTCATCTGAGTCCAGTGTGTCAGGGTTAGGAGAGAGAAATGCCAATTTGTATACAGTTTAGAAGAGAAGAGAGAGAGGGAGGAGGAGAGGGAAGAGAGGGATCAGGAGAGGAAAGGGGAACAGAGGGAAGGGAAGCTTAGAGAATTCTCCCTCCTCCCTGCAGAATAGCCAGCAGCTACCCCCTTCTTGCTAAATTACAGGAAATTGCAACTTTGCTGCTGTTCTCCTGAATTAATTCTGTATATTCAGGAGATCGGAGCGAGAGCAGCACACATGTTGGCCCAGCCTCTGTAGACTATAGATGATAATGCACATTTAATGGGGAGGAAAATTATAGTAGATTTCATTGGAGGAAAACACAGCGGTAATGACAGAGATGATGACTGTGATAATATCAGTAACAATTGGATTGAATATACTTAGTTTGCTTCCTCTTAGCTGAGTTTGCTCACTTAATCCCATTGTTGTTGTTTTTCAAACATTGTGGTTGTAATGGAAGCCATGTTACTTACAGTAGTGGGTAGACAGCAATATAGTCATGTAGAGTCCAATCCAGGTTGAGATGCGCGTTTCCCACAAATCTCCCATTGATATCAATGCATGGTCAACATATTAGTGAAATTGATTCTAATAAAGTTATGGATATGTCACTGGCTCACAATGCTTTCTAGATCTATGATACAACTTGGATTGAGTGGCTTTTCCCGAAGGGAGGCTCAGGCATCTTAATTTTCTCACTGTCCATTACTTTACACCACAACAGTCTCTCTCTCTCTCTCTCTCTCTCTCTCTCTCTCTCTCTCTCTCTCCTCTCTCTCTCTCTCTCTCTCTCTCTCTCTCTCTTTTGGAAGAAAGAGATCTAGGCCTCAGTCTTTAAAGAATGGCACTGGCAACTAGATGTCTCTCTCTGTGTGTGTGTGTGTGTGTGTGTGTGTGTGTGTGTGTGTGTGTGTGTGTGTGTGTGTGTGTGTGTGTGTGTGTGTGTGTGTGTGTGTGTGTGTCTCTGTGTGAGTGTGTGTGTGTGTGTGTGTGTGTGTGTGTGTGTGTGTGTGTGTGTGTGTGTGTGTGTGTGTGTGTGTGTGTGTGTGTGTGTGTGTGTGTCTCTGTGTGAGTGTGTGTGTGTGTGTGTGTGTGTGTGTGTGTGTGTGTGTGTGTGTGTGTGTGTGTGTGTCTCTGTGTGAGTGTGTGTGTGTGTGAGTGTGTGTGTGTGTGTGTGTGTGTGTGTGTCTCTGTGTGAGTGTGTGTCTCTGTGTGATGTGTGTGTGTGTGTGTGTGTGTGTGTGTGTGTGTGTGTGTGTGTGTGTGTGTGTGTGTGTGTGTGTGTGAGTGTGTGTGTGTGTGTGTGTGTGTGTGTGTGTGTGTGTGTGTGTGTGTGTGTGTGTGTGTGTGTGTTTGTGGAGTGGAAGGAGAGAGTCATGGCACCAGGAATTCAAGTTTATCTTTGTTGTTGTTAGGCTCCAAAGAACAAAAAGCAAAAGTCTTGCAGGAAAAATATTAATATTAATAAAGTAGCTGCACAAAAATCTACGTTTTAAAAAGCCCTGCCCATACCTGGAAGATACTAAAGGCAGGTAAGTTAGTCACATGATTAGGCTACATCCTTTGAACATGAATATTTTCACAGCATAGAATGCATTTTAAAATATCTTTACGTTTTAAATATACATTTTAGATTACTTATTCAATAGTTTTTATTACTGGCACAAAAAATGTAAAATGTAAAATACCACCCCCTCTCCAAGGAGAGATTCATTTAGTGACCGTGCAGTGAAAACGATCTTGATCAGACGTGCATTCGTCTTGGAACGCAGCCCAGTGCCTGCAGTTTGCTACTAAGCAAGAATCTCAAACAACAACGGCAAGATGCATGTTAGTGGTGGGCCTAATGTAAACAGTTGTATTTTTAAACAGTCAATAGTTGATCAGGCTCTGTGAATTTAATTTACTGATAGCCTACAGTGTTTGTAACTTTTGACCAAACAAACAGTACAAGGCTGCATGGCGCTAACTTGCCTAATAAATCAGACTGTAACCCCTGATATCTGGGATCCAGTCTGAATTAAAGCATTGCAAAGTTTTCTGTGCTGTTGCTTGTGATTCAGGTCGAAATATGAAAACAAATATCCACATAAAAGTATTATTTACCAGACATTTTAGAGCGCTGGTACTGCCGTTGAAATTTCGATCACCTGGAACATGCGCAAAACCATGTAAACACATGCAAGACTTTGTTCAGTATGCATGTGCCGCATACACTACCATTCAAAAGTTTGGACAAAATGTTGTTGTCCATTAAAATAACATCAAATTGATCAGAAATAAAGTGTAGACATTGTTAATGATTTTTTATGGAATATCTACATAGGAGTACAGAGGCCCATTATCAGCAACTATCACACCTGTGTTCCAATGGCACGTTGTGTTAGCTAATCCAAGTTTGTCATTTTAAAAGGCTAATTGATCATTAGAAAACCCTTTTGCAATTATGTTAGTGTAACAGTATTGCTTCTGTCCCTCTCCTCGCCCCTACCTGGGTTTGAACCCTACCTGGGTTTGCACACATCAACAACTGCCTCCCACGAAGCATCGTTCGCCATCGCTCCACAAAAGCACAGCCTTTGCAGAGCAAGGGGAACAACTACTTCAAGGTCTCAGAGCGCACCCCGCTAACTAGCTAGCCATTTCACATCGGTTACACTCACCCCCCCTTTTGACCTCCTCCTTTTCCGCAGCAACCAGTGATCTGTGTCAACAGCATCAATATTGCTTCTGTCGCTCTCCTCGCCCCTACCTGGGCTCAAACCAGGGACCCTCTGCACACATAGACAACAGCCACCCTCAAAGCATCGTTACCCATCGCGCCACAAAAGCCACAGCCCTTGCAGAGCAAGGGGAACAACTACTTCAAGGTCTTAGAGTGAGTGACGTCACTGATTGAAACGCTATTAGCGCGCACCCCGCTAACTAGCTAGCCATTTCACATCGGTTACACTAGCACAGCTGAAAACTGTGGTGCTGATTAAATAACAATAAAACAGGCCTTCTTTAGACTAGTTGAGTATCTGGAGCATCAGCATTTGTGGGTTCGATTACAGGCTCCAAATGGCCAGAAACAAAGACCTTTCTTCTGAAACTCATTAGTCTATTATTTTTTCGGAGAAATGAAGGCTATTCCATGCAAGAAATTGCCAAGAAACTGAAGATCTCGTACAACGCTGTGTACTACTCCCTTCACAGAACAGCGCAAACTGGCTTTAACCAGAATATAAAGGAGTGGGAGGCTCCGGTGCACAACTGAGCAAGAGGACAAGTACATTAGAGTGTCTAGTTTGAGAAACAGACACCTCACAAGTCCTCAACTGGCAGCTTCATTAAATAGTACCCGCAAAACACCAGTCTCAACATCAACAGTGTAGAGGCGACTCCGGGATGCTGGCCTTCTAGGCAGAGTTCCTCTGTCCAGTGTCTGTTCTTTTGCCCATCTTAATCTTTTCTTTTTATTGGACAGTATGAGATACGGCTTTTTCTTTGCAACTCTGCTTAGAAGGCCAGCATCCCGGAGTCGCACACAGTATTATTTGTAGTGTCTTTAAATCAGACCCTGATATATAGTTAACTGTCCTCGGAGGCGCTGTAAATCACAGGACATTAACAAAGTGAGGGGGTAATCAAAATGGCCATCCACATCAAGTCCTCAAGGACAGTGATTGACATTTTATACAGCGCCGGCAATTTAGAGGTATTGATGGCATTTCATTTAGCAGTAGATTAATTTAATAAAGGAGCTGTCAGGTGCCTGATGTTTTCTGAGTGCTGGTTAAGAGCGTGCAGAAAGGGAGGGCAGAGAGAGGGCCAAAGAGGGAGGGATAAAGGAATGGTCAGAAAGCAGTAATCCCCCAATCAGGATGTCTACTCTTGTTAAAAACATTTATTCTGATTATAAAAGACAGACTAGACACAGCCCAGCAAACATCCCCATTGGCCCCATATGGGTATTTGGTGGGCAAGATGGGCAGGGGCTAGCCCACAACAAGCTTAACACAAGCTAGCCTACACCAACCTCACATCAGCCCAACGCAGGCTAGCCCACACTAAGCCCAGCTACTTCATAATGTAGAGGCGGGGGCTCATTTGAACATTTGGGGGAGTGGTTTGCAAATACCCCAGTTCATGTTGTTAAGTTAAAAAAAGAATACAAGATACAATTATTGACATCATTCAAACCAATGAGGGTTCGGAACTTTAAAGCCAATTATGTTGGAATCATATTTTTTCAGGTCTCAAGTTATATTTGTGCAACTGTTACTGAGAGTGTCGTTCCAGTTTAAGTGTTCTATTGTGTCGTGTAAAAACAAAATGACGTTGTACACTGGCAATGATGAAGTCTGTAAAAATACTTCTCACATGCGCTTATTTATTTATGTGGGTGTGTATGATCCTGGATGCTGACTGGTTAAAGCCGCATTCCAGCTGGTGTCTATTCCATAAAATACCATCAGCTAAACCCACTGGGCACACACTGGTTGACTCAACGTTGAATTAATGGTTGAACCAATGAAATGACATTTAACCAACTTGGAATAGATGTCTGTTCCCTAAGGGAGGCTATTACATTGAAATGCCTATTTACTGTTCCATCTCACTGAGCAATACACTGTCTCTTCAGCCCAACCAGGCAGCAATCCACTGTCTCATCAGCCCAACCAGGCAGCAATCCACTGTCTCATCAGCCCAACCAGGCAGCAATCCACTGTCTCATCAGCCCAACCAGGCAGCAATCCACTGTCTCCTCAGCCCAACCAGGCAGCAATCCACTGTCTCATCAGCCCAACCAGGCAGCAATCCACTGTCTCATCAGCACAACCAGGCAGCAATCCACTGTCTCATCAGCCCAACCAGGCAGCAATCCACTGTCTCATCAGCCCAACCAGGCAGCAATCCACTGTCTCATCAGCCCAACCAGGCAGCAATCCACTGTCTCATCAGCCCAACCAGGCAGCAATCCACTGTCTCCTCAGCCCAACCAGGCAGCAATCCACTGTCTCATCAGCCCAACCAGGCAGCAATCCACTGTCTCCTCAGCCCAACCAGGCAGCAATCCACTGTCTCCTCAGCCCAACCAGGCAGCAATCCACTGTCTCCTCAGCCCAACCAGGCAGCAATCCACTGTCACCTCAGCCCAACCAGGCAGCAATCCACTGTCTCATCAGCCCAACCAGGCAGCAATCCACTGTCTCTTCAGCCCAACCAGGCAGCAATCCACTGTCTCCTCAGCCCAACCAGGCAGCAATCCACTGTCTCCTCAGCCCAACCAGGCAGCAATCCACTGTCTCATCAGCCCAACCAGGCAGCAATCCACTGTCTCTTCAGCCCAACCAGGCAGCAATCCACTGTCTCCTCAGCCCAACCAGGCAGGGCAGTCAAGACCCGGTCGAGAAATATTTTTGTTCTACACTGAACAAACATAATAACGCAACTTGTAAAGTGTTGGTCCCATGTTTCAGAAATCCCAGAAATGTTCCATATGCACAAAAAGCTTATTTCTCTCAAATGTTGTGCCCAAATTTGGTTACATCCCTGTTAGTGAGCATTTCTCATTTGCCAAGAGAATCCCTCCACCTGACAGGTGTGGCATATTAAGAAGCTGATTAAACAGCATGATCAGTTCACAGCTGCACCTTGTGCTGGGGACAGTAAAAGGCCACTTTAAAATGTGTAGTTTTGTCACAAGACACAGAAGTTTTGAGGGAGAGTGCAATTGGCATGCTGACTGCAGGACTGTCAACCAGAGCTGTTGCCAGAGAATTTAATGTTCAGTTCTACAACATAAGGTGCCTCCAACGTCATTTTAGAGAATTTGTCAGTACGTCCAACAGGCCTCACAACCACAGACCACGTATAACCATGCCAGCCCAAGACCTCCACATCTGGTTTCTTCACCTGCGGGATCGTCTGAGACCAGACACCTGGACAGCTGATGAAACTGAGGAGTATTTATGTCTGTAATAAAGCCAAATGGGTGGGCCTATGCCCATGCTCAGTTGTGTGAAATCCATAGATTAGGACCTAATACATTGTCACGACTTCCACCGAAGGTGGCTCCTCTCCCTGTTCGGGCGGTGCTCGGCGGTCGTCGTCGCCGGCCTACTAGCTGCCACCGATCCTATTTTCCTTTTTAGTTTAGTACTGTCTGGTTTTACACACCTGTGTCTAGTTGTACTGATTTCGGTGGGTTTATAATTCCCCGCTGCAGGTTAGGCTGTGTGTGGGATTGTTGCTGATTAGTACTGTTAAGGGGTGCGTGCCGGCACCACGGGATTTGTTTCATTTTGTGCGGTATGTGTTTACCGTGGACATTTTGCTCAATAGATAGCGGAGTCAAGGTTTCTCCTCTGTGTGCATTAATTCCTTCCCTGTGGGTGGATGCTACATTTGTGCGGTTTCCCTTTGTGTTTGTTTCTGTGCCTTTGGGACCGCCTGTAATAAACATTCGATTTCCTGGAACCCATCTGCTCTCCTGCTCCTGATTCCACCCCCCCCCCCCCCCCCCCCCTTGCTAAAGGCACTGTTACATACATTTATTTCAATTGACTGTTTTCCTTATATGAACTGTAAAATAATAAAAATTGTTGCATGTTGCATTTATACCGCACATACACTTAGGTTGGAGTCATTAAAACGAGTTTTTCAACCACTCCACAAATTTATTGTTAACAAACTATAGTTTTGGCAAGTCGGTTAGGACATCTACTTTGTGCATGACACAAGTCATTTTTCCAACAATTGTTTACAAACAGATTATTTCACTTATAATTCACTGTATCACAATTCCAGTGGGTCAGAAGTTTACATACGCTAAGTTGACAGTGCCTTTAAACAGCATGGAAAATTCCAGAGAATTATGTCATGGCTTTAGAAGCTTCTGATAGGCTAATTGACATCATTTGAGTCAATTGGAGGTGTACCTGTGGATGTATTTCAAGGCCTACCTTCAAACTCAGTGCCTCCTTGCTTGACATCATGGGAAAATCAAAAGAAATCAGCCAAGATCTCAGTAAAAAAAATGTAGACTTCCACAAGTCTGGTTCATCCTTGGGAACAATTTCCAAATGCCTGAAGGTACCACGTTAATCTGTACAAACAGTAGTATGCAAGTATAAACATCATGGGACCACGCAGCCGTCATACCGCTCAGGAAGGAGACGCGTTCTTTGGTGCAAAAAGTGCAAATCAATCCCAGAACAACAGCAAAGGACCTTGTGAAGATGCTTGTGGAAACAGGTACAAAAGTATCTATATCCACAGCAAATCGAGTCCTATATTGACATAACCTGAAAGGCCGCTCAGCAAGGAAGAGGCCACTGCTACAAAACGCCATAAAAAAGCCAGACTATGGTTTGCAACTGCACATGGGGACAAAGATTGTACTTTTTGGAGACATGTCCTCTGGTCTGATGAAACAAAAATAGGACTGTTTGGCCATAATGACCATCGTTATGATTGGAGGAAAAAGGGGGAGGATTGCAAGACAAAGAACACCATCCCAACCGTGAAGCATGGGGTGGCAGCATCATGTTGTGGGGGTGCTTTGCTGCAAGATGGACTGGTGCACTTCACAAATAGATGACATCATGAAGGAGGAAAATTATGTGGATATATTGAAGCAACATCTCAAGACATCAGTCAGGAAGTTAAAGCTTGGTCGCAAATGGGTCTTCCAAATGGACAATGACCCCAAGCATACTTCCAAGGTTATGGCAAAATGGCTTAAGGACAACAACGTCAAGGTATTGGAGTGGCCATCACAAAGCCCTGACCTCAATCCCATATAACATTTGTGGGCAGAACTGAAAAAGCGTGTACAAGCAAGGAGGCCTACAAACCTGACTCAGTTACACTAGCTCTGTCAGGAGGAATGGGCCAAAATTCACCCAACTTATTGTGGGAAGCTTGTGGAAGACTACCCGAAATGTTTGACCCAAGTTAAACGATTTAAAGGCAATGCTACCAAATACTAATTGAGTGTATGTAACCTTCTGACCCACTGGGAATGTGATGAAAGAAATTAAACTGAAATAAATCATTCTCTCTACCATAATTCTGACATTTCATATTCTTAAAATAAAGCGGTGATCCTAACTAACCTAAGACTGACCTCCTTTTTACAAGGATTACATGTCAGGAACTGTGAAAACTGAGTTTAAATGTATTTGGCTAAGGTGTATGTAAACTTCTGACTTCAACTGTATATATATATATATATATATGTATATGTATATGATAGCAACAACTTTGTTGTATTTCTGATACAATGGAACTTGAAGCCAATCCAAAAGGGTGGGCTTATTTCAGGTGACGTAAGGGCTACCCTTGGGGCCCCTTGTCTTGGGGCCAATATGAAGCTGATGCACAAAGGCGCATCGGCCCAATGTGGGTAGCCTTCATGGGTCCAATATTTCTGCCCGCATTGGGCCCACATTGTGCCAATGTGGACATGTTTGCTGGGAGCCCACTGAAGCCATGAGTATAGCCTTGTCTCCATGGTTATGTTTGAGTCGGTCTATGGCTTGGGTGGCAGACAGCGAACTTCTCCATTAAGGGCACATGGGACTCTGGTCAGATGTAGTGCACTATATAGGGAATAGGGTTCCATTTCAGACACAGCCTCCCCAAAACTAGGACAGTTACGGACCTCTCCACTCCCCCTGTGGATTGTATTCATGTATTTTGTGCTTGCTACAAAGGCAAAGAAATTGGGTTCCTCCAAGCAATTTGAACTGGGCAGTGGGTACACATTGTGTAACACTGAGAATATGCTCATATGAATATTAGACAGTGCAGTAAGTGCTGCGCAACGCTAGAAATATGACAATGCCCTTCCATTTTCCAGTTCTTATAATGAGCTTATATGTGTGGTATGAGCTTGGCAGGGTTGTGTAGAACCACATTCAACGGCTTCTCCAATTCTTCTCCCTGCACTGGGAGACTTTCACTTACTTTTTACATACAATGTATCTCTACTTTTACTCAAGGTATCTCTACTTTTACTTTTTACCCCTTCTGTACAGTGGTGGAAAAAGTACCCAATTGTCATACTTGAGTTAAAGCAGAGATACCTTAAGAAAATGACTTAAGTAAGTGAAAGTCACCCAGTAAAATACTACTTGAGTAAAAGTCTAAAGTATTTGGTTTTAAATATACTTAAGTATGAAAAGTAAATGTAATTACTAAAGTATACGTAAGTATTAAAAGCAAAATTAGTAATAATTTCACATTCCTTATATTAAGCAAACCAGACGGCACAAATGAAGCATTTGTGTTTAGTGAGTCCGCCAGATCCGAGTCAGTAGGGATGACCAGGGATGTTCTCTTGATAAGTGTGTGAATTGGGACATTTTCCTGTCCTGCTAAGCATTCGAAATGTAACGAGTAATTTTGGTTGTCAGGGAAAATGTAAAAAGTACATTATTTTCTTTAGGAATGTAGTGAAGAAAAAGTCAAAGTTGTCAAAAATATAAATAGGTAAGTACAGATACCCCCAAAAATCACTTCGGTAGTACTTTAAAGTATTTTTACTTAAGTACTTTACAGCACTGTAAATACCACTATCAAGCCATGCTTTTGTCTAGACGCTCGACCACACAAGGCGAAGTTGATACCGTTCAGGGGATCTGCCATCTGTGTGCGTGTGTGGTGTATGTATGTGTGTGCTGTAAAGCACCCTAATGAGGAGAAAAGGAGACTCATGTGTTGCACATGTGAACCGTATATCAGAGAGAGAGAGAGCGAGAGGGAGTGAGTGAGAGAGATTCAGGCCTCTGTCAGGATCAGTTCTGAAGCTGGCAGACAGTCATGTCACAGACAGACAGACCCTGGCTACTGCTTTAATTAACTCACTAATGATACACTCTCTAACATCAAATCAAATCAAATGTTATTGGTCACACATGTGTTAAGCAGATGTTATTGCGGGTGTATCTAACAAGTAATATCTAACAATTTCACAACAATACACACAATACACACAAATCTAAAGTAAAGGAATGGAAGTACAGTGGGGGAAAAAAGTATTTGATCCCCTGCTGATTTTGTACGTTTGCTCACTTACAAAGAAATGATCAGTCTATAATTTTAATGGTAGGTTTATTTGAACAGTGAGAGACAGAATAACTACCAAAAAATCCAGAAAAACGCATGTCTAAAATGTTAGAAAATGATTTTCTTTATCAGTGGGCAAACGTACAAAATCAGCAGGGGATCAAATACTTTTTCCCCCCACTGTAAGAGGAAAGACGATTGAAGATTTCTACCTTCCCCACTGTGGTCCCGTCGATGTGGATGGGGGGGGTGCTCCCTCTGCTGTTTCCTGAAGACCACGATCAGCTCCTTTGTTTAATTGATGTTGGGTGAGAGGTTATTTTCCTGGCACCACACTCGCAGGACTCTCACCTCCTCCCTGTAGGCTGTCTCGTCATTGTTGGTAATCAGGCCTACTGCTGTTGTGTCATCTGCAAACTTGATGATTGAGTTGTAGGCATGCACGGCCACACAGTCATGGGTGAACAGGGATTACAAGAGGGGGCTGAGCACGCACCCTTGTGGGAACCCAGTGTTGATGATCAGTGAAGTGCAGTTGTTGTTTCCTAACTTCACCACCTGGGGGTGGCCCGTCAGGAAGTCCAGGACCCAGTTGCACAGGGTGGGGTTCAGACCCAGGGCCTCCAGCTTGATGATGAACTTGGAGGGTACTATGGTGTTGAATGCTGAGCTATAGTCAATGAACAGCATTCTTACATAGGTATTCCTCTTGTCCAGATGGGATAGGGCCGTGTGCAGTGCAATGGCAATTGCATTGTCTGTGGATCTATTGGGGCGGTAAGCAAACTGAAGTGGGTCTAGGGTGTCAGGTAAGGTAGAGGTGATATGATCCTTAACTAGTCTCTCAAAGCACTTCATGATGACAGAAGTGAGTGCTACGTGGGCCATAGTCATTTAGTTCAAAGAGGCAACTTATCATCCCACTTAATCACTGAGAATCTAATTTAGTTAACACGGCCTGGATTGTAACCATCTGGTCCTTAAAAACCCATTCTCATCATTCCTCCCGTAATACTAGTAGTGTAGAATATAGTCGTATTGTAAGAGAGCCCCCACCGGATGCTGTTTATTATACTGGACATCAATGGGACATCTGCAGCTAGGTATTGTGACCCGTAGCTGAGAAGTGCAGCTGAGAACTTTAGAGCAGCCAACTCTTTACTAAACAGGTCAATTCAGGCTCTTGACTATGCATTATTTCATTGTTAGAATAACAAAAAACACTGCTGCCTCTGAGATTTTATCCGAGTCACGTTGGATTCAGTCAGAGATGACTTTGTGGTGCCAGGCTCTCTGAGCCTACAGACTGGTATGACGCTGTAGCTGACAGAGTCCTTGCCTTGACAACTACTGTTATTATACAGGAGAGGTTGAGGAACACTCATAATGATTGGTATTAGTACTGCTGCAGCAGCATGGGGTATAGACCACAGTGATGACAGGCGACTGGTTCTGTAACACCCCAATCTGTTTTGGTCTCTGATTAAAGGCAAAGAGAGAGAGCGAGGAGGGAAGGAAAGAGACACAGAGAGAGAGAGGTAGAGAGGGAAAGAGACAGAGGTAGAGAGAGAAGATGAGTAACGGGAGGAAGGCAACGGGAGAGGGAGATAGATGAGTATTAAAGCCATAAGACAGCAATGTGTTTCTCCCGCTGTGGCTGACCTGCCTGACTGGTAATCTGCTGCTGCTGCCGACGAGAAGCTGGGGCTGTGTGTGTGTGTGTGTGTGTGTGTGTGTGTGTGTGTGTGTGTGTGTGTGTGTGTGTGTGTGTGTGTGTGTGTGTGTGTGTGTGTGTGTGTGTGTGGTGTGTGTGTGTGTGTGTGTGTGTGTGTGTGTGTGTGTGTGTGTGTGTGTGTGTGTGTGCATGCGTGCACACGTGTGCGCAATGATGGAGAGCATTCAGTAGACAAGCATCACACATACACTCACGGACACACACACGCACACCACCCCACCTCCATCCCCAGTCCTGACAGCAGTTAGCCTGACAACAGTTAGCCTGGCAGCAGTTAGCCGGCAGCCTCTCAGCCTGGTTAATTGAGGTGATAGACACTCTTGACATTTATCTAAGTGCTGCTGAGAAGATTAACACATCGTTTTTTCCCCTCCTGCATCCCTCATATTAGAGGAGGTCACTATCCCAGGTCTTTATTAATACGCCTATGCAATTGATAAGGCCTTAATTCTGACCCATATCTCCGCTTGATTGAAGTTCCCTTTTAAGAGCCTGATAAATCCCCCTCTCCCTCCCTCTGCTGTTTTGCTGCAAGTTCACCCTCTGGCACTACACTTTCTCCTCTCTTCTTTTTCTTACCCCGTTGAAAGTGAACACTGGCTGACATCAGTAGTAAGGTTAATATCTCTCCAGTGTTTTACAAATCCTCCACTATGGATGGTTAATCACCACGGCAACACCTACCGGATATCTCTAATCATCTACCTCTGTATTGGGAGTGTCCATGGCAATAATCAATTAATGAATGATCTTACACACAGTAAGGTTCAATTAGGCCTGCTTTGTCTGGTGGTCCTCTAAGCAGGTCAGTGTTTCAAAGGACGTCTGTAGTCGTAGGGGTAACTGGCACCCTTTCCCTGGAGGCTCTGCCACTGCCTCTTAGTCTGCATTTACACAGGCAACGCAATTCAGATCTTTATTCTACTAATTGGTCTTTTGACCATCACATCAGATATTTTCATATCAGATCCTTTTCCGAGCTGATCAGAATTGGGCCTGTCTAAATGTAGCCTCTTACTGGTATACTATCTCCTCTGGCCTCTCATTGTGTTCAGTTGCATAGGCCTACCCACAGAGATCCTATCTTTCTTTGTTTCTACATTCCTCTGCAGCATCACAACACTGTCCCAACTGGCTCCTATTATGCCTCGTAATAACCAATTGACTATGTGGTCACAGATGGTCTGATCTCCCTTTCCTCCTCTTTAACTGGGCTGTTAGTGATGGGATCCAGAGATGAGAGGAGCAGACTTTGCAGAACTGTAAACAGTAAACAGTAAATGTTCAACAGTAGCGGTTCAGCTGAGTTAAGTTGTGCCCTGAAGAGAAGGAACTGCAGTGTTATCAGATGGAGATCAGAGGACAGGGATAATTCACTTCTCACATCTGCTGTGATTAGGAAGCAGGAAGCAGCCGGCTGATTGGCTGATAGACTGATAAGGATCTGAGAGCTGCTGGGATCCGGAGTTCTCTGGGTTTACTAACGGCCACCACGACGTAGAAACTGATTCTCCCCTCTTCTCCCTGAAGTCATTCACTCCCCCTTAAGAATTTTAAAGCATTGGATTGGTCTAGAGACTGTAGATGGAGTACATGAATCAAGTGCTTTTAAATCGTTGAGGGGAAGTGAATGAGTGTAGCAACAGAGTTGGGCTTCACCCTCAGTCAATGACACTCTGAAGAGTAAACAAAGCAGCTATCAAAGACCAGCCATGTCCCGTTTCTGTCCCATTTTCATACCACTCAGTTATTCAGTATTTTTCTCAGTGAGTTTCTAACTCCTTCAAACGTATAAAAATGTAAAAAGTTCCCATCAAGTAAAAGAATTCTGAAAGATACTGAACATTTATCCAAACCATCCTCAGTGATTTTAAGTGAGTTTATACAATTTAGAGACCTATAATCTAAAATTGAGCATAATGCAATCAGAGTAGATATCTACCGATGCCTTAATTCTAGAGAAAATGACAGCATGCTCTCTGCCCACCATGTCCTAACAGTGTAATTATCATCACCATCAAAAGCACCAGTCCAGGTACAGCCTACCATAATCAGAGAGAAGAGTGACGTTGACAACACCATTGTTGTGTGTGTGATACCATTGCTAGTGCCCTCTAGTTCTAAATGTTTCATTCCTCAGATTGTCCTCTCAGAAAAGGGGTAATTATCTTCACTCCCACCTGCTGTCCTGATGAACCTCTTGTTCTCTCTATCCTCCCCTCCTCCCCTGCTCTCATCTCTCTCTCTCGTCCTCTCTTTCCCCCCCTCCGTCTCCCTGCCCTTTCTATCTCTACCTCTCTTCCTTTCCTCTCTCTCTCCCTTCCTCTATTCAATTCAATTCAATTCAAGGGGCTTTATTGGCATGGGAAAGACATGTTAACATTGCCAAAGCAAATGAAGTAGATCTGTCTCTCTCTTCCCCCTGTGATCACCTATCCTGGTCTCCTGCAGCTGCATCATGTTCTATTGTCTTGGCCACCTGGGGGATGAACTAAAACGTGCCCTAAAATCCTCATTACAGTCATTAACTCACACTGAACACACATACACTCAGCACATACACTCAGCACACACACGCAGCACACACACATCACACATGCCACACACACACAGACACGCACGCACGCACGCACGCACGCACGCACGCACGCACGCACACACACACACACACACACACACACACACACACACACACACACACACACACACACACACACAGTACAGTCAGATTCAGAGCTATTAGCACTGTTGCTAAAGCAAAGTGAGATAGATAATGACATCATCAACAACAATAGTAGTAATAATAATAGTGATTAGAGCAAATACACTAAAACATTTGCAATAATGTGATAATCAAAAAATAAAAATGTCTGTTTGCGTTTGTGTTTTTCTTTGTGTGTATGTCTTTGTGTGTGCATGCATGTGTGCGTGCGTGTGTCGCACACACACACACACCTCTATCTGTGAGCTCACTTACACCAGTGGAGGCTCCTCAGAGGAGGAACATTAAAAAAGTTATGCTTTTTAGATAAAACTATACCAAATATATTCATATGTCATCAAATAATTGATTAAGATACACTGTTTTGCAATGAAGGTCTACAGTAACTTCAACAGCATTGTCTGGGGTAGCACCATGGTGTAGCCGGAGGACAGATAGCTTCCTCTGGCTACATTGACTTCAATACAGGACGTCCTCCAACCAATCAAAGCTTTTGCAGTATGAACTGACATGTTGTCCATTCAATCATAGAATTAGGATGCGAGAATGAACCCAATGATTTGTATTGTTATCGGTGTACTATGTGTTGACAGGCTTGGTGACATTGTTGGATAGAGGTTATGAGTGAAGAGTGATAGTTGAGCATTTTTGCGATATTATTCAATTCAAATTAGTTTTTTCAAATTACAGGAGACAGAGGAGGTATTATATAAATAGTTTTCTTGGTTTTAGAACTTTAGTTTTAAGTCCAGTTAGTCTAATTTATTAACATTTGCCTTGCTAACTTCAGTAGCCAGTAACTACCAACATGAGTGTGCAGTTTTCTCCACCAGAATGGTAGAATGGCCAACGCTGCCGAAAATGTTATGGACTTTTTGTTGAAGAACCCCTTTCATTCTCTGGGGTACACGAAAAGGTGGAAATTAAAAGCGACGGTGGACCTCTGCCTGAGTTTCATGAAGAAGGATGAAAAGGTGAGGGTGTTCAATACCAACTGGTATCAAAAGTATAGCTGGTTAACAGGGAGCCTATCATCAGGCCGCCTGTATTGCTGGCCTTGCCTGCTTTTTGGAAAGTCTGAGCCTTGGTCAAAAGGTGACCTAAAGGTGACAGTGACCTGAATAACATTGATCATTCAGCTAAACGAAAAAACAAAAGCAGGGCATGCAAGAGTTTGCTTTTAGAGGACACGACGAGAAGGAAAGTTCCATTAACAAGGGCAACTACAAGGAGCTTGCAGAGGTAATTACACGTTACGATGCTTTACTTGCTGAACATATCAAATTTTCCACTGTCTTTTCTGGGATGTCGAAAACAATTCCGAATGATTTGATGGCTTCTATCGCATCATCCTTTAAACGTTAGATTAAAGAGAGGTTGACGCGTGCGCTCAGGTAGGCTTTCCACTTTCCTCCGGTATTTATTTAGCAAAGATGATAGCACATAATCCCTCCAGACAGATACAAGCAAAAACTCATGCCATAAATGTTGCAGCAGCCTAGGCTACACATAAACATTCGAAATATGACATGCTGTATCGGATGAAAACGAGACGATTTTTCAGTCTGGTCATCTGTTAAAAATTGCCCCACCACTCTGGGACCTGCACCAGTCTGCTCACAGTTATCAGTTATCGTCAGGTATGTGGTTGATCAGGGCTTAATTCAGGAACGTTTCTTGGGATACTTTAATGTGTCAAGTGGGCGAGATGCGCAGTCTGTGTTTGACTTTATGCATTTTGAGATATCTGAGTTTAACTTCATAGAGAAACTTGTTGTCCAAACCTACGATGGCGCAGCTGTAATGGAATGTATCTGCTATTTGTATTTACAGCTAAGTCCCCTCCTGCTCCCTGATTAAGAGGTGATGACCTCTCCACTACCATTGTCAACTTTCTCCTGACATGAACTGAAGCCCTGTCTCATGTGCCCGCTCATCCACTGTTACATTGAATGTTTCCTCTCCAAGCACTGTGAGTACCCCTATTAATTACCCCTATTAATTTTCTCTCATTACTGTATGTAGAGTCAATCACATACACAATCACATTATTACACATCAATGATTTTACTCCTGACTTGGACTAACTCATTCTTAGCTCTTTTGTCTAACTGCGTAGTGTGTTGTCATGTCGTTTTTTTCTTCCCTGTCAAATCCTGTCCTACACTGGTCAAGCCTCTGAACACCTCAACTCATGCCTCATACCCTCATTCAATCATTGCTGTGACCTCTTTCCAACATGGTGTAAGTAGCCCTCTCATTCCCATTCCCCATAATATTGTACTATAAATGTCTTAATTAAATGCTTTAGGTTAAAATAATTAGTCTTTGACAATTTTTGAAACACATTTTGTCGTCTCAGTGCATTCCACGCCTATACCATGGGTCTCCCATCCTCCTCAATTTTTCAAGTCACCCGCCTCCACTGCAACACAGACACCTCTCACTCAACAAATATATTATTTATTAACACTTTCTGATAGGCTGATTTGCACTTCAACAATGTTGGAGAGTTCTGGTTTTGTCCCTGAGCCAGCAGCACGTCTCCTCCTGACGCAAATGTAAACACAGAACAGACTAATCCCCACCATCACCACTGGAGCTGAAAGGGAGAGCAGGCTGACTGTCTCTGTCTGGATCAGGCTCCCAGCTGACATCCAGCTTGTTGTCCAGACTGAGGTGGGAGACAGTGCAGGTGTAGTTGTGTCTCTCTCTCAGTTCCTCTGTAATGACCTCCAGACTCTTCCCCAGCTAGTACACCCAGTCTCCATTGGGTGGCAGCTGCCCACCTGTCAGCTCCTGTTCTGCTATTGGCTGGCTGTCTCTCAGCAGGGTCAGGTTGGTGTGTCATGGGTTGAAACCAAACACTAGACAGCTCACCTGGAGCCCTCCAGATATTACTTTCTGTATAAGACTCTAAGACGCACTTTACGGATCACAATGTTCTTCACTGTCTGCAGGGATGTCTTCAAACAATGAATGTAAACGGTTACAAATTCCAACTGAAAGCTTTTTTGAAAACAATGTGAAAATGATCTGTTCAGGTTCAGGATCACATTCTTTGTTTGCTCTGCTCTGAAAAGATGGGTGTA
Source organism: Salmo salar (assembly GCF_965601325.2). Lineage (NCBI taxonomy): Eukaryota > Metazoa > Chordata > Actinopteri > Salmoniformes > Salmonidae > Salmo > Salmo salar. The sequence goes on along the minus strand of NC_138315.1, from coordinate 31,680,083 downwards.
CTAAACAACTATAGTTCATACTCTTGTCTTAGGATTTATGTACCTCAATGAAAACATGCTGCAAACACTGCTACATTACCCCATAACATTATCAGATTGCATAGATAATAGTGTAATATGTTCTTATTGTAAATATGTACACTTACCTGCATTTTCAGTACTGTAAAATGAAATAAAAAACAAGACAAGCAGTCTGCCCGTGTCTGTGAGTGTCCATCACTTTTCCAGTAAAGTTTTTAAGCTCTCAAATACGCCTGCTAGACTTTTACTTGCTCTTACCCCAAAAATGTACTTGTATATTGTTGAACAGGTTAATGAACAATGTCATGGGCCAAGTAACTAGTGGAGATAGGGACTCAAACGTATGAACATTGAGAGCTGGTGATGAGGAAGAGAAAGACTGTGCATGTACACACTTCTCCCTCCAACGGTCTGTTGACAGGCCACTGATAGGACACTCTGAATGACCTAAAATGATAAATCCCACATTGGTCTTTCACAGTCAGGCCAACCCAAGCTGGCTAATACTAGGCCTACTATTGAAAAATATAAAATGAGTCAGAAATTCACAGGTTTCAGAATTTTCCACATTTGTTCAGGTTTTTGTTCTCAAAGTCACACTTTTTGCAACATAAAAACAACAACATTGTATGTTCTAAGTCCATAACAACGCTTAAACCATATCAGGAGACCACTTTTGAGGTCTGGGAAAATCGTAGATTTTTTTTTTTACATTAGTTACCCTTTAATTCAAGTGTGCAGGCACCTAGCACTACGGTTTGATTAGCGGTGTAGCACTACTGCTTAATTAGCAGTGTCTGTAGTACAGGCACCAAACACTACTGTTTGATTAGCGGTATTGCTGTAGTACAGGCACCAAACACTACTGTTTGATTAGCGGTATTGCTGTAGTACAGGCACCTAGCACTACTGTTTGATTAGCGGTATTGCTGTAGTACAGGCACCTAGCACTACTGTTTGATTAGCGGTGTAGCACTACTGTTTGATTAGCGGTGTAGCACTACTGTTTGATTAGCGGTATTGCTGTAGTACAGGCACCAAACACTACTGTTTGATTAGCGGTATTGCTGTAGTACAGGCACCTAGCACTACTGTTTGATTAGCGGTATTGCTGTAGTACAGGCACCTAGCACTACTGTTTGATTAGCGGTGTAGCACTACTGTTTGATTAGCGGTGTAGCACTACTGTTTGATTAGCGGTATTGCTGTAGTACAGGCACCTAGCACTACTGTTTGATTAGCGGTATTTCTGTAGTACAGGCACCTAGCACTACTGTTTGATTAGCGGTGTAGCACTACTGTTTGATTAGCGGTGTAGCACTACTGTTTGATTAGCGGTATTTCTGTAGTACAGGCACCTAGCACTACTGTTTGATTAGCGGTGTTTCTGTAGCACATGAGATGGAGTTTTCAAAATAAATGACCACTGGGTTGATGCAAATCATCATAATATAATTATGAAAGGTACAGTTGAACCCTGACCTGTTCACCGGACGTGCTTGTTGCACCCTCGACAACTACTATGATTATTATTATTTGACCATGCTGGTCATTTATGAACATTTTAACATCTTGACCATGTTCTGTTATAATATCCACCCGGCACAGCCAGAAGAGGACTGGCCACCCCTCATAGCCTGGTTCCTCTCTAGGTTTCTTCCTAGGTTTTTGGCCTTTCTAGGGAGTTTTTCCTAGGGAGTTTTTCCTAGCCACCGTGCTTCTTTCACATGCAATGCTTGCTGTTTGGGGTTTTAGGCTGGGTTTCTGTACAGCACTTTGAGATATCAGCTGATGTATGAAGGGCTATATAAATACATTTGATTTGATTTGATTTGAAGTTGGAAGTTTACATAGACCTTAGCCAAATAGATTTAAACTCAGTTTTTCACAATTCCTGAAATTTAATTATAGTAAAAATTCCCTGTCTTAGGTCAGTTAGGATTGCCTCTTTATTTTAAGAATGTAAAATGTCAGAGTAATAGTAGAGAGAATGATTTATTTCAGCTTTTATTTCTTTCATCACATTCCCAGTGGGTCAGAAGTTAACATACACTCAATTCGTATTTGTTAGAATTGCCTTTAAATTGTTTAACTTGGGACAAACATTTCAGGTAGTCTTCCACAAGCTTCCCACAATAAGTTGGGTGAATTTTGGCCCATTCCTCCTGACAGAACTGGTGTAACTGAGTCAGGTTTGTAGGCCTCCTTGCTCGCACACGCTTTTTCAGTTCTGCTCACAAATGTTCTATAGGATTGAGGTCAGGGTTTTGTGATGGCCACTCCAATACCTTGACTTTGTTGTCCTTAAGCCATTTTGCCACAACTTTGGAAGTATGCTTGGGGTCATTGTCCATTTTGAAGACTCATTTGAGACCAAGCTTTAACTTCCTAACTGATGTCTTCAGATGTTGCTTCAATATATCCACATAATTTTCCTGCCTCATGATGCCATCTAATTTGTGAAGTGCACCAGTCCCTCCTGCAGCAAAGCACCCCCACAACATGATGCTGCCACCCCCGTGCTTCACGGTTGGGATTGTGTTCTTAGGCTTGCAAGCCTCCCCCTTTTTCCTCCAAGCATAACGATGGTCATTATGGCCAAACAATTTTATTTTTGTTTCATCAGAACAGAGGACATTTCTCCAAAAAGTACAATCTTTGTCCCCATGTGGATTTGCAAACCGTAGTCAGGCTTTTTTATGGCGGTGTCACATCCTGACCCTAGTAAGATGTAATTTTCTATAGTAGAGTAGGTCAGGGTGTGACAGGGGGTATTTTGTGTTTTTCTGTTTTCTATTTCTATGTTTGTGTTCTAGGTTTTCTATTTCTATGTTGTTTTTTTGGGGGTTGATCTCCAATTGGAGGCAGCTGGTCCTCGTTGCCTCTGATTGGAGATCATATTTAAGTAGGGGTTTTTCTTCCTGGGTTTTTGTGGATAGTTGTTTTCCGTTTTGTCTATGTACCTGACTGAACTGTTGGCTGTCGTTTTTGTTATTTTGTGTTATCATTAACCTGTTAGGGCTAGGGGGCAGCATTTGCACGTCTGGATAAAAAAAATGTACCCGATTGAATCTGGTTACTAATCCTACCCAGTAACTAGAATATGCATATACTTATTATATATGGATAGAAAACACCCTAAATTTTCTAAAACTGTTTGAATGGTGTCTGTGAGTATAACAGAACTCATTTGGCAGGCAAAACCCTGAGACATTTTCTGACAGGAAGTGGATACCTGATGTGTTGTATTGCCTTTAAACCTATCCCATTGAAAAACACAGGGGCTGAGGAATATTTTGGCACTTCCTATTGCTTCCACTAGATGTCACCAGCCTTTACAAAGTGTTTTGAGTCTTCTGGAGGGAGATCTGACCGAACAAGAGCCATGGAACGATGATGTCCCATTAGACACCTGGCGCGCGAGTTCATGTTGGGTACCCTCGTTCCAATACGTTATAAAAGAGTATGCATTCGTCCACCTTGAATATTATTCATGTTCTGGTTAAAAAAGGCCCTAATGATTTATGCTATACAACGTTTGACATGTTTGAACGAACGTAAATATATTTTTTCCCCTCGTTCATGACGAGAAGTCTGGCTGGCTTAGATCATGTGCTAACAAGACGGAGATTTTTGGACATAAATGATGAGCTTTTTTGAACAAAACTACATTCGTTATGGACCTGTGATACCTGGAAGTGACATCTGATGAAGAGAATCAAAGGTAATGGATTATTTACATAGTATTTTCGATTTTAGATCTCCCCAACATGACGTCTAGTCTGTATCGCAACGCGTATTTTTCTGGGCGCAGTGCTCAGATTATTGCAAAGTGTGATTTCCCAGTAAGGTTATTTTTAAATCTGGCAAGTTGATTGCGTTCAAGAGATGTAAATCTATAATTCTTTAAATGACAATATAATATTTTACCAATGTTTTCTAATTTTAATTATTTAATTTGTGACGCTGACTTGACTGCCGGTTATTGGAGGGAAACGATTTCCTCAACATCAATGCCATAGTAAAACGCTGTTTTTGGATATAAATATGAACTTGATAGAACTAAAAATGCATGCATTGTCTAACATAATGTCCTAGGAGTGTCATCTGATGGAGATTGTAAAAGGTTAGTGCATCATTTTAGCTGGTTTTATGGTTTTGGTGACCCTGTCTTTGACTTGACAAAACATTACACACAACTCTTGTAAATGTACTGTCCTAACATACTCTAAATTTATGCTTTCGCCGTAAAACCTTTTTGAAATCGTAAAACGTGGTTAGATTAAGGAGATGTTTATCTTTCAAAGGGTGTAAAATAGTTGTATGTTTGAAAAATTTGAATTTTGACATTTATTTGGATTCAAATTTGCCGCTCTTGAAATGCACCTGCTGTTGATGGAGTGCACCACGGGTGGCACGCTAGCGTCCCACCTAGCCCATAGAGGTTAAGTGTTATCAGTAAAAGGAAATATGAGCACTTTACACGCTGCGCCTTGGTCCCCTTTATACAACCCGCGTTACAGGCGGTTTTGGAGCAGTGGCTTCTTCCTTGCTGAGCGGCCTTTCAGGTTATGTCGATATAGGACTCGTTTTACTGTGGATATAGATACTTATATACCTATATACCTGTCACAAGGTCCTTTGCTGTTGTTCTGGGATTGATTTGCGCTTTTTGCACCAAAGTGCATTCATCTCTAAGAGACAGAACGCGTCTCCTTCCTGAGCGGTATGACGGCTGTGTGGTCCCATGTTGTTTATACTTGCATACTATTGTTTGTAGAGATGAACGTGGTACCTTCAGGCGTTTGGAAATTGCTCCCAAGGATGAACCAGACTTGTGGAGGTCTACAATTTTGTTTCTGAGGTCTTGACTGATTTCTTTTGATTTTCCCATGATGTCAAGCAAAGAGGCACTGAGTTTGGAGGTACAGTATGCCTTGAAATACATCCACAGGTACACCTCCAATTGACTCAAATTATGTCAATTAGCCTATCAGAAGATTCTAAAGCCATGACATAATTCTCTGGAATTTTCCAAGCTATTTAAAGGCACAGTCAACTGAGTCTATGTAAACTTCTGACCCACTGGAATTGTGATACAGTGAATTATAAGTGAATTAATCTGTCTGTAAACAATTGTTGGAAAAATTACTTGTGTCATGCACAAAGTAGATGTCCTAACCGACTTGCCAAAACTATAGTTTGTTAACAAGAAATGTGTGTAGTGGTTGAAAAACGAGTTTTAATGACTCCAGCCTAAGTGTATGTGCGGTCAAGGCCAAAAGTCTTGAGAATGACACAAATATTAATTTCCACAGTTTGCTGCTTCAGTGTCTTTAGATATGTGTCAGATGTTACTATGGAATACTGAAGTATAATTACAAGCATTTCATAAGTGTCAAAAGCTTTTATTGACAATTACATGAAGTTGATGCAAAGAGTCAATATTTGCAGTGTTGACCCTTCTTTTTCAAGACCTCTGCAATCTGCCCTGGCATGCTGTCAATTAACTTCTGGGCCACATCCTGACTGATGGCAGCTCATTCCTGCATAATCAACGCTTGGAGTTTGTCAGAATTTGTGGGTTTTTGTTTGTCCACCGCCTCTTGAGGATTGACCACAAGTTCTCAATGGGATTAAGGTCTGGGGAGTTTCCTGGCCATGGACCCAAAATATTGATGTTTTGTTCCCCGAGCCACTTAATTATCACTTTTTCCTTATGGCAAGGTGCTCCATCATTCTGGAAAAGGCATTGTTCGTCACCAAACTGTTCCTGGATAGTTGGGAGAAGTTGCTCTCGGAGGGTGTGTTTGTACCATTCTTTATTCATGGCTGTGTTCTTAGGCAAAATTGTGAGTGAGCCCACACCCTTGGCTGAGAAGCAACCCCACACATGAATGGTCTCAGGAGGCTTTACTGTTGGCATTACACAGGACAAGCTTTTTTCCGGATGCCCCAAACAATCGGAAAGGGGATTCATCAGAGAAAATGACTTTACCCCAGTCCTCAGCAGTCCAATCCCTGTACCTTTTGCAGAATATCAGTCTGTCCCTAATGTTTTTCCTGGAGAGAAGTGGCTTCTTTGCTGCCCTTCTTGACACCAGGCCATCCTCCAAAAGTCTTCGCCTCACTGTGCGTGCAGATGCACTCACACCTGCCTGCTGCCATTCCTGAGCAAGCTCTGTACTGGTGTTGCCCCGATCCCGCAGCTGAATCAACTTTAGGAGACAGTCTTGGCGCTTGCTGGACTTTCTTGGGTGCCCTGAAGCCTTCTTCACAACAATTGAACCGCTCTCCTTGAAGTTCTTGATGATCCGATAAATGGTTGATTTAGGTGCAATCTTACTGGCAGCAATATCTTTGCCTGTGAAGCCCTTTTTGTGCAAAGCAATGATGACGGTACGTGTTTCCTTTCAGGTAATCATGGTTGACAGAGGAAGAACAATGATTCCAAGCATCACCCTCCTTTTGAAGCTTCCAGTCTGTTATTCGAACTCAATCAGCATGACAGAGTGATCTCCAGCCTTGTCCTTGTCAACACTCACACCTGTGTTAACAAGAGAATCACTGACATTATGTCAGCTGGTCCTTTTGTGGCAGGGCTGAATTGCAGTGGAAATGTTTTTGGGGGATTCAGTTAATTTGCATGGCAAAGAGGGACTTTGCAATTCATCTGATCACTCTTCATAACATTCTGGAGTATATGCACATTTCCATCATACAAACTGAGGCAGCAGACTTTGTGAAAATGTATGTTTGTGTCATTCTCAAAACTTTTGGCCACGACTGTAAACGTCCGACTTCAACTGTACATATATGCTACTTTGTAGCTAGTTAACATTTAATAAGCAGGTTTTGGGGAAAGCCTTTCCATCTACCAGAAGACAGTTAGGTCTATCATTACCATCACTATGTTTTCCCTGTTCCTTAATTAATTGAAACCTGGACATTTTACTTCATATTATGAGGCATGTCTTACCTTGCTTCAAAGTAGACTATAGCCAAAATCCCAACATTGAAACGTGCAGGCAATTATTTATATAAAGACTTTCGCATATGCGTTCTCCTGTCCTGTTGTATTTCTTTCAACTTTCTTTCATTGTCTAGACATTATCCTAATCGTATTGGCAACCCATGATAGTTGTTATATATTTAACCCCCCCCCCCCCCCCCTCTTTCTAACTGATATTTCCATCTCTGTCCATGAAACCTCTTTCATGTGCGGTGCGCATTTTAAAACTGTGGCCTACCTACTGCCGTGTGTACATTGCTGCGCCTAAAATGTGAAGAAATAAAATACATTCAACATTTTAAGCTAAACGTTCCAGTCTGTTCCATCAGCCCTATTAATTGATATGGCGTATACCTCTACAACACTACCTTGATACATATCATTGGGGATTAAGAAGTGAGTATACGCAATGCCCACTCAATAATAAATGGGTATACGGCGTATACCTGCGCATACCCTCCACTACACCAGTGAACCAATGGGTGTGTGCCTCATCATCGACTGTGCAGTCAGGCACCAGATTGCTTTTAAGTTCCAAAGCAGCTGTTTTTATCTAAATGTATCTATCTTTATCTAAATATCAAATCATTGTTTTCAATCAAAGTCTTTAAAAAGAAACAAATTGCTTCTTAGCAAAGAACACATTTTAAAGCAAGAATTTTGCTAGGACTGTCTGGGAGTGGTCTGAGTGGGGAGGGGAAAACTGAAAACTAGCTGTTATTTGCAGAGGTTTGGTCTATTAACTTATTAACCGCCTGGTGATGTCACCAGCTGGTCAAAACTCTAGCTGAAATTTGAGGTGGTCTTACACTAAAAGAGCATTATCATAATTTTCACAATTTCACAGTATTATTCCAACCTCGTAGTGTGGCAATACACTCTAGGTGTACAAAACATTAAGAGTACCTGCTCTTTCCATGACATAGACTGACCAGGTGAATCCAGGTGAATCTAGGTATAGGCTATGATCCCTTATTGATGTCACTTGTTAAATCCACTTCAATCAGTGTAGATGAAGGGGAGGAGACTGGTTAAAGAAGGATTTAGGAAGGTGTCCCTAATGTTTGTTACACTCAGTGTATATAAAACACAGGAAATTATGTTTTTGACTGCACTGCACCTTTAACATATGTGATTAGATGATATGAAACATACCTATCCAGGCATTGTAAGATCTGGCATGCATCAGCAATGTCTAAGCAGGGGAACACGACCATAGTCACTGAGTCATCCTGGCCTGTCATACTACAGCAAGGGGAGAGGAGGAGGGAGAGTGGCGGGGGAGGTCCTGTCTGGAGAACAGAGGGGCAAGGTCCACAGACTGTTCTCTAACCTTACAGCAGTTGCCATGCAGCGACAGTGTGCTAGAGTGTGTGTGTGTGTGTACTGTATGTCCAACAGAGGGACAGCAAGCGTGACTGAGTGACCAGCAAAGATCAGTGTAGTTTGTTGCGTAGGAAATCTAATCAGTAGAATCAGTAGAAATCAGATCAAACACACCAGGTGAGTCAGAGGCTGACACTGCCTGGGAAAACGGGTACACTGATTGGCAGACAGTCAGTGCTCCTTCTCTTTCTCTGTCTTTCCCAGCCCAGCCCTGCCTGCGGCTGCAACCCTGCCTGCACTTAGCTCAGAGCTCTCAGCCTCCCGCTGGTCCTTGTCTTTGGCTGCAGAGTGCTGTGGCTCCCTCCTCCCTTCTCTTTCCCTCTCTCCCGCCCTTCCTCTCGTCTGTCTGTTATGGTGTTGTGGTCTCCTGATTGCTACCAGTTTCCTGCAGCCAAAACATGAATTTGTCAGAGCTCTCGGCCCCAGAGAAATCTAATCGAAATACATCAACCGTGACCACTTAGGGGGCAATTGTGACAGTTGGTGAGGAGTGGGAGACAGAGGGGGAGACAAGGGGAGAGAGAGAGGGATACGGAGGGAGTAGTATAATTAACTGTGTTTGCACGGCTGCTCACCTGCAGGCCTGCTGCCCAGATTTGGGCCCCGCTGGCTCGCTAAGTAAGTATTTGCACGCAAACTAGTGATATTTGATCCACCCCAGTGTCAAGTGCTTCAATAACGTAAAAAATTGAAGAGCGGGAGGCTCTCCCGAGTATCTCAGCTGGCAGTTTGATTCAGATTTTATAATAAGCAAGAACTGTCCTGTCGCATTAGGCACGCTCGGCAGCGCACCCCGTACCCCCCACTCTCTTCTCTCATACACACAGGCGCACACACACCCACATACACACCACTTAGCCAGAGGAAATGGACTCTCCCGCCGCCAGCCTCTCCTCTGGTGGAGAATGGCAGACTTAACCCCTTTATATCCACCCATCCATTTCTCTCTCTCTCTCTTTCTCTATCGCTCTCTCTCTCGCTCTCTCTCGCTCTCTCTCTATCTCTCTAGCTCTATCTCTCTAGCTATATCCCCCCTCTCTCTCCTCTCTCTCTACCCCTCAATTTCTCCCTAGGGAGTCAGTGTCTAAGGTTATGAGTGTGTATGTGAAGTCCTGAGTGTGTCTCTAAGGTCCCGGGTGTGTCTCTAAAGTCCCGGGTATGTCTCTAAGGTCCCGGGTGTGTCTCTAAAGTCCCGGGTATGTCTCTAAGGTCCCGGGTGTGTCTCTAAGGTCCCGGGTGTGTCTCTAAGGTCCCGGGTGTGTCTCTAAGGTCCCGGGTATGTCTCTAAGGTCCCGGGTGTGTCTCTAAGGTCCCGGGTGTGTCTCTAAGGTACCGGGTGTGTCTCTAAGGTCCCGGGTGTGTCTCTAAGGTCCCGGGTGTGTCTCTAAGGTCCCGGGTATGTCTCTAAGGTCCCGGGTGTGTCTCTAAAGTCCCGGGTGTGTCTTTAAGGTCCCGGGTGTGTCTCTAAGGTCCCTGGTGTGTCTCTAAGGTCCCGGGTGTGTCTATAAGGTCCCGGGTGTGTCTCTAAGGTTCCGGGTGTGTCTCTAAGGTCCCTGGTGTGTCTCTAAGGTCCCGGGTGTGTCTCTAAGGTCCCGGGTGTGTCTCTAAGGTCCCTGGTGTGTCTCTAAGGTCCCGGGTGTGTCTCTAAGGTCCCGGGTGTGTCTCTAAGGTCCCGGGTGTGTCTCTAAGGTTCCGGGTGTGTCTCTAAGGTTCCGGGTGTGTCTGTAAGCTCCTGGGTGTGTCTCTAAGGGTATATAATTCCAAAGCAACAGACACACCTGTCCTGGTTCTGTCATCCATTGTGGAGCTGTGAGGTAACATGTTAATTACACTGCAAAAAAATGTATTTAAGTTAAATAATTGAAATGTATTACTTTTGAGATTATTTTGCTTTATCCAGACTATATAGCTTGTATCAAGACGTTTTAGTTTGAGACTAACCAAAATGATCATGTCATTGGGGTAAGACTGGGTTAAGACCAGGGTTGTAAAATTCGGGTAACTCCCAAAATTCCCAGGTTTTTCAGATATCCTGGTTGAAGGATTCTGGATTTACTGCTTATTCCCTCTTTATTTCAGGATACCACTAACCAGGATTTTATGGTTACCGGAATTTTGCAACCCTAGGTAAGTCATATAGCTAATGTAACTGCAAATAGTTTGTGTTGTTTTCTCTCTTGACAAACTACTTCCAGGTCAGCAGGATACTCACGGATGCAGAACTATGAGCAGAGCCCTGGGGTGTGTGTGTGTCTAACCCAGCCAGGGATTGTGTGTTTGTGTGGCCGTGTGTGTCTAATTCATCTAGTGTGTAAGTGTGTGTAACCCAGCCCTGTGTGTGTGTGCGTATCTGCGTGTGAGTGTGTTTGTGTGTGAGCATGTGTATCTGCGTGCGAGTGTGTGTGCGAGCGCATGCGTCTAACCCAACCAAGATTATGCTATATTTACAGTGGGTCGCCTGGCAAAGTATCCTGTCCTGCTGCAGTAACTGGGCTGAGACAGACATCATTATGGTGCTACAGTACAACAGCCACAGAAAGAACATCTCCACTGTACTCTACGCTCTATAATCTACGGCATAAATACAGATACATAGCTTTGAAAGCAATGTATTTTACAGTATTAAATCTTGAATATGTTTAGAATATGCCTTACTTTTTGTTAGTGAACTGTTAGTTATCCATTTTTTCTGTTGTATAATTATTTTCTATGTGAGCTGCTATGTATTAGTTTCCATTGTTATTAATGTGTAAACTTTACAATAATATATCATTCTACAAATTGATGTTAGTGGATGATTTACACTGCCTGCATTATTACATTTTGTGCACATTCACATCACGTGCATACTATTTATATTTTTGATAACTCTTCGTATGTATTAGGCTTGTTAAATGTGTTTTTAATAGTTGTCTTTTTTGGTGTCTCATCGCATGTATATTTAGCTCTCATATCAGTGTTCGGTGTTGGGAGGCTTTTGTAACTTTGGCTATATTTAACTGAACTGATGAAACGTTGTTTCTCCCGCACTGTGCAGCCTTCGGCGGGCTGGCTGCCTGCTGACATAGGCCATACAGAGAGAAGAAAGTATCTGTAGGAAAAAGTCTAAGACCTCTTCACACATGGGACAACAAACGCAGCAATCAGACAAAAACGTGTTATATAAACCAGAATTAAAACACCTTTGCATTTTTACGTAACTTTTTTACAGCGCTGGAAAATTGACCATTTGTTTGGTGTAAATAGGACAAGTGATTGCACATGCACTGCACATTTTTGGAGAGGTTATGCAAGAGGAACCTTTCATCTAATTCCATCAAAGCCCTGAGAGTAGGTTTAGTTTATAATTGGGCATTTTTATTTCAGTGTGTTGTCCAGCAGTGTTCCTCTATGTAGAGCAGCTCAGAGCGAATGGTAATCAGAGTGATAATACAGCACTTTCTCTACAGCACTGAGTTTGACCCGGCACCAGCATCCATGACGGATCAGCCAGGGTATTTATGGCAAAATGTGTAGAAATAGCAGGAAATTTGCTATAAAACTGCACATTTTCCTCTATGCCACAGGGCAATATGTGTAGAATTACAGGAAATTAGCTTGGAAAATTCTCTCAGCCTCATTGCAAAATGTGGGGAATGAGATTAGATATAAAACAAATGCATTTTCTCTATGCCCTGGGCAATATGTGTAGAATTGCAGGAAATTAGCTTTAAAAATGCAAAATTATCTCAGCCTCACTGCAAAATGTATAGAATTATTGGAAGTTAGCGGTTTCGGGAGTCTCCGGTGTACTGTATACATCTATGTCTATGAGAAACCTCAGGCATCCAGACGAGCCATGCTGCTCACAGAGAAGTCAAATGACTATTTATTATTCTCTGCTGCGAAATGATGAAGATATGTGTTCAGCCTGATTTAGAAGCCTAAAGTACAGTATAGTACAAACACCCATCCAGGCTAACACATCCACACGCTGATGGTGCTGTTCAAACACACATCCACACACTGATGGTGCTGTACAAACACACATCCACACACTGATGGTGCTGTTCAAACACACATCCACACACTGATGGTGCTGTACAAACACACATCCAGGCGAACACATCCACACACTGATGGTGCTGTACAAACACACATCCACACACTGATGGTGCTGTACAAACACACATCCACACACTGATGGTGCTCTACAAACACACATCCACACACTGATGGTGCTGTACAAACACACATCCAGGCGAACACATCCACACACTGATGGTGCTGTATCATTCTGTGCATTCGAGTGCACTTTACAGGCAGACACATTCTAACAACACCCAGTTTCTTAACACCTCTCCATTCCCCTGCCGTGTGGTTGCCAGGGAGAGCAGTCTAGGGATCCTTATGGTCTGAATGGAGTCAGAAAGCAGTGCGTGTGTGTGTGTGTGCAAGTGTGACACTCCGAGGTGCTGACGCTGCTGTCGATGGTGGGACGACGGGAGGTGGCGTCATGATAGGCTGTGGGTCACGTGGTCGAGTTACTCACGCCTTCCTGCAAACTTTAAGGAGGCATCCAGGAAGCCACACACACACTCAAAAACACAGAGACACTTAAAAGCATGGTGACTACAAGGAGCTCCTATCCCAAATAACGGGAACACTGGCCTACAGTTAATTAGACCTCCTTCAGTCTATATTTAGTATGGAGCCATTTACACTGTGTTCCTGCCCAGATACCTTGACCTAATGCTCGTCCTATTATTTCTATATTTCTTCATTCCATTCTTTTACTTTTAGATTTGTGAGTATTGTTGTGTATTGTTAGATATTACTGCACTGTTGGAACTAGGAACACAAGCATTTCACTACACTATCTGCTGAATAATATCTGCTAAATATGTGTTTGCAACCAATACAATTTTGTAAAATTGGTCTTCAATAGTTTAGCAAACATGTTGTAATTTTGTAATTTCTCGATTTCTTGTTTTGATTATTTGTGTATTTGTATTGTTTGATATTCTGCTGCATTGTTGGAGCTAGTAACATAAGCATTTCGCTGCACCTGTTATAACACCTGCAAATCTGTGTACGCAACCAATACACTTTGATTTGATTTAAAGCTTTAGGTCAAGACCAAGGAGAAACATGGACTGTATTTCAGACTAAATAATTCCTTCTGTGAAAGTTCACACAGCATTTCCTAGATAATATGTGAGAGTCTCTCCTCCTTCTCCTCTCCTTCTGCTCTCTCTTCTCTCTCTCCTCCTCTCTCGTCTCTCTTTCTCCTCTCCTTCTCCTCTCCTCCTCACATGCAATAAAGTTTGCTGCCTCATGTGGGGGGTATCTCCTTCCTTTTGAAGCCTCAGACTTTTTTTGGTTCATCATTTGTACATTTACTTTACTTGCGTCTGCATGCATTTCCCTCCTGCATTTTTAAAGGCCGGGCAATGAGGGATTTTCTGCTCATGCTCTCTTGCTTTGTTCTGATCACGCAAGGAGCTCCTATCCCACGTAACGGGAACACTGGCACACACAGACACACACACACACAGACACACACACACACACACACACACACACACACACACACACACACACACACACACACACACACACACACACACACACACACACACACACACACACACACACACACACACACAGTGGAGCAGTCTGTTCGCAGGGTGAATTGTGTCTTGTCTTCTGTCGTATTAAGGCCAGATGATAAGCTGAGAGATCAGACCTGTTTGTCAGGTTTAAGTAAACATCGTCTCCCTTCTAGCTGTGGACAACATTTCCAACAAACAAATCCGACAAGATAGTTAAAATATATAAAGTTATTACAGATTTTTATATTCATCCATCATGTAGAATATTGTCAGAGAGGAGTATATCCGATGAAGTACAGTATCAGTCATGAAACTATAACTTTTATTTTCTCACAACTCACAACAAATTTTCTCACAAACTTTTGGAAATAATAAGACTTAAAAAAATTATTCCAAAACAGAAAAGATTTACGTGAACTGATCTGTTCATTTTATTATTTTAATCTTGATTTATTATAATTTTTGGGAATAATGTAAATGTATTTGTTCTTATTTTGTGGTCTATCTATATGAGTACTGATTTACTGCTATTATATTCAACAGCTTAACGTTTAGTAAACATCTGTGTTTAGCAAATGAATACACCACATTATATGAATTTATTTAATTTACCACATCAATATAATAGTAAGGGGGGGCTTATATTTGTCCTCATGAAATGAAATGAAAATGAAAATGTTTTTTTTTTTTGCATATCCCAACTCTCTTGAGACACCTGCAGGGAGTGGGTTCACAGCCACTGTACAGCACCAGCAGAGCAATTAGTGCCTTGCTCCAGGGCACAGTATTTCACTTTTTTTGTCAGCTCTGGTATTCATACCAGCAATCTTGCGGTTACTGGCTAAACTCTCTAACATCAAGGCTACCTGCCTACTGCCCCTACATTCACTTTTTCCTTTCAATATTTATACCGGTGGAGGTAATTAGTAGTATTTTCTATGATGAATGTCAAATCCAAGATTTGAAATGATGAATGTGTTTTTAGATGAAATACATAGTCAGGTGACTATGTCCCAGTGCAACAGGTTCATCACACATTAGGAGAACTCAATAGAAATGTAGTTCTTGTAAAATTCTGCTGTAGTAAAATACTGACGTTTTTACACCTGTGGGTTGCCATTGTTTTTATAGAGTAAAGTTTTTTTTAAAGCATTTTCTTTATGGCTAGCTTTTAGCGGATACGATTAGGAAACTCATAAACTGAATTGTTAACACTCAGCTTGGACCAAAATTCTGTATCTTATGCTAATTTCCCAAATGTTCTTGTTAGACTATGATTTCGGTTATACTGTTTTCATGAAAGCCTCCTACATTATTCTGATTCCTCTCCTCTGGTTGTGTAGCAAGCCTCCAGCATGCTCTGTTGTCTGGCCTCATCCTTTAATCAAATACAAATGAGATACATTGGTTTCGTTTTTTATTTGTAGAATATGCCTATGGTCGTAGTTTTTGGAAATCAATTTGAATAGATCTATTGGTCTAATTTTCATATGCTGTTAGAGGAACCCTCCAGATTAATGAATTAATCTGTTTCCTCTCTCTTTCTCTCTCCCTCTATCTCTCTCCCTCTCTCTTTCTCTCTCCATCTGTCTCTCTCCCTCCCTCTGTCTCTCTCCCCCTCTCTCTCCTTCTATCTGTCTCTCTCCCTCTCTCTTTCTCTCTCCCTTTGTCTTTATCTCTCCCTCCCTCTGTCTCTCTCCCTCTCTCTCTCCTTCTATCTGTCTCTCTCCCTCTCTCTTTCTCTCGCTCTCCCTCCCCCTGTCTCTCTTTTTTCTGTGTTCTTGCCTCAGACTCCCGTCTCCCCTTCAACTGCTGTCATTTAGATTTTCTACTAACATGTGAATTTAGGTCAGCATACAGTCTCCTCTCCAAATTCTCTCTATCTCTCTCTCTCTCTCTCTCTCTCTCTCTCTCTCTCTCTCTCTCTCTCTCTCTCTCTCTCTCTCTCTCTGTCTCTCTCTTTCTCTCTCTCTCTCTCTCTCTCTCTCTCCTTCTGCGCTCCCACCCACTGGCTTGCCAGGAACACCAGGACAGGGGCGCTTCACGCCAGCTAATCTGATTGGGACACAGAGAGTGTTTAAAAACAACAAGTACAATATAGAGAGGGTTGCAGAGGGGGTAGAGGGGGACAAGAGAAGGCCAGAGAGGGATTGAGAGAGGAGGAGAGGATAGGAGAGGGAAGAAGCAGCCTAGGGTGAGTGTGAGAATGCAGATCACGTCTTGACACTCTCCTCCCAGCCAGCAAACACAGCTCCCAGTGCTGGCACCACGCATACTAACAGACAGCCCATATGGCTTCATTATGAGAAACGCACACACACACGCACACATATACACACAAACAGACACATACATACACACACTCACACTCCCAGGAAGCTGGATGTAGGTATGTGTGTGAGGGTGGGATTGAGTGAAGGCACTGTTGAGTGGTGTGTAATGTAATGGCAGGGTGAGTTTCTCTACCTCCGGGGCTCAGTGGGAAAGCTGGCCCAATTACTCAGATTTACACACAACATCATGAATGTCCTTCACAATCGATGCACACCATGCTGTTTGTCTGATGCTTATTCTTAACAACACACTGTTATTATGGACAAACTTGATAATAGGTTGTATAAAAAACATATTTTGTGGAATTATTATTCACTGTAACTCTATACTTGTTGACTAATACTGGGATATTTTTTTAAATGCAACAGTATGCTCTTCCATTTCACATAATTTCAGAAATTTTGCAGGCTACAATGCCGGTGGCTACAATAGTGGAAATCTGATTCAATACATTTTATTCCCTCTAGCTAGCTTACAACCATCATGGAGCTAGATGGGGGACATAATACCCAGAAGGTAACAGACGAGTGCTCTTCCGGGTACCTCGTCATGGGAGAGAGAGTATCTGTCCTAAAGGACCGTCTCATTCTACAGATGGTATTCATGTTCAGTAGAGAACAGGTGGCTGTGAGATGTTGGTGAACTGGTCCTTATGCAGGTCAGAGACACACTATGAGATTGATGCAGATGGATTATACTACAACATGACTGCTTTTTCATACTACACTGGAAGACCAAGGATACTATGGGATGACATTTTAGATCACATTTGTAAAAAAGGTAATTCAGATGGAATTTATACCCATTTGCTCATTGAAGACATACCTGACCCTGCTGAGAGACGGCCAGCCAATAGCAGAACAGGAGCTGACAGGTGGGCAGCTGCCACCCAATGGAGACTGGGTGTACTAGCTGGGGAAGAGTCTGGAGGTCATTACAGAGGAACTGAGAGAGAGACACAACTACACCTGCACTGTCTCCCACCTCAGTCTGGACAACAAGCTGGATGTCAGCTGGGAGCCTGATCCAGACAGAGACAGTCAGCCTGCTCTCCCTTTCAGCTCCAGCGGTGATGGTGGGGATTAATCTGTTCTGTGTTTACATTTGCGTCAGGAGGAGACGTGCTGCTGGCTTAGGGACATCACCACAGTAAATTAACTAATGTGTGTGTGTGTGTTAAGACAGGGTGTGTGTGTGCTTGTGTATGTGTGTGTGTTTAGACAGGACATGCCAGGGACCCAGACAGACCTGTGTGGGTCCTGGGTTAGGACCTGGTGACCGGAGGGGAGGCGGAGGCCAGAAACAGAGACATTGGCTGTGTCTGAATACCAATACTTGCATCCTAAATTGTAGGCTGTTTGAGAATCCGAATATTAAATGTTTAATCGTATGTGAATTTTCGAAAAATGTAGTATGCTGTAAATGCCAGGATGGTATACTCATTTCGGTTTTTCATTTAGTAGAATTCGCTGCACACTTTTCAGGAATTTCACAGCCACAATGCATTGGAAGAGGGGAGCTATGAGTTTTCATAGCTAGATCTCTTTAAGTAAACAACAAAACAACTTGGAAGGTGGCGAATAGTGGAACTTATGCAGGGGTGTTCAAATGTAAGTCGTTTTTCTTCTATTTAAAATGATCACGACTATTTAATCATACATCTTTGAAAACAGATTTGCAGCCTACTGCCTGCCGTGCCTTTAACTAGCTTTGTGATTTAGTTGCTAGGACTAGAAGTTATAACTGAACAGTAACGTTAGCTACGTGGTTACTTGATGGTTACTTCATATTTAACGTTAGCCTAGTTAGGTAGCTAGATAGTTTCATTGCACATAGGGGTGTAATCATTACTCCAAACAGTTGCAAAACGTTCAGTTTTGCTACGAAAACTAACGTTTCTATTGGACAGATTCAGGTACGTCCCTTCCTGTTTGCTGAACCTGTCCAATAGAGACGCTTGTTTTCGTTGCAACTGTTTGGAGTATACACCCCTGTTATGGTGAAAGCAATGGTAAGCTGCACTCGTTACTGTTGGCACTTCTTTTCAGGATCTACATGAAGGATTCTGAGCTGGAGAGGCAGCTGTCACCAGCATTGGTGAAAAATAAGTGGGAGAACCTTAGGTTTAAGCAAAAATATACTGCAGCTGTGGGCTCCTCTCCCTCCCAGAAGGGTCCAGATGTATACACAGGAGTAGGAGGTGACTACCAGGACGCACACCTTATGGCCATTTTAAAGGACATGATTAAGAAGTAGTTTTATGTATTTTGTATGTATTTTATTCATAGCTATTAATTTATTCATTTTCTTCTTGTCCTTTTTTAAACCCAAAGTGGATTTATGTTTTCTCATTGAAAAGTGTTTCTTGTTTGTAATAAACATCTGCTGATGGTGGGTTTTGCTTTCAACATTCAAAAATGCACTCTCACATCTGAGCTATCTTGTTGCAGGTGCATGGTAACAATTAGATAAGTTGAAAGAAAAAAGAAAGTAGCCGGAGCAGTGTGCCACTTTATTTTTTCAATCCCTGTCCTCTTGGCCTTCTGTCATGTCTACTCCCGCTCCCCCTCGCCAGTGCTCGACATCTCCGGTCTACTTACCACCGGTCCTGGAAACCCACCTTTACACACACCTGCATTTCCTCATCAGTCACACTTGGACTTCATTACTCCCTTGATCGCTTGCCCTTTGTATAGCACACTTTTGTTATAAGTCATCAGGTAGTATTGTTTGTGTTTCCCATGTCAGACGCTGCTCTTGTTTTGTATCGTTTCATGTTCATCATCATTAAACTCACTAACTGCACCTGCTTTCTGACTCCCTGTGTCTATGTACCTTACACCTTCAGAGCTTTTTGCTCGACTAGACTAAATTAACCATCTTTGGTCTAATAATTATTTAATTACTCTTCTATAGCGGTTTTCATAGAAATTCAAAGTGCATCAAAAAAAACTATGAAGCGATACATCATGAGTAGCCTAGCTGTAGTTGGCTAGGTCAACCAATATATCATGAGTAGCCTAGCTACAGTTGGCTAGGTTAACCAATACATCATGAGTAGCCTAGCTACAGTTGGCTAGGTTAACCAATACATCATGAGTCGCCTAGCTGTAGTTGGCTAGGTCAACCAATACATCATGAGTAGCCTAGCTGTAGTTGGCTAGGTCAACCAATACATCATGAGTAGACTAGCTATAGTTGGCTAGGTTAACCAATACATCATGAGTAGCCAAGCTACAGTTGGCTAGGTTAACCAATACATCATGAGTAGCCTAGCTGTAGTTGGCTAGGTCAACCAATACATCATGAGTAGACTAGCTACAGTTGGCTAGGTTAACCAATACATCATGAGTAGCCTAGCTACAGTTGGCTAGGTTAACCAATACATCATGAGTCGCCTAGCTGTAGTTGGCTAGGTCAACCAATACATCATGAGTAGACTAGCTACAGTTGGCTAGGTTAACCAATACATCATGAGTAGCCTAGCTACAGTTGGCTAGGTTAACCAATACATCATGAGTCGCCTAGCTGTAGTTGGCTAGGTCAACCAATACATCATGAGTAGACTAGCTGTAGTTGGCTAGGTCAACCAATACATCATGAGTAGACTAGCTGTAGTTGGCTAGGTCAACCAATACATCATGAGTAGACTAGCTATAGTTGGCTAGGTTAACCAATATAGGCCAAGTGTTTGAGTGCATGCATCCTCTAAAAATGGCTTGATCAGAGGAAGGTGGTCAGGGAGATGATTGATGAAGATGGAGTCTGGTGATGATCTTGTAGAAGGCTAGCTACTCTGGAAACCAGAGTGAGTTATCTCACCACTGGACTTCTCCTTCACAATGTATGGCACCCACTTGGATGATGCCTCTGCAGCTCTGGGTGACAGAAAGCTCACCACACACAGTTCAGAACAGTAGCCAGTCGTCCTCATTACGAGCCCTCTGCCTCAGCACTGCATTCCCCTACTGCATCTCCCATTCCTCTAAAGCTTTAGGTGACTCTTCAATTGCTACAGGCTTAGGCCTACGGTACACTCAACAACATGAAAGGTCACTGGGTGGGGCTACAGACATCCCTTCTGGTTCATATGTGAAGCCGACACTGATAGTACTTTCAAGAGAAAAGGGAACTATAAAAAAAACATACTGCGACTATGATTTCATTTTTTTACCGTCATCCAACTCGTAATTACAAGTCAGAAACTTGGGCATTATCCTAGAGCTCCAACTTCTCCAAACAAAAGATCACCAACATCATGATTTTTCCAGTCTGAGCTCGTTTTGTTTCCGAATACCCAGTTGTCTTGAGTGCACTGAAACTAAGTTCAGCCATGGCAAACTGAATACGTTTTACTAGTACATGCAAAATAGTACGTATTACGATTAGTACACAGTATGCAGTTTAAGTAAGTAGTAGGCAAGCCAGATTTGTGCCACGACCACTAAAAGAAAGGTCAACCTGTAAGCAGATTCTATTGCATTAACATTCTCTAATAGAGTACAATACATCTGGTTTCAGATCGTTTTCTTAGTTCAATATTTCCTTACAATAACTGCAATTAGATGATTTACGGTATTGTTTAATAACTGTACCATGCTTTAACCCACATTGTAATAACTGTGTTACTGTAGAATTAACAAACTAGCTGGTCCTTCTAATAGATTGAACAGAGCAGCATGGAAGACTGAGCAGACATTTTTATTGGATGATGCCGTAACTATGGATTGTTCTGTGGTTCCTGTTACTCTGCGACTTCACTGATTTAATTTATTTAAGCGTCTAATCCAGGAATTGGTGACTCTTCATTATTTTCCAGTCCTTTGTAGTTTACTGGACATGATTTGATATAAACCCATATGTTATTGTAATATAATGACATATTTGAATTGCTTGAAATCACATCAGCTAGACATTCTCATAACATTACAATTTATTTAATGTTCTCTTTTCTGTAACTGAGGCTATTGGGCTTGGCTTCATCTAGGTCATGTTAAGTTCACAGGCGATTGAGTCATCAACTATTGTCTTATTACACACATACACGGACACACACGTACACATAATAGCATGTACACACACATGCAGATATAATAGGTTATTTCATTTTCTTCATAGAAGTTGCATCTTCCTTTGGATGAATTTATTATAATTTTTTTGCATGTAATTAGATTAGAGTTGTACACTTGAATGTTTTGCCTATTTAAAGATAAACGTAAATAGCAGTATGTAAATATGTGTGTTGTGACTCAGTGGGCCGACACTTGTTCTTCATTTAAATGAACACATTTAATTGCTGCTTTTATGTATTGGACTTTGAAATGTTTAATGATTGATCGTTATGCAATTTCTATTATCTCAGTTCTCTTTTAAATCCTTGGTCTTTATATGTTGGTTTAAAAAAGCTGGACATAATAAGGCTTTCTGCTGCTCATAGATACATTCAAATACGGAAAGACTAAAGGCATGAACTAGCTTAGTCTTGACATATCATAATCCAACAATCTTTGACGTCTTTGCATCGAAGTCGAATATTGTCCATTGTTTACATTTCCGTCTTCCAAGAACAAGAACTCCAATACATGTTGGGCCAAGGCTTTGACGGTAAACAACGCAAACGGCAATTAATGCAATTTCATAGCTTCAAATGATGCGGGAGAATTCAGATAATGACTAGCAGACATTAAAGGCCATTTCAATTAGAAATAGATGTTTTACTTGTATTGCATGTCAACAATGGTTAATGGCTGATTAACCTGTTCCTATGGTTGTGATTAGTTCCTGTCAACACAGTGGGAGGATTACGTGAATGAACCTGATGGAGAGAGAATGGAACTCAGCGGGTTCTAATGTGGCAGAGATTGGAATCCTCAGGCTGTGGGGGGCAGCGCTTGTTCCCAGGAGATGGGTCAGGCGGGTCTGGGGGTCATGCTGTTTTTATTGGACGATAAGGTTGACCCCGTCACGACCCCTGATTGGCCCCTGACCCGGGCGGTCAGACCAGATCAATCTACAGATGCACACAGCCTTTTAGAGGGAGATTAGTACTGCCTGCCCGCTGATACTGACATCAGGCTTAGGAAGCCAAGGTATGGTACAACTCAGATGCATCTATTATACCAGTCATCAATACAATTATAGTGGAATCTTATGACAATATTGCTGTTAGGAGAAGATTGTGGCTTGACAGAAAATTGTGGGGAGGGGATTTCTAGGCTTCACCACATCTCTTTATCCACTGTAACAGAATAGGATTGTAGATTGTACATGTATTCTATGGCATTCCATGAGAAAACATTACTTGTCACATAATACCAGCTGGTAGACAGACCTGGTAGACACACAACTAGCCTGAGTAATAGATTAATAGACAGACTGACTGACTGACTGACTGACTGACTGACTGACTGACTGACGGACGGACGGACGGACGGACGGACGGACAGACAGACAGACAGCAAATTCTTTCCATGGGAAAACAGGCCCAACCTCAGTGACCATAGAGACAGAACTATGGCAGGATACAGACAGTCTCACCATTTTCCATAACGGATTATCATTCTTCTGCACAGTATAAGCCTTCTTTCCCCCATGAAGCTAGAGAAGCTAGAGAAGCTAGAAATATATTGATTGCTGCCTGTGGACAGTGTCATCGTTGAATCATTGGGTGTATTCATTATGTGGGAAGATTCAGAATGTTGCTGATATAAATCCATCATGATTGAATTGTCAAAGTTGACAGTTCTAAAATATGCATTATAATTTGATCTGTGTTGGCAGAATTTAGCTCTGTCTGTCCAGCGTGTAGGGACTTTATTCTCTCTAGAACTCCCACCGCCCCTCTCCTCTCCCCTTGGACAAGCTCAGCTCAGCTCGGCTCATCCTGGCTTGGCCCAGCTTCACACAGTGCTGCCAACTCCACTGTAACGCTCACACAGACGGCTCTCTTTCTCTTTCATCCACAACGTGCCTAATTATCGAGTTTCCCTCCGCCGGACGGGATAGTTTACGACAAAAGAACTTTCCAGTTATTGTGCCCGGAAAAGCAGGGGAAAGCCGGGAGAGGCAGGGAATAGGAGGAGAGGGCTTGGCATGGAAACACTCGGAGAAACACACTCTGTTTGGATAAACACAATATGCTCACATGACACCCTGCCAAGTCATCAGCACACACCAGTCAGGACATACCCCACTTCATCTGTTTCACAGAACCTCTTCCAGAATGTTTAGTAATATTGGATTGCATGTTTATGTTTCAATTGTATGTTTCTGGATCAAGGATTATGGCAACAGAACTGGACAATAATAAGAAATGTAAGAAAATAAACTATTACTATCATTCACATTTGTAGTAAAAAGTATATATTGTTATGATTCATTATTTATATGATTCATGCTAGTATTATTGACTTTTAGGTAGATAAAAATGAATAAATGTTTTCAACTACTAATAGATCTGTAAACAACATACACGCCCCCGCTTCCGTTAATACTTCTTTTGTTGCTTGTTTTCCTTTTCAATTTGCATAAATAGATTACATTTTTACTTTCAATTTATGCAAACATATTTGACCCTTAAAACTTGTGTTTAAAAGTCGGTGTTTATTTTTTATTATATTGAAACATTATTTTACAAGGACGTCTCTTGAGTGTAGAATAATTGTTCTAATCAAGATAGGTTTAGATTGATTAGTCCTAAAAAAAACATAATTTTATTAACAAATAAAATGTTCACTACACCCAGGATTCCAATTAAATTTGACAATTTTCACAATGTTTTCATACGGTGTGTATTCAAGGACAAATACCTCCCTGTCAATTTAAAAGTGTTCCTCACAAATCAACTATTTATGCAAACCAAAATAAATGACTAAGAACTGTTCCTAAAGTATGCATGCATAGCGGTTCACATAATGTATCATGTTTAAGGAGAGTTATGATGACATGGATGAATGGAAAGTGATTTCTCTCACATAGAATCAGATTTATCAGACTTTTGTTTAGCGTAGCTTTGTGTTTCTTATACAGCCATACATTTATTCATCCAGCCAATGCGGCTCTGCAAGCATAAATCTACTGGGCTGTCATGGTTCTGCCCAGCCCAACAGAGTTTGTGTGTGTTAGCTCCATCAGTGGTGTGTGTGTGTGTGTGTGTGTTAGGGGTGGACGATATGAACAAACATTCATATCACAATATTTTCCACTGCCTGATGATAACGATATAATATCACGATATACTGTACCATTTAAAAAAATCCTTTTAAGAGCACTTCAAACTTAATAAATTACAAAATATTGCTTTTAACCTTATAGAAACAGAAAAGGGGCATTTCACACACATGTATATATATATATATATATATATTTTACTTCTGTGGTAAACCTGTGCAAACATGAAACATAAACAAAGGTGTATGAGTTAAATAAATATGCAAAAAAATATATACTGCTCAAAAAAATAAAGGGAACACTTAAACAACACATCCTAGATCTGAATGAAATAAATAATCTTATTAAATACTTTTTTCTTTACATAGTTGAATGTGCTGACAACAAAAATCACACAAAAATAATCAATGGAAATCCAATTTATCAACCCATGGAGGTCTGGATTTGGAGTCACACTCAAAATTAAAGTAGAAAACCACACTACAGGCTGATCCAACTTTGATGTAATGTCCTTAAAACAAGTCAAAATGAGGCTCAGTAGTGTGTGTGGCCTCCACGTGCCTGTATGACCTCCCTACAATGCCTGGGCATGCTCCTGATGAGGAGCACCAACTCCTGGACAGTCTGTGGTGCAACGTGGCGTTGGTGGATGGAGCGAGACATGATGTCCCAGATGTGCTCAATTGGATTCAGGTCTGTGCCAGTCCATAGCATCAATGCATTCCTCTTGCAGGAAATGCTGACACACTCCAGCCACATGAGGTCTAGCATTGTCTTGCATTAGGAGGAACCCAGGGCCAACCTCACCAGCATATGGTCTCACAAGGGGTCTAAGGATCTCATCTCGGTACCTATTGGCAGTCAGGCTACCTCTGGCGAGCACATGGAGGGCTGTCCGGCCCCCCAAAGAAATGCCACCCCACACCATGACTGACCCACCGCCAAACCGGTCATGTTGGAGGATGTTGCAGGCAGCAGAACGTTCTCCACGGCGTCTCCAGACTCTGTCACGTCTGTCACGTGCTCAGTGTGAACCTGCTTTCATCTGTGAAGAGCACAGGGCGCCAGTGGCGAATTTGCCAATCTTGGTGTTCTCTGGCAAATGCCAAACGTCCTGCACGGTGTTGGGCTGTAAGCACAACCCCCACCTGTGGACGTCGGGCCCTCATACCACCCTCATGGAGTCTGTTTCTGACCGTTTGAGCAGACACATACACATTTGTGGCCTGCTGGAGGTCATTTTGCAGGGCTCTGGCAGTGCTTCTCCTGCTCCTCCTTGCACAAAGGCGGAGGTAGCGGTCCTGCTGCTGGGTTGTTGCCCTCCTACGGCCTCCTCCACGTCTCCTGATGTACTGGCCTGTCTCCTGGTAGCGCCTCCATGCTCTGGACACTACGCTGACAGACACAGCAAACCTTCTTGCCACAGCTCGCATTGATGTGCCATCCTGGATGAGCTGCACTACCTGAGCCACTTGTGTGGGTTGTAGACTCCGTCTCATGCTACCACTAGAGTGAATGCACTGCCAGCATTCAAAAGTGACCAAAACATCAGCCAGGAAGCATAGGAACTGAGAAGTGGTCTGTGGTCCCCACCTGCAGAACCACTCCTTTATTGGGGGTGTCTTGCTAATTGCATATAATTTCCACCTGTTGTCTATTCCATTTGCACAACAGCATGTGAAATTTATTGTCAATCA
Source organism: Salmo salar (assembly GCF_965601325.2). Taxonomy (NCBI): domain Eukaryota; kingdom Metazoa; phylum Chordata; class Actinopteri; order Salmoniformes; family Salmonidae; genus Salmo; species Salmo salar. The sequence continues at coordinate 31,653,870 of NC_138315.1, read as the reverse complement.
GTGTTGCTTCCTAAGTGGACAGTTTGATTTCACAGAAGTGTGATTGACTTGGAGTTACATTGTGTTGTTTAAGTGTTCCCTTTATTTTTTTGAGCAGTGTATTTAAAGAACTCAGGATGTAAAGAAAATTAAAAAAAAATTTTAAAAACGTTTTCCTGCCAAATATAAGAAGTGCGGTCTTTTTCAGCATAACACCGGTCATTATGAATTCAATTTGTAAACCTTTTCAAACTAACTTCTTCAAGCATTAACCAGACAGTCTGTATGTTTCTCAGTTCACCATGTAACAACTCACTTCCTCCCTCTTCACAAGTTCTGTACCAGGAACACCAGCCTATTGACAGTTTCTGGATTCAAAGTTGCACTGTGGCATGTGACCACATTGGCCCCAGTGCTAAATGCTCTCTGAGGGCCTGTGGCAGGGATGCAGAAGTATTTCTTTGTCAGACAACTCACTTGTGGGAAGTTGGATGCGAGAACTCGCCACCACTCCAAAGGATCAGCCTCACTGTCTGCTGCCATCACCAGAGTGTAGCTGTCCAGCTCTTGCTCCATGACCTGTCTCTGGGTTCTGAAGGCGGGTGCACTACTAGAAGCTCCCAAGGCTCTTCTTGAACTTTTTTCCTGATTGTGGAGAGGTGGCAGCTTCTTTCTCTCTCTCACTCTGGTCATCTTCAAGAGAGAAGTCTCCCATGGCTGTGTTCCCTACCAGGAGGGCTTCTGTCTCAGAGGCAGCTCTCATCTCCACCAGCTTCTCAGTGGTCATGTAGGTGGTCTTGAACCTTGGGTCCAGAAAGGTAGCCATGGTGAGCAGCTCATCTGTTTCATAGTCGGTGTATTTGTCATTCAGGTAACTGAGGACCCTCATCTTAATCTCTTGAGTCATTTTGGCTTCAACCTCATTTGATTTCAGAACCTCCGTCTTGAACAAATGGAGGACAGGCTTCAGATAGGACACACCCACGTATGTCTCTCCTGACAGGGCATCTGAAATCCTGGAGGGGCTTAAGTGCTGCAGTGATAGATTCAAAGACATCAATGTCTTGCCAGAAGGGTGCAAGGTGCCGTGTTTTTTGTCTGCTGCCAGTACTTGTGTGACGGCCTTTTCCTGCTCCAGGACTCTTTCCATCATCTGCAGTGGAGATCCCCACCTTGTCGGGGATTCCGTGATGGGCTTGTGGAGGGCAGGCTAAGTTTATCCTGTGCACTTGTCAGGGCCTTCTGCTTCTTCCAACTATAGGAAAATGTGCTGGCCACTTTCTCACACAGTCCTGTGGCCCGGGAAACCCAAGGTTCGTTTTGGACACTCCTCTCTGAAAAATAAAATGGTGAAAAATAATTACATATGAATCACAATTACTCAATAGAAATAACATTGCATCTCCTGTAATTACAACAATTTACAGCATGGACACTGGACATGATTACACATTTAATCCATCTATAGATTTACATAGAGAGCTATGTTGCTTTAGAAAATGGGATAATTTATTGAGAAGCAGAAAGGAGGTAGATGAATATATTGAAACCATAGGCTAATGTCTCAATTATAAATAAAATCAATGTAATCCAGGAAATGTTTGGATATTGCACACATTTACAAATTACAAATAATATAGATTTGCATAGCTGTATATATTCGGCTTAACGTATAAAAATTATCAGGCAGTGTACACAGCTATAACTTTAAACAGAGGAGATAATTAATACAATAGTTATTCTGCATTTTAAGTTATGTTGTTTTTAAGTTATGTAATTTTTTTACCTAGCTCTATGTGTTTTGGACGTTGAAACTTACCAATAACAATGTGTAGCCTGTCCGAAACACCCTAGTCTTGTCCATTTGTTCAGCTCCAATGACCATGAAAGTGCCTCCCTCAGCCGAGCTGCAATTATTTCGCCGGTGTGGTCGTCTGGGAAATAAGAGGTCTGAAGGCATTTGCTTGGCAGCTTCCAGTTGTCGTCAATGCAATGACTCGTGAGGCTAAAGTATTTCTCTGTGGTCCGGCTTGACCATAAGTCGGCAGTGGTAGAGAAGAATGCAGTGTTACGGATTTTGTTAGCAACTCTGTCCTGATTTTCTGTGGAGAGTTCTGGTAGACATGTTTTGCTGAGGTATTTATGTTTTGGGATCTCGTATCTTGCTTCTAGAGTTCAAATCAACTTTCTGAAGCTGTCTTTCTACACAGTTTGAATTGGTTCCATGTCTTTCGCGATGTGATACGTAATTGGACTTATCTCATTCCACTTCTTGCTCTCCTTGTCATAGGGAGTACCACTAACGAATGATGCCTTGATTGATAGCTGAATGCGGGTCTGGCTTGAAGATGTCTTGGGACTTGCTCCGCTGCTCCGGGCTTTGTTGCATGTATTCTGGTAGATTCTTTATATTTGCGCACGTAGGGTTTTCAGGTGGTAAAAAATATTGCTGTTGTTTCCACCTTTGGCTAGCACAATGCGTCGACAGAACTTACACAGTACTGTTTGTTGGTCGAGGTCGGATACCTTAAAGCCAAACCAGTTCCAAACGACAGAGGAGGCCCCCTTTTTTCGAACCAGTTCTTTGTCGTCCTGCAAATCAACCTCAATAGCGTTATTGTCATTGTCTTCGGTCATCCACAATGCTTGCTAACACATTTTTGTGCTTGATTTTCGGACACTTTTGCTATCGAAAGGAATTTACTTCACTAAATGTTTGCTTACTTTGCAGTTGCGGATGCTTGTTTGTTGACTTTGATTGGCAGGCAGATTGCATGTAACATCCATGCTTCTATTTTTTTCTTTGCTTAAAAAGGCTGTTTTTAGTAAAAGATAAAGAATTTGAACTAGCCCACTAGGCTGGATCATTCCACAGAAATGCTCAACTAAACAAAAATTCCTTATTTCATACGTTAATTAATTTATCATGATATGCACGACATGGCAAAATCCATATCATGTCACAACATCATACCGATATTCACGTTCAAACAGGTATACCGCCCACCCCTAGTGTGTGAGTGTGAGTTCTCTATTAATGTGTGTGTGTGTGTGTTCACTCCATCAGTGTGTGTGTGTGAGTTCTCTATTAATGTGTGTGTGTGTGTGTTCACTCCATCAGTGTGTGAGTGTGAGTTCTCTATTAATGTGTGTGTGTGTTCACTCCATCAGTGTGTGTGTGAGTTCTCTATTAATGTGTGTGTGTGTGTGTGTGTTTGCTCCATCAGTGTGTGTGTGTGTGTGGTGTGTGTGTGTGGCTAGTGCATTGTTGTGTCTGACCTGGGCTCTATACGTCAACCCTCAATCACTCCTTCTCAGAGACAGATGGGAATTCTCCCAATCTTGGATGTGCCACATGCATCCATCACTGCTCTCCGGTTTTCCTGTGATTTACGTCTCCTGGTGCCACACGACTGTCCGGTAGAGGCCGACCATGGCCGCTCCATCACCCCAGCCTTTCCCTTTGCTGATACACTGTGGTATTAACCACTGCCTACTGACATCCAAGAGATCAGCTCTGGCAACGGCTTTGCGGTGTGTGTGAGAGTGTATTCGTTTGTTAACTTACAAACTAATATGCATTTAAGTGTGTGTGTGTGTGTGTGTGTGTGTGTGTGTGTGTGTGTGTGTGTGTGTGTGTGTGTGTGTGTGTGTGTGTGTGTGTGTGTGTGTGTGTGTGTGTGTGTGTGTGTGTGTGTGTGTGTGTGTGTGTGTGTGTGTGTGTGTGTGTGTGTGTGTGTGTGTGTGAGCTCATCTGTATGCATGGTCTGTGTGAATGGTGAGTCATTGAGTCCTGAGCTCTGCTTGTTTTGGAGCGCCGTCCGTCCGTTTACCACAAAGAGGATTTTACTCCAAACCGCTTAGAATCACACACACACTCAAGCACTCACACACACAGTCACATAACCACACAAAGCTTAAAATCACTGCTGCTTTGAAGTGTTCTAATCCTCCCTCTACCTTCAAACAACCCCTCCTGAATCTGGCCAGACCAAACTGCTCACGCCAGCCAGATTCAGCTCCACAGCTCATTGTGAACACATTTTATTTGCATTAGCAGATCAGCCTAGGTCCTGAACTCCTACACTGGTCTGGGTTCAGATCAGCCTAGGTCCTGAACTCCTACACTGGTCTGGGTTCAGATCAGCCTAGGTCCTGAACTCCTACACTGGTCTGGGTTCTATTCTAGTGACTGGCATGAGAGTAGGTGGTGAAAGCTGACTGGATACCTGTATGTGTGTGTTTGTGTGTGTGTGTGTGTGTGTGTGTGTGTGTGTGTGTGTGTGTGTGTGTGTGTGTGTGTGTGTGTGTGTGTGTGTGTGTGTGTGTGTGTGTGTGTGTGTGTGTGTGTGTGTGTGTGTGTGTGTGTGTGTGTGTGCGTAGTCTGTATTTGGATAAAAATAAGTGAGTAAATTTAGTAGTACACAGAACTACATACTGTAGCTCTGTTCAGTGCACACTGGAACTGCTACATTAGTGAGTCAATGGGCCTACGCCCACATGTACAGGACTACCTTCATGTTTGACTGCCCCAGTAAATCTCAGAATAATGTATTTTATAGACTCTTCTTAGCACACAGTTATCACTCTCCCTCCCTTGGTCTCTCTCTCTCTCTCTCTCTCTCTCTCTCTCTCTCTCTCTCTCTCTCTCTCTCTCTCTCTCTCTCTCTCTCCCCCCCACTCTCCCTCTCACTCTCCCCACTCCCTCCCTCTGGCTCTCCTCTCTCTCTCTCTCTCTCTCTCACTCTCACTCTCCCTCCCTTGCTCTCTCTCTCTCCACCATGGGATCCGTGGTGCATCATAGGAGAGCTTCCATTGTTTGTATTTGGCCTGTCACTGGAGAGGGCCATGTGCACCGTAACTGAATTTTCACATAGAAACATGATTATAGAGTGAACTCCAGCTCCCTATTCCAAGTATATAATATATTACAATATATTTCTATCTGAAGTGACTACCGTGTAACATTGGACCCTGTTAAGCCCCGTCTCTCAGTGAGGTACTTCGAAAGTTCCTATTGAAGGAACAAATAATGAAACTTGTCTTTGAAAATGTGAAAGTAAGGTAAATTAATATTATACTAATAAAGACAGAAACAACAAATAGCCTATGCTATGCTATTCAAGTCTGGGAATGTTTTTAAATAATTTGTTTATATATACATTGGCAAGAAAAAGTATGTGAACCCTTTGGAATTACCTGCATTTCTGCATAAACTGGTCATCAAATTTGATCTGATCTTCATCTAAGTCACAATAGTGTGCTTAAAGCTGCTTTGCCCATAAAAAAACACTCACAAAATTTGAGTTTGTTATTCACAAGAAGCATTGCCTGATGTGAGCCATGCCTCGAACAAAATACATCTCAGAAGGCCTAAGACTAAGAACTGTTGACTTGCATAAAGCTGGAAAGGGTTACAAAAGTATCTCTAAAAGCCTTGATGTTCATCAGTCCACGGTAAGAAAAATTGTCTATAAATGGAGAAAGTTCAGCACTGTAGCTACTCTCCCTAGGAGTGGCCGTCCTGCAAAGATGACTGCAAGAGCACAGCGCAGAATGCTCAATGAGGTTAAGAAGAATCCTAGAGTGTCAGCTAAAGACTTACAGAAATCTCTGGAACATGCTAACATCTCTGTTGACAAGTCTACGATACGTAAAACACTAAACAATAATGATATTCATGGGAGGACACTACGGAAGAAGGCACTGCTGTCTAAAAAAAACATTGTTGCACATCTGAAGATTGTAAATGAGCACCTGGATGTTCCACAGCGCTACTGGCAAAATATTCTTTGGACAGATTAAACTATAGTTGAGTTGTTTGGATGGAACAATGTAGAAAAAAAGGCACAGCCCACCATCAAAACCTCATCCCAACTGTAAAGTATGGTGGAGGGAGCATCACGGTTGTGGCTGCTTTGCTGCCTCAGGGCCTGGACAGCTTGCTATCGTAAATGGACAAATGAATTCCCAAGTTTATCAATACTTTTTGCGGGAGAATGTTAGGCTGTCTGTCCACCAATTGAAGCTCAACAGAAGTTGGGTGATGAAACAGGACAAAGACCCAAAACACAGAAGTAAATCAACAACAGAATGGCTTCAACAGAAGAAATTTGCCTTCTGGAGTGGCCCAGTCAGAGTCCTGACCTCAACCCGATTGAGATGATGTGGCATGACCTCAAGAGAGCAGTTCATACCAGACATCCCAAGAATATTGCTGAACTGAAACAGTTTTGTAAAGAGGAATGGTCCAAAATTGCTTCTGACCATTGCGCAGGTCTGATCTGCAACTACAGAAAATGTTTGGTTGAGGTTATTGCTGCCAAAGGAGGATCAACCAGTTATTGAATCCAATGGTTCACATACTTTTTCCACCCTGCACTGGAATGTTTACACGGTCTGTTCAATGAAGACATGAAAACGTATAATTGTTTGTACGTTATTAGTTTAGCAGACTGTGTTTGTCTATTGTTGTGACCAGAAGATCAGATCAAATTTGATGACCAATTTATGCAGAAATCCAGGTATATCCAAAGGGTTCACATACTTTTTCTTGCCACTGTATATAGATAGATACAGCAGAGAGATAGATAGAGGACATAGAAGGTGTGTGTGTGTGGTGGAGCTAGTTGGAGCTACAGCATGTTTAGGAGGGCATCTATCATGGTACAGCTACGTGGATAACAGACAGGCATCTATCATGGTACAGCTACGTGGATAACAGACAGGCCTCTATCATGGTACAGCTACGTGGATAACAGACAGGCATCTATCATGGTACAGCTACGTGGATAACAGACAGGCATCTATCATGGTACAGCTACGTGGATAACAGACAGGCATCTATCATGGTACAGCTACGTGGATAACAGACAGGCCTCTATCATGGCACAGCTACGTGGATAACAGACAGGCATCTATCATGGTACAGCTACGTGGATAACAGACAGGCATCTATCATGGTACAGCTACGTGGATAACGGACAGGCATCTATCATGGTACAGCTACGTGGATAACAGACAGGCATCTATCATGGTACAGCTACGTGGATAACAGACAGGCCTCTATCATGGTACAGCTACGTGGATAACAGACAGGCATCTATCATGGTACAGCTACGTGGATAACAGACAGGCATCTATCATGGTACAGCTACGTGGATAACAGACAGGCCTCTATCATGGTACAGCTACGTGGATAACAGACAGGCATCTATCATGGTACAGCTACGTGGATAACAGACAGGCATCTATCATGGTACAGCTACGTGGATAACAGACAGGCCTCTATCATGGTACAGCTACGTGGACAACAGACATGCATCTATCATGGTACAGCTACGTGGATAACGGACAGGCCTCTATCATGGTACAGCTACGTGGATAACAGACAGGCATCTATCATGGTACAGCTACGTGGATAACAGACAGGCCTCTATCATGGTACAGCTACGTGGATAACAGACAGGCCTCTATCATGGTACAGCTACGTGGATAACAGACAGGCATCTATCATGGTACAGCTACGTGGATAACAGACAGGCATCTATCATGATACAGCTACGTGGATAACAGACAGGCCTCTATCATGGCACAGCTACGTGGATAACAGACAGGCATCTATCATGGTACAGCTACGTGGATAACAGACAGGCATCTATCATGGTACAGCTACGTGGATAACAGACAGGCATCTATTGTGGTACAGCTACGTGGATAACAGACAGGCATTTATCATGGTACAGCTACGTGGATAACAGACAGGCATCTATTGTGGTACAGCTACATGGATAACAGACAGGCATCTATTGTGGTACAGCTACGTGGATAACAGACAGGCATCTATCATGGTACAGCTACATGGATAACAGACAGGCCTCTATCATGGTACAGCTACGTGGATAACAGACAGGCCTCTATCATGGTACAGCTACGTGGATAACAGACAGGCCTCTATCATGGTACAGCTACGTGGATAACAGACAGGCATCTATCATGGTACAGCTACGTGGATAACAGACAGGCATCTATCATGGTACAGCTACGTGGATAACAGACAGGCCTCTATCATGGTACAGCTACGTGGATAACAGACAGGCATCTATCATGGTACAGCTACGTGGATAACAGACAGGCCTCTATCATGGTACAGCTACGTGGATAACAGACAGGCATCTATCATGGTACAGCTACGTGGATAACAGACAGGCATCTATCATGGTACAGCTACGTGGATAACAGACAGGCCTCTATCATGGTACAGCTACGTGGACAACAGACATGCATCTATCATGGTACAGCTACGTGGATAACGGACAGGCCTCTATCATGGTACAGCTACGTGGATAACAGACAGGCATCTATCATGGTACAGCTACGTGGATAACAGACAGGCCTCTATCATGGTACAGCTACGTGGATAACAGACAGGCCTCTATCATGGTACAGCTACGTGGATAACAGACAGGCATCTATCATGGTACAGCTACGTGGATAACAGACAGGCATCTATCATGATACAGCTACGTGGATAACAGACAGGCCTCTATCATGGCACAGCTACGTGGATAACAGACAGGCATCTATCATGGTACAGCTACGTGGATAACAGACAGGCATCTATCATGGTACAGCTACGTGGATAACAGACAGGCATCTATTGTGGTACAGCTACGTGGATAACAGACAGGCATTTATCATGGTACAGCTACGTGGATAACAGACAGGCATCTATTGTGGTACAGCTACATGGATAACAGACAGGCATCTATTGTGGTACAGCTACGTGGATAACAGACAGGCATCTATCATGGTACAGCTACATGGATAACAGACAGGCCTCTATCATGGTACAGCTACGTGGATAACAGACAGGCCTCTATCATGGTACAGCTACGTGGATAACAGACAGGCCTCTATCATGGTACAGCTACGTGGATAACAGACAGGCATCTATCATGGTACAGCTACGTGGATAACAGACATACATCTATCATGGTCCAGCTACGTGGATAACAGACAGGCATCTATCATGGTACAGCTACGTGGATAACAGACAGGCATCTATCATGGTACAGCTACGTGGATAACAGACAGGCATCTATCATGGTACAGCTACGTGGATAACAGACAGGCCTCTATCATGGTACAGCTACGTGGATAACAGACAGGCATCTATCATGGTACAGCTACGTGGATAACAGACATGCATCTATCATGGTACAGCCACGTGGATAACAGACATACATCTATCATGGTACAGCTACGTGGATAACAGACAGGCCTCTATCATGGTACAGCTACGTGGATAACGGACAGGCATCTATCATGGTACAGCTACGTGGATAACAGACATACATCTATCATGGTACAGCTACGTGGATAACAGACAGGCATTGATTCTGGTACTACTGGTATCTCAAAATAGTGGCTAAGATAGTGGTAACTGTCTCAAATAGAACTCATCATGGTAATTGGTGAATATTGAATATAGCTAGCTATAATTCCAACGGTTTGGCTGATAATAGGAAAAGAATAGCATTATTTACAGTACATGGTTAACGGACAAAAATGTGCTTTCTTTAAAAAACAAGGACATTTCGAAGTGACCCAAACTTCTGAACGGTAGTGTATATATATCATTTGTATGTCCAGAAATGGATGTAGCAACTACAGATTGCCCCTTCAGTCTATCAAAGCGTGCCAGTTTGAGCATTTGTCAAACATTTTTAGCAGCATGAATTAGATTGAGCAATAAAAGCCCCACTTTTATTTGATAGGTTTGGATCCGCACTATGCAGCTGTTGCAAGAGCACATTTTTCACGGGCTGTCCACTTGTTTCAAAAACAATGATTGATAGGCAGCTTAAACATCTTGAATTCAACCATTATTGGGATCAAATACATATTTAGATTTGTGAACAGCCATCCACAACAGCCACAATCTGTAAGGCACAAATATCTAAATGAGAGGACAGCAGTGTGATTCACTTAAATGCGCTATGTAGATATCAATAATAAGTGATATCCGTATCGCCGTAGACTACACCACTACTGTCATCCTTACCTCCAAGAGTTTATTCAAGTTGGATCATGTTTGTATGCCGACAGCAGTCGTACTATTGGAAGACGTACAGTAGCTTGGACTGTAGCCTACAAAAGTCTATTCCTGCTCTTTTCACGCGATCCATCAAACACATTTGGTGTGTCATCATAGTGGTCTCTGACTTATGGTCAGACTCACACAGGTGGAACAAACTTAAACTTGCACCTTTTTCAATGCTGATTTGAATGTCATTGAGAAAACAGAAAGTGTCAAAGATTTTTTTATTCTGAATTTAACCCTTGTGTTGTCTTAAGGGTGAAAACTGACCTGCCACTATGTTTAACAGCAGAGAAAACCCCAAAATGATATTTTTTCAACTTGAAATTTTATGACTTTTCCTAAATCATTTACACACCACAAAAACCACAAAGACACACACACACACACACACACACACACACACACACACACCCACACACACACACACACACACACACACACACACACACACACACACACACACACACACACACACACACACACACACACACACACACACACACACACACACACAATGAAGCCATGAGTGCACGTTTCAGTGCCCAACAGGTCGTAGATCAGATTTTTTCAGATGTCCAGGAGGAACACGAGAACAAGAATTTAGAAGAGGAGGAGGTATCTGAAGATGAAGATGGGGAAGAATACAACCCAGAGCCCGATGCATCATCTTTAGATGAAGAAGAAATTCCACAAGCTGAAAAATATACTTTTTTGTCAAAGAACAGCAGCAGTTTTACGGCGCCCAACCAATTGTGCTATTATGTGTTTTTTTCGCGTTATTTGTAACTTATTTTGTACATAATGTTTCAGCAACCGTATCTTACGGCAGAAAAGAGCTTCTGGATATCAGGACAGCGATCACTCACCTCGGATTAGACAATGACCTTTTCAACAACAAGCAAGACTCACATGATATTCTCCAAACACCCGGCAGGGCCGACATCCCAGTTATTCGCAAGAGGAAGCGACGCAGCTACAGAGGACGAAGAGCCGGATGCCTCGTCAGGACCCGAAGAAGGCGAGTAAGAAAGCTGCCGTTACCGTCAATATTACTCGCCAACGTGCAATCATTGGAACAATAAATGAGACGAGGTACGATCACGAATATCCTACCAACGGGACATCAAAAACTGTAATATCCTATGTTTCACAGAATCGTGGCTGAATGATGACATGGATATTCAGCTAGCAGGATATATGCTGCACCGGCAAGATAGAACAGCACACCCGGCAGGGTGTGGGGGGGCGAGGCGAGGGGGGGCGGTCTGCATATTTGTAAATAACAGCTGGTGCACGAAATCTAAGGAAGTCTCTAGATTTTGCTCGCCTGAAGTAGATTATATTGTGATAAATTGCAGGCCACACTACTTGCCTAGAGAGTTCTCAGCTATACTTTTTGTGACTGTTTATTTACCACCACAAACAGATGCTGGCACTAAGACCGCACTCAGTCAGCTGTATAAGGAAGTAAGCAAACAGGAAACCACTCACCCAGTCTCCTAGTGGCCGAAGACTTTAATGCAGGGAAACTACAACCAGAGAGAAAAAGATTCTACATCACCTGTACTCCACACACAGAGACGCGTACAAAGCTCTCCCTCGCCCTCCATTTGGTAAATCCGACCACAACTCTATCCTCCTGATTCCTGCTTACAAGCAAAAATTAAAGCAGGAAGCACGAGTGACTCGGTCTATAAAAAAGTGGTCAGATGAAGCAAATGCTTAACTACAGGACTGTTTTGCTATCACAGACTGGAACATGTTCCGGATTCTTCCGATGACATTGAGGAATACACCACATCAGTCACTGGCTTTATCAATAAGTGCATTGAGGACGTCATCCCCACAGTGACTGTACGCACATACCCCAACCAGAAGCCATGGATTACAGGCAACATTCACACTGAGCTAAAGGGTAGAGCTGCCGCCTTCAAGGTGCGGGACTCTAACCTGGAAGCTTACAAGAAATCCCGCTATGCCCTGCGATGAACCATCAAACAGGCAAAGCATCAATACAGGGCTAAGATTGAATCATACTACACCGGCTCCGACGCTCGCCGGATGTGGCAGTGCTTGCAAACTATTACAGACTACAAAGGGAAGCACAGCCGCGAGCTGCCCAGTGACACGAGCCTACCAGACGAGCTAAATCACTTCTATGCTCGCTTCGAGGCAAGTAACACTGAGGCATGCATGAGAGCATCAGCTGTTCCGGACGACTGTGTGATCACGCTCTCCGTAGCCGACGTGAGTAAGACCTTTAAACAGGTCAACATACACAAGGCTGCAGGGCCAGACGGATTACCTGGACCTGTGCTCCGGGCATGTGCGGACCAACTGGCAGGTGTCTTCACTGACATTTTCAACATGTCCCTGATTGAGTCTTTAATACCAACATGTTTCAAGCAGACTACCATAGTCCCTTTGCCCAAGAACACAAAGGCAACCTGCCTAAATGACTACAGACCCGTAGCACTCACGTCAGTAGCCATGAAGTGCTTTGAAAGGCTATTAATGGCTCACATCAACACCATTATCCCAGAAACCCTAGAGTCTAGGGTTTCTGGGATAATGGTGTTGATGTGAGCCATTACTAGGGCCTAGACCCACTCCAATTTGCATACCGCCCAAACAGATCCACAGATGATGCAATCTCCATTGCACTCCACACTGCCCTCTCCCACCTGGACAAAAGGAACACCTATGTGAGAATGCTATTCATTGACTACAGCTCAGCGTTCAACACCATCGTACCCTCAAAGCTCATCACTAAGCTAAGGAACCTGGGACTAAACACCTCCCTCTACAACTGGATACTGGATTTCCTGACGGGCCGCCCCCAGGTGGTGATGGTAGGTAGCAACACATCTGCCACGCTGATCCTCAACACTGGAGCTCAACTCCCTGTTCACCCACGGCTGCATGGCCAGGCACGACTCCAACACCATCATTAAGTTTGCAGACGACACAACAGTGGTAGGCCTGATCACCGACAACGACGAGACAGCCTATAGGGAGGAGGTCAGAAACCTGGCCGGGTGGTGCCAGAATAGCAACCTATCCCTCAACGTAACCAAGACTCTGGAGATGATTGTGGACTACAGGAAAAGGAGCACCGAGCACGCCCCCATTCTCATCAACGGGGCTGTAGTGGAGCAGGTTGAGAGCTTCAAGTTCCTTGGTGTCCACATCAACAACAAACTAGAATGGTCCAAACACACCAAGACAGTTGTGAAGAGGGCACGACAAAGCCTATTCCCCCTCAAGAAACTAAAAAGATTTGGCATGGGTCCTGAGATCCTCAAAAGGTTCTACAGCTGCAACATCGAGAGCATCCTGACCGGTTGCATCACTGCCTGGTGCAGCAATTGCTCGGCCGCCGACCGCAAGGCACTTCAGAGGGTAGTGCGTACGGCCCACAATGGCCATGGTCGCACCTGTCGGTGGACTTCCTGACAGATCTTCCTCCCTCACAGGGCAACATCACGATCCTGGTCATTGTGGATCGGTTTTCGAAGTCCTGCCATCTCCTCCCTTTGCCCGGTCTCTCTACGGCCCTACAGACTGCGGAGGCCCTGTTCACTCACGTCTTCCAGGCACTACGGGTGCCTGAGGACATAGTCTCTGATCGGGGTCCCCAGTTCACGTCCAGGGTATGGAGGGCGTTCATGGCACGTCTGGGGGTCTCGGTCAGCCTCACATCAGGTTTTCACCCCGAGAGTAACGGGCAGCTGGCGAGAGTAAACCAGGATGTGGGTAGGTTTCTGCGGTCATATTGCCAGGACTGGCCGGGGGAGTGGGCGGCGTTCATCCCCTGGGCAGAGGTGGCCCAAAACTCACTCCGCCACTCCTCCACTAACCTCTCGTACTGGGGTATCAGCCAGTTCTGGCACCTTGGCATCAGAGACAGATCGAGGCTCCTGCGGTGGACGAATGGTTTAAGCGCTCGGAGGAGACCTGGGATGCCGCTCATGTGCACCTGCAATGGGCCGTGAGGCAGCAGAAGGCGAGCGCCGACCGCCACCGCAGTGAGGCCCCGAAACCTGCCCTTCCGCCTGCCCTGCCCTGCCGGAAGCTGGGCCCGCGGTTTGTGGGGCCATTCAAAGTCCTGAGGAGACTGAACGAGGTATGCTACAGGTTACAGCTTCCCCCAGATTACCATATTAATCCCTCGTTCCATGTGTCTCTCCTCAGGCCGGTGGTGGCTGGTCCACTTCAGGAGTCTGAGGTGTGGGAGGTTCCTCCGCCCCCTCTGGACATCGAGGGGGCTCCGGCGTATGCTGTTCGAGCCATCCTGGACTCGAGGCGTCGGGCGAGGGGCCTTCAGTACCTCATGGAGTGGGAGGGGTACGGTCCGGAGGAGAGATGCTGGGTGCCGGTGGAGGACGTCTTGGACCCTTCGTTGCTGCGGGAGTTCCACCGTCTCCATCCGGATCGCCCTGCGCCTCGTCCTCCGGGTCATCCCCGAGATCGGTGTCGGCGCACTGCTGGAGCCATGCGTCAAGGGGGGGATACTGTCATGACTTCCGCCGAAGTCGGTCCCTCTCCTTATTCGGGCGGCGTTCGGCTGTCGACGTCACCGGCCTTCAAGCCATCGCCGATCCACTTTTAATTTTCCATTTGTTTTGTCCTTGTCTTACACACTTGGTTTCACTCCCCCAATTACTTGTTCATTATTTAATCCTCTGTTTCCCCATGTTTGTTTGTGAGTAATTGTTTGTTGTATTTACGGTCCGTATTGTGGGCTAGGTTTATCGTCTTATATTTTGTATATCTTGAGTAAAATTACGTGTATTACTCATCTCTGCTGTCCTGCGCCTGACTCCTCTGCACCAGCTGCACACAGCCCTATTACACCAACCCTGATCAGCTTACAATTGGCTCATTCTTCCCCCTCCTATCCCCTGAAACTATTCCCCAGGTCGTTGCTGTAAATGAGAATGTGTTCTCAGTCAACTTTCCTGGTAAAATAACGGTAAAATAAAATAAATACAAAAAGTTATGTGGACACATACAATTAAAATGTCCCATACAATTGACTTTCTTATCAAAAACGAAATAATTCATAACAGACTCTTTCTTGCACAATAAAAAAGGTTCAGCAGACCCACTTATCATATGGGATACCTTTAAATGTGCCTTTAGAGGCCATTCAATTCAATTTTCATCCCAAAAACTAAAATGGTCTCGGGCGACAGAGAAAAGACTTACGACCGAAATAGAAAATCTAAAATTACACATCAATAGTGTAGATAAATGCAATCCAGAAGCAGTGAATATTCTAGACACAAAACAAAGGAGTTTGAGGAATTTATTCAGGATAGATCAGGTTTAATTTATCTAAAAAACTTGCATGGAGAATGGCGAAATATTCAATATAGAAACGCAACCAAAAATAACCCACACATTTTTTTTACAAACGATGGAGAAATCCTTCTCACCAAAATATATTTTGAATGAGGAAGTAAAATATTTTAAACAAATGTTCTCCAGTCAATATCCTGCAACCTTACATGACGATGAGTTTTGCGACATCCGTCTCCCCAGAAAACATGTTAAACGATCTGTGACCCAAAAACAATCTTGTGAAGGTCTAATTGCACATGACAAACTATGGTTGGCAATTGACTCCTTTCAGACGGGGAAAACCCCTGGTCTCGACGGCATTCCTGTCACGGTTGTCTACAGGATCGGACCAAAGTGCAGCGTGGTTGTAGTTCCACATTTTATTAAATCCGTGAAACTTTGCAAAACATAAATAACTGAATTACGAAACAACAAACCGTGACGCAGAGAGAAACAAACACTACTCAAAAGATAATCACCCACAAAACCCAGGAAGAAAAACCCATACTTAAATATGATCTCCAATCAGAGGTAATGAGGACCAGCTGCCTCCAATTGGAGATCAACCCCCCCCAAAAAACATAGAAATAGAAAAACTAGAACTTAAACATAGAAATAGAAAAACACAAAACACCCCCTGTCACACCCTGACCTACTCTACCATAGAAAATCACATCTTACTATGGTCAGGACGTGACAATTCCAATAGAGATACATCAAACGTTTTATGAACTACTGAAAGATCCATTACTATCATGTTTTAATTACTCGAATATAAATGGCAAACTGTCGGAAACCCAAAAAGAGGGACTGATATCTCTGCTATTGAAGCTGGAGCCAGGGGGGCAATAAAAATACAAAGTCTAAAAAAAGTAATGTCCCTCACCCTTCAATGTTGCGATGCAAAATGTATTGCTCATAGAGTTAACAAAGTCCTACCTGACATGATTTATCACGATCAGACGGGATTCTTAAAAGGAAGAGATATTGGAGACATTAGACAATTACTAGAAATAATGGTAAACTATGAGAATGCAGGGACACCAGAGTTTGAGAAATCCTATGATAAAGTACGTCTAGAATCTATTTATAGGTGCCTGGATTTTTTTAAACTTTGGAGAATCTCTCATAAGGTGGGTAAAAGTCACATACAACAATCCTTTATGTAAAATAACAAATAACAGTTACTTCTCTGAGAACTTTAAATTGTAAAGAGGCTGCCCTCTGGTCACCATACCTATTAATTATGGCCATTGAACTGTTAGCTTTAAAAATCTAATGATAACTTTAAGGGGCAAAACATATATGGATTAGAGACAATAGTATCAATGTACGCAGATTATTCAAATTTTCTCTTGAGTCCTTAATCTTCAAACTTGAAGGGCCTCATTGAGGACCTGAATAATTTCTCCAGTTTCTCTGGACTAAAACCAACTTTGATAAGTGTACTATATTATGGATTTGGTTTCTAAAAGACACAAACTTTAAATTGCCATGTAGTCTCCTGATTAAATGGGTGGATGGTGAGGTCGATGTGCTTGATGTACATATCCCAGAGAAGTTAAGCGATCTTGCAACTATTAACTTTGACAGTGTCACGTCCTGACCATAGTAAGTTGTTATTTTCTATGCTAGAGTAGGTCAGGCGTGACAGGGGGTGTTTGTCTATGTTTTGTATTTCTATGTTCAGTTTCTAGTTTGGTATTTCTATGTTGGTTTTGTTTGGTATGATCTCCAATTAGAGGCAGCCGGTTGCTGTTGTCTCTAATTGGAGGTCATATTTAAGTTGATGTTTGTCCCACCTGTTTTTGTGGGTGATTAATTCTTGAGTAGTGTGTTTTCTCTCTGCGTCACGATTTGTTGTTTTGTGTATTCAAGTATTTAGTGTTAAATAAAATATGTGGAACTATGAACACGCTGCATTTTGGTCCGATCCTTTGAACAGCCGTGACAGCCAGACAACTTAGCAAAATAGATACAATCTTGAAACCATGGAGAGGGAAACAAAATCAAATCAAATCAAATGTATTTATATAGCCCTTCTTACATCAGCTGATATCTCAAAGTGCTGTACAGAAACCCAGCCTAAAACCCCAAACAGCAAGCAATGCAGGTGTAGAAGCACGGTGGCTAGGAAAAACTCCCTAGAAAGGCCAAAACCTAGGAAGAAACCTAGAGAGGAACCAGGCTATGAGGGGTGGCCAGTCCTCTTCTGGCTGTGCCGGGTGGAGATTATAACAACACATGGCCAAGATGTTCAAATGTTCATAAATGACCAGCATGGTCAAATAATAATAATCATAGTAGTTGTCGAGGGTGCAACAGGTCAGTAACACAAGAGTAAGTGTTAGTTGGCTTTTTCATAGCCGATCTTTGAGAGTATCTCTACCGCTCCTGCTGTCTCTAGAGAGTTGAAAACAGCAGGTCTGGGACAGGTAGCACGTCCGGTGAACAGGTCAGGGTTCCAGCAGGTCTGGGACAGCAGGCCTGGGAAAGGTAGCACGTCCGGTGAACAGGTCAGGGTTCCATAGCCGCAGGCAGAACAGTTGGAACTGGAGCAGCAGCACGGCCAGGTGGACTGGGGACAGCAAGGAGTCATCAAGCCAGGTAGTCCTGAGGCATGGTCCTAGGGCTCAGGTCCTCCGAGAGAGAGAAAGAAAGAAAGAGAGAAAGAGAGAATTAGAGAGAGCATATTTAAATTCACACAGGACACCGAAAAAGACAAGAGAAATACTCCAGATGTGACAGACTGACACTTGCCCCCCGACACATTAACTACTGCAGCATAAATACTGGAGGCTGAGACAGGAGGGGTCAGGAGAAACTGTGGCCCCATCCGATGAAACCCCCGGACAGGGCCAAACAGGTAGGATAGAACCCCACCCACTTTGCCAAAGCACAGCCCCGACACCACTGGAGGGATATCTCCAACCACCAACTTACCATCCCGAGACAAGGCCGAGTATAGCCCACAAAGATCTCCGCCACGGCACAACCCAAGGGGGGGCGCCAACCCAGTCGGGAAGACCACATCAGTGACTCAACCCACTCAAGTGACGCACCCCTCCCAGGGAAGGCATGGAAGAACACCAGTAAGCCAGTGACTCAGCCCCTGTAACAGGGTTAGAGGTAGAGAATCCCAGTGGAGAGAGGGGAACCGGCCAGGCAGAGACAGCAAGGGCGGTTCGTTGCTCCAGCCTTTCCGTTCACCTTCACACTCCTGGGCCAGACTATACTTAATCATAGGACCTACTGAAGAGATAAGTCTTCAGTAAAGACTTAAAGGTTGAGACTGAGTCTGCGTCTCTCACATGGGTAGGCAGACTATTCCATAAAAATGATGCTCTATAGGAGAAAGCCCTGCCTCCAGCTGTTTGCTTAGAAATTCTAGGGACAATTAGGAGGCCCACGTCTTGTGACCATAGCGTACGTGTAGGTATGTACGGCAGGACCAAATCGGAAAGATAGGTAGGAGCAAGCCCATGTAATGCTTTGTAGGTTAGCAGTAAAACCTTGAAATCAGCCCTTGCCTTAACAGGAAGCCAGTGTAGGGAGGCTAGCACTGGAGTAATATGATCAAATGTTTTGGTTCTAGTCAGGATTCTAGCAGCCGTGTTTAGCACTAACTGAAGTTTATTTAGTGCTTTATCCGGGTAGCCGGAAAGTAGAGCATTGCAGTAGTCCAACCTAGAAGTAACAAAGGCATGGATTAATTTTTCTGCGTCATTTTTGGACAGAAAATTTCTGATTTTTGCAATGTTACGTAGATGGAAAAAAAGCTGTCCTTGAAACAGTCTTGATATGTTCTTCAAAAGAGAGATCAGGGTCCAGAGTAACGCCGAGGTCCTTCACAGTTTTATTTGAGACGACTGTACAACCATCCAGATTAATTGTCAGATTCAACAGAAGATCTCTTTGTTTCTTGGGACCTAGAACAAGCATCTCTGTTTTGTCCGAGTTTAAAAGTAGAAAGTTTGCAGCCATCCACTTCCTTATATCTGAGACACAGGCTTCTAGCGAGGGCAATTTTGGGGCTTCACCATGTTTCATTGAAATGTACAGCTGTGTGTCATCCGCATAGCAGTGAAATTTAACATGATGTTTTCGAATGATATCCCCAAGAGTTAAAATATATAGTGAAAACAATAGTGGTCCTAAAACGGAACCTTGAGGAACACCGAAATTTACAGTTGATTTGTCAGAGGACAAACCATTCACAGAGACAAACTGATATCTTTCCGACAGATAAGATCTAAACCAGGCCAGGACTTGTCCATGTAGACCAATTTGGGTTTCCAATCTCTCCAAAAGAATGTGGTGATCGATGGTATCAAAAGCAGCACTAAGATCTAGGAGCACGAGGACAGATGCAGAGCCTCGGTCTGACGTCATTAAAAGGTAATTTACCACCTTCACAAATGCAGTCTCAGTGCTATGATGGGGTCTAAAACCAGACTGAAGCGTTTCGTATACATTGTTTGTCTTCAGGAAGGCAGTGAGTTGCTGCGCAACAGCTTTTTCTAAAATTTTTGAGAGGAATGGAAGATTCGATATAGGCCGATAGTTTTTTATAATTTCTGGGTCAAGATTTGGCTTTTTCAAGAGAGGCTTTATTACTGCCACTTTTAGTGAGTTTGGTACACATCCGGTGGATAGAAAGCCGTTTATTATGTTCAACATAGGAGGGCCAAGCACAGGAAGCAGCTCTTTCAGTAGTTTAGTTGGAATAGGGTCCAGTATGCAGCTTGAAGGTTTAGAGGCCATGATTATTTTCATCATTGTGTCAAGAGATATAGTACTAAAACACATTAGTGTCTCCCTTGATCCTAGGTCCTGGCAGAGTTGTGCAGACTCAGGACAACGGAGCTTTGGAGGAATATTCAGATTTAAAGAGAAGTCCGTAATTTGCTTTCTAATGATCATGATCTTTTCCTCAAAGAAGTTCATGAATTCATTACTGCTGAAGTGAAAGCCATCTTCTCTTGGGGGATGCTGCTTTTTAGTTAGCATTGAGACAGTATCAAACAGAAATTTCGGATTGTTCTTATTTTCCTCAATTAAGTTGGAAAAATAGGATGATCGAGCAGCAGTGAGGGCTCTTCGATACTGCATGGTACTGTCTTTCCAAGCTAGTCGGAAGACTTCCAGTTTGGTGTGGCGCCATTTCCGTTCCAATTTTCTGGAAGCTTGCTTCAGAGCTTGTGTATTTTCTGTATACCAGGGAGCTAGTTTCTTATGACAAATGTTTTTAGTTTTTAGGGGTGCAACTGCATCTAGGGTATTGCGCAAGGTTAAATTGAGTTCCTCAGTTAGGTGGTAAACGGATTTTTGTCCTCTGACGTCCTTGGGCAGGCAGAGGGAGTCTGGAAGGGCATCAAGGAATCTTTGGGTTGTCTGAGAATTTATAGCACGACTTTTAATGCTCCTTGGTTGGGGTCTGAGCAGATTGTTTGTTGCGATTGCAAAAGTAATAAAATGGTGGTCCGATAGTCCAGGATTATAAGGAAAAACATTAAAATCCACAACATTTATTCCATGGGACAAAACTAGGTCCAGAGTATGACTGTGGCAGTGAGTAGGTCCAGAGACATGTTGGACAAAACCCATTGAGTCGATGATGGCTCCGAAAGCCTTTTGGAGTGGGTCTGTGGACTTTTCCATGTGAATATTAAAGTCACCAAAAATTAGAATATTATCTGCGATGACTACAAGGTCCGATAGGAATTCAGGGAACTCAGTGAGGAACGCTGCATATGGCCCAGGAGGCCTGTAAACAGTAGCTATAAAAAGTGATTGAGTAGGCTGCATAGATTTCATGACTAGAAGCTCAAAAGACGAAAACGTCGTTGTTGTTTTTTTTTTGTAAATTGAAATTTGCAATCGTAAATGTTAGCAACACCTCCGCCTTTGCGGGATGCGCGGGGGATATGGTCACCAGTGTAACCAGTGAAATATTATTAAACAATTATCCATTTATGGGAAGATTACCCTGATTAATTCTCTAGTTATACCACAGTTAAAATATTTATTCACGGCTCTACCAACTCCAGGAGAATCCTTTTTAAAATCACTAGAGAAAATAATATTTCACTTTATTTGGAATGGCAAACAAGATAAAGTTAAATCAGCATATTTATATAACAAACATGAATTTGGAAGGTAAAAACGATTCAATATTATGGCATTAAACCTCTCACTTAAATAATCTATTATTCCAAAATTTGATTTAAATCCAAACTGGTTTTCTAGCAAACTATAAGAGGGTCCCATCCTATGTTTACAGTGCATTCGGAAAGTATTCAGACCCCTTTGACTTTTTCCACATTTTGTTACGTTATGGCCTTATTCTAAAATGTATTCAATTGTTTTTAAACATTTAAAAAAAAATGTATTGCTTATTTATAAAAAAATGAAATAATGCATTTACATAAATATTCAGACCCTTTACTCAGTATTTTGTTGAAGCACCTTTGGCAGCGGTTACAGCCTTGAGTCTTCTTGGGTATGACGCTACGAACTTGGCACACCTGTATTTGGGGAGTTTCTCCCATTCTTCTCTGCAGATCCTCTCAACCTCTGTCAGGTAGGGTGGAGAGCATCGTTGCAAAGCTATTTTCAGGTCTCTCCAGCGATGTTCGTTCGGGTTCAAATCCGAGCTCTGGCTGGGCCACTCATGGACATCCAGAGACTTGTCCCGAAGCCACTCCTGTGTTGTCTTGGCTGTGTGCTTAGGGTCGTTGTCCTGTCGCCTCAGTCTGAGGTCCTGAGTGTTCTGGAGGAGGTTTTCATCAAGGATCTCTCAGTACTTTACTCCGTTCATCTTTCCCTCAATCCTGACTAGTCTCCCAGTCCCTGCCACTGAAAAATATCCCCACAGCATGATGCTGCCACCACCATGCATCACCGTAGGGATGGTGCCAGGTTTCCTCCAGACGTGACGCTTGGCGTTCAGGACAAAGACTTCAGTCTAGGTTTCATCAGACCAGAGAATCTTGTTTCTCATGGTCTGAGAGTCCTTTAGATGACTTTTGGCAAACTCCAAGCTGGCTGTCATGTGCCTTTTACTAAGGAGAGGCTTCCAGCTGGCCACTCTACCAATAAGGCCTGATTGGTGGAGTGCTGCAGAGATGGTTGTCCTTCTGGAAGGTTGTTATTCCACAGAGGAACTCTGGAGCTCTGTCAGATTGACCATCAGGTTCTTGGTCACATCCTTGAACAAGGCCCTTCTCCCCCGATTGCTCAGTTTGGCCGGGTGGCCAGCTCTAGGAAGAGTCTTGGTGGTTACAAACATCTTCCATTTAAGAATGATAGAGGCCACTGTGCTCTTGGGGACCTTCAATGCTGCAGACATTTTTTGGTACCCTTCCCCAGATCTGTACCTCGACACAATCCTGTCTCGTCGCAATCCTGTCTTAGTTTTTGCTCTGTCATGCACTGTCAACCTTGGGACCTTAGACATGTGTTTGCATTTTCAAATCATGTCCAATCAATTGAAGTTAGCACAGGTGGACTCCAATCAAGTTGCAAGGATGATCAATGGAAACAGGATGCACCTGAGCTCAATTCGAGTCTCATAGCAAAGGGTCTGAATACTTATGTAAATAAGGTATTTCTGTTTTTTTTAATGTAATTTGCAAAAATTATAAAAACCTGTTTTCACTTTGTCATTATGGAGTATTGTGTGTAGATTGATGAGGAAAATGTTTTATTTAATCCATTTTAGATAAGGCTGTAACGTAACTAAATATGGAAAAAGTCAAAGAGTCTGAATACCTTCCAAATGCAAAGAGTGGGCTCTTTGCCTTTTTGCAGATTTAAACCTTACATTTTTGGTGGATTGACAGTGGATCTCTCCTTTTTAAATGACGTCATAGAGAGTTGGCTACAATTTCAATTTACGGCAGATGTGATATTACAGAAAATAATATGACCAAAGTCCAATGTACTGATAAAGAAAAAACTGTTTTGTAAAATGTAAAATGTAAAATAAGTGCATTGTATTTATGAAGGAAATTGTAAATAAGGATGGTAAAATTGTATCACACAAGCAACTAACAACAGTGTGTGGAGGTGTAAACTCAATTCAAAATTAGAATCAACTCATTGCGGCTCTGCCACAAAATTAGAAGAGACAATTACTTAAAAAATAAATTAAAGAATTTGTCTGTCTGCAACCCATTAAAAATCACAAAGGGCTTAAAACGATTCGTATAAATCGTATCAGTTTCACGTCAAGTCAAAAGGTTAGATTACAATGTCGTATAAAATTAAAGTCAGTTGGGAACAGGTCTTTGTTGTCCAATACCTTGGCATCAGGTCTATGAACTGACATATAAAACAATAATTGACACATCAATCTGTTAATTTCAATTTAACATATTATATAAAATACTTGCAACAAAAATAATGCTCAATTATAGAGGCATTGAAAAAGTCAGCCTTGTGCAGACTGCCATGAGGAAACAGAATCAAAAGAACATAGTTTCTGGTACTTTCCATCGGTGGCTTGCTTTTGGAGTCAGGTCCAAGAATGGTTATGTCATAATATCACGGTTCAGATGGACCTGCAAACTGCATTTTTAGCGGGATCTGAAAAACTACGATCAGTCTATGGGTAATATTGTTATACTGGTGGGTAAAGTATTTATATATAGGGCAATATCGGTAGACAAGTTAGAAATAGGGAGGTTCAGGACCCTCGTAAGATATCACAGTAAAATGGAGGGATGTATTGCAAAAGAAAATAGCTAAATGGTATTTTACTGGGAAAGATGGGTTAATCTGTGGACATCAGAGATTTGGAGTTAAAATCAGAATGAACGGTGGATTGGCTGCTGTGGGTAAAAATCCAGCACTCGCAGAAAAAGGAAATGAGGAATATATTTATAATTATTTAACTACATGTACCGTACATGTGAGCGAGAATAGCTGCAAGTAGCAGTAGAAGTATTGCCGAGTTAGTTTACGCCAATCAGTGTAGGGATGGTAGGATAGAGCGAAAAAGGTATAAATAAAAGAAAAGGAAAAAGAAAAGAAAATAAGGGGCATTAGAAATTATGCAAACAATTACATTTATAAAACCCACAATCTGCAGCATTAAAGCTGATCTACCAACCCCCGCTCCCAGTTAAAAATAAAACATGAATAAAAAAGTGCTTTGCCTCTCTCTGTGCGTGTCTTTGTTGGTGCCGCTCGGCTGTTGGGGCTAGAGTGTGCACATTGGCTCACTTCTCCCTCTCGGAGATCACTGCTGTAATGTTTCCTGTTGATAAAACAGTGTTAGGTGTGCTGGAGGAGGAGGAGAAGGAGGAGGAGGAGGAGGGGAGGAAGAGGAGGAGGAGAAGGAGGAAGAGGAGGAGGAGAAGGAGGAAGAGGAGAAAGAGGTGAAGAAGGAGAATGAGGAGGAGGAGGAGGAGGAGAAGAAAGAGAAGGAGAAGGAGGAGAAGGGGAACGAGGAGAAGGATGAGCGTTGGGCCAGTAACCGAAAGGTCACTGGTTTGAATACCGAGCCAACTAAGTGAAAGAAATCATTGATGTCCCATTGAGTAAGGCACTTAACCCTAATTGCTCCTGTAAATCGTTCTGGATAAGAGTGTCTGCTAAATGAGAAGAAGGAAGGATGACAAGAGGGCATTTCAGTTTAATTCTACTTCCCATTAGTCATTCTTCTTCTAGTGCACCATAAGAACAAATCACCCCTGACATGCAATGCTACACAGATGCTGTTATTTGGCCAGAAACAGTTCAAGGTATGTGATGAGGGCATTAATGTGATGGTACAACTCGTGTCTGCCTCCACCATTCAGACATTTAAGACTGAGCTGGAATGCTGCAAAAATACTTCTGTTATTACTGTATTTATACCAAATCATTGCTGTGGTGCTATTATACTTTGAGAGGGTTCCAAGTCTCCTATTCATCGGAGTCCCAGAAAATGTATTCGCTCAATGATCATTTGTTGTGGAAACTGTCACTAACTGCTTCTGGCCAGTGTGTGGAATGTCTGTTCCACACTTATAACTCAATCATTTCTAATTAGGCCAATGACAGATTAGTTCAGTCTGCAGCTGTCTGACAGGAGAGGACATCTCAGTTTACGGCCAGCATGGTATTGGCGAGGAGGAATGCTTTGGCATGGCACTACCTCACGCACACACACACACACACACACACACACACACACACACACACACACACACACACACACACACACACACACACACACACACACACACACACACACACACACACACACACACACACACACATATACACACACACACACACACACACACACACACACACACACACACACACACACTCATCTGTGCTAGGTTTTCCTTTTGTTCCATTCTTGCTCCACATTTTACGTTTCCAGCTCCTTTCTGGCCAAACTAACACAAAAAAGAAAAACGATGATATTGATTATCCTGAAGAGGAATGTTGGCAGAGGGAGAGAGAGGGGGGACAGGGATGGAGAGTGAGATGGGGAGAGAAAGAGAGAGAGAGACAGAGAGTGAGAGAGAGATATGGGGAATGTCCGAATCTTTACTGAGCTCTTTTCAAGGTCCGTCCTGGATTTCACTTCCAAGGCTGATAAAACCAAATAAAACAAAAAAGAAGGAGTTCAGGGAAGAAAAAGAGTTGGAGTCACCAGGAGAGCTGGAGGAATATGAACCTATCCAGGGGTCAACCTTATAGCCTTCACAACCATTTAAACAACTCACTGTATTTTTCTTTCTCTTGTTGTTCTGTCACGTACATTGATAGTAGCAATGATATGTAACTGTCACATACATATCACACAAAGGAATAAATCAGTAAAGACACATATTCAAACAAAGAAAACAACACAAAATAAAACGGTGGAATCCACAATGTGGAACTTTGATGTGTGGTTTACAAAAATGCCAGAGATTATTTTAGAGGCTGTAGTTGGCTCAGAGAGAAAGACAGGGAAAGAAAGAAAGAGATAGATATCAAAAAGAGACTATTGGCTCAGAGAGAGGGAAGGGAGGAGCAAGAGAAAGAGAAAGAGGAGAAGATTGGCTCTATCTCAACTCCTGATCACCCTGATAAACTTCTGGGCTAATTAAACAGGCAGAGAGATACAATGTGTGTGTGTGTGTGTGTGTGTGTGTGTGTGTGTGTGTGTGTGTGTGTGTGTGTGTGTGTGTGTGTGTGTGTGTGTGTGTGTGTGTGTGTGTGTGTGTGTGTGTGTGTGTGTGTGTGTGTGTGTGTGTGTGGGTGTGTGTGTGTGTGCGTGTTGAGCTTGCGTGTTTGCGTAATCTGTGTCTCTTTATCTCTGCAGCTCCTCTCTGTCTGTCTGTCTGCCTCTGGCTGAGAGCTGAATGCTGAGAGCTGAATGCTGAGAGCTGAATGCTGAGAGATGAATGCTCCACAGTGAAAAGACTATTTAAATGTGACGGTCCCCGGGATTAGTGGGCTAGGTAACCAGGATGCCAATACAACCAGCCAGAGAGGTGAACTCGGGGACAGAGAGAGAGAGAGAGACAGAGAGATGCACAGGGAGGAGGATATGTGTGAAAAGCTGAAAAATAATGCCAGCATAATTATCCTCAATGCTTTTAAAGTTACTTTGAAGTTTCTCCCACTTTTGATTGTCAAGTTTTATCAAAGACGTTTTCAGCCCCCCAAAACTCAGCGCAGCTCAAATGGCCTGGAGTTTCAGACTCCTCTCATTTCCTCTTCTCACAGTCATTATCTGGAGGAGAATTAATAGACTCTTAACTGACTCATAAAAACATTTAAAACTTTGGCCGCCTTTAAAGCTAGTTCTTATCTAGCTCCATCCGCTGTTCTAAAGCAAACAGAGAGCTCTCTCTCTCTCTCCCCTTCTCTCTTCCTCCCCTCCTCCTCTCATTCTCCTATCTCGGTCGGACTGCAGACGTCTCTAATCCTCTCGCCTTTGATTCCTCAACGGATGGAGGCTTAATGAACACGTACAAAAACACAGCGCACATCGCCCTGTTCACAGCTCAGAGAGACAGACTCCAAGACAAGACACAAAAACACACTCAAACGCACAAACAAACACACATACGCCTTCAGACACCTAACAGTATGTCTCGAACGCAGACACATGTCAGGCCATCAGGACGTTATCCATGGGATTGTGTTTGAGTTAATTAATGAAGAGTTATGCAATTCTCCTTATGCTGAGATTTTATCATGATTCAACACTTTATTGTGACTTTTACAGACTTTAACAAGGAAGTTTGAGAGCTGTTTTCCATGGCCACAGTCCCCATTATATTATCTCTTTCAATGTTTTCAAATGGCTTTATGTAAGATAAGCCCTTGCTGTATCAATACAGTACATCAAACACTTGTCTAGATGTTGTATATATCACAGAGTGATGGAAATCTAGAAGAGTTTTCTATATTCAGTGTCTATAATATCCTGCGGTCATTGGAGAGGTCATTGTGATTCAGCTCCTCTCTATGGCCCCTCAGCTCCCCTTTCGTCCCTTATGCTTCTCCTCTGCCCCTCTGCTGGCCTTCTCTGGCCCTACCTTCCCCTCTTTTGGCTTCCTCTGCCCCCATATGTCCCGTTGGGGTAACTGCTTGGAGACACACATGGGTGACATTTTGACACCGCAAAAATGCAGAGAAGTTGCCAAAACAAACGGTGTCATTTTACATACTGGGCACGGTACTAGCTTCAAAACAAGTTTCGAATCCAACACATTGCGATTACATCACATGCATTGTCTACTAACGTGTACAGATTGCAAACAGCATATTAATGCTGCCCTCTGATGGACATTGTCACATTGCAAATAGAGATGTTTATATTTAAATACAGCTACAAGTGCTGTCAGTCCTGGGTCTCTTTTGGCAGTGTTGACAGTAATATTCTCTCTCTCCTTCGCTCTCTCTCGCTCTCTTCTTCTCTTCTCCTCTTTCTTTCTCTTTCTCCTGCAATGTCTCTCTCTTCCTCTCTCTCCCTCTCTCCCTCTCGGTCTCTCTCTCCCTCTGTCCCTCCCTCTCTCTTTCTCTCTCTCTTTTTTACCCTCCTCCTCTCTTTGTCACTTTTCTGTGCTGTCAGTATAAACCCTTCAGAGACAGAACAGACAGCCCCTCTGAACTCTGGCCACCCTGCCACTTGCTAGCTCTCCTCTGACTGACAGCTCTCTCTCTCTCTCTCACACACTCACACACACACACACACACACACACACACACACACACACACACACACACACACACACACACACACACACACACACACACACACACACACACACACACACACACACACACACACACACACACACACACACACACACAAACAGTGGGTGACAAGAAGAGACGGGCATAAACACACCCATCTGCTATGTTGACAGAGATGCTAGCTGGAATGATAACCAGGAGATTACAATCCAGCAAGGGCTGGGTCCTGGGTTCAGTATTTAC